>NC_064257.1:24056538-24684807 GCF_003254725.2 Canis lupus dingo | reverse complement strand
AATACTTACTGCCCGTGTGAAAAACTAAAGAATATACCCACCAGCACCCATTAGTGAATGTTCCATCCTATTTGGTTCCCTTGTCCTCAACAGGAAACATATAGCCTAGCTCCTCAATTTCTTATTCCCCTGGAGAATTAAAATATACATCTTCTAAGTTTCTCTTTTTAAATTCATTATTCAATTTATCATGTTCATGTTGATCATAATTTATTCAGATCTAGATGTAGGTACACAGCAGGTGAACTGAAAGCGACCTGAAATGGAAATGCTCAGTTGCCTACAAGTGAAGGAAGCAACCTCGCAGAAGCAAGAACCCAAGCCTAAGCTTGTTTACAGCAATCGCCCTGGACGAAGCGAAAGAGATAAACTATGACAGCCGGATCTAAGAGGGGCAACGAAAAGGGAGATCCTAATACACTTTGAAACTTTGTGGGAGAAAACAGGGCATCCACGTTGGAAGCCACGTTTCCCTAGATGATAGCTCAAAATGATCAATGTGATTAGAGCAGAGCCAATAAGATGTCTAGATTCAGACTTGATCGCCTGCCAGAGAGGAACTGTGTCTCAATTGATCACATAGCACCAAGCAAAACCTTTAAATCTGAAATGTGAGTTGGAAGGGAAACTTCAATATAAACACTGATTTTATGGATATGATTTCAACAGTACACATTTTCCTATTACACCCATAAAGTATTTCACTGATATCAAAATACCTCCAAGCCTTACATAATGTAAGTGCTGCCTGGACACGTTCACATATCACCATATCTTTGGCTCACAGCAACATCAACAATTCACCACTTGCATATTGAAAGAACTACAGAATTACAACAGGCCCAGAAGTGCCGCCAACAAATTTACTGCCTCTGTGTTATTTGTAAATTGATTGTTTCTTCTTTGGCTTATGGCAAGTAGAGAACTGCATATAAATGCATATAGATTACATACCTACTCATAAAATTCAACATTAGGATTGAACCTTCCCCAAACTCAGAACGTTATGATACCCTTTAAACAAGTTAATATATATTTGATAATATATATTTGACTTAATGTGTCTCTTCTAGATGATTTTTTTAATTGATTACATTACCTCCAGGTCAAAACCTTTCTACCTAAACATCTACTTTTCTAGAAAATGTTGACTACCTGGCTGATGCATTAAGAATTTTTAATAGGCTCTTACTGAAAAATCAAATAAGATGGTTTGTTGGCATTGTTTTTAAGCAGAACAGGTAGAGGTTAGCTAAAATGTATTTCAGTTATTTATCGGGTCTGAGGAGTTTCACGCCATATGCATATGTAATTAGTTATTTTTCAAATTCACTATTGCAAATAATACCAAAGGCAGCTTTTTCCACTCTATAGGGCTGAATCTATATATTATTTCAAATCCGCAAGCCAACCTCTGAGCTACAAATTTCGAAAAGCCAGGGACTACTATTTTGTAGAGCTCACATTTAACCCCGTAAGTTAACAACATTCCTAAAAAGCCTAAGAACCAGCTACAATCCTGCAGTAGGCCAGCCTGGTCCTGACACCAATTTTTCAACCTAGGAGACCATCCAACCTGCAACCATCCAACAAATGGGGACTCTCCTAGAGCTCAGAAGATGGGAATCCAGTTCAAAGCAAAACAAAAACAAAAACAAAAACATACGGCCTTTTTCTTTGCCAATACGGGGGGGGGGGGGGGGGGGGGGAAACTCCTATCCTGGCAGTGCATTACCGAACGCATTTTATCAAGGGTGCCCTCCTGGGGAGCCCCAAGAACAAAAAAGCATCAGGACGAGGCTGTCGACAACCAAGCGATGATGCAGAGTCACTTTGCAGGTGTCAAAACCTCAATCACAGAAAATCAGGGCCAGTGGGCAGGGCCCGGGAGAGAATGGAAACCAGAAGAATACCAAACAGCTGCTCGCGCTGAGCTGAAGCAAGGCCCATACCCATGGGGAGGTCAAGCAAAACACTTGGAGCGCAGATTGAAGCCGAGACTGAAACAATGTAACAAAGCAGCAGACAGCTGGCCAACAACTGCTGGGAAACACAGGCTGGGGGGTGGGGGGTGAGGGAGGGGGCGCCAGGTTTCCAAACAGCTACAGCAGCATCCCAGAGGCCTCCACTCGGAGAGGAAGCAGCAGGCGCAGAAGTGGCAGGGGCACACGGCACCAGCACACAAAGACCCACCGTTGCAAGAAACCCACTGCACCCCAACACGTCCAGGACCAGGGCACCAGTTAAGGCAAAGCCTGTTAACAGGCCACGGAGATGTGGGGTCCATGCCCTGATCCGACAAAAATCACCTGAGCGCGCTTACTCTGGCGTCATCTGAGGGCAACATTACATCCCTAAGTCTGACCTCGAGTAGGAGCTCCTAACCATTGTATGTCAGGCCTTGGCTCCCCAACTAACGTCAGGGAACCCCTGAGAGGCCCCAGGGGTGCCCTCGGGGGTCAGGAAGATTGCTGGAAGAATTTTAAACGTATGCATTTGTATTTGGATTGAGGGTAGTAAACTTTTTCAGCAGGAGCGCCAGATAGGAAATATCTCAGGCTTTGCAAGCCCCAAGGTCCCTGCGACAACTGCCACCTGTAAAGAGAAAACCATAGGTGACACCTACACAGGTGGCTGTTTAAAAAACAGGCTGCAGGTGGATTTAGCCCAAAGGCCTTAGTGCCCACTCCTGATTTAGCTGATAACCCAAACTCCACACACGCACAGAGCTACAGGGACGCTCTGCCTTCTGGGAGTGACCACCTCCTAACGGCGCAAGGCCACACGACTTCTGAGATTTTATTTATCATCCAGTTGGTGCCAAAGAGCGCTGCTCAAATATTCAAGGATAGAATGGAAGTGGACATCTCGGGTCCCCTGGTCTCCCCCTGTTCCCAGAATACTTTGCCCTTCCTTCTAACAGGGCCCCCCTTTCCCTATGGTGAACCTATCACATGTAGTGTCAGACAGGCAAGCCTGCCTTCGCTCTACTCATATTCCAGGCCATGGGTTCAGGCACACACCTAGGCCTGGCAAAAGCACCCCAATGGCTAGCAAACGTGTTTTATGGATGAGCTTGTAACCTAAGTCAGGATGATTAAGGTCCTCCCTGGAACATTCCTGGGAGAGCCAAGGAGGAAAGTTTGGGTTGCCACTGGCCACGGTAACCATGATGGCCAGACCAAGAGAGGAAAAAAATGAAACTCCACAGGCCTCTTGAGTTTGGACAAGCAAAAGGATCTACCCTCCTTGAACTGGACAGCTGACACTGACAACCAAGAGTCCTTATTATCAAAATACATAACATGCCAGCAAAAATAAAGGCCCAGCGACAACGGGTTAGCAGCAACTCAGAGCCTCAATACAGGCATGCCAAACTCCGAAGCCTGTGAGCAGAAATGTTCCGGTGTCTCACGTCTCCTCTTACTCACGGAAGAAAGTAGGCACATCCTGCCACCTCCCTTCACCCCCAGTGGATCTGCTGGGTTTCCTTTTCCTCCCACTTGCACGAGACAGAAATCCTCTCACCCTCCCTCCACACTGAGCTCCTCACACCAAGTGAGACCAACCTTTCTTCGCCTTTCCATTCCTGATACACTCGAATTTCTTTTTTTCACCTCTGTCCTTAACTCATTTTAACACTCATCATCACTGGGAATGCAAATCCTCCAATCTAACCTTGTATCCCCTATATAAACCTAGAGAGCCTATGTGATCCTAGAAGTAGACACTCTTCTGGGTCTCTCTGCTTTGGATTTCACGTACTTCAGACAATTCTTGAAATGTTATCCTGGATCACAAGGACCATGGTAGCCAGCTCCTGCCTACTTTACCAATTCATCGTCCCTTTCTCCCTCTCCCGACCCTCTCCTCTGGTTTTATGCCCTGCTCTTCGGACACTATCCCTTTTTCTCTTCCTTACAATTTTTTTTTTTTCCAAATTGTCCTCCCCCTCTCTCATCTTTATGCAGCTAATTTGACTTTTTCTTCAGCAGTAAGTTCTCACAAGTGCCTCCCTCCTAGCCCGGGTCAAGTACCCCTCTTGTGTACTCCCTTAGAAGTGTAAGTATGTCTCTGTTTTAGGAACACGGTCTATTTACTTGGTCTCTCCACCAGACTCTAAGAAACGTGAGATGATGGACAACATCTTCTCCTGGGTCAGTGCCCCCATGATTTAACAGGTTCCTGACACAGCTAAGCATTTACAAACACTCGCTAAAGGAATACAGTGGTGACACGAGTGGAAAGCATCCCACACCGATGCTTTCCTGGGAGACAGTACATTTCTACATAAGAATGACTTAACACTTTTAAATCAAAGGCCAATGTCTATTTGAGCTGATTTCCTGAATTTAAAATAAACTGCATTCAAATCTCTCTTCCTAACTTTGAATAGAATTATCATAATTTTACACTAGAATTTGCAGAAATCAGACTACTTAAATGGTAAATATACCCTTACTGTTCCTCTCTTTCCATCACTTCTCATAACAAGAACCAGAGTTCTGGCCTCTGAGATTAGTCCTCAGAAAATACAACAAAACAATTTACAATGGAATTATTAAATATCGTTGTCTTTTGGTTCACCTGGTATAAAGACGATTACCTCCTTATCATTGTGTTGCTTTCTTAATTTCCACTCACCTCCGTCTTTTTTCTGATATCAGAAGTTAGTTTATAAAGAGTGCCAACGACTTAGAAACTGATGTGATTTTCTGGGGTGGAAAAATCCTTAGGATATAAGGAATTTTCAAAAACAAATACAATTAATTTTAAGTGAACCAAAACCAATAATATTTTACAAAAGCAATCATTCATTAGCTCCCATTTACTCAAGATTTTCAGAGAGAATACTACCCCGGTTTTCAATAAAATTAGAGCTGCAGTGTTACTTTGGCCTATTTCTACCAATTTCAGCCTGTTCGTGTAAACTCTTTCTGAACACACAAATAGCTTGCAGACATACACAAAAGATTTCCTTCAAATGCAGTAGGTAAGCTGCATGCAAAGCATTTACTCTATTTTTATATAGACTTCCAAAGATGCTTGAAGAAAAAACATTTGGGCTAAACTCTGGTTTGTGTTTAAGTTCATACTCAAGTTTAGAGTAAATAATGTCTCTTGTCAAATGTTATGATTTACAAGACATCTTTGAACTTCATTTCCAACCAGTTTTCATAAACGATGACACAAAAAGAAATAGAAATGAAAATTTAAACTCAAGATCATGCTTAGTATTAAAAACAATTTTAACTGTTAAGTATCATCCATGGCCTGCCTTAAATGTACAAGGTTTGTGGTATAGGAATAAACTGTCCAATTTAAACATTAAATTTACCAATTCTTTCAGGCTTTGGTTTGAAGCATAAAGCCCAACTCTCTCACTCAAATAATAAATTCTAAGAATTCAATTTCCAAGTACACAAAGATGGGCTATTTACTATAATGATAGCTTTTTAAAAACATAAACAGCTGCTATTTTATAATACATACTAAAAATTCAGCATGTGATCAAAATCACCACAGAATTAAAAAAAAAAAAAAAAAAAGCACCATACAGTTGTTTCCACAAATAGTTAAATTTGGAGGATTTCCATTCCTAACAACTTGTCTTGATTCCACCTCGAAAAGCAGAAAATCGTGTGCTGCTCTGGTTCCAATGCACAAAGATACCAATCGAAGCTACCCGTCTTCCATTGCAGAGCCGCTGTTTTCCCCCAAAAAGTTCATCCCAACTTCCCCATAATGATCCCTTCCCTACCCCATAAAGGAAAGCACTCTATCATATGCAAGAAAGTGGCAAATCCCTCTTCTTCAAGTCAACTTCCATCAATCCCACTAGTTCATTTACAGGACCATCAGGCTTCATGCTGTGATCCTACACTACCCTCCTTCATAATAGATACCCACACCTTCCCATCCAACCCTCACCCTGGAGAAATCCAAAGGCTAGTCCTTTGTTTAGTCCTAAAAATCAGCAGCTGAGGCATGTTTAATAAGGTCTTGAATTATTGGTTTCTTGTACTAATTTTAAATTACTTCCAGAGAGTTGAGGGCTATCCTGCAAAAACCATTTGTTATTTTCCTGTAATAAATTAAAATGGTATGACTGATTCTTTTTAACCCATCAGTAACAGAATCTGGTTTATTAAAATACTGAGTGAATTTTCACCTGAATATTCTAAAAACGTTCTAAGGAACAGATGTGCACTAGAGAAAACTAGGCTGCTATCCAACAAGAACCAAAAGTGTTCTCCTTTTTAGGAGCTTGCCACTTGCTGTTAGAATTTAGTCATCAATAGGAACAGGGTAAACATTCCAACTGAGAATAAGGTAACACATAAGAAACAAAACGATGATTATGGCTGAGGTAAAACCACCTCTGGTTGATACAGTCTGTTGTATTGTCTTATTTTCCACTGTATATGTAACAATAGGGCCAACGTTTTACTTAGCATATTATTAATTACCCCCAAAATGGCCAATTTCAACTATATCTCTTAGGCTAATGAACACAAATCCATAACCTTAGAATTGTGATGTGTTTTAAGCTGGAAGGGACCCCCAGGGAATCATTAGAGCCATATCCTGGCATTAAAAGAGAAAGCTGGTGTTATCAGTACGCTAAACCTTCCATACACCTAGCTTACCTGTGGTTTGGGGGGGCAGGGGAGGCCTTTTTCTGAGGGAAAAAAAAAGGAAAGCAAGATATATTAATGTTATAAGGTTATATGTTCTCTTTCTATAGGGAATCCCTAGAAAAATATTAAGCAAACATATGAAAGATCTGTTTTAATCAGGAGAGAGATCAACACTTTTTTTTTTTTTTTTAGATTTTTTTTATTCATTTATTCATGAGAGACACACAGAGAGAGGCAGAAACACAGGCAGAGGGAGAAGCAGGCTCCCTGGAATCACACCCTGAATCCCTGAGTCGAAGGCAGATGCTCAACCACTGAGCCACCCAGGCATCCCCCGAAATCAGTAAATGCAGAGCTACTTATTGGTAAATTAATGCAAGTAGTAGGTCTCAGTGTTCCTGGGAGAAAGAATACCAAGCTTCCCAGAAAAGGTCTCAAAAAATAATGAGGTTTTTATTTCCAATTTTGCTCTCTATGAAACAAACGATATATAAGTATTTCTGGGATTTGGCCTAACTCTCAATTCAACATAATCATTCACAATATAACTGAAAACAACTTATTTTCATTGTTTAAGGTTTTTCACTGTCTAAGATACACATCACAGAGTGGGTCAGTTCTTAAAAGACGCTAAGAAATCATAATGTTGCATATGCCCCCATGCACAGCATCATCAGACCTACAGAGGAATATCAATTATGACCAAAAAGATGGAAGACATCATAGTTCTGTTTTTCCTACGCACTTTTAATTGCATCTATCCTACAGACATTTTACTGGCAAAATTTCCCTGTGGGCATGCATGTGCATACGTATAATGGTTTAAGTTTCAACGCCATTTTTCCAAACTTAGCACTGGAGATGAAAATTAAATTCTAAAATTCATGGTTAAACTTAATATAGTTCACTGAACCCTTTTAGTTACTCTACATCTATCTGAAATGCTAAGTGAAAGGTTGCTAAAATAAGTTTAAATGTTCAATATTTGCTCTTAAGAGAAGTTCTCTAATGCTCTACAATATTTGCTGTTTTTATTATACAGTAATTTTCAACTCTAGGCAATAGAGTTAATAAATAAGTTCTTGATTACAAGAAATATTTATGAAAAAAAAAGAAATATTTATGAAGTACCCTAGCCACACCAGACACTGTGCCAGGCACTTCATAAAACTTCATGAAATTCTTGCAACAACTCTATCAAGTAGGTATTATTCCCCTCATTCTGTAAAACAGGGGACGGGGGTTAACAGAGGTTAGGTAACAATCTAAATTGTACAATTAACAATTAGTTCTGGAATCAAATAATCTGATGCCAAAATTCTTGCAATATTTTCACCTTTGCCACCCTGTTATTTGGAAAGATCCAAAAGAATGAAATCGTTTCTAATTAGTTACAGAAACGTATCACCAGGTTTAGACATTAGATGCTGTTACCCAGCACACTTACTGCAAAGTCTCAATATATCGCTGATTAACACAAACACTTCAACACAGGAAAACTCTGGCTTATCTGACATACAGCTTTCTTAATCACCGGGCCACCAGGACTGCTCTGGATCTCAACATATTCCCAAAAGAAAACGGGCTGTCATTGAGGACGGAGACCATGAGTACCCGATAATAATGCATCCTGCCAAGCAGAACCAAAGCACCAAGGATTATTTACACCCGATGCACTGTAATTGGTCCTTTTACTCTGCAGAAGGAAAGAAGTGCTCAGATTGGCCAGGATGTCTATTCAAAATAAGCCTTCATGCACGGAGCCCAGCAACATGGGAAAAGCAACCGAAAAGAAATACAGGAGAGCAAAGAGTACTTCTGCGGTGAGACCAGCCACTGCTAACCGAAAGGGTGGACAGAGATGAGAAGCAGAGATGGGGCGCAGAGGTGGCAGCAGAAGCTGGGCCAGCAGGAGCTCAACCCCGGACCCCAGTGCACACGTTAGCGACACCATGGATGGGACGCAGCTCGGTTCTCAGATGCTGATGGGCAGCGATCACAGAGTCTTCACCTTCTGGCCCAACACACTCTGTCAAGGGTACAACTATGCAACTACCTTGGTTGTACTATTTCATTTCATCCTCACTCTGCGGTCACCAGTTCTTATTTCCACTTCCTGATCCATTAGAAAACAGCTTTAGAGAGTGGAGGAGCTCAGTACAGTGTGATCACCAGACTGAAATTCCAGTCTCCTATCCTGGCCCGATGTCCATTCACAACACTGTCTCTAGTGCACAGTACAATATTCTTTCAAAAAGAAAGGAAAAGGAATAATCCTTTGCCTATTTTAGAATGAGTTCTTTATTAAAGATGCCTATTAGTAGGAAGTTACAACTTCAGACATATAGGGCAGTCAAGTATCCAGAAAGTCCCCAAAGTGCCCAAAGGCTGAGGCATAAGGTATCAGGTAAAAAAATAAAAAATGACATGGACCCAAGCATTTCCAATCCTATGTAGATGCTTTCACGTGACAGCCTCACCCAGTGCCTGAATATCATCAATAAATCATCACCTGTCCTACTCTCAGCTGCCTCAACACCTACTTCTTGCTGCCTGCCTGAAGTCTGTGAAGTCTTCATGCAATATAAGCCAAGTTTCCTTACTAGGGGTTGTTCGACAGAAGTACAAACCAGTAAAGGCACTGACTACAGAAACTCAGTGTAGGCATCAGTACTTTTCAAGTCCAAAGCCTAAGGCAACTGCACTGATCAGTTTATTTATCAAAATCAGAACCCAACATCTGCCTCCACCGTAATGCTGCAAAGAGGATATTGTAATACAAGATGGTGACAGATATTTCAATAGAGACCATCTCCTAGAATTTCAACAGGCTCTCTACCTTTTCAAAATCTACACAATACCTCAAATCCATCCGATCAATTTAAAGATGTCGTGACTGAACAAATGTGAAAACAAAACATAAAGATTAAATAAAATGGCTAAGCTCACACACACAGAACAGCCACCTTATCCCCAATCTCATTCAATCCAGGAATTTAAGCAATCTTTCCAAATGTCTGTGAAATAGACCGAGCTGATGTAATACATTTAAATGAAATCGAGCCTTATTACTCAAGGTGTGGTCCGTGAACCAGCATCATCTGTTGTACCTGCGAAAGATAGAAATGCTCTCTGAGGCCCACTCCAGGCAGAACCTGCATTTGTTTTATTTATATATCTTTCCTTTCTTTTCTTAAAGGTTTTATTTTAATTCCAGATAGTTACAATACAGTGTTCTATTAGTTTCAGGTGTATAATTTAGTGATTCCACACGTCCAGACATCACCTGGTGCTCATCATGACAAGTGCACTCCTCAATCCCCATCCCCTATTTCGCCCATCCCCACCCACTCACCTCCCCTCTGGTAACCATCAACCTGTTCTCTAGAGTTAAGAGTGTGTTTCTTGATTTGTCTCAGAACCTACATTTTCACACTCTAGGTGACTTGCTGGTAGCGGGAAGTTTGGGAACCACAGACCTGGGAATGAAAATATATATATACATACATATATATATATGTGTATGTATGTATATATATCTGGATGGAAAGAAATCCAACGAGAGGCCCAGCTCAAAAAGGTTGCTTTAGGAGAATCATAGATTGATCCATCCGACTCAAAGAAACTAGAGATTGAAACTGCATTTTACAAGAGTTTCTAAAAGGCAATCATCCAAGGGTGAGGTCCCACCTGGGTGGCTCAGGGGCTGAGGCGTCTGCCTTCAGCTCAAGGTGAGGTCCCTGGGTCCAGGGATCCACCCTCGGGGAGCCTGCTTCTCCCTCTGCCTATATCTCTGCCTCTCTGTGTGTCTCTCATGAATAAATAAAATCTTTAAAAATCAATCAATCAATCTCAAATAAATAAACCAACAAATAAATAAGGCAATCATCCATATCAAAGGATGAAGGCAGGGAGCAAGTTATGAGTACGAGGTCTAACACCCCCTTGCCTGTCACAGGCATCCTCAATCTTGTCAGGCACAAATGGAAAAGTAGTTACTCAATACTCCCTCATAGAAATGGTTTACACTTTTTATGTTGATGACACGCAAGAGGTTTAAAACCGTGAAATTTCATTTTCCGTTCAAAGGAAAAAATGCCAGCAACACCCCTGTCTTTGAAAGAAAAAATACAAAGACTCTTAAATATAGAGAAGGAAGAAGTAAACCTAGAGATCACTTCTAATGGGATATTTTAAACCAAAGACTAGATATTTGTGGCAAAATATAGTTGGTAATTTCAGGCTACATACTGGTGTCTTCACAGATTTCCTTCAAATCTCAAGTTCACATTGGCTTTGCTCAAATCAGTACAGAACACTGCTGGAGTGGGTTAAAGTAGAAAACCTTATTTCTTTATTATAAATTCAGTGACACAATTCAGTACGATTTTTTTTTTTTTTATCGATAGACTAACCTTCCCATTTTAAATGAGGTTTACCAAATGAATTCCAGGTATACCAGTTTTTCACATCAGCTATAAATAATTGCTTCTCTCTAAAGGGCCTATTTCTGCAAATAAAAATGTCTTTTTGCCTGATTAAACTTCTTCATCATCTGAGAACTTTTCTCCTGCAAATTTGTAGTTGGAAAATTTGTCATTAGAAGCCTGCTTTGTCAAAATGAGATCTTTTCAACTGCTTTGAGAGAGCAGTCCTACAGTTAATTATTTGGAGGAGGAGGGGAGCATTCAGTTCTATAAGAAGTACACTTGACAAAATATTTGGACCCAAGTATTCTTACCTTAAGACATCTTTCACAATCCAAGACAGCAGACTCAGCATTTACAATACCTTTAAAAACCTGAAGATAGGAAGGCAGAGGTAGCCAAAAACAGTTCATAAAACAATGAAAAGGGTCCCCAGATGAACGTTTCAGCTGCCAGCCCTACCTCAAGAACCACTTCTCCCAAATGGCTTTGTCATGACAGGTGTTTCCCCCAAACTGAGAAAAAGTGGTCAAGCCTATCAAGGTGATCTCTACAGCCACCACCTAAGTCCCCTCCCGTTGAAGACACAATTTGCAAAGATATCATTTCAACAGGCACTGACACTATAAAGAATCAAACTACCGACTTTCAGTATTAATCCAAGAGATGCCACTAACAGGGTAGGCCGGCCTTCCTGGTGGAACAAATCAGAAATTAACACAAAGAAGATGTTTACTTTTTCCATAGTGTTTCCACTGATCTGCTTCTCTCAAAGACTAGTTTTTTAAGCTAGGATTTATAATAGAAATTCAATAATACTATGCTTTATAAGTGTCCTAAACACAGACATCCAACCCAACTAAGAGATGAAAGCAAAAACGAACAACAAGGCTATGGTCTGCATTCTTTCAGTCTCCTAATAGAATACTTATAAGCAATTCAAAAAAGAAAAACAAAATTTCATAAGACACAGCTGTAAAAAATTTTACTAAACTTACTCATTTAAAAAAAAACCCTTATTTTATAAAAAGCAAACTTGTGAACTGCATTTAAAATTAATACCCAAAGAATTCCAAGAATGCAGGGTTATACGGATTGCCATTCTTCCCACTGGATTTTTAAACAATGCTGAAACACGGCTGTTTGAAATACTTTAGTACCATCATTTAACACTGTTCAAAATGTCAAGAGCCATATTGCGCCCCAGTGGCCACTCTTCAGCAAATAACACATCCTTTGAAGTTAAAATACTCCTAAATGATGCCAAGCGAGAATTTCTAGGAGAGTACAGTCAAAACTTTCTAAAGAAATCAATAATCTGGAACCACAATTAGGGAAAAAACACTTTCCTTATCAAAACTTGTGAATTTTTCAGTTTCAAATGTCAGTAAATTCCTTTACCCCATGGCACTAATTTTTTAGACACTGTTTCCTAATGAAATCATAATCATTAGCCTGCAGGGAACTTACTGGGTTTTCTTACCATGATGTTTCTGTGGAATCATGACACATTTGATTGTAATAAATGCCACAGAAATGAAAGGTAATCATCAAAGACAAAGCAATCTGACAGAAACATCTCATTTGGCCACAACACCTAACACAGAGCCTCTACTGCAAGGGCACAGATAAAGGTTTCATTTGACAAATCATATAATTTGGTCAATCTCCTTGACTATAACTACATACTGTGCCATGCTTCATACCCAGCCTCATTCAGATATCACAAAATGCCCCAGCAAACAAAATGAGAAACCAAAGCTTACATCAAATTATCAGAAGCTAAAAAAAAAATAAAAAAATATCAGAAGCTAAATAGCATCCCTTTGCCAAATACTAAGGTACTCTTAAAACAGGTACTGTAGCACTGTCCTCAAGCAATGTGGCCCGTGCATACCTTTGGGATAAGTAAATGTACGTATGATTTCATTTAATTCCACAATAAAATGGAATCTGAACATGAAGTTAGAATTTTCAATTCCCATCTCTTTTCCATATTAATTTTTTAGACCTGAGCAAATAAAGATCTCTCTGCCCATCCCATCTTTAAAACAAATCCCTTCTAGTTGTTCAAGTTAACTGGATCTCATGAAACGCCCCTAAAGTAAATACCCTAAAAACACAAGAGCAACTTTTCATGTATCTTGAAAACAGATCATCTCAGCGTTCCTGCCTTCTTCAAAATTTTCCTGAGTAGATAAGTTTACTCAATTCTTTCCTATTTACCTGTAAGAGAAAAAGGTCATAGTTGAACCCGAAACTGTAGTCCCAAAAAGTTTCTAAAATAAATGAACATTTATGCCTTTGATTCCAGGAAACCTTGAGTATCCAGAGGAACTGACAAATATGAATGAAAAGTTAAACTGTCAGAAGAGGAAAAGAGATCAATAGAAATTTGATAGTGCTGCATCTTGATGGAATTATCTGCCTAGAAAACATGGCCAAAAATCTCTCTGAGGCAAAAGTCTTCAATCCCTATGACCAGTCGAGGCAAATCTAGTTAACTCAGAGTTCAACCACTGTTTTCCTCCAAGGAAAACAACCAATCCAGACAAACAGGAAGGACACAATCTGGAAGAAGTATCCCAAAGCTTCTATGTGTTAAGAATACAGGGCCAGCGAACACCAGACCAATAACAAGGCCAGTTCAAACCATCCACGCGGATCCTCAGCACTGCTGTTCTGGGAAAGAAGCCAACAGAGTCCCAATAAAAGTTTTAAAATATAAGCATCAATCAAAATAAACATGACTAAATGCAAGTGAAATTCTGCTAAAGGACAATCTATCAGCATTTTTATAAGTCTATCATCAGACTCCCAGATTCAAATACTTTACTGTACCCGCTACAGTACAGGTAGGAGAAGGACAGACAGGTAGGGATGCTTTGTTGACAAGAGCCAACAGCTGCTGTCCGCATTATGCACCATGTGTATGAGCAGCTTAGTAGTATTCGTACTTAGTGAATTAATGAATGTAGTCATTTATTCCTCAAAAGTACATACAAATCCAATCTTCAAAGAAACCATCTAGCATGGTGCTGCTGTAATTATTCAAAATAGGGCAGCCCCAGTGGCCCAGCGGTTTAGCGCCACCTTCAGCCTGGGGTGTGATACTGGAGACGTGGGATCAAGTCCCATGTCGGGCTCCCTGCATGGAGCCTGCTTCTCCCTCTGCCTGTGTCTCTGCCTCTCTCCCTCTCTCTGTCATGAATAAATAAAATCTTTACAAAAAAAATATTATGCCTTTTTCATCCTATGAAAAACAGAAAGCACACAGTTCCTGGTGATATGCCTCTCCCCTTGTTTTCCAAGCAGGCTCTAAATAAGGACAGCTCTTCATAGAGGAAGGGTCTTTATATTCAGCAACCCATTTGTCCTTTCCATCAAGGCTGCCACACATGTCATTTTTGTGAAGTCATTAAAGTACGTACCCAAAGCTGATGTAATATTTACCTTACAAGAGGAAATAAAAAAATTTAAAAGGTAAATGTTACTGTGCTAAAAGCATGTTAAGCGAGAATAACAGTGTTACAAGGTTTGTCAGTCACATATTTTTCAGAGCGACGAGGGTAAACTTTGTCCTTTCCTAATATTATGAAGGCGTCTGTTCCAGAGGAAATGTACCCTTTGCCTATGATAAACAGCTGTAACATCATGGGCATTTTAAATAGGTGCCTTCAGCATGCAGAACAGCAACGGAGAGATTCAGAAGACAGACTGTGCTCCCAGCTCATGTTGGAACCCAAAGGGTTCTAGCTATTTCAGAATTATAGCATCAGGGAATTCAGAGATCCCATGGGGCCCATTAGCACTAAAAAACCAAATGCAGATGACAAGACAATGTAAACTAGTAATACAACCCCCCAAACCATACATATATGATATATATTATAATGTATTGTATATTATAATGTATATTATGTATACATTATAAATAATATATATTAAAACAATATATACATTACATAATGTGTGTATACTATGTATGTGTATATGCGTGTATACATACATGTGTATATTTGTGATAGATTATGTGTGTCACATGCATATATGTGTGTGCATATATGTATATATGTATGTATGTGTTTATATAGATATAAATAGATCTGTATCTATACACACACACACACGAAGACAACTAAGAGACAGATGGCTGGCAAGCTGTAATTTTCCCAATGGCATTTATACATGTCCACTCAGTGCTCATATTTGGGTCATTTGCTAGGATAAACCCCATGTGACAGGCTCACTGAAAGTAAGCCAAAGTAGTCCATACTGGCTTCACCTAATTTTAATTTTCTATTAAGAGACGTACTTGTTCAAACAGCAAAAGGAACCTGTTCTGCACAGATTTGACAGATTTGACTATATTTAGTTAGAAAGTAAAATATCATCTTAAAATACTTCATAAACTATAGATCGTATCCACTTGCAATTTTTTCATTGTATCATAATGAAATCAGAGTAAAACAGCACCCTGTACACACTCACTTCTTCCAATAAAGAGGTGAGGAGACAACATTTGATACAAAGCAAACTTCTTCCTTATATGCTTTGATTTTACAGTAATTCGTTCGAAACATGATTTTACTAAATACCAAGCAGGACTTCAATGGTTGAACATACTAAAATTTTAAGATAACAATCCCATATGTTATGGGTCTATTGGAGAGATAGTCTATTGGAGAGAATTTTTTAGAGGGAAGTTAACAGAGTGACTGATCATTTTATAACGGATTCTTATCATACTAGTTCATAATGCAAGCAGACAATAACTTTAAAAGGCTATGTAGAAGGAATAGTTGACTGTCTTTAGGGGAAAAAATGGTTTAAAAAAAAGTTATCATGCCTTAAATCCTCCATTCCTTCATTTTAAATGCTGTCAATCAAAATCTTTATGACTTTAGATTAACTCGTTTCTATAAAAACAGATTTATATTTACATTCAAAGGAATAAATTAGGAATGTGCTATTAAGAGTTTGGAGTAGTTTTGATTCAAAAATAGAATTTCATCTGTGGAGTTGTTCCCCCACAAAGTTTACACAATTGTTGTACAATGGTCATGTTAATGATCAAAGTTGGGTTCGACGAATGCAAAATGGGCAATAAGGAAAACAATTTTCAAAGCAGCCACAAACCCATTTGCCACTTCCAAAAAACTCTTTTTTTAAGTAATGCATGATTTTATTCAGACAAGAATAAAAATATGTATTAGGTGCATTATCTTATTGTTATACATCATAAAGGGCTTGCCATCAATTAGGTGACGTGTGCAAAATGAAATCAGTCTACAAAACAACAGAGATGGCATCTTTCTACTGCTTTGAAGCAAACTCACTCCTCTTTGAGTGTTATCTCTATGGAAAACTTAGAGTAGTATTTTTAGAGAGGATACAGCGACAATGATGCAATGTTACCCTCAACAAATATGTAAGACAGCAGAGAACATGGGATCAGCAATTTTTTTTTCCAGTGACCTAAACACCAGATTTCTCCAGAAAATGAGAGGGTCCTTCAAGAAGTCACATTCATCATGACTTAAAATTTGGCAAAGACCATATATTTATCATTCCAATTGTACTCTAACCACAATTTAAGATTCAATAGGATCATGACTAGACTAAAGGCAAGGGGGTGGGGGGTGGGGGTGAAGTTGAAACTGTATATGCTTTTCCATCAGATAGATGAATTCTCCTCTTCTGTTTGTTTCATCACATCCTAGCCATATTCTTAAGTTGAGCATAAAAACACTTGTAAAATATTAAGTTTTACCATAGGGAAATCGATTTTGCTATGAAAAAGTTTCAGATTACCACTTAATCTCAACCAAGCTACATCAAACAGTGAAAAAAAATTATACATATAGTTTACAAAGTAAACTCGATCACTATATTTAAAAGAAATGATAACTTTGAGAAGTACCACAGCAATAATGTTTAAGCTGAAGCAATATAAAGCCCTCCTACAGCAAATGCCAGATTCTTCAGCTAAAATGCAGAGTCTTGATTTAGTTAAGCAAGTCAAGCGTAAGAGCCATCTCCCTCCTTGGGAGCTGCTCCCAGCACTGGCCTCTCTCCTTCTAGAACTCTGCTGCACAAAGTTCTGGGGGTGGGGTGGGGTGGGCTGGGCTGGGGGCAGTGGAATCCACAGATGCAATTTACACAAGGTTTTAGACCTGAGTCTTTGTAGTCTGAAATGGAGCGGTGGAAGTAAACACATTATTATCATCATCCTCCAGTTTCCACTCGACTTCCCAGCTCTCTCCCTGCTCCACGAAGCAGTGAGTTGGAGGAGGTAGATAAAAAACTATATCCGAAAAGCCACAATTTACAGAGCACCCTGGCACTGAATCACCTGTGCGTGCTATGCAGACATCCAGTAACTTCCACGGTCCTATTACTACGTATTTCAGGACTTCTAGGATACACGAAAACCAAGTCTGATTCTTAAACACTTCATACTCTTAAGCACGCAGGGTTGCATATGCAGTGCCGCTACTAAGAAAATACACTGCTACACAAAATACACTTCCAAAGTGTAGCAGAGTGGACTTCATACGTATAGGCTCTCAACATCCTAATGATAACGTCATGTCTATAGATCACGTATCGAGCAAGCTGTCAGTTAGATGACATGGACAACTCATCACATTACGTTCATCTACGTAGCTAAATAGAAGTCAGGGATCCTGACACTGCACCCAACCTATAACGCATAAAGCACTTACAACTGCCCACCATCAAAGTGCAACTAATTCATCATCTCATTCACCCCAAGTTCTCCCCAAGTTACAGTCCTAACACTACTTACTGATGATTAAAGAAGACCTAAGCATTACATCTACAGAAAAATGTACATGAAAATTTAGTTCAAGCCTGCATCTTTACAGGATACTTTCTACTGATAAGTACTTTTTAAAGAACTGGACGGCAGATAAAGGGCAGCATACACTGGGAATGCTTAATTGATCACAGAGTCCTACCGTACTTACTGTACTACAGTAACTTACTTTTCTCCCCATGCTCTTTATTCTTAGTTGAAATGATTACCTTCCAAACTGTCCCCAACAGCTCAAGGACCGCCCAGATTCATCCGTGAGCTCATTTTCATGAAAAGTCACCCATCTTTGGAAAGAAGAGCTTTTTCTTCCCATCCCCTAGAGACAGCAGGTGCACAGTAACACAAAACTGGAAAGAACAGACGCAGCTCACCCCACTCTTAGGCCAAGACTGTTTCTTTCTCAGAGTGTGCAGCGTGACTGCTAAAACCTGCACACTGGAAAAGTTGAGGAAAAGTTCAGGTCTTAACAGTGGCTTCCTTATCAGCCGGTCTGACGGACACGGCCTAAGATGCACTAAGAAGAATTTGCTTTTTTTCCACTACACCTATTATTGGGGGATTTCCTAAGAGACATGTGGGTGTAAACCCAGAGTCAGGGATTTGAAGCATACATCCAGGGGAGTGGGCACACCAGAGAACACAGAAGATGGCTAATCACCACCCAGAGAAGATCTTGCCTTCACCTCCCCTCACCATCACCCAATTTAGTCCACTCCACTCTCTGCCTTGCCCTGACCCCGGGGATCCATTCCCCTTTCCATAGCCCAGAGAGGCTGCTGAAAAGCTGTCAAAGTAAATCTGTGCTCACTTTTTGGATGGTTTCATTTCAATGGAGCATGAAACACCCCAGGACGGTTAATAAGTTTAGCCAGGCGTGCTGTTCTCCCTAATATATTTTAATTATGCATCTGTTTTAATTGTAATCAGATTAAGTCACCGGAAAGGCACAAATTGGAATTTTCCCTAATGGCTTATTGGAGCTTTTCATCAGTTTCTAAACACTAACAACATTTAAAAAAAAAAAAAAAAAAAAAAGGTAGAGACACGAGCACAACTGTGACATTTTCCAGAAATCGATGCAGTTTCTCTGACAACACAGTTCAGGTCTCATTAGCCACCCAAACTAGCCCAAATGCAGAAGACAACTTCGGTCTCTAGGGGCGTCTTCTTCCCCAATTAGCACAAAAGCATCGCTAACGTCTAACGGGAACCTCCCCAAACAGAAATGGTAAGCCCAGACTTTTATAAAAAGTGCTGCTCCGAAGATGGGGAGGGAAGTGGAGGTGGGGGGGGGGGAGCCCAGGAGCAGCAGCTTGCATTACCTTGGCCAAAAGGAAAGCATCCTCAGGTCCAGCAGGAAAGTCGAAGCAGGGTCCTCTCCTCCCCTCCCCCTTCCCCCTCCTCCTCCCCTGCTAACTGTCAAAGGTGTGTTTTTCCCTCGGGAAGTCCAAGGTCCCGGTCAATAAAAAGGAAACGCTCCGGGGGAAGATCTGCTCAGAGGCAGGGAGCGGCTTCCTTCCAGCCCAGACGTAAAACCGCTCAGGGCGCACCAAGAAATACCTAAGGCTTTTTTTTTTCTTCTTCTTTTCTTTTCTTTTCTTTTTTCTTCCCCCATCTAATACGTTCTTGAAACAGCTGCCCGAATTGCCGCGATTTTCCCCTAAGAAACTTAAAAGCGTTCGTCCGCCACCAGCCGAGAAGCGAGAGAAAGGACCTGCTGCAAACTGGGCGCCCCAACTCCGCCCGCCCGCCCGCCCGCCCAGCGCGCCCGCGCCCCGGCTTCGCTCCGGGGGGGACCCCGGGGGGACCTCGGGGAGCCCCCGGGCCACCGCGCAGTCCCCGCGCCCCCGCCGCCCCCTTACCTGTCATCGTAGCAGAAGTCGGCGCTCAAGGTGTTGAGGTACAAGGCGAGCCCCAGAGCGCTGCTCACCAACTCTGCGAGCATCTCTCCACCGCCTGCCCCCCGGCGCGGCTCCCAGCGCGAGGGCAGCAGCGGCCGCAAAGCCCGGGAGCATCAATCCCCACCCTCCAGCCGCCCGCTCCTCCCGGCTTCACTTTTCCCGAGCTCGCGTCCCCCCGCGGTCCCCGCGCCGCCGCCCCTCCTCCGCAGCCCCCGCGTCCTCCGGGTGCGGGCTCACACCGCGCTCCCCATGCCCGGCGCCCGCGAGCGGCCGGCGGCTTCGGGCTCCGCGCCCCCCGGCGGATGCGCAGGGCTGCTCCTCCGCGCGGCTCGCCGCCCCCGCCCTACCCCATTGCACTTCGGGGCGCCCTAGGTGAGGACCGGGGCGAGGAGGCGGGGCGCGGACGCGGGCTGCGGGCGGAGGCGCCGGACCCCGCGGGGCTCCGGGACCGGCGGGAGGAAGGCAGAGGAAGGGGGGCGGGGGCCGGGGGCCAGGCGGACCGCCTCCCCTCGCCGCCTCCCGGGCGCACGGCTCCGGGGCCGCTCGGCCTCACTCCGGCCGCCACCGCGGCGGCCGCTCATCCACTCTCTACCAGCGCCCTCCCCGCGCCGGCCCCTTCTCGGGCCGAGTGAGGAGCGGCGGCTGGAGACTCCCGAAGCTCCCGCGTGGGGTTCTCGGCGCGGCCCCCCGCGCCTGCGTGGCCGGCCCTCCATCCCGGCCCCGCCCCGCCCTCGCCACGCCCATCGCCACGCCCCCATCCCGGCCTGGCCACGCCCCTCGCCCGGCCCCGCCCGCCCTCCATCCCGGCGTCGCCCCGCCCCTCGCCCTCCATCCCGGCCTGGCCACGCCCCTGGCCACGCCCCTCGCCCAGATAAGCCCCGCCCCTCGCCTCCCAGCCGGGCCTCGCCCCGCCCCTCTGGCTCCTCCCCCCGCCCCCCGGCTGCAGCGCAGCCTCCTCCCGGCTCCCGAGGCCCGAGGCCCCCGCTGCCCACCGCGCGCCCCCTTCGGGCTTCTTTCACCTTCTGGATTTCACTCTGGAACGCCCCGGGGTGACCCCAGGGCTGCTGCCGGCGGCCGGCCCAACGGGGTGCTGGCGTGCGCCCTGGGAGGCGCGGCCGGAGGACCACCGAGCCCGGGGGGACGCGGCGGCGCGGCGTGTGTCCGCTGGGCTGGGGGGCCCTGGGGCCCGGGGAGGACGAGCGGCTCCGCGAGGGCTGCAGCCTCGCTGGCCAGAGCTTCGCGCGGCCTCGTGTGCACGCTCACGGCGCGGGAGCCGAAGCGCGGGGGTCGGGGTCGGGGTCGGGGGGGGCAGGGAGGACAGGGGGGGCGGGGGCGGGGGGGCGAGCCGGGGGCTCCTCAGGAGCGGCAGGTTTCGGCTCCGAGCGCCGTCGCCCCAGGTGTCAACGGGAAGCCGTCTGGGGAGAAGATGTTCCCGCAGTCGGGTTAAGAAGAAAGGACCCCGAAGGAGGAGAAGCAGCACCGACACGCCGCCGCTGCGGGGGGGGGGGCCTCCGGCGGTGCTGGAGGCTCAGTTAGGGACGCGCCTGCGGCCGGGGCGGCGCTGCCCCCGGGGCGAGGGAGGCGGGAGGCTCGTGCCCCTGCCTTTCCGCCCGGATGCAGGGCTGGCTGGTGGAGGGCGTCCAACCTGATACATCACGGTGGAGGAGAATGGCCCGTGTAGACAGTCCCGGGGACCCAAGTTGCGAGACCGCGGAGGCCCGGGGCCGCCTGCCACGCCCCCTCCCGGCGCGGACCCGGTGGGCTCTGCTGCAGCGCCCCCTGCTGCCCGGAGCGCGCGGCGCGGGGAGCGCGGACCGCGGGGCTCCCCAGCCCGCTCCCCCAACCCGGCCTCCAAGCGAGACCCCCCGCCCGGAAATCGAATCCCCGGGATGTCTGGCAGCGGCCTGGAAAGTAAATACTGTGGTTTGGGTGTCCGCGAGACACAGCTCCGTCTTTTCCTGATTTCACAAAATAAAAATAAAAATCTGTGTAGACACAGATGACATGATGAATATTTATTATATCTATTATGCCTCGCTCATAATAGAAATGACGGACCCATTTTTGTTCCCTGAGATACACATACGGAAGCATGCATGAGAGTAGCATCTTTACAGGCAGAAACTGATCCTTTACCTTTTTTTTTTTTTTTTAGCTCCATAAGCTCTGCTCACCATTGAAAAGTTTGAAAAAGCCACTTAGTTGGCCCATCAAGTGCGTCTGCTGTATATCCCTCCACTGCAAATAGGATCCTAATACACTGGAGGAAGAGCACCCAGGAGCTGGGAGTTTCTACTGTGCTTTTATTATCTGAGAAACCTCTGGCTAGTCACTTAACCAATGTGTGCCCCCTTTTTGCTCACCTTTATAAAGCATGAGGAAGAGAACACCTCTCTATAGGTACCATTATTATGAAGATGAAAGTCATGAACCTGTGAAACACCTAGAAGAGTCCTCAGTGCAATAGAAATGTTAATTATTATAGTTATTCTTATTCCCTCCAACTTTCTCCTTTCCTTTTAGTTATTAACTAAAACCTAGATGCATCCCTACAAAATTACAAAATGTAGACCATGACGTCCACGCTAGTCCAACGCTAGTCCAACTATTGTCACTTCCTGCATGGACTAATGCAGTAACTTTCAAAGTGGTCTTATTTCTCCCCCTGCAATTCCCCACTCCCCACAGTCGTAACTTCAGGTAATACAAGATTCTTTTGAAAATCTACAATCTCTCTATTTTAAAATGTTCAATGACTTCCTGAAACCCATCAATTAAAGTGCTGATCCTTACCATGGCCAGCCAGGCCCTCTTTTGGCCTTGATCCCTTCTCTCCCCTGACTTTGTGCCAGCAACACAGACCTCCTCCTCCTCTGGTACTTTCCACTTTCTCCTCTTTCCCCATGGGATGCCTTCGCAGACGTTCTCCAGCTCCTTCTCAGCATCCCGATCTTAGTTCAAATGTTCTCACCTGAGAGGCTTTCCCAGCCCACACTGGGAAGTTGCCTCACTCTCAGCAATCTTTGTCCCCTGCCTTTCTTCAGAGCGTGCATTGTGTCTGGAACCCCCACTAGAATGGTGACCCCAAGAGGGCAGGAAGGAACCTTATCGACCTGGTTTTCCACAGAATAGCCAGAGCCTGTAACATCTGGATGGGTAGAAAAAACTGAAAACAAGGCAAAATGTTGGCAATAGAAGAACAAATAACCGTACTTAACAGAAACCATCTAGCAACTGAAAATCCACACATTTGCATCATATCCGTGTTAAACAGTGAAGAATTAACAAAGAAAGGGGGAGGAAGTAGGTTAAAAATTCTGAAGAATACATCAGCTCTGCAGGAAAACCTATGGTAAGTCACACACAGACAGCTCTCTTCAATAATTAAGAGGACTCAGAGGCATGAAAGTAGTAAAAGCTCACGGTGCTAAAAGCTCGTAAGCCTTTCCAGAGCTGTCTCCCATAGTTTTAAATAAATATTTTCTACACCCCTCCTCCAACCTCCTTTTCTCCCTACCTCCAGCTCCTGGGGATTGGGAGCCTGGGAGATGGGGAGAAATGCACAGTTTGTTCTCCCTGATCAAACGGGAGGCTGAAAACCCAGCTTTTAACAGATTTTCTCATTTTAATTCAATGTGGGTCTCAATAGTCTTCCAATGCATTAAACCTTGGTTGCTTTCAGGCACTCTCCAAGGACTGAGAAGCAACCAATGTCTGCGTTCTCTACCTTCCTTGGACACCGGCCTAGGAGGAGAGGGGAATCGGTTAAGAAGTGTCATCACTATCCTTGGAGATCATTTCAAATCTGGGGACATCGCCCTTTGGTTTATTAAGCTGTACCCATTGTGACATTGCTACCTCCGTTCTGAATATATATATATATATATATATATATATATATATATATATATTCTAGTTAAAGCTACTGTTACTCTCCACAGATGAAGGAAATTAGGCTGGCTGGCTTGACTTGTCTACCTTAGACACAAGACTGGCCAAGAAAGTGCTAAGCCCTTATTTTCCCAAAGTAGGTTCCACACATCTGCTACCTCACCACTTCCTCAATGAATTCTTTTTTATAGTCGCCCCGACCTACCCTGCATTTGTTCTGCATTCCCAGGCCTTTGTTGTATAATTCATACCTTTGCAGTGCCAGGTCCTCGGGGTAAAGATTTCCTTATTTGCCTAAGACATTTTTAGTTTATTGTGCAATACCATCTTCCCTTTGGGTGTTGCATAAATATTAACTAAAAATCCACATCTGGTCTTAGTCTTCATTTCTATTTGTCCTAATATAACTTCTCTTTGAACAATTCATTTGGAAAGTGTGCCAAGGGTGAAATGTGGCACATAAATTCTCCGGCTGCACAGAATGCCTTTTAAAGTGCCCACAGATTTGGTTATTTATGAACAGAAGATTTGCACCTCTTCCCCTGCTCTCTCAATTCTAAAATTGTACCAGGCCAAAGTAATTACAATCTCCCATATGTTTTGCGGAAAAGGTATCCAAGAATCTCCTGCTAAAATCTTAACAGATTGACTAGGAAGCAGAAAAACACTAGCCCAGCAGGTGAAACTGCCTGTTTAGGGAGGTCAGAACAGAGCTCTCGGCTGGGGGACTCATAAGCCCTGAGCTTTACTCAGGAAATAACCCTGCAGGAGAAAAACAGCAGAGCGTGGATGAAATGTGGGTCAGGGAGCTGAAAGAGGCACACGCGCTGCTTGGTTAACTAATGACAGTAAATGCATTGGCTACACATGTTACATTTAGATGCTCCCAGCATACCAGAAAATGCTGCCCTGCAGACACTGCAATATGTGACATCGCTTTGTCCCCAAACTTGTGATCCATTAGGAATATAATTAGGACAATACAGCCACAGAAACAGATCCTGTCACCTCTGTCACAAACCCGGGGCGGTTAAGAACCAGCTGCTACTAAAATAATGATCACTTTAAAAATCTCACAGTCTCCCAGCTTGCAATTCAGAGGATGTGGGGGTAGGGGAGGAAGGGAGGAGGAGGAGGAGGAGGACCAGGAGGAGGAGGAGGAGGAGTGTAGAATAACATGTTAATGACCAGATATGGATAATTGCAGAGATGTTCAGGCTAATGATAGAATCTAGAAACTCAATCAAGAAAAGCAAGGACAGCCTCCTTCATAGAATCCCTCTGAATGCATTCACATCCACTGGTATAAACAGTGATCAAAAATATTCTAACAGCTTGAAAAATTGCGCACACTCTTGGGTAGCAGAGTTTTGATAAACCTCAGATTCTGTAAAATCAAAGATAAGTTGGGGCGCCTGGGTGGCTCAGAAGTTGAGCAGCTGCCTTTGGCTCAGGGCGTGATCCCGGAGTCATAGGATCGAGTCCCACATTGGGCTCCCTGCATGGAGCCTGCTTCTCCCTCTGCCTGTGGCTCTGCCTGTCTCTCTGTGTCTCTCATGAATAAATAAATAAATAAAATCTTAAAAAAAAAAAAAAAAGCAGTCCAAGAGTCTCAAGAGAGATGAGTTTTGATGTGGACATTCGGCAAGCCGGTTACTCATAAATATTGCCCTGGTCCTCAGCCCAACACGGATCCTTTAAGCCACTATTGTCCACTAGAGCTTTCTGCAAAGGTGGCTTTAAGTCTGTACTGTCCAATGTAGTAGCCATCAGCCACATGTGGCTAGTAAGCACTTTGCACGTGGTTAGTGTGACTGAGGAACTGCATTTTAAATTGTTTTTTTTTAATTAATTTGAATTTACAAAAAAAAAAAATTTTGAATTTACATGGGAGCATTGGCTAGTGGCTAGTTAGAAGAGAGTACTCACCCAAGCCATTGCCTGTTCTTCCCCCACCGAAACAGCTTTAGTCCTGAACCTCTAGTGCTGCACTGCTCCACACCCACATGCAGCTTGCCTTTATTTATAAAATAGCCACCAGCCATCGAACACTTTTTAGGCATTTCACAGAGCACGTTATGTTTAAGATCTCATTTAAGGCTCACAACCACCCTGGTCGGTAGGTACCATTACTATTCCTGTCTTACAGGTGAGAGGTGAGAGGCGTGGGGAAGTTTCATGAATTGTTCATAGCCTCTAGTGGTGGAGCTGACATTTGAACTTAGGACTTTTAACTCCAAAAGCCAATGCTTGACCCACCATGCAGGCCAGTGCTGGTCCTTCTCGCATTCAAACCACCACATCCCCATTAGGGTCTACTTCAGGAGAAGGAACTCTTGGCTGTTGCCAAGATGCTTGGACTAAATTCATATTTTCCTTCTCTACCCTCCCCTCAGATGACTAGGGATAAGATACTTAAGAACTTTCCTTGTCAAGCACTTTTACTTGATTTTTTTCCTCCAAATCTGGTATCAAAACATGCAAAGACTACACAGACTATAATAGAAAAGTTCCCCTATAAAATACACACACACACACACTCCACATATATTTTTTAAAATAGATGTATTTAGGGGTGCCTGGGGGGCTCAGTGGGTTGAGCGTCCCGACCCTCTTAGTTTTGGCTCAGGTCGTGGTCTCGAGTTCCTGGGGTCCAGCCCCACGTTGGGGGCTCTGTGCTCTGGGGGGAGCCTGCTTCTTTCCTTCTTTCTCTGCCCCTCTCTATGCCTGCACGCTCTCACTCTCTCTCTCTAAAATAAATAAATCTTAAAAGTAAGATGTATTCAAATCATGTGTAGACATTTTTCCTAACATAATCCACATCATGTATTATACAAATAGCTGAGACAAGTAATGTAACCCAAACTCCAGCAAAATAATGAAAGTATTAGTGCAAATTATAATTTGGAAAACCAAATAAAGCATTTATAATTGTCTTAATATTATGTTAAAAACCCCTCCACAAATTTGCACCTCACAAAGCATTTTTAATCCATTTATTATTGCTATCAAGTGACTAGAAAGTCTATTTGGAGTTTGGTCTATTAATCTAATGATACATGACAAGAAGTCAATATATTTTAAACTTTTGCAATAGATTTAATTAAGTTCCCCATTAAATTAGTAAATATCTTATAATTTGTAATACTATTATTTAATAATTATAAATGAATGGTATATTTATAGCCTTGCATATAAACTTGCACCACTCTATACTTTTTCCAAACACTAGCTTGCTAGCTTTTTCTTTTTCTTTCTTTCTTTCTTTCTTTCTTTCTTTCTTTCTTTCTTTCTTTCTTTCTTTCTTTCTTTCTCTCTTTCTTTCTTTTCTCTTTTTTCTTTTCTTTCTTTTCTTTTGAATCTATTCTTTTATTTTTGCATATTTTGCTCCTATGAAAGCATTTAAATTTTTTTTATTAGAGTGTAATTGACACATAACGTTACATTCATTTCAGGAAAGTATTTATTTATTTATTTATTTATTTATTTATTTATTTATTTATTTTAGCTTTTAAATCTTAATGCCAAAAACAACCAAGTCACCCTCACACATGTGAAGATCTGCCCTGAGAGAGACAAACTATTAAGAAAACAGGTTGTCTGCAATGGTAGATTTGAAGTTAAGACATTTATTTTCTTGGTAGTCGGTTTGAAAGTCAGTCCCCAATCAAAGTGGACAAATGATGAAGACATTAGATTCATCAATTCCAAACTGATTTTTGGCCAAATGTCGCTTGTAATTTATATCACAAACATGTGATACATGCAAGCACTGATCTGCTTTCTGTCACTACAGATGAATTTGCATTTTCTAGAATTTCATATAAATGGAAATAATGCTGGGTACTTTTTTTGATGAGAGGGGCTTCTTTCACTCTGCATAATTATTTGGAGATTCTTCAATGTTTTTGTGTGTATTAATAGTTCATTTATTCTTATCTCTGAGTAATAGCCTATCTGTATGGCAATAGGATTTGTTTATCCATGTATCCGCTGATGAGGATTTGAATTCTTTCCAGTTTTTGGCTACTGCAAACAAAGCTGCTATGAGCATTCATGAGAAGTCTTTGCATGGACATAGGCTTTCATCTCTCTTGGGTAAACACCGAGGAGTGGGATGGCTGAATCATGCAGTCCCATTGTGTTTGCCGGACTTTACGTTCCCACTATCAGCTGGTGACAGTTCCAATTACTCCGCGTTCTTGTCAACACTTGATAGAGTCAATATTTCTAATTTTAGACATCCCACCGGTGATATCACATTTTAGTGTTGTCATTCCCTTAATAATAACCATGTTGAGTATCTCTCCATACGCTTATTTTCAACCCACACATCTTTGGTGACAAGTCTGGTCAAATCATTTGCCCCATCTTTTCTGTTGTCGTTCTTGCTGGCTGCTTATAGCAAATGTAGTAGCTCTCAGTTCTGCAGTCAGAAGCCCAGCACGGCTCAGCGGGGTTCTCAGCTCAAGGTCTCACTTGATGGAAGTGAAGGGGTAAGAACAGCTGGGCTCTCATCTGGAGGGTCTGGAGAAGAATCCACTCCCCAGCTCATTCAGGTGTTGGGAGTAAGTTGTAGGACTCAGGTCCACATTTCCCTGCCTCTCAGCATTAAGAGGCTGCCCACCTTCCTTCTCACAAATTCCCCTTCATTTGCAAATTAGCAACAGTGTTTAGAGTCCTTCCATGCTTCAAATCTTTTTTTTTTTTTTTTTTTTGGCCCATTTAAAAAAATGCATTCTTCTTATTATTAAATTTTGAGAGTTCTTTATTTAAAACGCAAGTCTTTTATTAGCTACATAATTTGCGAACATTTTCTTTTAGCCTTTGGTTTGTGTTTTCACTCTTCATGATTTCTTTCAAAGAGCAAACATTTCTTAACTTTGAGTAAGTCCAGCTGATCTTTTATTTTATCCTGTTTTTGATGTTGTCTCTAAGAAATGTTTGCCTAATCCAAGGTTACAAAGACTTTCTCCTGCTTTTCTCTAGAAGCATTATAGTTTTGGGTTTTAGAGTTAGATCTATAAACCATTATGACTTAGTTTTTATTTATGGGATGAAGTATTGCTTAAAGTTCTCTCTCTCTCTCTCTGTCCTTGGATATTTAATTGTTCCATCATGACTTGCTAAAAATGTCTGTTTTCTCCATTGAATTGCCTTTTCGTCTTTATCGATTGACTTTTATATGTAAGTGATTTCTGGATATATATATGTTCTGCCGATGGATTCCATTGTCTATTTTTATGTTATAATCAACTGCCTTGATTACTGAGTCTTTATAAATCTTGAAGTTGAGTATTGTAATTTTTATGAATTTGTCTTTATTTTTCAAAGCTGTTCTCTTCCTCTATTTAATTGCAATATCTTTTATTGTATTTCCTCTTGCTCTCCTAAGCCCCTATCATTTGACTCTTATTTTCTTTCACTTATTCTTGATTTACCTATTTCTTAGGTATATTTATTTTTTTCCTTAGGTATATTTATATGTAAGTATGTGATTATGCATATGTGGGTATTTAGGTCTAAAAAAATGTGATTGTGTCTGTTATTTGAGTGAGTTCTTCGTATTAGACGTAGAGTGAACATTTATGGCCTAAGGTATCAGTTAGTAAAATGGGCAGGGTAGGATGAAGATATGCAGGTGTCACCCCTTCTAAGCAATATCCTTAAAATATCTGTTCAACTTGTATTTCTCTTTATGTTCAAAATGAGAAAATTATACACATTGAAAATAACACAATACTTTAGCTGGAATTATTTCTGAGATCTGTACTGTCATTTGGACAGCACTAATCACTAACATTCACAAAAGGTAAGCGATCTTAATGTATATATTTACAAGTTTTTTCTAGCATTTTCAGTTTCTCTTCTCCTCAGCCACCCCCCCAACCTCCCACTCCGTTTCATGAGTTCACACCAGCAAAACATTCCCCATGCTTCTGTGGTTCCTGTTCTATCATTAAGTTTTATTTTTGTGATGTTGCAGGACAAGACAGCATCTTTGAAAATATCTTACGATGTTTTCTTTTTAAGATTTTATTTATTTATTCATGAGAGACAGAGAAGGGGAGGCAGATGGAGAAGCAAGCTCCTTGTGAAGCAGGGAGCCTGATGTGTGACTCGATCCCAGGACCATGGGATCATTACCTGAGCCAAAGGCAGATGCTTAACCGACTGAACCACTCATGTACCTCTTATAATGTTTAAACTTTAGTCGTAGATCACTGGTTGTCAGCAAATAGCATATATCACGTGCTGTAATCAATTTTAACATTTCAGCTGACAGCAACTACAGTCCTCAGTCTTAGGGTTAGTGGCCTGGCCAATTATTGCCCCACGCCACCTACGTACAGAAATATGCTACATAAACACTCGGTGGAGACAGGTTGATTCTGACCCAAAGTAAGTTTTGAGTTGTAATTCAAGGGATCAGTCATCTTTACATATATGAAAAGAGCCAAATATGAATTGTATTTCCAATTTATTTGAGTTATGATTTTATATTCCCAATGGATCAGAGTACTGGGCACTCACCTGGTTGACCCTTCCTTTAACTTGGCTGTAGGTACAGGTGTCAATCCCTTGCCCAAATAATACAGCTTAAAGCCATCAGGCATGATGGCTGCTCACAGGTATGCCTGTATATTTGAATACAATGTTTTTCTTAATCTCCTCCCTATCGCCCTTATTGTCTCTCTTACCCACAGCCAAAATAAGTAGGGTTTCTGATGTAGAGACAGAGGAAAAAAGGTGTTTATATTTGTTGAGCACCAACCACGTACCTACTGGTACTATACCAAGTATTCCAAATATACTATATAATTCCCACAATAGTCTGGCCAAATGAATAATATTACTGTCTTTTTACAAATGACAAAACTAAGGGTAACAGTGTTAAGTAACTTGTGATAGATGGCAGTGACTGCCATCAGTGACTGATGACCAGGATACTGTACCATTTCTGTCTCGTTCCAAAAGCCTTGTATGTTAGATCTTATATAGTGTTCATCTTGTTAACAATACTGAGAACATCTTCAAAATCAAGTGACTTTTAGATTCTCTCTTTCTTTAAGTCTTTCATAAAATGATGAAGGAACAGCTTTTGGGAGGACTTCAAAGTGTCTTCCTTTTTGCTCTGGTGAGATATTTGTGAGACAATGGAAGCAAAGGAGATAGACTCATGGGTCATCCAAGCAAAATCATGTTTAGGTTTTGCATAAATAAAAACGGAGGCAAAGTCCAGGGGGCTACTGAATTTTGGCAGGATATGAAGAATTTGGAATATAAAAGATAGAGATACTAAAGATAGTAAGTTCCTGCCAAGAACACCAAGAATCTAAGATTCAGGCAGGGAACGAACTATCTCCCACTGTTGGAAATTTTTATCTCCCAATCTAGTTTTGAGAGCCAAGCAAGGGGATGCCACTCTGCACAGATAGACATCAAGACACATCAAGGAATACCTTTTAAAAATCACTTTGTAGATAGGGAAAAATTAGCCTTTTAACCTGAGGCCAGATGTAGAGATAAAAGAACACAATATATACACAAAGATATACATATTCTATTTCCTATCTCTTCATCTTATTCAAAATACCTCTTAAAAATCATGTTGTATAACAGAAACACCAGATAACAAAGAAGTAAAAATTGGCTATCCATCTCTGGAAAGCATTCAGAGATTCTGGAAACAATTATTCAATAAAAACAACTCAAAAATTTCTTAATAATATGTATAGATACTCTTAAAGAATTCTAGAACTGTATAACATTAAATAAAGGATTATTCATTAAAAGTGATGCTGGGAGTGATTGCCAGGGACAGGGGGCAGAGGGGAGGGCTAGGGAGCTCCTGTTCAATGGGTATAGAGTCAGTCCTACAAGGTGAAAAAGTTCTAGAGATTGGCTGTACAAGAATGTGCATAGAGGGGCACCTGGGTGGCTCAGCCAGTTAAGCATCTGCCTTCATCTCAGGTCGTGATCTCAGGGTCCTGGGATTGAGCCCCAGGTCAGGCTCACTGCTCAGGGGGACTCTGCTTCTCCCTCTCGCTCTGTCCTTCCCCCACTCATGCTCTCTCTCTCTCTCAAATAAATATATAAAATTTTTAAAAAAATGTGCCTAGAGTTAGCAACACTGTACTGTACACTTAACAGATTGTTAAGAGGGTAGATTTCATATTATGTGGTTATTTTTTACTTATAATTTTTTTAAATTGATTCTAGGAAATCAACTTTAAGTGGTAATTATTGAATACTTGCGGAATACCCTCTCTTATGCCGTCTCAGATTGTCAGATACCATTCAGATTAAGAACTATTATTCATTTATGTGTATTTTAAAATTACCCTATTAAATATATTTCTGAAATACACATTATGGTACATTTCTGTAACACGGACACTTATTTCAATAAGCTGAGTGTTGGTAAAATAATTTCAGCAAAGTAGGAGCCTATATTTAGAGGTAGATTGTCCTGCTGGCTATTTTTCTAATGGATATAAGCAGGAAATAATATGAAAATATAGTTAAAATCAAAGCATTTGCCTGAATATCAACAAAATAGATTTTCCACCAAAGCATTTTCTTAGGGGAAGTGATTTCCCAGCTCAGATCACTCAGTGGAGCTAAAATATTAAAGATAGTACCTTTTTAGGAAAAGAGTCAATAAAAATGATTTCCACTTCCTATTTCACTGATTGCCATGTATTATTAACTTGTAATGCACAGAAATCTAAGTGGCTACTTGGCTCCTTATGCTTCTCCCGTGTCATATAAAGACAAAGTCTTTGGAATGACAAGCCAGTAAGAACAGGTAAATGGTGTATCACCTTGCCACTGCCTTGAAATTTCTAGTTCCAAATCCAAAACTTTTTTCTTTGAAATCTCATATAATGTCAGTATTACTGACAGCATTGAAAACCATCTTTAGAATCTAAGAGTAATCAGGAATTGACTTTCAGGACTGGAAAGAATATATCTTATCTTCCTGCTGAGATCTTGGGTTCAGAAATTTGCATTTTCAGGGACAGAGCTGATCCATGGATCAGCTTTGCCTCCTAATAGAGATTTGTTTTTACACTTGATACTAAAATGCAGTACACATTTTCAGGCATTCAGCATTGTCACAAAAATGATCTATATTAAGGTCATTGCAGAATCACAGGGCCCCAGATTCACTCACAGGGAATAGCATCAAGAGTCTCAAGGTGTATAATAAAGACTTTCCAAAATTCATTTGATATATACATCCACCTAAAATAAATCAATAAAACCTTGCATAATATTTTAATACAAAATTTAGGGATCCCTGAGTGGTGCAGCTGTTTGGCGCCTGCCTTTGGCCCAGGGCGCGATCCTGGAGACCCGGGATCGAATCCCACGTCGGGCTCCCGGTGCATCGAGCCTGCTTCTCCCTCTGCCTGTGTCTCTGCCTCTCTCTCTCTCTGTGTGACTATCATAAATAAATAAAAATTTAAAAAAAATACAAAATTTACCCATGACTATCAGGTCAAACGTCATCATAGTTAAATTAGATGTCACCAATATATTGGACCTATAAATTAAAATTCTAATAAATAATTTCCATACCAACAATCCCATAAAATGCACTTAAAAATCATGCCATGCCATGGCACTATTTTTAAATTGTTCAGCCTATGTCTTCGTAAGCTCCACTCAGCTATAATCACAAACGCCTTTTCATTCAGATTCAACTTCAACCCAAAACAGAAACTATTCTCACCATGGCAGAAAATAGATCTGCACCATCAGCAAGTGGAAGGGACCTGGGGTCCACATGCTTCCTGTTTGTCTCCCACCATTTGCCTACTGAATCAATGCTTTCCCCCACACTGCTCTTGTGTTGGCTGAATCTATGTATATATCTCCAGACATCTGCTTCGGTTTTCTCTCATCATTTCAAAACCCATCTGGATAGAGAGCTTTTTTGCTGCACCCAAGCCCACTTGGCTGGGGCCCTGACATCCTGCCTAGTTTTGACAGGCTTGTCAATGGAGCCTGAACTCTGTTACCTGGACCCTCCTGTTACTCAAGGAGGCTCTGCTATACGTCACTTGAAACCACAGTTCCATCCATCTCTTGACTTCTAGTATAGTCGGATGCCTATGGACGCCTTTGGCTGTGTTCCCACCAAGCAGGTTAAATCTCCTCAGATAGCCATACCTACTGGAATCAAGCCCAAGTTTATCCAGCATCTCTGGACTCTGTATGTTGGACCACAACAGAGTCCCCTCATCAAGTAGCCCAACAGCTGGGGTAGTTTTTTGTTCCACAGTAACCACTTTTTCACCACCTTCAATCTTGTGCTACTTGGGTCCTGGTATACCTCGCTTGTTTACATGTTCCCCTTCAGGATTCTGTCCAGGCTCACAAATTTGGTGTGGTATTCTCAACTGATGCACGTGGCAGCTATAGAATGTCGTGGAATATTAAACGATTTATTTCTTTTAAATTTGCACCTGTAGATCTGGTAATAAAATGTGATACTGGCTCTTTACATTGGCATCTACGTGGACCCTGAATGGTAGGGTTATTGATTGACCATTATAAATAATCGATTATTATAAATAAACATTTTAACATACAAATTTACAAACATTTATATACATTATTTATAATAATCAATTAATAACCCTATTTACTAAGATTAATTTATTTTATTATTTTTTAAGGTTTTATTTATTTATTCATGAGAGACACAGAGAGAGAGAGGCAGAGACATAGGCAGAGGGAGAAGCAGGCTCCACACAGGGAGCCCGACGTGGGACTCGATCCTGGGACTCCAGGATCACGCCCTAGGCCAAAGGCAGACCCTCAACCACTGAGCCACCCAGGCATCCCTAATAAGATTAATTTAAATAATTTTGGTTTAAAGTATTTTTATTTACTAATTATAATTTATATTTTTCCTTAGAATGAATATTTTAGAACAATTATCATTTAGTTTGAAACTGAAAGTGTTTGTTTTTTACATAAATTCTTATTTTTGATGAAAATACATTTAAATGTTGCGCTTTGAATATAATTGCATATTATTATTTAAATCATTGCTGTTATCAGAAAACTATATAAAAATCTCGATTTCAAAAACATAATGAATGTACTGAGAGGAACATAAGAAAATAGATTTTATGAAAACCTAGAATAATGTATGCATTATGGTTGAACATATCAAGACTTCTCAAGAGATCACTAGCCCATCAACTGAACACCCAACATGAGCAATAGTAATTAAATTTGTTCAGCTTTGGTCTTTTGCCAAATTAAGTTATATGAAAAAACCTAGCTGTATACTTATTTTCTGATTTTTTTGTTATGAAAGTATATTTGTCACAATAGAAGGAAAGAACCATTTGCTCGATTTAAAAGGTAGATGGTATGTAGGCTTCCATTTATGCTCTTGCCTTGGGCTCTGAAAAAAATCAAGGGTAGGCCTACGAGCTAAACATTAATGTGTACTTAAAAATAGAGTAATAGAACATTGACCTAATTTATCTTCAGTTAAGTTGTTTTTATTTGCCTGTTTGTGTTGGTGGAGGTGAAAGTGGGAGTCTACTTTCTAGTCTAGTGTTTACACGAGGCTCTGATTACTGATGTGAGAGGAATTTTGAGCCATTTTCTAAACAATGTCATAGAAATACTCATTTGTTTTGCTTGATTTTTCTGTAGAATACAGTATCTCATATGAGAAGATGATTTCTCTTTCTGAGTAGGTTTCCTACCCTTGAAGCAAAGAAATGCTGTGATTTGTCAGGATGTGATGCAGGTGGAGGGGTTATGTGTGTGTCATAATCTGTGTATCCTCATTTCTTGGCAGCTTTGTTGTCCAGTAGAGAAAAAACTTAAAGAACAGCTGAAATCTGTTTCTTATCATCATATTTTCCAGAGAATGGAGCAAGTCCTCTTGTCATCTGTTGGCTCAGTATCCATTTATGCCGTTTGTTCTGTAAGATTTCCCTTGAGATAAAAACGTTGAAAGACAGCTTCATTCCTTGCGAGCTCCAGTCCTTTGCATAACACCTGCCCCATATATGCACATCACTCCAGTAGGATTGTTAAGTCGTCCAGTTCTCAAACGATCTGGTTTAAAATTTTAATTTGTAAAATAAAAATACCGTCTTTAAATCCTTTCGCCATATACCCATACTATCACCTGACTATCATACCCATCTGGTTACTCTGCTTTTCCTGCATATTCTGTATAAATCTGGTGCTTATAAACTATGGGAATGGTGTATGCAAAACATACATTTTCAGAAGATGGTGTTCATGTCTCGCGCAGGGCACTTTTGAATGAACAATCCTACACCAAGGCAAGTCATTATGAGGGGAGACAGAAGATTGGGAGAGAAGGACTTTCCATTGAGTGGATGGTAGGACTGTGAGCCGTGCCATGTTCCTTGCTCCAGGATGAAGTAGTAGCTCCAGGATTCTGGCTGCATTCCCAATTGGTCAGTGGTATGCCTCCCTAAATTCTGCAGTTTTGATTACATTCACTGTTCTCACGGACTTCCTGTCAGGAAGGGTTGTGGGGATGTGCCAGTTAAAACAGCTGTTGCATCTGATGTGTGAGAAGCTGTGATCAGGAGAGCAAAGAGGCTTTCCTAGACATTGCCAATATAGAAGTTAGAGAGTTGCCAAACAAACAAACAAATCACATTCTTTTGAAGTATTCCCAACTCCTGCTCATTTGTTTTAATATATTCCTACACCCTACCACAATTTGTTTATTAATTTTCAAAAGACAGGGGTGCCTAGCAGGTTCAGGCAGTGGAGCATGTGACTTTTGATCTCAGGGTTGTAAGTTCCAGCCTTACGTTGGGTGTAGAGATGACTTAAACTCTTAAAAAAAAAAAAAAAAAAAAAGACAACCTGTTTATACTTATTTTGAGCTTTTCAGGTTTCCCAGACATTCCAATTAGAACACGCAGATGGGCTCCTCTTGGTGACTACACTAAAGACTGATTGCTTTGGCAAGTTGTATTGTGTAGATAAAAACAACCTCAACAGCCATCCAGTGGACGCTCTTTGTTAGCATGATGCTTCCACCTAATATGTAGCTCCTGCTTTTAGGAACATACAAAAACTTGCTCCCTGATAGGCATTTTGATCACAAAGCAATCTTTACCTTTTTCTTTAAACAGTAAGATGATCTGTTTATTCATTCCTTTTCTAGGCAGTGAAGAAATGAGAATTTTCTTCTCCCCCACTGTTAAGCTAGACATATTGTTTGACCCTCTCTTTTACTTCCACATTGAGCATAAATATTTTTAAAAATTTGAACAGCTTGAAAATATCCAAATAGCTTGAAAAAAAACCCAGATTTTTACTCCTCTTGTTATGGTTACAGGCAAATTCTCGAAATAGTGCTGGCACCCAGTGGTTGCATAGTAAGTACTTGCTGGACTGAATTATTGCACCCTTTCCCTGCATTTATCTCCGCAAGAGAATGTCTAAAATAAAGTATCACTTTGAACATTGATTTTTTTAATTTAAGAAACTTGTTTTATAAATTCCAACTTAATAGCATATTATGTTAAATTGTTAACTATTAGAAAATTATGAGTACATACAACAGAGAGAAATATGCTATAGTTATTTATACACACAGCATTCCTATTTTTACACTTTTTTTCAGTTACTAAAATGGAACTATAAACCAGAGGGCAACACATTTTTTTTTTCTCTACCACCAGATGCATGTAATGAAAATGTTGCTCACAAAGAGGACATTTGTTATTTCATATGTGACTATCAAGAAACAGATGGAGAGTGATTATGTGGTCCTTGTCCTGCTGACTTAAAGCAAATAAATATTAATCTTTATTCTCTGAGTTTTGATTAATAGACAGTGATGACTTAGAATGAGTAAGGTGCGGCTGCAGAAAGGTATGATTATCATCAATATAAAATGATGTTGAGTGATTAAGCCCCTTTAGTTCTGTTACAGAAATCATGGTGGAAGTAATTGGACCACAGCTTAGTGTACAGTGAAGAATCTGTATGAGATATCCAAAAGTTTTTGTATGAAGTAGAAAAATTCATTACATTATTCAATCTATAATGTACTTAGGGAAGTTTTATTCAGTTCTCTATAGTTACAGGATGCTGGGCATATATAAATCAGTAAGATGCAGCAGAGTTCCTAATATTAAATAACATGAAAAAGAAGTGGCTCTCATTACCCTTCTGGTATTTTGCCTTGGATGGCATAGCTTAAGCCAAGTTTCTAAGAACAAAGGTACTTGGTCAATAGTTGTTCAACAGGTGACTAGTACACAGAAGTTAGGGTGACCCTCTTCAGGAGGGTTAATAAGATTAATAGAAATTCATGACTTTTGCCCTTTGGCATCTAATCTCTTGGTCCTCTTACTCTTCTGTTACAATTTGTCATTCTCTCCTTCTCTCATAGGCAGATTTCTTTCCCCTTCTAATGGTTTACTACGTTGGGCATAAATCACTCTTCCCTCTCCTCTCTCTCTCTCCTATGCAATTTTAGTAGATTTGAATCTTAGTCCCACAAATAAGGTGAATAAGGAACATCACATTGTTTAATTAACTTAAATAAGAAATCTAACCAGAGTCCTATCTCACCAGGTTGTTTGTAGAGGAAAACTCAATCATTTGGTGGGGAACTACTCTATTTCCTACGGCTTTCTTGAGCATCCTGTGGTTCGTGTGGCTGAATAAAATGGAAGAAGAGTCCTTCATGCTCAGCCTATCCTGGTTGCTGCAGATAATTCTCATTGTCTAAGCCCAAATGAGCCCTTGAGAGGTAGCAGCCTTTCTGCCATACTTGGGGCTTCAAGAGTGTCACTGATGTCAAAATCTCAGGGCCAAGTGTTCAGCCTTCCAGGGTCTGCTAAGCATTTTTTTTAAAAGATCTTGCCACTTCTTTCAGGTACCAGGAGGGAATGGGTTGAACGTGACTGAGAATCCCTGCTAATCCGATGAACCTTTAATCTTAGATACCAAACATATTTTCATCTATGAGTTTAGACAGAAAGATGTAGTCTTCAGATAGTTTAACTGTGTACCACAAAGTCCTCTTAAGGCAAGGGAGCCCAAAAGCCCTGGATAACTTCTTAGATCTAGGAGGGGCCTAGAAAATTATAAAGAACAAAACGTAAGACAATATTTCATAATTATTTTGTTTCTCTCTGAGGACCTAACCCTCTGCTTCTTCTGGTTTCTTTTTCTTTCTTTCTTTTAACATAATAATGGAATGCTTGTGAGGGGCCAGCCTCACAGAAGTCCTGAGAGGTCAATAGTATTAATCCCATGTGAGAGTTGAAGAAACTGGAGGGTAGAAAAGATAAATTAAGTAGCAGAGCTGAAAACTATGTGTGCTTATCAGTTCCAAAGGAAGTATAGTTTAAATGGAGAGAAATGTCCAACGTGGAACTAGAACTCCTGTACTGTTGCCCAAGTGTCTACAAAGTCAGTCGGTGATCTTGACAAAGGTGCTTAACCTCTTAGATCCCTAGTTTCTTATCAATAAATTGAACTACTTGCTACTTGGATATTAAATGAGAGGATGGATGATAACCTGGTTGGCAGTCCTGCACAGATACAAAACCCTTAGAGCATTCTATGACATTATGGCTCCACATGTCACACGTCCAAGGTGATCAGTATTTGTGGTGACTAGTCAGCCCATGAGATGATTGAGATATTCCCAGGAATTCAGGAAAAGAGAATCTCTATGTTGAATAATAGGGATCTGATTCCAAGTGGGGAGGGAGATTAGGCTTACCCAGAAAGTAAGAGGCTCCCCTGAAAGATCAAAATTTATGATAATTCTTAGCAAAGTACGCAGAGCATTAAAAATCATATTCAGTGATCCCAAGCTCTTAAAGTTGTATGAGATAGTTCTAAGCATGACTGAATCAGGAAATTAAGAAATTAACAGAGACCAAGTGAAGAGTCATCTATGGAGGATCTATGTACATTAATTTCAAATTTAGAAATCTAAGCATCTTGACAGAGCGAGTTATAGACTACAAATGAGAATAGAAAGGAAGGATGTGTTTGACTAAAGACAAAAGAAAACACAAAAAAATTAAGGCCCCGAATTGAAGAAAGAACTTGAAAACCTGTAATATTTTCTATTTTCACTATTTCTAGCATGTTCCAGTCACAGCACTGGTATACTTGAAGGTAAATGTCAGATGCTCATTAATGTGCCTCTTATTCCCTTTGCATTCAGTCCAATTGAGAAATTATAGACACTAGTCAAAAATACATTAAACAAGAATTTTTTTACTAGTAATAATAACTGATCATTTTTATTGAGTATTTACTAAGTGCTTTACAGGAATTAATTAATCTCCTAATAATGATTTGAGGTATGCTCTATTAATATCTGTATTTCACAGATAAGGAAACAGAGAGACACAGAGAAAAGTAATGAAACAGAATGAAACAGAGACCTGTGGTAAGTGGCAGACCAGTATTTGAAACTAAGAAGTCCATTAAGGAGGGCATGTGATGAGATGAGCACTGAGTGTTTATTATATGTTGGTAAATTGAATCTAAATAAAATTAAAAAAACAACAACAACAACTAAGAAGTCCAGCTTCAGAACATGGCAATTAACTAGTCTGCTCTGAAGGTAGATTGGAGAATTTAACTTAGTCTCGAAGTCAGAGACAACTCCTAATATAACAGCCCACACAGAGATCCTTGGATCCACACTTGGTAAATGTGAGCTTATGGAACATCATACGGAGAATGATTACCTGTCACAAACCCCATCAAGCACCAAGAGGCCAAGAGGCCAAAAACTTGAGAAAGGACTGGAGTTTCCCTCAACTCTCTGTTGTGTGCCATTTTGAACCAAGGCTTTTAAAAATAGGTTTTGTCCATATATATTATCTTTCCTTTTTTTCTAGTGGGATGCAGATACTCCCAGCGAGGAGACAGCAGAGCCCTAGATGAAATGATCTCAGTCTCTGAATGATGCGTGGAGGAAAGGTATTCACCAACCACGAAATACCTGCCTTGGACTGCTACTGGGAGGCAAGTCTTTACACATATTAGGGGCCCCTTTGGTTGTGTTTAGCCTCACCCTAACTGAAATGGAGGAGTAGAGAGAGAGGGTCATAGGTGTACCCCAAGTTTTAACACACTATCTTGGCTTAGTAGGTGAACATGGAGCAATAGATGTCAGATTCTCTTCTTTTCTCCAATTATATAAATTGCTTCTCATCCTATGGGGACGAGACCCCATAGGTTTTTCTTGACCTCTTGGTTTTGAAAAAGAAAGGCAGTGAGGAGAGTGAAAAAAAAAAAAAAAAAAGAGCAGAAAGCCTTAATTCAATCTAAAAGGCAGAAGTTTCTATTTTGAGACAGAAAAGTGAGGAGGGTGAGAAAATTGTTTTCCCCGTTCTGTAGGTATTATTGTCCTTGTTTGAGAGATGAGAAAGTTGGGGTGCAAGGAGGTTAAGTAATTTGTCTACATTTGCTTCTATTTATACTTTTATTTGTAAGACATAATTTGATTACATGACAGCAAAACAAAAGGTCCAAAAAGCAAAATGTGTCAAATGTGAACATAATTATGGAGATGTGAACATACATTCATTTACTGAAGACCAAAATTAGTGAAGAACCTTTTGAAGCAAAATGCCTCTGACAATAAAAGTATAAAAACCCCATACCTATAGATTTGTCTGTTATACTTTCCTACTGTAAACATGAATCCTGTGAAGTGTTTAACTGTGAACTGCTTTTATCTTAAAAAAAAAAAACATCTAGAGAACACAATAAGAAATTAAGTCTTGACCTCTTGGTTTTGAAAAAGAAAGGCACGTAGCAGTGCAGTCCAGGTGTTTTACAAGTTTGGAATCTCTCCCGTAGGTGGGGGCTTTGCTGCCAAGCAGTTATTAACTCAGACCACGTTGATAGCCTAGAATTTTGCATGATGCTTAATCTCAACCATTTCCCTCTTCCTCAAGATCTGAGTGTCTCCAGAATCTCTACATAGCAAGACTCTACCTTTGGCTCCATGGAGACTGAATGTCGCGATATAAAAATAAGTAGTATGGGGGCTGGAAGTGGGGTCTGTAAGAGAGACTCTGGCTGAATGTGGCCTTCTGAAAGGGACAAAGGCTCTGACACTCTGTCCTGTGGGGTTCTGAGTGACTGATGCATCATATCTGAAATGACAGCAGAATGGCAATTTATTAATTTATAATACAAAATTCACATGACCTGTACATCCTCTCATCAAGTACACCCATCCACAAGGACCTATGGCATTATCAGAAACACCTTTGAATTTATTTTGTGAAAGTCCTGGTGCAGAGATGGTGATACCTGACATCCCCAGGACGAGAATTTGTCTTCTTGTGGTCAGGTCACCTCAAATCTGATGGTTTCGTGGAAGCCAGGAACCAGGGATGAGGGTTTGGAATAAATGCTGAACCTTCTCCAGCTTTCCTGCCTGGCTCTCTACCTCTCACTCTATCTCCTTTCCCCAGGCTGTCTCGCCCACACACACTTACATCCCTGAAACGAGGCAGATGACTCACAAATTTGTAGCTCCCAGCCTCAACCTCTTCCTTGAGTTCCAATCCATAGATCTAACTCCCTACTTGACATTTCCACTTGAACATCTCAAAGGCATCTCAAAATAAACATAGCTCCCAAACCAACTCACGAGTTGCCCCCCCCCCCCGCCCCCAAACCATCTCTCCCACTGTTCCTTCTCAGCGAATGCACTGCATTCATCGGGCTGCAAAAGACAGAATCTAAGAGTCAATCTTGAGAGTGTCCTCTGCCTACCACCCTCATAATAAGCTCCTTTCCAAATCCTTTCGATTTTAGCTCCTAAAAAACAAAACAACTCACCACCTTTACACTTCAATCCATTGCCAGCAACAAAACTGTGTTCAAATGACCCTGATCTTTCACCTGGCCAACTACAATCACTTCCAACTGATCTCCATGCTTCCGTTCTCCAATCTGTGCAACGTATTGTAACCATGGTTTATTTAAGACATTAATCCATACCCCCAACATTTATCCCTACCCCCAGCCCCAGTGACTTCCCACTCCTATTAGGATAAATAAGTATAAATCTCCTAAATGCCACTTGAGGTTCTGCATAGTCTCTGCGGCCCTCTCCCCAACTTCATCTTCCTCCACGGCTTCCATCCCCACATTTCCGACCACCCTGGTATTTCTCTTGGGGTTGCCACACCTCCCCAGCCACAGCAGTTGAGCTCAGAGTGTTCCTCCTGTCTGGCACTCTTTCACATCCATCTCCCTCTTCGTGGAGTTAGCTGCTGCTCATCTTTTAGGTCTTGGCTCTAATGGCATGTCCTCAAGGAAATCCTCACTGGTCCCACCGACTTGGACAAATAGCCCTGGCCTAGGTTTTCATGGCCTCATTTCCCTCCTTCCTAGTGTTTATCACAGCTGCCATTTTATATTTATACGCTCATAATGGAAAGAATTGTGTCTGCTTTTACTCATGATCGTGCATGTCCACGCTTTGCACAGTTGCCTGAAATAGGTACTCAACAGTAGTTGTCAAATAATAAATAAATAACAAATGATGAGTGGAATATATACTGGAGGCATCAGTATAACAATGGGCATGCATTAAAAACTGAACCCTTGAAGTCTGATAGCCTTGTTCCTTGTCCCAGGATGCCCTCCAATATCTGCACGGACCTGGAGCCACACTGTTTGGATTAGAACTCATACTCTACCAAGGAGTTGTACGCCAGGGCAAGTTATTTAACTGCATTAAGCCTCAGTCTTCTCATCTGTAATGTAGGAATAACTGGTACTTAAATAGGTATCTATGAGAATTCAACAGTACTGTGGCTGTACACGCTAAGTTCTCAGTATGTGGTAGCTATTAGCTCTTCGACTGTACTTGTAAGTCTGACCAAAGGCTTCATCATCTGACTGACTTAGTCTTTTTGGAGTAACATTAGTGTTTAAAAACCACTCTCCCTAGGTCGTTCCAAAGAGGGCTTGTGGGACCAAAATCAAGATCGCTTCATGCTGTCACCAAATACCACTGTTCTTTGTAGGCTGGAATATTGCTATGTTTCCCTGAGGAGATAGAAGATTTAGCCACTCATATCCAGGACTGGTGATGTGGGAAAGTAAATAGATGTCGCCAAAGTTAAAAAATAATAATAATAAGGTCACCATCCCATCTTCTGAGAGATGGAGGCTGGTATCTGGCATAATGTAAAAGGATAAAGAGGACTCCCCACCCCTTTTGTAAGGGCAAAACCATGCTTCTTACATACAGGAGGATAGCCCTGTGATCTGTGACTTAGGACCTGATGGTCCTTACCACTCCTCCTGCAGGGGGCCAAGGGGACTTTCCAAATCTCTTTTCCAACTCAGCAACCTCAGTTTTTATCCATGTAACACTATTTCTAAAATCTTCATGACCCCATTCACATCCTAGTTCAATTACATCCAGTCTCATGAATGATACATTTGGAATTGAGTACAATGCATGAAGAGTGATCTAGTGAAGTACCTGGCTCACCATTCGCCAATAATAAATAACTTGTGAGTAGGTTTATAGATATAGCTCCACAAATGCAGCTCGCTCGCTTGCTTGCTTTCCTTTTTAACTTGACAGAAAGAAAGAGCAGAAGCAGGGGGAATGGCAGGCAGAGGGAGAGGGAGAAACAGACTCCCTGCTGAACACGGAGCCCGATGTGAGGCTTGATCCCAGGACTCTGGGTTCATGACCCGAATCAAAGGCAGATGCTTCATCAACTGAGCCATCCAGTCACCCCTGCAGCCTACTTTAAACTGAGAATTAGGAAAGGGGTGTTGGGTTGCATAGTGTCCCCACCAAAATTCATGTTCTTCCCAGAACCTCAGAATGTGACCTTATTTGGAAATAAGGGTCATAGAAGATGTAATTAAGATGAAGTCATGCTGGTATAAGGTAGACCTTTAATTCACTGTAACAGGTGACTTATGAGAAGAGACATAGACATCGAGAGGAGAATGCCATGTGAAGACACAGAGTCACAAAAGAAAGATGGCCATGGGACAATGAGAGGAGACATTAGAATTATGCAGCTATAAGCCAAGGGATGCCAAGGATTGCGAGCAACCACCAGAAGCTAGGACAGAGTCATGGTACAGAGCGTTCCTCTGAGCCCCCAAGAAGGAACCAATCCTGCCAACACCTTGAGTTTGAACTGGTCTCTGGAACTATGAGAAAATATGTGTTTTAACCCTAAAAAAAGTCAGTATCTCCTGTAAGTGTCCCCCATTTTGTTTCTCACCAACCCATGTCTCTTGAAGCACCAGACTGCTTTTGGGTGACTTTGCACAACTATGCTTAGATCAACCATGTCTTGGTCTCAAAATTTCCCAGTATTCAAATTCTTGGGACCACTTTGCCTTAGCCCTCAGAGCTAGCCCTCGGACAGATGTTGCTGGATTGTTGATTCTTGCACAGGTATTTGCATTAACACCGCACTTGTCTTGATGACAAATCTAAAGGCTTTTAAAAAATGAAACAACTTCGTTTATGCTCCTCTGACATTACTCCAAAAGCACATATTTAAGGAAGACTGCAAATATGGACAGCTTTGACAAGTTTTTGCCTTTTCCTCCTTTCGGGTTGTCATATTTAGGTGGTAAATTTAAGATCCGGCACATTCTTTGCATGTGGTCAAGTGTGCAAAATTCAGCTAACCGTGTTTTCTCTCACTGTGTGAATCACTATCTCCGTTGCTGTTAGCATGAGCTCTCGGCTTGCCCGCTCTGATCGCCTCTCCCCTACCCTCTGCACAGGTTGGGGCTTGTGGATATTGCAGTCCACATTTTCATTTCAAATACAAGGCACTCTCCCCAAGGAAATGCTTCTACAGCGCACGCCAGGCTCACAACCTGATGCTTCTCAGAGTGCTGCCCTTTACACAGCATGAGAACAAAGCTGAGGCTGGGACGCTGAGTTAGATGTGTCACTATCACTAAATCCCATCTGGCTTGGTTAGTGGCAGCAATTACTTATTGAGGGCCTGCTGTGTGCCAGGTGTGGGGCATGGCAATAGAATTCTCCTTTACTCGGGGCTTGGGACCAGTGGCCAGAGCAAGACAAATCCCAGATAAAGCAATCCTGATTACATGCATATCTCGAAAAATCTTCTACATCTACAGTAATACTGCAGCTAGAAAGCTAACATACATTCACCAAATAAATACATACATTATACACTGTAATATAATTTTATAATATAGAAAATGGGATGCCAAAATCTAAAACCCACAATAAAAACCAGTGGCTTTGCAGTCTCAGTAAGGGACTGTCAGAAGAAAGAATTATTGCTATTAAAAATTATGGGAAAAGCAGAGACATTAATTTTGCATGTCTTGTGTTACTGTGTTTATAATCTGTTATGTTTTAGATAAAGGTCTAGAAAAGATTCCTCATACTTTGTGCGCAGCTTAGTTTCGGTATACTCCTCCAGGGGAAAATAATAAGGAAAAATCAAATAAATATGTTTGTGCATAAGGAAAAAATAATTTGGTTGCCAACAGGAAAATTTATCAGGTTGAAAGTTACTCTCTAGAGATAGGTTGTTTTGTGTATATGTGTGCTTGTGTGTGTGAAATCAAGGTTTGCTTTGTTTTCTCCTTCAAAACATCTTTGATCTTCCATTTTGTCATTTGTAGAGAAGCTCAATGTCGTGAAAAGTATCAAAATATATAATCGTTAAAAGCCATGAGTCCTGAAACAAAACATATGTAAAATATCAGGAATTCAAGTCCTTAAAAAATACCTAATGTACCCCCAAATCAAAGCAGTCTGTTATATCATTAAAATTAAGATAAAAATAGCAAAGCACTCTCTCTGTGTTCCTTGAGAGCAGGGGGATTTAATCTGCCATCTGTAGGGAGTCTATGGTTGGATGACGGACTTCAGGGGGTCCTTGGAACTCATGAATTTAATTACAACAGTTTAAATGTCAGCTGATTCACATTCTACTCAGACAAGGCTCTACTATTTCATCAGATTCTCAAAGGTCTCAAAATTAAGATCCACTGCAAAGGAAGCTCCATCCAAAGTTTTTAGAATAAACATTTGATTTTTGTTACTAAAATGATAATCAAATACTAGGAAAATTTAAATATTTATTTATTTTTGGAATATGAGAACAAATTGGGGAGTTTTGGGCTTGTTTTCTTTCAACAAGATAAGGGACAGAAGGAGATAAAGAGAGTAATTCTTTTTAGAAAAGGGTAGTGTGGCTACAATTTGGGTAAAGGGATGAAATGCAGAGAGTCAAAGAATCCCAATAACCTTCAGTAAATTTTCCTGAAGGATATACCATATTTCATCCAGTACCTTCTGGATGAACCACAATGCCCATTACTGCTAAATTCCAAGCTTCTTGAAAATTATCTTCTATTCTCATTCTATTCTTTCCTTTTTACTCAGGATGTCCACCACTGTTTTCTGATAAGACTCGTATTTTTTTTCTGCTCAGATCTTTCTTCAAAGAGACAAGAACTTTGTATATCTCTACTTCACCATTCACCTAGTCGGGGGTCTAGTCTGATAGTCATATTCTTTTGCAGGTGGATGCCCGGTTTTCCCAATACCTTTTGTTCAAGAGACTATCCTTTGCCCCATATGCATTCTTTGGCTCCCTTGTGGAAAATCAGTTGACTCTATATACATGGGCTTATTTCTGGGCTCTCTATCCTGTTCTATTGGTCCATATATCTGTTTTTATGCCAGGACCATACTATTTTTGATTATGGTAGTTTTGTAATATTTGAAATCAAGAAGATTGATGTTTCTAATTTTGTTGTGTGTTTTTCTTCCCCTCAGCAGGACCTCTCTGGCTATTCATGGTGTTTTGTGGCTCCATGTGAATTATAATCCTTTTTTTGTACATGATAGTGCGCATAGTTAACAACATTGTATGGCACACTTAAAATTTTGTTGAAGGTTGATGCCATATTAGGCATTCTGATCACAATTAAAATAAAATAATAAAATAAAATAAAATAAAATAAAATAAAATAAAATAAAATTAAATTAAATTAAATTAAATTAAATTTAAAAAGGGCACCTGAATGGCTCAGTGGTTGAGCATCTGTTTTTGTCTCAGATCCTGGGGTCCTGGGATTGAGTCCTGCATCAAGTTCCCCACAGAGAGCCTGCTTCTCCCTCTGCCTATGTCTCTGCCTCTCTCTGTGTGTCTCTCATGAATAAATAAGTAAAATCTTTAAAAATAAAATAGTCATATCAAAGCAGCATGTCCTAAACATACACTGTTCTTCCCTCTAAACCTGGATTTCTTCAAATGGTTGCAGTCTCATTAAAGGCCTTATCCAGTTGCACAAACTGAAATTTGAGGACCCACTTGACACTTTCCCATATCATTTTCTATTTTTCACAAATTCTTGCCAATTTTAAACATCTTTCAAATGTGTACCATTTTTTTATTTCGAGTCTGTCCGCCCTGGTTCAGGCTACACTCATCACCCGCCTGGGTCAGAAATATCCCATCTTCCTAGCTCCATATTTTATTGCTTCCTTACAAACAACCCTTTTTGTGGTAACAAAAAGAGTTAACCTTCAGAAACACAAGTCTTGCCACCACTCATCCACTGAAAACCATGAAACAGCCTCCAATAGCTCTTAAGATGATTAGCAAAATGTTTAACATGGATGCAATACCCTGACTAAGGTGACCCCTGACTTGTTCTCCATATAATGTTTTACCATCCTCCTTGCCTTCTGTAATCCAATTTCACTGGTTTCTGGATTTGTCAAAACTATTCTGTAGTTGCTCAAGGTCTTTGCGCATCTGTGCTTTGAGACTTCTGTACAATCACACTACATGTTTTCCTTAACCCCACTTCCATTCTGACTTACCACTTCCCTCCTTCAAACCTCAGCAGATATTCATTTTATGAGGAACCTTCCAGTGATTGTCACTCACCCCCACCAAAGGTCAATTAGCTCACCTACTTCTACCTTCAATGGTCTCTTCTATTTTTTTTTTCTTTTATTACAGGCAAGACAGCTTGTAATTTTATATTTGTGTGACTACTTGAGAACTGTCGCCCTCCACCTTCCCTACTTAGCTATAAGCTCCAATATTGTATGTTTTGCACATAGATGCGATAAAACCACTATTTTACTCCAGATAAATATTGAATAGTGAATGAATGATTGAATGAATGAATGATAGTTTTGATCTTTTTTTTTTTTAAGATTTTATTTATTTATTCATGAGAGGCACAGAGAGAGAGAGAGAGAGAGAGAGGCAGAGACACAGGCAGAGAGAGAAGCAGGCTCCATGCAGGGAGCCCGACGTGGGACTCGATCCCGGGCCTCCAGGATCACGCCCGGGGCCAAAGGCAGGCACTAAACCACTGAGCCACCCAGGGATTCCCCGATAGTTTTGATCTTATACAGAAACTACACATTATGAGGTTAAGAGCTGAAACACATAAAGAGAAAGAGAAAAGGAAGACCACTGGCTACCTCCTTTCCTTTCTTCTTGGTCATTTTTAGATATCATCAAAGCAGAACGTCTAGCTCCACTGAGCTGAAGATCTATTTGTTTTACCATTGACATCAGATACATTTTTTTTTTTTTTCTGAAGAATTTGCTTGGGGATATTGTGTCAGAGTTCCAGCAGAAAACAGGATTCATTTCAAATGAAGAGACTTCTTGAAAAACTTCTTATAGAAGTTTGGGCAAAGGGAAGGGACACACATGCGATGATGAGGATCCAGAAACCATTATCAATGGGAAACTATCACTCTTCCTACTACTAAAAGGGAGAAGGGAGGTAATAGTGATGCCAGGGTTCAGTGAGAGCTGGGGCTCTTAGACCAGGGGCCTCCCAGTGGAGGAGTAATGTGGAATTGGGCCTAATATAAATACAATTGACCTGTGAACAATGTGGGGTTAGGGATGCCAACCCCCACGTAGTAAAAACAAACAAGAACATGTATAACTTTTGACTTCCTAAAACTTAACTTAAATACCCTGCCATTGACAAGAAGCATTTCTGATAACATAAACAGCCAAGTGATGCATATTTTGTATGTTATATTATGTACTGTATTTTTATTATAAAGTAAGCTAAAGAAAAAATATGGAGAAAAACATAAGAGAATTTATTTACATTACTATACTGTATTTTTAATTTTTAATTTATTTTATTTTTAAAAAGATTTTATTCATTTATTAATGAGAGATATACAGAGAGAGAGAGAGGCAGAGACACAGGCGGAGGGAGAAGCAGGCTCCTTGCAGGGAGCCCTACAGGGGACTCCATCCTGAGTCTCCAGGATCAGGCCCTGGGCTGAAGGTGGCGCTAAACTGCTGAGCCACCCAGGCTGCCCATATACTGTATTTTTTTTTTAATCTGCATACAAGTGGATCCATGCAATTGAAACTCATGCTGTTTAAGGGTCAACTGCATAGTGCCAAAGCATGGAAGGTGCAGAGAAGAAACACTCTATGCTCCCTCCCTTCCTGCCCATGTCTCCCATTAGTTGAGCCCATTTAGAAGCCAGATGTAAGCCAGGGATTTGTAATCTACAGGTGTCAGCATCTTATCCCAATAATGTATGACAGACAAGAGCAGGGAGTGTATCTGTGGCGGAGTGTGGACACAGGCATATATTTTCTATTTATGTCATGGGGGAAAAAGGGTCTCCATTAGGAATGGAGACTTTTATTTCACTATGAGAAAGAGATGTTTAAAATGTCAAACTCTAAAAGCCTAGAGAAATATTGTTGACAGTGTCTGTGCACTAATCAAATCTGGGTCAAAAAAGATGGGTTGGCTACATAGAAAGGCTGCAACAAAAATTCAGATTCTTTTAAAAAAATGAAGTCTTCACCAAAAATAAGATTTATCTTAGCTAAAAGAAAGGAGAGAACAAATTTAATCAGCAATGAAGAGCTCAAAGATAGACTGCAAAGGTACAAATAAAGTCATGGAATGAATCTAAACACTGGTAATGCCAACTTGATATCTGACCTGTAGGCCTCAGTTTCTGTGGTAGACAGAATCATGGCTCCCCGAGCATGTCCAAGGCCCAATCCTTAGAACCGGTGGATATGTTAGGTTGCATGGCACAGGGGAATTGATTTCTCAGATGGAATTAAATTTGCTTATCAGCATGCCTTAATATAGGGGCTACTATCCTGCGTTATAGTGGGCCCAATGTAATCACAAGATTCCTTAAAAATGGGAGAAAGAAGCAGAAGAGGTCAGGGTGATGGCTGTGTGAGAAGGACTTCCAAGCTTCTCATATTGGCTTTGAAAGAGGAGAGAGTGATGAGACAAGGAATGTGAGCAGCTTCTAGAAGCTGGAGAAGGAAAGGAAACAAACCGATTCTCTCCCTGCCCCAGTGCCTTGTCACTGTCTGCATCCAGCCAGTGGAAGAGGAAAGAGCCAGCAGCAGCACAAGGGGGTGGGGATATGTAGGTAGGGTCTGGAAGATGACATATTCCTTACCTGAGGTAAAACTCACTTAACTACACTTTACAGAAGGATACTTAGAAATTTAGTCCAGCTGCATGTGAGTCCACAAAGATAGGTCAGATCTGGTGTATAGCCAGAGGTCTTCACCCGCTGCGTAATATGACAAAAGCTAAAAACCTGGCACTGTCTCTACATAAAAATCATGTCTCATTGGTTCAACTTGGAGACTTCAACGATGATTACTTCAGATTTTATTTGTTTATTTTTAAAGATTTAATTTACTTATTCATGAGAGACACAGAGAGAGGCAGAGACACAGGCAGAGGGAGAAGCAGGCTCCGTGCAGGGAGCCCGATGTGGGACTCGATCCTAGGACTCTGGGATACGACCTGGGCCAGGTGAAGGCAGGTGTTCAACCACTGAGCCACCCAGGTGTTCCTACTTCAGGTTTTAGTAGTAAAAGCTATTGTCTGACTATCAGTTACCAGTGGAAACTGGTTACTTTCCAGTTCTCTAAGGCTTATCTCATAGTTGTTTGAGGTTTAGAAGTGGTTACCTACGGTGTCACTTATCATAAAGCTTGGCACATAGTAAGCATTCTGCTGAAGTTAGATATAATATACTACTAAAATGATTGCAATAGTTAAAATTATTATTATAATTTGTGACAGAAAACAAAATAGTTGGTAAATTGGAATCAAAAGGAATATTTTAAAAAAACAATAATTAATAAGGATAAAAAGAAATTGCCCCAATAACACTTGATTAGTAACAAGGCTAGAAATGATAACCTAATGTAGCCTGAACCAGAAAGTTGATCCTCCCAGGATTTTCTAAGTGGATCTTAGTGGAAAAGTTTCCTTTCCTCTCTGGGGGCTCCTGAGTGGCTCAGTCGGTTGAATGTCTGACTCTTGGTTTTGGCTCAGGTCATGATCTCAGGGTCATGGGATCAAGCCCCATGCCAGGCTCCCCACTCAGCAGGGAGTCTGCTTGAGATTCTCTCTCTCTCCCTCTCTCCCTCTCTCTCTCTCCCCCTCTCTCCTCTACTGTCCTGCCCCTGCCCCTGCTCATGTGCTTTCTCACCCCCTCTCTCAAATAAATAAATACATTTTTTTTGAAGTTTCTTTTCCTCTCTGGGCATGGAATCTTTAGGATGTGACCCCAAAGTTGGTGCAACCATACCTTTTCTTCAGGTAGAAAGCCTGAAAGAACAAGGTCAAATCTCAGAAAAAAAGTGAAAAGAATGGGATATTACGAGAGGGACTTCATGGCTATCCTCCAGCGACCCTGGAGCTACCTTGTTTGTTTTAATTACTTTTACTTTGGGAAATACTTCGGTATCTTTAGTAGTAAAGAAATCAATAAATGAACCTGTCTACCTTGATTAGCTTGAGCTGAGTTTTGTTTCTTACAACTGAAATGTCTAAACAAATACAAGATAGATCCAAGTTTTTGGAGGTCTCAGCAAAGAGTTTAAGAGAAATGTTAAAAATCTTTGCTATACAAGAATGAAGATCTGCTCTGCCAAAAGAAGGGGGAAATGGGAGATAAATAACTACATAAACATCTCAACAGAGAATTACTTAGGAAGAAGGGAACCAGAAAATTGGAAATTGCCTCAGGATAATTCTAAACTTCTCCGCTGCTTATCAGTGTTCAGATAGCTCTTGATTCCTCATGCTAATGATGCAGAGGCATTGCACAGAAAAATCTTATTTTAGCCATTGGTTTTAGTCATTCCTTTATAAGCAACAGAATTGATTTCATTTCCCCTCCCCTTCCCAGTAGGTTTTGGGAAGCATTAATGCATTACTGAAGTGACAAAGGACACAATGCAAAAGAATAATGTAAAAAGAGCGGATAATTCTCAATTTGGGACATCCATTTCAGGTAACGAGAGATGACTCTGATACTGGACGGAGAGAATTATTTAGGTCTCATGAGGTAGTAGTCTGGAGAGAGAAAAAGAAAAGCAGAAGTTGAGGCTAACATTTCGAGCATCATCAGACGTAGGGAGAAAAAAAATTTCCTTGACTTTCTTAGGGTCCCTGGCTGGGTCTGAAAATTAAACTGATGAAGACAGATTATCAGGAGAAGAGCATACAAATTTATATAAGTTTTACGTGACACAGGAGCCCTCACAGGAAATGAAGACGTGAAGAAGCGGTGAGGCCTGAGTGTTGTTATGTGAGGTTTGATGAAGAGTGGACAGTCATGGAGAAATACAGGCTAAAAAGTATGAGGTAGGTAGAGTAGGTTGGGAAAACTTGGCCAGGCCTGTTTGGATTTCTTCCCCAAGTCCTCAGAAATAAGGGTGCCCCTTTCCTCAGGAGGTAGGGAAAACCCCTCTCACCTGAGGATTGGACAACCTGTTTCACTCTGACCTTCCTGCTTCTGCTCTTCCCTCCAACTACTTCAGCTGAAAATCTTTACTGTGCCAAGGGGCCATGCTTTGGGGTAGCGGGTCCTGAATCCCGTCTCAGGTAATGCAATATGAAACCAACACAACAATGAAGAACTTTCCAGAACATGCCAGATTCCATCAACCGCCTCTAGAAGTGAAAAGGGCACCCCATTTTTTAATGTTACTCGGTTCTAGAGATCACCAACATACTTTGTTACCAACATAAGGCTTTTTAAAGCTACCTTCAGAACAAAGCTGCTCCTTCCATCGCTGTTTACAAATACATCATGGTTGAGCCCATTGCTGTCAAGTGGGGGTCTTCTGTTTGAAATGTGGATCTACCTGCTGGAAGACGGGACTGTACAGGTGAGTGCGGCCCCAGTACAAGTGCCTGGCGTCGGATTAAGTGCCAGGTCAGACAACTCACATCAAATTAGGTGCATCTGTTCATCTACCCTTTCCCCCGTGAAGATACTCAGCCATGGAACCTGCAATGACTTTTCCACTACGCTGTTAAACCTCATCAGAAATACATTCTAATGTTTATCTTAGGTTTGGGTTGTTTCAAGGGAAGGGAACAATTGGCACTTATAGTAAGTTATTAAATTCGGAAATAAACAGATTGTGTTATTAAATTCCAAGTTAAAATGACCCTGGCTGAAACAGGACTTTTAACTTTTTTTTTTTTTAACTGTTAGTGAAATTAGGGAAGAAAAAGGAGACAGTGTTACATATTTTTGTCTTCTCAATTTTGGACACTTGTATTTACCTTTGAGGCAGACCACCCATTTATTTTTTGGAGGAAAAACAAAACAAAACAAAACCACACACCACAATGGGCTTTTTCAAGATGAAATAGTAAAACTAGATCCCTCACGTTACCCTGAAGAAAGACAGGGAAATTGCCTGAATGCAGATGTTTCAGGTCTAAGAAGTCATTTGTTCTGTTTGGAAATGTAAATTGAGTACCTTTTAGCAGAATGTGGCCTCTGTGGATTTGGTTGTCTCTGGGAGAAATGTTAATTTTTAAAACCTTCCCAGTGTTGTAGATTATTGCTCCGTCCCAGTGAGTTGTGGGTGTTCTCCTTCAGGCAAACTGTTTACAGGAAGTCTGTGCGTGAGATCACAGGGAGTGGTAGGAACACCAGTGGGCATAAAGCTCACTCTGGAGGACACCCTGATGGAGAAATTTGATGCTTCATTTGCGGTTTTCTCTAAGGCTCAATCACTTGACTGCAGGGACATTGGACAAGTTTGTTCTGCTGAGTCATAGGACCCTACCCTTGTGAGTGGAGTTTCCTTAATAATACCTTAATTAATGTTCCCACTGTCCTCCACACAAAGGTTAGACTGGGGACAGGAAATGAGGCAAGGCTTAGTGTGAAATTGTGTCTGAGAAAAGCATTTCTCTCTGGGGCCTATTGGCAACTTGGTCCAGATTCCTCAAGTGTGGAAGGAAGTCTTTGGCTTCAAAGTTCAGAACAAAACCTTGAAGTCCCAAGAATCTCGACCTGCTACTTGGAACAAGTTGCTGAATAGTGTTGTTCAAAGTTCAGTCTGCAGCAGAGTCGGTCCAAGTGTGTGTTATCAGTTAGCGAGGAGAAAGCGCAGAAGTATAGAATTAGGAGCTTTCAGAGCAGATTGCTAGGGCAATTTTATGCCTATTCAATCTCATAATAAACTGGCATTTGTATTTGTATAGCTTTTTCCATTTCATGCTTTTCGTTATGTATTTTTAGGATATTTTATAAAAGTTTTGGTCAGTAAAGGCTTGGAAATAAAAATAAGACCGCCCCTTATCACAGACAGGTCGAGAGAACTTGCACTAAACCCATTATTGAATTTTCTTACCTGGAAAATATCGCAGAGTTATTGTAAACCATAAATAAGATGACGTTTGAAATGTGCTTAGCCTGATACCTGGTGCGTAGTCAATAGACAGGTCAATAGGAGCTAATTTTAGCATATATAGAATTTGTTGCTTTGGAAGCTGGGACTTAAGGAATGAGGAGGAACTCATCAGGTGAAGGAGTTTAAAGGTGAAGGTTAGTGACCAGGACCAGGAAATAGAAAGTGGGAATTTTTGAAGGGATAGGTCAACCTGCCCGACGCTTCAATGTACAGGTCAAAACCCTAAATACCAAAATATATATATGTGTGGTCATCACATGGCCTAGGGTTTGAGGAATAGTCTAGATCAATAGGCAGGCCTATTCTCCTTAAAAATTATTTTCAAGGTCCTCAAAATTCCAATATAGATGGCTTTTCTATTTGTCCTACTTTTCATTCTGGAAATACGGCTGCTCAAGATACTGGTGTTATTTGCCAGACTGATACTGGTGAGATTCAAAATTATGGAATATAGGCATTGGAGCTTATTCTTGTAGGAGGCTAAACTACCCAAATGCAAAACTAAATTTGTTAAAAGATGATAAAGGAAATTCTGTGTGCATTTAAGAAGATTAAATTTTTATAAGCACTCTATGGTACTTTTCACATAATCAATACTCTTAATTACAAACACTCCTAAATTACAGGCCCTCGTATAACCTTCACTTGGCGGAACTTTGTTATTCATCACATTAAGTGAGACTGTGCCCTTGAAAGTAATAAATCTATGTCTTTACAGATATCCCTTAATTACTTTTCATTAATTGAACCATTCAGAGTTATCCAGGTGTAGATGCAGATGCTCTCATGTTTTAGGAAGTGGTTCAATAACATTTTACTTCGCATTATTTATATGACACAACACACCTAGGTTGTAGGGGGTGTGTTACAATCTGCAGCATTCGTAATGCCATCCAGTGAGAAGCACAAACACGAATGTAGTAACGGCAGAAACTTCACGAAACCTGTGATTCTTCCCTCCTTGTTGGTTTCCTTTCTTCTGCTGAGAGTGCGCCCAAACTTTTTGAAGTCGGGTTTTTGTTGTTATTTGCATTTTCCCCTTCCAATTTAGACTCTCAGTCCTTTAGAGGCACATTCCCATCTTATTTTTAACTAAAAACAAATGAGCCTCTTATTCTTGTTAATGTGGTATGGTTTCCGGCTTTAATGTTAGAAAGTGATCTTTCTCTAGAAGAATCCTAACAACAGCACGAAGTGCAGTTGTTGGGGGTATGGTCTCCCTTCCGTGACTGGCAGGGTTATGTTGTTTGATGTCGCCGAGTTGGCCTTGTTTTCCTGACAAAATGCGTGCTGCAGCTGGTGGGCAGCCAGGTCTTGTGGAAATGGGCAACTGTAAGATGGATGGAGTCCTGAAAAGCCCTCAGCCAGTGAACAGTTTATATTATTTTACTGGGGTGGGGGAGATTGTTAATTGGGGCCTCAATGACTAGAATGATAAATCAGAAGCTTCCTCTCATCCATACACTACATTTGACGGGGAGATTTTTCAGGACACAAAATTGCAAATCATCGGCTGAAGTAAAGGGTATGAAAATTAAAGTGGTCAATTAAATGCAAATCATCACGGATCTCGGGATACGTACTGACTGACCTGGTAGGTAAGTCATTTTCCTCTTGATGCAAAATGGAATTCAAATGGACACCCTCAGCAGCCATTTGTGTGGTGAAGCAGCCAGCTCCTGGTTGGCCCTTCCATTCACCGTTCCCCAGCTTGGAGCAAGTCCTCCTGTAGTTTGGCCTGGTCCGTTCCTTTTCAACATTCCAGTTTCAGCCCAAATGTCTCCTCCTGGAGGAGGACTTTCCTCTCAGCTTTATCCAAAGCATCATCCTCTCCCCATCGTTCCATGCCTTTGTTTTAATCAGACACTCCTACCACCATGTGATATTATCTCACTGATAAATTTGATTCCTTGCTTTTTTCTGTCTCCTCTAGATAAAACACATATTTATGAGTAGGAACCACATTTGTACCTTCACCGTCTCCAATCCCTGGCCCAGTAAGAGCTCAACAGAATTGTGTGAGTAAATGAAAGACAATTTTAAGCAGGATGTGTGTGTTGTCTCTTTAAGACAAAACCTGTTAAACCTGTTATGTTTAACCAGGTACAAGAAAAGCCATGGATTATTTCATAAAGCTTTTTCTTAGAACCATAGTTCTAAGGCCATATCCTCTTTCTACTGGTTTTTGAAATGCAAAGAAATATATTCCTTTGTAGGCATTTGGTTTAAAAGGATTGTCGGGGAGGGGAAAAGAGCTTTCTATAAATAGGCACACAGAAATAAACCCATTAACCATAATTTAGCTATTCTTCATCTGTTTTCCTTCAGTGGGGAATGCATGCTTAGAGTAGTATCATTAATGTCAAACTATGGGAAGATTTGGCGATAGCACTATCTTATCATACAACTTTCTATAGGACATTCCTTTTCTCTGTAGCTAGTATTCTGAGTTAAATCCCATTAATCAATCTATTTAGCCTGTACTTAATCTTTATTGATCCTTTTTTCATATAAAGGAGAAAAATCAATTTTCTATTATGTTTGTTAAACAGGTAGAGTAGGGTTGCAGTGGGCATGGCAAATAAAGCAATTGATAATTATTTGCTGAGATATTCAACTTAATATATTAAAGGGAAACTACAAATAAGATAATAAATCACCACTTGATCTCTGTTAGTACTTGTATCTTGAACATCCCAAAACCTGTGTGGATCCGAATGTTCAAAAAAAAACTTTTTTTTTAAGAGAGGAAACAGACATCTTTAAAAGTATTTACCACCGAAATTTCCAATTTTAATGTGTTTCCAGTGTACATGATTTGGAAAACAACATGAGTATAGGCACTAAAAGATATTAAATTAGCCCAAGGAAGCTGGATACAAACCAAGGTTAACTACCTCTGCCCTCCATTTAAATATAGCACTTCCAAGGCAGCTACACTTAAAGTTCTGTCATTCTTGTGCTTTTGGCTTATTTGGAAGCTGAAACTTATATAATTTCAGTGTGCAAGGATTTATACTGTCCATTACTCCTAAACTCTGGAAAATGACACAGTGCAGAAAAGGATCTGTTACATAGTCTTGCCATTCTATAACCAGACTTTTCTTTTTTCCTAACAGAAAAATTGCTCATCTACAAGAGGAAATTAGGCAGAGGACATTTGCATGCATTCATTTTATGCACCTGTTAAACATTCATTATGGGCAGATTACTGTATAGTCACTTGAATACAAAGAGAGGAAAACCAGATCAGAGCCTAAAGTCAAATGAGATGATGACATATCTATGAACCCTTTGATGACACATGCAACAACAGAAGAAGGCCTTAAAGCCTTTCTCACAGGAGAGAAAACGGGTTATGAGAATGTGGGGTTTTTATAAGAGGGTGATCTAGAGGGCACCCCTGGTGGCTCAGCGGTTTAGCGCCACCTTCAGCCTAGGGTCTGATCCTGGGGCCGGGGATCGAGTCCCACATTGGGCTCCCTGCATGGAGCCTGCTTCTTCCTCTGCCTGTGTCTTTGCCTCTCTCTCTCTCCCTCTCTGTGTCTCTCATGAATAAATAAATAAAATCTTAAAAAAAAAAAAAAAAAAAAGAAGAAGGTGATCCAGATAAGCATGCAAGTGTCTTCTAGGATTAGCCAAGTAGGTCAGGGCAAGAGTGTGCACTTGGGAGCCATTTTAAAGCAACAACGAACTTTCTTTATAATGTTATCCTGCCTATTATTAAAACATGGACAGCATTTAATACAATTACTTCTAAAAGCTACAATTAACACAGGCTAGGGCTATTACTGTCATTGTCCTTAGCTAATTAAATGAGATCTATTGTGTCCTCTCAGTAACTTTACTCACAAGAGCTGGAGGTAAATGAAGGTAGAGAGAGCCATTAAAATATGTACATTGTTCAGAAATTTAAGATCAAGCTCAGTCAGGGAGATGTAGAACACGTAGACCTCTGGTACTTGCTCAGCCCTGGCCCCACGAAGCACATCTAGGAGCCTGGCCTGATCATTTTCAACCCCAGGGCCTCTTAGGGGAAAGCAAGCTGGTAGGAGAAAACCAGAAGGCCTGTTGTTTTCAGTCAGCCCCCAAACCATACTATGGCTGGTGGGTCCTTACTCGGCTGTGGTTGGAAATACCTGGAGAACTGATTAAAAATGCTGATGCCTGAGCTCCATCCCAAAAATTCTGAATTAATTTAATTGATTTGAGGTAGGACCCGGATATTGGTTGGCCCCCCATCTTCCCCAGGTGATTCTGATATGCAGATGAGGTGGTTAATCACTGTTCCAGGCAAAGCAGGAGGACTGACCCTTCCAAGCAAAGAGGTTGGGTCAAGCCTTGGTCTTTTAAAAATGCTTTCAAGCTATCATTTCATAACTTTAGCTTCTGAATTCTATCCTTGATATTTATTTGCATGTGATTTCTTCTAAATAAAAGGGTTCAGGGCACTGGGAGAAGACGCGTGGAGTAGAAGTACGCCATTCACACGGGACCTCTCAATCTAACAGAGAATCTATTTTTGACCAAACTGCCCAACTTGAAACAAATCAGGACGTGAATTATTTAATGTTGGTTAGTGATGAGGAACATAAAAATGTATCTCAGGGATTGGAAATATTCATTTTTATGAAATAAATGAATAACCAGCAAAAAATCTTGATGTACACATTTATTTTGGCCTGTCAGAGGAAAAGAATGTTTTTATTATCAAACAGTCCTTGTTGTTAAGTGTCTTGGAGTCTGCAGGACTGTTCTAGATATTAGAAGTCTTCAGTAAAATCATAAATAAGAAACATATTGTAACATAGAGTCTGGACGTTCCAGGCACATGTGTCTATAATCTTGACCAAATCCTTGGAAAGGAAAAGCTGCAACTAGATTTTCAAGATGCCTAGATTGGGGGCCTGGAAAGTATTAGTAGACAGGGGAATGAACAAGAGCAGTGATGTACTGTAACAGCCAGAGCTCACTCCTGCCTAGCTAGCCACCAAAGGTCAGCTCCACAGCTGCATGTTGCATTGTCTCTGTTGATTCTTTACTTGCAAAGGTGGATTAGCCAGGGGCAGATGTTCTAAATTTGAGAATCAGTAGCAAGTTCCAAACCTAAGTCCATATCTTTGTCTTGCCATAGTGCTGAAAATCCCTAGCAATATACACAGAAAGGATTGGATTAGAAGACAGGGACTTGGATCCAGGATCTGCTACTAACCAGCTGAAGGAACTAGGGCAACTTGTTGAAACTCTGAGTGTCAGTTTCCTTAAATGTTAATGTAAAGTTCATTTTTATAAAAAGCCTTGCCACGCTTAACTCCCAAGTCTGGTAAGAAAGAATATGATTTATTTGAAAGACATTTAGTGTACAATTTGCAAAGTACTGTGAGATGGAGGATATCGGCAATATTAAAGCATCAACTTTACAAACTCCTCTTAGAAGAACTATCATGAACATAGCAACTGTCACCAGTTATCTGTTGCTGTGTAACAACTTATCCCCAAACTGTCATATGCTTATAAAATCTCAGAATCCGGAATTTGGAAAGGGGTCAGCCAGGCACCTCTTGCTTATGATTTCGCATGATTGCAATCAGATTTCTTCAGTCATCCAAAGGCATGACTGGGGCTGGAGGATTTACTGTCAAGGTGACTTGTTCCATGGCTGGCAAGTTGCCGCTGGCCATTGGCCTCAGGCTCTTTCCATATGGGCTATGGGGCTGCTTGGGTATTTAGACAGTTTGACAAGTTGACATCCACCACAGCAAGCAATCCAAGAGACGACAGGCGAGGCTGCATTACCATTTAGGACCTAACCTTGGAAATCACACACATGCAATCACTTCCACTTTGAGGTCTGAATCAAAGGACTACACAAGAGTGTGAATCCCAGTAGGTGAGAATCACGGGGGACCATCAAGAGGGCTCACTACCAATATTTAGTTATTTATGTTCTTCTACAGAGGAGGTTATCAAGGGCCCTCAGATGGAGTTTGTTAAGGAAATGAGAAAGAAAACCATAAAATCGGCCCCAAATAAGAGACTTGTATGTGCTGCCGCAGCAAGTAACCCAAGACAAGAAAATAACTAGAGTGCAAACCAAATCATAGAAAATCTTGAAAAAGAAGATGAAAGAATAGTAGAAATAACCAACACTACATTGCATGATGTTTTGAGCCTACTTTTGCTTACGAAAAGCTCAAAAGTAGTCCATGTTTGGGGCACCTGGCTGGCTCAGTTGGAGAGGAACCTTGATCACGGGGTCATGAGTTCAAGCCCCACCTTGGGTATAGAGATTACTTAAATAAAATAAAACTTAAAAAAAAAAAAAGTGGTTCCAAGTTCAGAAGGTCTTATAATCAAATTGAGCTGCTAATTGAAGATTAAATATTTGTAGACTAAACAATTAGTTACCACTTGAAAGTAGCTTATGCAGTAAGTTTTTGATTAAGTAGCCTGAGCTGATAATTTGACTGTTTGTTCCCAGATGCATTATTCACCATCCCTTTGCTTTGCTCTGTTTTGCAGGTAACTGAGCCCTGCCAAATGTATTTCTTGGACTCTCTTTCCAACTGTTTCTGGCTGCTTTCAACCAATGGGAGACTGGAGTATGGGGCAAAGAAACCAGGGTATTTTTTTTCCTTTTACGCTCTACTTTGGAGTCTCCAACAATAACTGCCCACCATATGTCTAATGCCCACCAGACAGCTACTTCCTCTGGAATCCGACCTCCTCTAGGAGAAGCTCAGTCTGTGTGTGGTTCTCATGAGACGATATCAGCTCTTGAGCTTGATTAACCCTGCCTGCTCCCAGGGGTTTCTTACTATTGCTATTTTCTGGCTCGTCTCCCCATCTCCTACAGATCTTTTAGCTCTCCCAACATGCACTATTAAACTATGTGATGTGGGCTCTGTTTTCCCCATTGATCCTGATTAATAATGATAAGGAATCATTGTAAATGGCCCCAAGTCTTGCTCATCTCATGGCATAAAATCTCAATCTAATTAAAATTATGTAGAATAATTAGGTAGTCTGGGATCTAGACTGATACATAAACATAATGATATACCTACCGAAAAAAGGGACACCCCTATTAAGTCTCAAAGATCATGTGAATGTGGGGTTTGTTGGATGTTTTGGAGAATAGGATGGAGAGAAGATTGACAGGCCACTTATAAAAAAAAGAATGTAACTTACTTAGAATATGTCTAAACAAGTGGCTATATGGTCTCAGAGGAAGAACACACATTAGCCTCAGGGATCTGGATGGTGGACACAGAGCAGGGAGTATTGACTAAGACCTTGGTGGATGAGTAGATCTTGACAATTTAAAGATGGGGATGACAGTGTTCTAGAAGTAACATGGAGCAGATACAAAAATTCAACAGAGAAAAAAAAAGATGAGAAATTTACTTTTGATAATGAAATGTCTAGTTTCACTGGAATAATAGAAGAAAAATGAAATACTAGGCTGGGTCCAATGAAGGGCTTAAGTGATATTTTAAGAATCTCAGTTCCTATTTTTCATATATTCATGCCTTATAAATAGCAGACAAGTGACATTTCTCATTTATGTGCAACAATATGGTAGCAGGGGTTGTGTTTTGTCTCCTGCCCAGTCTGATGTACCTAATAATGTGCTTGGCATAGTAGGTGCCTAATAAATATTTGTTGAATGAATTAATGAGGCACAGGCTCCCTATCATAGTTCACAGGAACTATAAAACTATTTACCCATTCATGTAAGGATCAGGCCCATGCTAAGTAAAGGGCTTTATTTAAATGTCTTCCCTAAACATTTCACAGAACAAAGCACAACATTAAAAAATCATTCTAACTACATTATCAAGATAACTGCCAACACCTCTCAAAACACGAGCTTCGAAGCACATGAGTCTGTGAGACCCAAAGATTATTTAGCACAATTCTTTTTTAGCACAATCTGGGCTTGGGTTCAACAGGATTCAACACTTATTTATCCCTTAAAAAATGTTCGTACTATAATGTGGCCCTTAGCAGGGGTTAATGGATCTTCAAACTGGAATGTCTTTCCAAACTTGCACAGCTGCTATGAGTAAAAACACCAGACTCCCAGATGCCAGGCTTGTGTGACAGAGCTCTGGCACCAGCTGAGTTTGCTATTCATTATTCCATTGTCTCACAACACACCCGGAAAACAAAGCCCTATAGATGGCTGGCCGTTTTCCTGGCTCGTGAAAAGCAAGGCCCAAAGGGCAGCACTTGGAAAAAATCCACCTGTAGGGACTTTTAATTGAAATCTCAAATACGTTTTTAGGGCTCTGGAATGCTGTGGGAATTCTTGGAGCTGTTCTATTCTTCCCCACTGGGTACATCTTTGCTTTGACTTTTGTAAGGCTGGGAAGCCATTCCATAGATGCTGCTGCCTGGTAAATGTGGCTACAATGAGACATTAACAAATCCTGCCTTTGGGGAAACCGTTCCTGACCATGGATGCTTGCTCTGAGTCCATCCACTTCAATCAGTTTAGTTTTGTCTTCTTTGGTTTCTACTTGGTCTGTTTTCAACAAGCATCTAAAATCCCCATTACAATGAATACAAGAAAAAAAAGAAGCTTGTATTCTTTTTTGTAGGGGGAATGTCCACTTATCGAATGTTGTTTCAAAGAACCGTGTGTGTCTGTGTATGTGTGTATGTTTTAACAGAAGTTTTCATCATAAGGGATCTTGACATTCTGGAGACAGAGAAAGAAGATGCCATTGGTAATTGTGTTTGCGGAGGTAGAGAGATGGAAAGGTTTTATGGTGGTCCCTTATTAAACAATTGCTGCGGCTATCTCCTAGAAAACCTGGAAAACAAAGTTGTTATTTCTAGTAAGTAGATACCATAGATGGAAAATCATAACACTCTCAGAATAGAATTGAGGAGATATTTTTATTTCTTACACTTATCGAAGACTAAAGGATTTTATTTGCCAATGGCACTGTTCTGTTTAGCAGTGAAGAAAGCACTCAGAGGATGTCACCCTGAGAACGTCCTGAGGGAATTGAGACTAGAGCAATTGGTTAAAATTCTGGAAATCCAGAATATTGTAGAAACCATGATCATGGGGACGCTTGGGTGGCTCAGTGGTTGAGCATCTGCCTTTGGCTTAGGTCGTGACCCCAGAGCCCTGGGATCGAGTCCCACATCGGGCTTCCCACGGGGAGCCTGTTTCTCCCTCTGCCTGTGTTTCTGCCTCTGTCTCTGCGTGTCTCTCATGAATAAATAAAATCTTAAAAAAAAAAAGTAAAAGGAACCATGATCATGGCCATGAGGTCCCCATGACCATCAGTTATCACCTAGGATTTTAATTCTGAGATTTGTCTGAGGAAAACTTTTACATTATATAATTCCCATATCTATTTCTACTCAACTTATTTCCATTCTATAAGTAGAGTCTCAAAAATTACCACCTATTAAAAATAAGAGACAGTCCCAAGCACAGACACTCCCAATACACACCGATAAATGTATTTATCGACCCGAGCTCTCTGAAAGCATGAGCAAAATTTGATTTATAAATAGAAGAGATATACTTTGTCAAACTTTAAAATTTAAAAATCCAGGGATGCCTTAGTGGCCTGAGTCAGTTGAGCATCCAACTCTTGGTTTCAGCTCAGATCGTGATCTCATGGTCATGGGATCGAGCCCCATGTCAGGCCCCACGCTCAGAGTGGAGTCTGCTTGAGATTTTCTCTCCCTTACCCCCTGCCCCTCCCACGCATGCTCTCTCTCAAATAAATAAATAAATCTTTAAAAAAAAATGAAATTTAAAAATCTGTAACACCATTGTATGATTATCTTATACCTTGGTGAATTGTTTCAGTATCTGCAATTTTTCAAAGCAACTTTAGTATTCATTTCTATAGGGAAACTAACATGAGATTAAAATATTGGGAAGAATTTACAACAACACTGAATTTTCCAGTTATAATAAGAAATAAATATCATTTAATTCTGATTTAAGATCTATTGCTAATTCTCTTTTTATATATTCATCTCTTACCTTCCTGTCCCATTGCATTATCAGTACTGTATCTGTTTATTATTGTTTTATAATGATTTCAGTTTTTGGTAGACATTATGGTTGTTCATCATTTTGGAAAAATTGACAAGTACAAACTGGACAAGGACAAAACAAAAGTTAAAAAAAATATCTCACTGCCTAGTTGTTGGGTCACCTGGCTGGCTCAGTTGGTGGAGCATGCAACTCTTGATCTCAGAGTTAGTTCGAGCCCCATGTTGAGTATAGAGATTACTTAAAAATCTCTAAAAATAAATGAAAAAAATCTCACTATCTAGAAATGACTGCTATTAATATTGAAATGGACATTAATCCCCTCATGTCTTCCATGTGACAAAGAAAAATATAGGAATTTATTTTTTTTAAAGATTTTATTTTTAAGTAATCTCTATACCGAACATGGGGCTGGAACCTACAGTCTCAAGATCAAGAGTCACACGCTCCACCAACTAAGCCATTCAGGGGCCCCTGGATTTCTGATTTTTTTTTAAGACTTTTATTTATTTATTCATGAGAGACACAGAGAGAGAGAGAGGCAGAGGCAGAGGCAGAGGCAGAGCCACAGGCAGAGGGAGAAGCAGGCTCCATGCAGGGAGCCCAACGTGGGACTCGATCCTGGGACTCCAGGACCACGCCCTGGGCCGAAGGCAGGTGCCAAATCACTGAGCCACCCAGGGAGCCCCCGCCCAAGATTTCTGATTTCTAATTACAACTGTCCAAGGCTTAGTTCCCTGGAATCGGATGCTACGATGGAGTCTGGGGAGCAAAATATTTATAAGGGATTCCCCAAGGGAAAGGAAACCTGGGTAGAGGGAGAAGTCAAACTGTGTTGCAGGTTGGAGAAACCCTTGGCCAAACCAGTGGGGAGACCTGGGACAGGTCATGCCTGTAGAGGGTCCTACGTGGAGACTTCATGTGCCCACACAGTCAGGAAATGCAGACTGCCCCCAGAAAAAGTGTGATACTGGCAAGGTGTCTCCATGTAGCTGTGACTGTCCTTGAAGGAGCCGGCCCCCCGGTTGTGTGATGGCCTTACCTCCCCTCAGATGTGAGAGGAAGGGCAGTAAAGCTTTCCTTTCAGGGGTTCTGGGCAGCACCTCTCCATGCCCACTCCAACAGAGGTCTGTATTAGTCCTTTTTTTTTTTTTTTTAAGATTTTATTTATTCATTCATGAGAGACACACAGAGAGGCAGAGACACAGGCAGAGGGAGAAGTGATGCAGGACTTGATCCCAGGACTCCAGGACCACGACCTGAGCCAAAGGCAGATACTCAACCCCTGAGCCACCCAGGTGCCCCTGTGTTAGTCTTTATTTGAGGAAACATGACCAAGAAGCCAATTCCTCTAGTGCTGCTAGCAAGTCCAGGAATTAAAACATTGCTCAGAAGTAGCTTATATAACATCCAGCCAAGTAAATTTAGACTTGCTCTCACATCTTTTCTCTAGCTAAATAATTGCTTTAATAATTTGATTAACTTCTAGTTTTAGAAGTGAATCCTGTCACTATGGCATATGGAAGTTTTTTATTAATCATCTGTTAATTCCTATTTGTAAGTATTGCTTATGTTACATAAAAGCATAGATTCAAAGTCAGAAAGCACCCATATTTTCATCGTGTCTAATTCCTGCATTTTACACCTGGGAACACTGGCTTGTAGAGGTAAATTCCCTTGCCCAGTTTTACTCAGTGGTAGAACCAGGGCAAGGACTTGTCCCTTCACTGCTAGTGTAGTTGCTGTTTTATAAAAGATAAAGTAGCCTTTTTCAAAAGGATACATTTAGAAAGGATAAATGATGAAAGTGTACTCCTAAATCTAAACCTCATAAAATGTACCTCCAAGTGTATGAGATTTCAGAGTTTATCATGGTAGTTTTCATTATAAATATTATCATTTGAATGAGTGCTTATCAATGAACTATATCATCTTAATGAAAGAGATAGGCTGACAGATTGCTCCAAGAAATTGAACATCTAAACCCTACAGAAACCCAGAATTTTTACAAAAACCTTTCATATTCCATTCAGAGTGTCATTGTTGGGAAAGTTTTGAAAAGTGGGAATAAATCTGTTTCTGTCTTTTGGTCTATTTTTTTCTTTTGATCTTTTAAATAAGAGTTCTGTGGCTAGCTATGTGAAATCTTTGGAAAGAGAAAACCCTAATAGCCTAATATTATTCCTTCTGTATTATGGTTTATCATGGTTACAAATTGTCGGGGTGGGGGGAACCCCTGAAGAATACGTGTGGCAATCTGAAGGGCTGAGGCTGTACAATATTTGACACCCAGCACTGAGTAATAGCAAAGACCCAAGACCATATTTGTGTGCCATCCCCTTTAGGAGAATGCTGCCCCTTTTCAATTCCTTGAGCAACATAGAGAAGCCAAGACCAGTGTATCTCAGAGAGTCTTAGGAGGTTCTATCAATGTCATGGTGTTCACAGGACTCTCAGCGCAGAGTTAGATAGGTCTCCCACCCAGTTCAGATTTTATATGAAAGTATTTCAGATTCCTCTCTTAGCGTCTGTGCCCTTCCATCACCATGACAACCAGGATATTTTCAGAGAAGTCAGCCAGTCACTAATCTCTTCTCAGCAAATTCTGAGACATGGGATTCAGAAGACTCACCTTTTTTGGAATCTTGTGACAGCTGACACTAACCTCTAAACGTTGGCATCTTGATATCAATGTATAGTCAGGACTTGGGTTCCATGGGTTAAAAACCCCACCTAAATCAGTTGAAGGCAAAGGAAGGGAGAATTTGGGGCTCCCGTGACTGGAAGGTCTAAGCGATGATGACCTTGGGCATTGATAAATTCTAGTTCAAAGATGCCTTGATTAAATTACTCTCATTCTCCATTTCTAGTTTCTGCTTTCCTCTGTGATAGCCTCAGTCTTCTAGAAGCATTGAGTGACCCAAAAATATCCACAGGCAGCGTTAGACTTACATATACTTACAATTAACAATTCCAAAAATAGAGTGATCCTTTCTCTAGAGAATTCCAGTAAAAGTCCCAGGGACATCTCTAAGTGACTTAGTCCCTCTCATGGGCACCACACACCTGGAACTTGCAGGATAGTCAGCACGACTCAAATCACCTGGGCTGAGAATAAAGGGAGAATGACTCCACAAGGAGCCACTGGGAATTAATAAAAAGCGCACTGAACCAGCATACAGTTTGGGCAACTCTCACGAACAGAATAGCATCGAAACACGTATGCAGATGTTGCATATCAACCAGAGGAAAGAAGAAATGGTCTAATCCAAAAGAGAGCAGCTGAATGATAGAATTGAACATTATATAAGTCTGAATAATCACAGAAACAGTATTATCCGGAGTCGTCTGTGGCCCATATAGCCCCTGAAGACCCACGATGGTTTACTAGGATTGCAGCACATTTTAATTGCTATTAATCAGATCATTCTCTATTTCAAGTTTCATCAAGCTAATGAAAAGTTGCTTAGACAAAAGAGAAATTATTAACTTATGTAACAGAAAACAGAGGTTTTTTTTGTTTTTTTTTTTTTTTCAGGCCAAACTAGGCATAGGGCTCAGACACTATCATTTGAATCTGGTTTCTCTCTCTCTCCATATCTCAGCTCTACTTATATGGTTTCAAAAAAGTCCTGAGGCAGAAGCTTATCCTCTCTGCCCCAACTTGGGTCATGTACCATCCTTGAACCAATCACTGGGCCAGAGGGATGAGGTACTTTGATGAGCCAGACGAGATATGTGCTCATCCTGGAAGCCAGAAGCTGAAGTCAGTTTTGTTCAAACCACACTGACAGGGGTTAGGGAGCCATGCGAGGAAAAGTCAGGATGGAGTGTCGAGAAGAGAAAAGGAAGAGGTCCCCTATAGAAAGATCCTCTTCACATTTTACAACATACGTGATGTTGTGTTCTGGAAGTGACAGGAGACAATGAGATCAAGGTTTAAATAAAAGATTTTGTAAGACTTAAGTAACTTCTCAGCCACATTAGGAATAAGGACAGGAGCTTTTAAAAATCAAAAAGGGTAAAGCAACAACCTCTGGGTCACCAATGACCAAAAAAGCTTTCAGCACAATTTATACTTAAGATCTTTGATCCCTGTGGCTGATCTGACTAAATCCACACCCATCCTTGATTTTTTTTTAAATGTCTTTTCACTTGGCTATAAATCCAGCCACTGCAGCTCTGTTCTCATTCCATGGCTTCGGGTCTGATGCCTCTCTTGGACTCCCAAATCCTAACCTCCTCGATCCTGAGATTGATCCTTGCTTCTAGGTATCCTGTCATCCACACCTGTCCCTCCAGCTGTACTCCTTCGATCTCTCAGCCCTCACAGCCGACAGCTATTCATTCCCAGCACTCTCCATCATCTGTGTCTTGCCTCCATCTGCCCATGGGCAGCAGGAATCATTCTTCTGCCTGGAATCTGTACGTCGGTATCTCATTAAAGCTACGAAGAACTTCAACTTTTAGGATTTGGGCAGAATTACCCTTAGGAAATTCTTTTCATGCACACGAGGTGCAGAGACAATACAATGATGCAGGGAAATGTTGTGGTGGAGAGGAGGGAAGTTGGAAGCACTCGTGGTTCAGACTCTGTCTTCACAGACACACAGGACAGAGAAACATGCTCAGAGAGGCGGAGGACAGGACAGCTGTGGAGAAGTGGTAGGCAATCCTTTAGAAGACTGAAGATATTTCTGGGCTGCTGTGAGGTCCCAGCTGAGGTCACACAGCATGAAAATATGTTGTAGGAGGAAATACATTACATTTTCGTTCTCTTGATTATTTGAAGAGATTTTTAATATTTTTATGTTTGTGCATCAACTCCATTAATATTTACATCAGTTGAATGGTAAAATCTTCCAGGTTGGTAAAATCATCAATGAACCAGTGATAAACTGAGCCTAAAAATGACGTTTGAAGATCAACAAAGTTTTTAATCACAAAGTTAGGTTAAAAAAAAAAAAAAAAAGAGAGAGAGAGAGAGAGACCTTTAGCCCATTTTTCCCTTTGTTTTATTTATTTATTTTTTGTCTTAAGTTTTAGAGCCTGTAAACTCATAACTCTTTAGCAATGATTCTTCAACTTTTGTGTTTATGAAAAAAATTCTGACTCAGTAGGTCAGTGCTAGAGATTTTGAATATAGATTATTAAAAACACCCTGTGATTTTTATGAAAGTCGATTCCAGAACCATTCGTCTGTATGGAGGGACAGGCATAGTGTCTGTCAGTATATACAGTCTATGTAGCGGGACTGGCCCACTGGGTCAGCTTTCCCACCAATTTTATGCTGATTATGAAGGCTCAAATTTACTCTCCTTCCATTTCACTGAAGTACAACATTTCACCAGTTTGCAGGCATGGAATATGGTTCCCAGTAATTAGCAAAGCAGTTCAAATGGCAAACTGTATTTACAAAGGAATCAAAAGATGATAATGAGCAAAGCTAAAAGCCTCAGGCATCACATTTTAATGGTTGGATGACAGCAGACTCTGCTAACTGATTGCATTTTATAACCACAGTCTAATAAGGAAATTCATCTTGAAGGATTGCCCAAATTCCTACACATGTTTTTCCTAGAAGTGATAAAGCAATAGTAGAGATAATGGCACATTTTATATACAGGAGCTTATTGCGGTATACCTGACTTATTATAGGAAGCTGCGGACTCTGAGCCATAACTCAACAATGGAAGAAGGGGGAAAACGGCAACTGATGAAAATATTTGTTATGAACTCAGAAGAGTAGCTCAGATCACCTGTCCCATGTCTCTAGCTGAAGGAAATGCAGCCTGGATCAGGGGAACCTTTGATATCTTAGTTTTTGGAGCACGAACCACCAGTGGAAAGCTGTGCATTCTCCCTGCAACAAGAAAGTCATGGGATTTATTTCAGGTAGGAGAAGAGAAGAAACATGATCTGGTTCGTTTAAGGGGATGGGCAACATTCATTTCGTCATTTCTGAGCATGTGCTGCTCTGCAGGGCCCCTCTCTGATATACCTAAAATCCAGAGTGAAGCTATCAGGCGGAAATGAGTATGGAGATGGATGGAGACAAGCAGTGGGATGGGGTCAGGGATGGGAATAATGGAAATGTCCTGATATGCTGTTCCTCCCCTAAGCTGCTAATTCAAACAATTAAACCCACCAGGAATTTCCTGTTATCATTCATTCATTTATTCTACAATCTTTAGTGAAATGCTATTATGTGCTAAGGGTTGTTAAGCTCTTGTCTCCAGAGACACATTCTTCCTTTCACATTTTACAAATGAAAAAATAGAAACACAGACAATCAACAGTACAAAATCCCACTCATAATACCAACGATGACAGAGGGAGATTATCTTAGCAGTAACTATATATAACTAATTTCATAAGGCTTAAGGAGGGACAAAGACTTGAATAGTTGTGCAATCTATGACGTATCAACTAAACAGAATATTATTCAATCATTTAAAAAATGATGAAAAGGGTGCCTGGGTGGCTCAGTTGGTTAAGTGTCCAACTCTTCATCTCAACTCAGGTCTTGATCTCGGGTTCGGGAGTTCAAGCCCCTTACTGGGCTCCATGTTGGGCATGGAGCCTACTTAAAATATACACAAAATAAGGTGACGAAAGCCAAAAATAATGTGAAAATATGCTTTAAATATTGTAGAAAAAATTTTAAAGCTAAGATTCAACATAAAGTACGATATTTATTAAAAATACCGAATAGGAAGGCAGAGGAAGTTAATCAAAATAATTTTGGTTGTGCTTAGGTTCATAGGGCTATGAACATCCTTCTTTTCTATCTTTCTTCCTGCCATTATGTATTTCCAGATTTCTTTTTATGAAAACAAAATATCATATAAAAGAAAAATATATACGATCTATTAGATAATGTCCAAATGTGGCTATTTATTTTGAGCATATACCATTGCATGTTCCTTTTGAATTTTTGTTACTGATATTTATAAATACCAGTCTTACATTCTAGCTTTGGGTTTTCTCTAACCTTTGAACCTAAGTATACATTATCTCTTTATTGCTTGTATACTTGTATGTCAATGAATTGTCATCTCATAATCATTACCTAATAGGGAAGAGCAGCTCCAGGAACTCTTCCTGCAGAGAGCCATTGCATCTATTACCTCCTCCTTCCATATCGGAAGAGGTTATGACATTATGGTGCGGCAAACTTTGCTTTCTCTATCTGCTTACCCTATTTTATTTTGAAACTATAATTTAAAAAAATATTATCAAAAAATATTATCAAAGAGCCCAACATATATACTTGCAGTGGTTTGGGATTGCTAGAATTAGTCAGTATCCATGTAAGTTAATGTAGGAGTTTCGGGACACAAACATGTAGAGACATGGTTTCTAATAAATATTTGAGAATCTATACTTGATGTCTAATAAATATTTGACATCACAATACAAATTGAAGATAGCCGCATTTGGCCAAGATCTCACTGACTCTCAATCCTTCATTTACTATTCTATGCACTAATCTTAACATAGTAAATCAGTGAAAACTCATTTACTTATTCTAAGCTGAGAATTGTGGTCATTAAGACAATGACTTGAGCTACTTATCAATAAAAATGCTTTGTAAGTGGCAGAAATATTTTTTTCACAAATTTAATAGAATGACACATTTCAAATATTTGAGAAATGGTCATTTGTATATATTTTAGGGTCTCTATTTTTCTCCCCATCCCACTGTGGCTGAGACCTGGTAAGACATCTCTAAAGTAGGCTTAAACTAATTTATGCTGCCTTAATCTTAATTCAAATAGCAGGGTTGTATTAATATAGTAGAATAAAAAATAGTCAAGAAAAAGGTATCTGTACTCCATTGTATATGCAGAGATGGGTGGGTGAGTGAGCGGGACTATGTGTTTGAGGATGTCTGTGCACCATTCCTTGATGTGGGACACAGCATCAATGGCACCAGGGACTTCAAAGAACTCGCTTCCCTTCCCTATTCCATCAAACCCATTGCTATAGTTTTCATATGCATGATAGATGCTTCCTAATATTCTGAGGATGGTTATGCAAATTTAGCTTCAAGATTCATCTTACCTCTTTCTCTAACTAGATGATCAACCCTAAAATTCCTAAATATCATGTAAAAAAAAAAATCTCTGAAACTGGCCTCCCAGGGAGGTCTAGCAGCTCCAGGAACTCTTCCTGCAGAGAGCCATTGCATCTATTACCTCCTCCTGGACACCAGGTAAAATGCAGTATCCCACAGATAACATTTTTGCATGGGTATGCATCCCACTTCAAAACTGTAGCTGTGGCTTAGGGGTTTAGCGCCGCCTTCAGCCCAGGGCCTAGTCCTGGAGACCCTGGATCGAATCCCATGTCAGGCTCCCTGCAGGGAGCTTGCTTCTCCCTCTGCCTGTGTCTCTGCCTCTCTCTGTGTCTCTCATGAATAAATAAATACAATCTTAAAAAAAAAAAAAACTGTAACTGTGAAATAAATCAAATTAAATCTGACTCATCCTCTGTCTTGCCAGGATGATAGGAAATGCAATATGTCACTATTAATTTTTTTAAGAGAGAGTAGATCTTGTCATCCCCAGAATCTCCCAAAAATTTGAGAAACTTATGTAGTGCCTCAAAAATGAAAAGGTCCACTTCAATTCATAATGGTCTTCACAGATTTCATTCATTCATTTGTTCATTCGTTCGTTCGTTCAAATACTGAGAAATTCCTAATGGACATACATTGTTTTAGGCACTAAGGTTACCTCAAGGAGCCAGACATCAACATCTAGGCCCACGTGGACCTTGGCAGGCAGGCAGCTCTGAGGCTCCAATGCTAAGTTTGAACACTGGAGGGTTTGCTGATGCTGAGTGGCCCGAGGTCCAGGTCCAGTGTGTCTAAGTCTGCTCCTACATCCTTCCCCTAAATGGTCTTGCTTCTTCCAGATATCATGTCACTCTCCCTCTTTTCTCACTGCCCATCTTTACCCTCTTCCTTCTCCCCACTCAACACAAAACACTCTACTTCTCCTTTCCTCCAATACTTTTCCTTTTAGAGAACGAAAGCCCAGAAAGCAGCTTTTCTGTAAGCAACTTTTGCTTTTAATGCTCTAACACAAACCTCCTCTCTGGGGAGCTGGCACAAAGGTCTGACTTAGAAGAAAGGGCACCAGGGAAAGGTTACAGAAGAATGAAATAAAAATTTACACGACAATTAAAAAAAAAAAAAAAAAGCCTTGAGGAATGTAGTGAGGTCCTGAAGAACCTCTGATTTCCCCAAGCCAGTTTACCTTTGGCTTCCCAGGGAATTTTTTACAAGCTCAGTCTGGCCAGTTATGAAATTGAATTTAAGTTGATTTTTTACAATAGGTCAAAGGACTTAAGGTCAGATCTCATGAACTTTATCTTGGTTCTAACATTTGTGTGATTCTAAGTCTTATTTCTGTGATCTGATCCAAAATAAAAAACAGATGAACCAGAAAAACTCCAGGCTTTCAAGAGTCTATTTCTATTTCAGTATCCCTATATCCTCTATTCTTTGTTAATTCTCTATAACCTGGACACATTTAATATAATCATCTAGGGATCAAAGCAATTGAATGTAAAAAAAAAATCATATTAATAGTTGCTCCTGCCAAAGAAAAATCGTATCTACTTCATTCCTACTCAGGTAGGAAAAGAACATTCAGTTGCTGAGCTAAAGAAGAATCAAACAAATCATAGAGAATTTTAAGAATGCATGATACTCAAGGCATTCTGTGATAGTTTAGCTCTTTTAGAATCAAAAGCTAAACTTTGAGGTTTTGAAGCCAGCCCTTCTTTGAGAGTCTAGATATCAAGGAGCTGATGTGATAAGGAATATAATTTGGTCTTGGAATGGAATATAAATCTTAGTGTAGATAAATGAGGGGTACAAACTCTGCAATTTGCCCAATTTTCTAAATCATCTTCCCAGCTAATTTTATGGAATATAGCATTTAACTTTGAGTTTGGACAGCTTTGGCATTTCTCTACTTGAGGGTGACTATGAATTACCTGAATCTTCAACCATATATATTCTTGTTTCTATTTCTCTTTTTTCCTGTTTCTGGACCAGAAAAGAAAAAAAAAAAAAAAAAAGAAAAGAAAAGAAAAGACAAGACAAGAAAGCCAGGAATGGGATAGAGGCCCCTTTCTGGTAAACAATATATTCTTTCCCTTTATCCAGTCCCTGCCATCCTTACTCCCTACACTTCCTTGTCTCGTTACCTGTATGGGCCCCATACAATCCCCTTCACTACAATCCTTGGTAGGAATCCGGTTTTCATTTCAAGTCCTAGACATCGCAAGAATTATAGATGAAGACAAAACAAAACAAAATGCTTTCAGTGCATGCTGGCGAAGAGCTTTGGTAAGTTTAAAGATTTATTACCCTCAAAGGCAAATGTTTAAGAAGTCTCTTTTAAAATGGAGTTTCTATGGAAATCTTATATTTGCTTTGGAATCATTTGTATATTAATCATTTGCAACCAGCTGGATATGTACATAAGAAGAAAATCCACAACTCCATCTCTGCCATGGCGGCAGTAGAAAAAGGTAGAGTGGAAACACTGATTTGGTCTTCTAGAAATAGAGGAGTCAGTGTTCCGGATCAGTAGTGGTAATCTTACTCTTAAAAATAAGATATTTGCCAGAATCTTCCCTGCAGAGTATTTCTTAGGTTTTAGTAATACAACTTGAAATGTATTATGTTTTTAAACAATTTAACTAATGTTTGCTACACATTTTTGCGTGCCAGGACTGCTTCCTCAGATCCTTTGTAGAAAGGAAGGAAGAAGGACATAGGGAATGAGAAGGGGGAAAGAGAAGAATAAATGTGATTAAATGTATATAACACAATGAACTTTTCTAGTTATCCCATCAGGCACTAATGCATAGATCTATATATTGAGAGTTAGATTTGTGATGCTACTTATATTTTTGGAAATGTATTTTGAATCTGAGAGCCTAAAGCTTCACACAAGAGGTTGAAATATTAATTTACATGCATAAGCAGATTAATCAGTCTCAATGTCAAAATGACCTAGAATGAGTAGATATAACGAAGCTGAAATGGATTAGGCTTTCCTTTTCAAATCATTCTTAATGATTAAAAAAACCCAATTCCTTACCAAAAGTTAAATGCAGGTCATAAGCTTTTTACATCTAAAACATAAAGAAGAAAGATTTTCTCTTCTTATTAAAAACAAATAAAGCTGTGTTTGGAGTTCTTTCTACATGCCAGAGATCATGCTGAGGTCTATAATAATCTTCCCTTCACTGTTATATCCAGAGATAAAGTTTCCTCCACTTTGCCAGGGGGACTCTAAGTATCTAAGGTCTTATAAGTACTATGTTCAGGTTTCCAGCCTTGGGTTACCCAAGTCAAAGGTGCATCCTCTTACTTGAGGTATCTTTTAGCTTTGATTTGAACACAGATTGGAGCCAGAAATGAAAGGCTAATGTTTGAAAGGGAAGGCATCGGGAGCCCACGTCAATAAGACTAAACCAAACACAGATCAAGTGCAAACAAAGGTTCCATTTGGGAGCTGGTCAGCTCCCTAAGCCCACAGAAAACCACTGAAATCAAAGTCATGGTGAAGCAAAGGCAGTAAGGGAAAGACACTTGAGGCAATGGGACATGTATATCTGACTGCAATCAGAAACAACGTAAGAAGGTTAAAATCAACTTATTCTGGAAACATTTATGGAGTGTAGCCTATGTGCCAGGGAGAGACACGCATGTCAGGGATACAGAGACAAGTCTCACAAGGGAAAAGCAAAGAGTTAGGACTTCGTTAGATAGAACAGCTGACCCAAACTGGTTCAAGCAAAACAGAGATGATATTGAGACCTTAACTGAGACCATTGAGATGTTCCAGGGGCCATCTGGTTTCAGGGATGGCTTGCTTCGAGACTCAAGCAGTGTCACCAGCTGTGCCCCCACACTCAGCCCTCTGTGATTTAGGCTTACATTTGCCTTTACTTTGCCTTACAGGTGAAAGATTGAGAGAAATCAAATAACCTCATAGAAGGACAACAGTCCCAGAATTGAATCTTATTGGCTCTGATTTGCCTCACTTGGGTGTATTCGTCCATAAAGCAATCGCTATGGCTCAGGGGATGAGATGCACCTGTTGGCTTAGCCAAAAGCAGGTGCTCTAGCCCTGGAGCCTGCAGGTAGTGGAATTAGCACAGAAGGCAAAGCAGTGAAGACAAGACAGACCAAAACCATGCTCTTAACGTCACCAGAAGGGGACATGGACCTTAGGTGACCAAAGTAAAGTCTTGCCACCTGTATGCAAATAATTATTTCAAGCTAATGAGTCTTTTAATGGAATAATAAGGGAGTGAAATCAGAGTGTAGGAAGTTTCTAACTTGGTTAAACATGACATTTATGTTGAATCTTGAGGATAAATGGAGATAGGTCAGGGAGATGAGGGGAAAAACAATCATAGTTTTGGGAAACACTAAGAAGTATCTACCTGGAGAACGGGGTGTTGACTGTGAGAGAAGATGAGGGGGAAGAAGCAAGTTTATGGTCACGTCAAGGGAAAAAATCATGATTTTGGACTTGACTTACTGAGTGATTCAATGAAGTTTTTCAAACTGTGCCCTAAGACAAGACTTGGCAAACATTTTCAGTAGAGGGCCAGTTGGTAAATATATGAGGTTTTGAAGGCCATATGGTCTCTACTTATCACTCTGCCCTTGTAGTGTGAAAGCAGCCACTGACAACACATAAATGAATAGATATGGCTGTATTCCAATAAAACTCTATTTAGGGACACTGAAATTTGAATTTCATGTATTTTTACATCACAAAAGATATTATTCTTAATTTTTTTAACCATTGAAAAAGTGTAAAAAATATTCTGAGCTTGAGGATGGTAAAAAAAAAATTCTTTGTAATTAAAAAGAAGAGGTAGGCCAGATTTGGCTCGTGTGCCTGGTCATAGTTTGCTGACTCCTGTTCTAAAATGATCAGCTTTATGTTTTTGGATTGCCTAGAGCAAATACAAAAGGAGCAATAGAATGAAAAGAGAGAAAGCAAGAAATGATCTTAGGAGATCATAGCACTGATTCCGGTTGAAGCTGGTTCATTGTAGATGATAAATTGGAAGTCCTAATTAAGAAAGAAAAACTGAACCAGCTGTGATAGAGTTAGGCCTATCAGAGAATTACCATGGAGTGATTAGAAAGAAGGCACCACAGAGGTTGGTGGGTCAGGTGGCAAAGAAGGAATTAATATAATCCTAAGAGGTAGACTGTATTTCCTGAGACTTGAGATACGCAGCAGGAGTGCTGGGTCAGTTTTGTGGTGGAAATATAGGAGGTGCTAGGACCTCAGGAGAGGTTCTGGACAACTCCAGAGATGCCTAGGGGTAGTGGTTGAGATTAGTACCCAAGGAATGAATGCTGTTAAGGAGGGAGATATGTTTCTGATATTTCCTATTATTTATATAAAATCTTTCTTAAAAAAATAAAATAAAATCAGAGTTAAAAAAAAAAGGAGGGAGAGACGGCTTTCAACTGCTCTTCGGTAGATTGGAAAAGAATCTCAATGGTGGCTATCACAGACTAAATATCAAAGCTCTCCCCTCTTCTGGGTTTTATAAGCCCTTGTGTTCTTTAATGATCCTAAGAGAAGAAGTATCTTTTGGAAACAGACCAAGAGTTGGACTTCCCATTATGTAGGTGGCTAGATCCTGAGCCAGATTAAGTTTTAGGAATGTGATATTTTCTAAACTCTCTCACATTGTGACCAAATTCATACCAATGACCAATAGGAGATTTGGATTTTCGCTACAAGTATTTTAACTGAGAGTGTGCACCGCATGTTTGTTAATTGATTCCAGCCAGTCGGGATATACTATGGAACAAGCAGATCTCATCCTTAAGTAAAAAAAATTCCTACTGCATAACAGCAAAGAAGCGTTCCTGCCATCCTGAAAATTTAGTCACTGCATATAAAGTGAGAAACTGAAGATTACTTGATATAAACATGACCCATCCCCAAGAAAGTAACTCTAAGCGTGGATCCTTCACCTTTTGAATCCAAACAAATCCACCCATGTGAAGTACACTCTGTAACTGAAGCATTTATATATGAAGCACAGCACAGGGCTACAATGAATGCAGAGTTTCTCTGTAAGATAATTTATCAAGTAGGAAGGAATTTATAGACATAATGTAAGAGAACACTTGCTGTAGTACATTTGGAACTTTTATTCAATTTGTAGTATTCATTATATTAAATTCAATAGGCTTTATATGAATAAATTCTTTGAGATTTTTTCAAAGGGTCTATTCAATGAAGTATTGCTAATGGCCACTTAATCATCCAACTAAGGCACAGATACAGGACTGTGGAGAGTAAAATGGTTTGCTCAAGGCCACTCTATTCATAGAAGCTCTGGAAAGCAAATGGAAATCTTAAGATTCCTAACTTAGCCCTCATTTCTACCATTACTATTGTCTCTCTGGTTTTGCTTCTACAAGCTATACTAATGCCTGTGCCTTTATCATTTTGCGTAATTTCTGATGAAGAGGAGAGAAAATCATTCAGCTTAATATATTTGTTTTCCCTGTAATTAGCAACTTTCATTCCTTTGCTCTTTGAAAATAGCTGATGAATATCTATTCAGTAACAGACATTGAACTAGATGTTCGAGAAACAAAGATAAATCATAAGAAAGCAAGCCCAAATCTTAGTCTAGAACAGTGGTGTTCATAGTACAGTCAAACACAAGCATCATTAGCTTTGGCCCAGAACTTGCTAGAAGTGCAAAATCAGGCCCCTAACCTCACCTAACAATTTGTGTTTTAACAACACCTCCAAGTGATTCTGATCTACACACAGGCCACCGGTCTAAGGAAAGTAAGACAAGCAAATAGAGCTACAAAACATTTCGATAAATTTCTCTTGGAACAGAGAGAAAGGAGCTTCTAATCTCGTCTATATTTGGTGTAGAAAATATATGCTCTATCTAAAATGCATGTATAGCCCTGGCATCCTTCCTTGCATAAAACAATTCAGTGTTCCCTATTGTTTTCAGGATAAAGTCCAAGATTCCTAGCATGCCATTTAAGGGGCTCCGGGATTTGGTCCATCTTCTTTCCAGTCTCATCTCTTGCCACTCCATCATTGTACAACTTATAGTACAAATACACACCATCCTATTATCACCTCCCCTGTGCCCAGAATGTCTTTTTCTCATGGCTTTCCCCAACACTGGACAACATTAGGACTTCCTAAGTAGAAATTCCCAAAGGGAAGTCTTTCCTAACTTCCTTAACAGATATCACAGCTCCCACTATATCAAATTCTATCACTGGGTTTATCACAATTATATCAATATTATTGTGTTGTTTCTTAGTCCATCTCTGTCGCATAACTGTTGGTTCCTGCAAACAAGAATGTTTAGTATTCATTTTTGTGTTCTTAATGCCTGGCACCAAGCGGAAGCACAAAAAATGTTTAGTTGTAAGGAAGGGCTGTATTTCTTTTGTAACAAGTTTCTGTATTATATGGCTAGCCTTTCAGATAGGTTTATTCTTTTTCTTCAGCTCTGGAATTATTAGGGCAGTACATGGGCTGGAAAGTTCCTATGGCTCAAACTTTTTTAATCCTAGAGGTTGTTGGAACATGAATGGAAACCCTTTAAAATAAGAATGTTAAATATTCTCATTGATATCAATGGCAAGGATGTTTATGACTTCCTTTGGAAATTTTTCTGTGGACATCTGATAAAATGCTTCCCCCTCACTTATCAGAAGACAATGCCCAGACTAGAGGATCATCCTTATCTGAAAGGGACACTGTGAATTGACTTCCTCCTCATCTTGTCATGTTATACCAATTTTAGGGTTATGTGCAAGTCAACACTTTGTCATCCTTTCTTAATATTTATCCAGAGATTTAATGGGTACCCTTATGTGTTAGTGTTACAGGTAGAAAGCAGGGAGCTATAACTATAATATAAATCCCACCTATTGGGAACATATGTATGTGATAGGCATTGGGAATACTATATACATACTATGGATGTTAATGCTACCCATAATCCATGAGGCAGGGACTATAATATCCTTGCTAATAGAGAGATTAAATAATTTTCTTACGGCCATATGCCTAGCGCATTAGAGGCCCAGATATGAGCTCAGGTTGCTCTGATAGGATTATGCTCTAATAACTGTATATTGTTTCTGTTGGCCTCCTTCTACGTTTCATGCTGTCAGTTAGATACGTTTAATTCCATTTGCATAGATGCCTCTGCCATCGTGTACAAAATTTCGGAATGCCTAGCAATTAGATTTCACTTTAGCATACAAAACTTCAAAGGTAGACACCATTCATTCCTAAGCCCCTTGTACAAAGAAGCTATATTACTCTGCTCTGTGAGGTGTTAACAGTGACTTGAAAAAATTATTTAGATGATTAGACACTATAAATTGCTTCAACTTAATTTTCATGCCATTAATTCATTCCACATCATTGATTAAAGCAAGAACAGGATAGGTCTAGGCCCTCGAGCTATGTAGAGAAGGAGATGGTGTTTCTCTTCTTAGATTGTATCCAATGGACAAAGACAGATAAACAGGTAATTACTACAGAGAATGTCTTGGGAACAATAAGCAGAGAGCTGTAAATATAATAACCGAAGGACACAGGACCTACACTTGAGGCTGGAGGAAGAGTTGCAAATGCCTTCCTAGAAAAACAATACAGTTGATACCTTCCACTGGAAGGCCATGGAAGCTGTGCTAAGTGAGAAGATTATCTCTGTGTAGATGGAATTGCTTGGACAAAAATCTGGAGGCCACAATTCACACTCATAGTGCGTGTGAGAAGAGGCAGGTAGAAGGGTGTGCTGGAGGTCCTTTATTTTACAATGAGTTTAGACCCTGTTCTAAGAAAAGTGGGAAATCGATGAAGGGATTTAAGCAGAAGAATGGCATATTCGAGTTTAATAAAAATTTCTTCGGTTGCTGCATGGAAAATCAAAGAGATAAAATAAATACTGGGCACATAGAGATTCATTAAGTGATGCGGCCCTAATCCAAGAGCACATGATGGTGACCTCGAAGAGGCCTTGGTGTTTAGAGACGTGAGTAGACTGAAAAGATATTTAAGAGTCAGAATTGACACCACTTGGTGATAGGTTGTAGGTCGGGGAGGAACTCGAGGGTAGAATCAGAGGTAACCTCCAGGTTTCTGACTTGGACCACTTTCACCAGGCCAGGCAACTCAGAGTGAATGCTCCTGCTTTTGAAAGGTTGAGTCTGTGACGCTGGTAAAACATGTTACTGTGGATTTGGAATGTGCTGGTCACAAAGACACTTACAGAAGACTTAAAGGACAGAAGTATTAGGAAGTGTCTATAGTCTCTTTTTTTTAAAGTAGGCCCAGCATAGGGCTTGAACTCACTACCCTGACATCAAGACCTGAGCTGAAATCGAATCAGATGCTTAACCGGCTCAGCCACCCAGGTGCCTCATGTCAAATGCTTTCTTAAAGTATAAATTATCAGAAGTTACCTCTTTTTGAGCTTAGGATAAGCCTGAAGTCCAAAATTCCTTTATAACCCTTAAAAATATTGACGCTTAGTACCCACTTAAACTTGGAGGGTTTTTTCTTTTTGTTTTCTTTTCTTTTTTTTTTTTTTGTTGTTGTTGTTTTTGAGAGAGGGAGAGAGAGACAGCATGGGTGGGGGGAGAGGAAGAGAATCCCAAGCAGGCTCCATGCTCAGTGTGGATCCTCATGCAGGGTTCCATCCCACAACCCCAAGATCACAACCCAAGTGAAATCAAAAGTCAGATGCCCAACCCCCACTTAAACTTAGTTTTGATGGGCATGATTCCAGCGACTAAGATTATATAATTGAAAATAGATAACGCCACATCTTCAACAAATCAGCCATCCCATAGACACCACTGAACAGATACTTTCTTATTGTTTCAGAATTCCCAAGTTCAAATTTTAATTTTCACTGGAAATCAGATTACTGAAATTAATTCTAGAATAGCCTAAACTTAAGAATTTTTTTTAGTACTTTCATTAATTGAAACATAACTTGAAGAATGATATATATATATATAGATACACACATATATATGTGTATATATATATAAACATATATATGTGTATAAACATAACTTGAAGAATGATATATATATATACACACACACACACACAATATTTCACAAGATAGTATTCTTTTCCTTACCTTCATAAAGCCTTGATCTCAGTGGGATCCATCTTCTTTATTAATCATAATAAAACTAGTGAAGCAATAGCTCTTCACCAGTTAATGGGAAAATGTCACCAAATCATCATTATCTAGCAAGTTATATTGTAACTTACTTTTGTCAACTCCATTATGTTGGGCATTTTATTCTGTTATCTCATCGATGATAAATACTATTTTTAAATGTTGAAGCTGACTTTTCATTTTGTACCACTTTGAATACATAAGTGCTCTCCTAAGGATGCACCGCTGCCCACCCCCCCCACCCCCCCACCCCCGCCAGTTCAGATGGTTAATCAGCACACTCAGAGTCTGCTATTGTTAGTGCCAACCGAGGTTCCTCTGGCCACATAATAGTCCTCCCAGAGAACACATCAGCATGTGTCATATCAAATACTGAAACATGAACAGACTCGAATGATCTCAGTCATATAAATACAATTGGTCTGATGAAAATGACTCGATTCAAACCCCTGAACAAAGGCTGCATACGCTTTGCAAGTCTCAAATAAAATTTCATTCATGCCACAGGAAAAAATAACACTTGAGGGACTTTTATGTTCATCGGGCACTTAAATTAAAGCAACCCAAAGTGAAAAGCCTGGCACCTAGAAAACACCGTTGCACTTGAAATCCTTCTGGGCTGGGATCTTTTAAAGCCCCCTCTCAGTGCCATATCAACCTGATACTCAAAAATGCAGCAAAGAAAGAAAGAAACATCATCAGAGAGGGTATTACAGGGTCTGTTAGCAAAGCAGCTCAGGCACATCAGTTGAAGGGAAACAGCTGCGGATGCTGAGACCCTTAATAAGTTAACCCTCCTGTTGCTGTTTACGAGAACTGTCATCAGGACTGTTGTGTCTGTCATTTGCACCTGGTAGGGGAGTCTCTGGGAGCTATCGCATATCATTTACAGGCAGGCAAGAGCCACTGCAGTGTAGACACATGATGTCTAACTGCTGACTCCTTTGAGTTTTAAAAAAGAAAATGCTTGGGTACATATTGAAGTAACACATCACATGGAAATTTGTTAAGTAGAGGATGTGCATCATCTTATTTCTTCTGAGTCCCTATGTCTTCTGACTGGTGGTGCTTAATTAATGCTGGGCATTGTCCTATCTAACTGGGACTTAGGATGTCACTCAAACGTATGCCTCTGCTCCGAATGCGTGCGGTCAATCACATGTATGTATGACATCCTCTGGGCATAAAGTTTTCTTTTTTCGCTTTTTTCCATGAAGGTCTTAGTTTACTCAGAAAAAAACTAAGAGTTCCTCTGTTCTTTTTTCCAGGGGCCTCTCCTGCAGTAAGGGGATTACCTGGTTAACAAGTTACAAAGCCCATGGGGCGCCTTGGGGGCTCAGTCGGTTAAGCGTCTGCCTTCAGCTCAGGTCATGATCCCAGGGCCTTGGGATGGAGCCCCAAGTTGGGCCCCCTGTTCAGCGGGGAGTCTGCTTGACCCTCTCCCTCTTTCCCTCCTCATGCTCTCTCTTCCTCTCTTTCTCTCTCTCAAATGAGTAAATAAAGTCTCTTTAAAAAAAAAAAAGTCATAAAGCCCATGGACAACATGGAACCTTTCAACTCAACCTCAGATAATTATAAGGAATAGACACTGATCAAAAACAGCCTTCTGCACCTGATTATGCAAATTTCTGGAGCAGGAAGATGATGATGAGGATGCTGGGAGAAAAAGAAGATGATGAGAGTGAGACAAGCAGGCAAATACCTAACATGTGCCAATTAGTACCTTCCGTGTTCATGGTTCACTTAGGTCTGTTGTCCTCTTTGGCTGGCCTCCCCTGGGCACTCATTGCTTTCCAATTACCCTCCGACTCGGGCCCTGCTTGGCAGCCTGGGAGCTGCACCCACAAAGGCCTCTTCACTTCGCATTACACTCCTCTAGCCTACAAATAAAAAAAACATGGCCCATCAGGAGGTTTCTGACTTCTGGATGAGATTTCTGCTCTTGGCAACAAGCCTCCAGGGACCTTCTGCCTCTGGAAGCTTAATCCCATAAAGATCTGATGCCACATCCTTGAAACATAAATTTCTCTTTAATTTGAAATCCTCCTGGATAATAATTTCTGCTCAGGAGAGCAGCCCGCACGACGTTGTAGATAAGGCCACTTTTGTCAGTAACATATTCATGCCAGGGAAAGCCAAATACACAGGTTTCAGTGACCTGCTTTGCATGCTTTTTTCTTGAGATTTTACTTCCCCTTGGTGAATGTCTGTGGCTACTGGGGAATGTATGATGGCTTTCCAGAAGACCCGGAGCACTGCACTGCTCCTAATTTTGGACCTGACCCAGCCAAAGCTCACCCAAATACTGAGGGAGAAAGACCCTCCCCTCCCAATATTCCCCACAACTCATGAGCACATACAAATGGGCCCAATGCAAACAATCCACCGTAGTATGTTCTTAAGAGTAAGCATCTCCAACCTTGCTCTCCCAGGTAAACGAGGATGGCCGGTCACCCCTTTCTGCCCTATCTTCCCTCTTTCCTCCCTAAGAGCTTTTATGTTAGCGAAATCCACCACAGCTGAGTTTTTCTGTAGCTACTAGATGCTTCACAGAGGAAACACCTGTCACCTTTGTCTCCTAATGAGTCTGGTTCCCCTGGGCAGGGATCTGTTCTTTTTCTTCTTTTTCCCAGAGGACCAAACAGCCCAGCCCAGCCTTGACTGCCTGGTTCTTCCTTGAGGCACAAATGGCACAAAATAGCCACCCCAAAGCAGGAATAAGGGGAGGCAGGCATCAAGCTTCCTTTTGGTAGCATGGCAACCGCTGCCAGCTGCCTTTGAAGCTGCTTGTTAGTGTGAACGCTTTTTTGCATAAAGTTATGTGTTAACTGGGCTAGAAAGTTCCAGCTCCCTGTAAGTCTTGCTTTCTTACAGATTCTTTTCCTCCTTAGAAACCTTGATGACCCCACAGAGATTTGGAGATATCGCACAAATGATAGGAAATATCTGCCGACGCCCTTCCAAGTGGTTGACCGTGTTCCTGCATCCTCGGCCTAAATTACTTTAGGTTATTTCTTATTCCTTTGACTGCTAAATTATAGAGAACAAAGCTGTACTCAATATTCTTTTCCTCCAATTCAAGATAATAGCTTACTCTCCGTATCATTCAATCAGGTATATGCATTACAGTGACAGCTGAAAATTACTGGGGGAAATTGTTTGGGGATTACCCACCCATTCTCACCCCCCAATAAAGAAAAAATAACTGGTCTTAATAAGTTGCAACCCACCCTTCATTTACTTAGTTTTATTTCCAACTACTTGCTAATCCTTTTTACACGTTAACCAGGTAATCTCACTGAGCTCGCAATCTCTGCCTATGCTGTTGCTACCATTGGATTATTCTCTTCTCTTTGTTGATAACCCACACCTCAGCTACTATGACTACTGTCACTACTACTCATCCTACTCCGGCCAACACTGCTACTGCTAGGAAGACTGGGACTACACCAACAGGTACTACTTCTGCTCGTACCTCAACGTCATTAGTATGTCCCTTTGATGAGCCTGACCCTGTATTGAGCACTTTGCAATAATGGTCTCATTTGAATCTTCATCATACCTCAATGAGCGACTATTACTTCTGTTTCATGGGTGAGGAAATTGAGTCATGAGAATATAGATTAACAGCAATAATTTCTTCTTTTAAAAAAGAAAAGTCACTCTTATTAAACTTTAAAATTTGCTTACATTACAAAAAAAAAAAAAAAAAGTCTTGTTCTTCCCTAAACAATTCAATAAAATGAATTGGAAAGCTTTGTATAGGATGAAAACTTCTTGTGGAAGGGCAAACAAGCTAATCACGTAGCTAGAAGTAGCTGTGGTTATCATTAAAATTCAATTTATTTTCTTTCTATGGTGTGAAAAGCACAAGGTCATACAATGACATTAATTCTTAAGTGATTCTTAACACATAAAAGCATTTTCGGTAAAGTATCTTGCATTCATTTCCTCTAGTTAATGGCAATGTGAAAGCTTGACAGCTAGAAATGAGCTGTATAAACTAGCATTTTGGTTGTCTAAAAATATTAAGAATTTTGGAGATGTCATTTCTGAGCTCAGCCTCTTTGCTCATGCTAAAGACTGAAAACCTCCCTATGTGCTTCACTGGCATTATTAGAGTGAGTGGCATTATTTTTAGAACCTGAAAATAATTATATAGTGTGTTAGCCCCAGACTCCTGCACATGGAAACGACCCCAAACAATGGGAGTCTGAGCTTTGTCAAAAGCTTATTTGATATTGCAATTTGAGGACAGAGAAAGGAAAAGATGCTTTCCTTTGTAAGGAATCCATTTGGGACCCCTCCTTCCCCTTTTTTGATATTAAAGATCATATAAACACTAGTTTAATGTCCTTATGTAAGATATAATAAAGTTTTGGAAATACAGGTTTTAGAGTCATGCAATATTAATTTCAGTTCAATGCTTTGTCTTTTAATAAAGGTATTTAACATCTCCTGGTATAGGTTTCCACATTTGTAAAATTAAGTTGATAGTACACAGTTTAACACTAAGGATTAAAGGAGAAATTTGTGAAACAATATTATTTTTGAAGCCTATTAGGCCAGGAAATATTTGTGACTTCCCTGCCTTCTTTCCAAAGCATAATTCTGAATTTATTTCCTTCTTCCACAAATTCTGACTCCTCATTTATTATCAAATGTCTATTTTATTTTAAAGTTGGCGACAGAGAAAGGCATGGATAAGGGACCCGAGACCGCAAATACCCCATTAGATCCTTCCACGAGTCACCCTTGTCCCAGAGGTCACTAAGAAGACAAGACTGTGCTCATGCTTGCCCCTCACCACTCTGAGGCTTTGGCCCTAAGCCACACTGCAGTTCTAAGGGGTGACATAAACCGAGCCATGTGCATGACTCCTCTTCATAGTCCAGGGGTGTAAGAAGTGCCTCCTTTGCTTCTTGTCTCCTAACACTTATGTGAACCTTGCTTTCCTTTTGTCACAAATCGAATGGTAGAGAAAGTCCTGAATCTGGATATTATTCTGCTGGAAGGGAATGTTTCTTCCTCGCTCCCGAAGACAGTGCCACTAGCAGAACCCTTCTGCCTCTCTCCATTCTCTAACTGCCTCTTCCTCAGGGGTGTCTGGGACAAGACTGAGCATGCACAGCTCAATCACTTCCAACCTCTCACTCTTCCTTTTGGGAACCAGCTGCCTACAGGAAGCATACACTCCCCTCTGTGGCCCCATGCTGCAAGTTTTGTAGGGGTAGGGCCCCGTGGAAGTTCAGTGGTGGTCAACATTGCCTGTGATTAAGTCTGTCTAAATCTGAGGTCCAATATAAGGAAGTACCTTGCTGCCATGCCCCTAAGCCATATTTTCCAATATCACCCTTAATATTAATAGGGTGGCATCCCTCCCTTCACTGCCCCCATTTGCTACTTTACCTCCAACTTGGTTCAAAGCTTTAGTAGTGAGCCAGATACTTCTTGCCGTAGCCTCATGTCCTTCCGGTCTACTTTTCACTGTAGCCATACCCAGGCCGTAGTAGCCAGCTTTCTGTACGTGTTCTCTGAGAGCAGTTCACCACAGCCGGATGAGCACTCAAGCTCCACAGCTCTGGATGCCTGTGAAAACCTTCTGACTACTCTTGATTATCAAACATCTGTATTTTATTTTAAAGTTGGTGATAGAGAACGGGATGGGAAGAACTCGAGACCCTGAATACCCCATTAGATCCTTCCACAATCACCCTTGTCTAGCACTCAAGTGTGTGTGGCACACGTGTATGCCTGACATTCATGCATGTACAACATGGAAGTGCATGACTTAGCACTCCTTGACCAGTGTGAGGACAGGAGCCTCTCTCCAGTGCATAGTTCCAAGGTGTGTACTATATGGATCTGCAAAAAGTCCCATTGAAGTCAACTCCTATTCACTCAGTCATGAATATCTCAAGAATGCACTGCTGCACTGGCTTTCTCTCCGCTGTGGTTTCAGTTCCCATCCTTCACTACCATTCCCTGGAATTACTTCCCAGAAATGACTTATACCCCTGCCCACGTTTCAGGCTCTTTCATAGGGAAGCCACCTAGGCCAAGAGAAGTTGGAGAGAAGAGCACTCTTCATGCCTTTCCTCCCCCACAACATCTCTGATAACCAGGGAGCTTGTGAAACAGGATTTAGTGGAATTTGAAGATCATAAAAATACCAAAAGTGAGAATCATGAGGATTTTTCTCCCAGCTTGGTAGATCACTGAACCATGGTTGTTCTACCCATGAGCAAAGGCGGTTTTAACAGTGGTCAAGCCAGACTTAAGGGAAGGAACACGCTCAAGTCTCGGGCTGCTTTGGTTTAACCTTGAGAGATGCAGGTACCGATTTTCCTAAATTGGTGTGGCCTGAAAGTTTTGATGAGGAACTTTTGAAGAACTTCGGGTTACAGAGGCCAAAGAAACATTTTCTATTTAACTCCGTTATTAAAAAATTAGATAAACCAGAGCTGTAAACAATAACTAAATTTTCTCTGGGCCACAAGAGGTCAATTGTGTAAGCTCCTATATTCAAGTCATTTGTGCCAGACTTGGGTAGAAGGAGAGATGCGCTGCCCTAGATTCTGTGCCATTTTCCTATGCTTTCGACTGCATTTAGGACCCAGGAAAGAAACCACAAGGGAGAGAGGCAGATTTATCCTGCAGCTAATTAAGTTTTTGCTTCAGGGTCCTCTTACAATATGCTCATGAGATTATGTTTTCAGGAAATCTGAGAATTAAGATATTTTCACTACAGTTGCTTAAAGAAATGTTTCTTTCAACAAATGGCTGCAGGCTGTTTCAGAATCTGGCTTAGGGTAACTGATCTGGAGATACACTGGAATTGAATTTAATGAGATATACTTATGTGGTTTATTATTACTTTCAAAGAAGTTATTGTTCAGCGTCCTTGAGTAGAATAAGCTTCTGGGCATTCTTCAGTGTTCACTGTCCCACCTCACAGAGCAATGGTATACAGAGTGCAGGCCCAAAGTTCATATCATGATATGGACAGAAACATGTGGGCAGTGGAAGAGAAAATTTGCCATGTGAACCATTCCACCACCTGTAAACATAGAAAATTATGTGTGGTTATTCCTCTCTCATCAATGCCTGGTCAAAACGGAAGTTACCGCTCATCAGAAATACCTTTCATAAAGTAGGGTACATATCCATAAACATACAAATCAGTATTTTTCTTTTATTGATGGCATTCGGGTAGAAAATATTATAACAGAATTCATCTTTGTAGACCACAACTCTGTAGCTATGTGATGAATAGTAAATATACCTGTGGGTGTGAAGTAAAAAATTGGGTGGGTCCTGACTATTGACAATAACACTAAAAGTTGATCGACTTGAAGAAAAGGCTGAATCGGCTTCCTGTATTCCCATATTCTCTATTAAAAAAAAAAAGAAACCTGTATGAAGAGGTGATACTGTTTAGTATGTGGATAAAAACGTAGGAAAAAAAGTATCGCCAAGATGTTTTAAGCAATTAATAAAATATATTATTATTATTTTTAATTTGGTGACATTTGTCAGACCTTAAGATTTGTAATTTACTGTTTTTTACCCCTTATTCCGAATAACTACATATTTTTCTTACCTAGTTTTGTATTCAAAATTTTGTGTCCTTTTTCTTAAAGGGGGGAGCCCAGAAAATTATATTAAGTTTTAAACCTGTCACACCTGATTTCGGCTCCAGGTTGGTGCACCAATTCCTAGCATTCAAGCCAGTTGTTTACAGAATGAAGGGTTTCTCCAGTTGTGCAGCGCCAAGTTGGCTTTGGACTTGCTGATTATTTTTTCTGACTAAGCCCTAGATTTTGGAGATTCAAAGTGTTAATTTACTCAGGGGAGGGTCCTCTATGTCCATACTAAATGAATAAATAAAAGGGATTAGGGGCTTCTCTCAGAAAGAGATATGTCATCTTCTTGTGTTAAAGTAGAAAACTCAATAAAATGACTAAAGCCACAAGGAGCCTTGTGCCTGGAATGTCCTGGTTCTAGGAATGAGTCTTATTCAGGAAATCTAGGAGAAACCAGGGTACTTTGAAATATATCCTTCAGTCTTAATATCAGAAGAGAAGAGGCAGGGTAAAAGCAAAGAATTAAGCTAGAGGGAGAATTCCTCTTTCCTTAGAAGGAAGTTGACATTTTAGGAGGAGACGAGGGAGATAGGTATGGAAAAATGAGTTCACGAAGTCTAGGATAGAGGAAGATAAAAGCACAAGGAGATACATCTGCTTCTAACTGTTCTTAAAATGTGTTTTAGAAATGGGGCTGGTATTTTACTCACTGTTTGAACACTGTGCTGGGCTCCTGAAGAATCTAGCAGAGAAAGCGAGACAAGGTCTCAGAAGGCCTCCTGGAATAAACTTCCCCAGAGGGATAGAGATCCAGGAAAAGACAATATAGAAGGAAACTTTGTCAAAGCCACAATTAACATCTATAGTAAGAATTTTCTGGAAATTATCCCTTAAAGAATGTGCCAGCTATTCAAAGTTGTTAAAATAAATTGGACTGGTCTGTAAAAGGAAGACCAGAGGAATATCATAAAATATTCAAAGCATTACAGAGGATCAAAGTGCAATGAAGCCCTTACTGTGTGGCGGGAAGCAAAAGCCTGTGTCCTGGGGGTCCCTGAGTAAGGAATCTTAATTCTGAGATTCCAAGAGAAGTTGCAAGAAACTTATTTAAGGAGAGCTGAGCTGCCAAATAATAGATCAAGTCAGGCCTCGGACAGATGTTGGTCTGATGGGAGATTTTCTCCCGGGTGAGAATATCCAAGTCATAGACAAGGAGGTGGCCAAGATTTATGTAAAAAATAGTTGCTCTGGCAAGTCCAGAGCTCACTCATTTCCTATTTCTTATTATGAAAAATTGTTAGACAAATAAATGTCTGTCCAAAAGGCAAAGTAAAAGTGAAAGAAAACAAGACCTGGAGACTCTGTAAATGGTACTGATTTTACATTGGTTAGAGAAGGAAAGGATCCATTTAAGAGGCAGATTTAACTTTATGAAAAGAATTGAGAGATGGTTGAGGCAGAAAGAGAGGGAGTAACAAGAGAAATGCTATTCGTGTCCAGCACGTTAAAAATGTGAGAAATTTCCATGTGTTGGGAGCACAGAGCCTGGATATTTGTCTAGCCCAGCCCTCCGGAGGTACATACTAAAGCCTCAAAAGACGCTTCAGCGTTTGAATCTATTGAGGATGACTTTTCTGCTGAGACAAATGTGGAAATAAAGGAGAGATCTTCCCAGGAGGCAGGTTTCTTTGACTTAAGCTATTCCACAGAGAAAGGCATTGTCAAAGACTTCTGTGGCACGATGGGAAATACTGGAACACAATACATGGTAGAGTCTACGTGAGTAAGTCTAGCTTATACTCATTTCAGTATTAGAGGGCCAGACACCAGGATCAATCAGCAAATGGAAATTAAGAAGTACTAAATATGCAGAAAAGATACCTCAGTTTAATACCTGATAGCTAGGACTATGACTACAAATATTTCTAAATTTTGGGACACCTGAGTGGCTCAGTGGTTGAGCATCTGCCTTTGGCTCAGGTCGTGATCCCGGGGCCCTGGGATCGAGTCCTGCATCAGGCTCCCTGCAGAGAGCCTGCTTCTCCCTCTGCCTGTTTCTGCCTCTTTGTGTGTCTCTCATGAATAAATAAATAAAATCTTTTAAAATTTTTTTCTAAATTTTGTGAAAGGCAGTGATGTCAAAAAACCACTCTCTGAGAGAGAGAACCATATGCCTTGGTGGATCTTCCTGCCAGTTGTGGGTATATTCATAGTGCCAAAATTAATTTCTTGATAAGAAATTTCTTCCAATTATGTGTAAGGACCCTCAGTGTAGGCCCTGGACAGCTGGCCACAGCTCACCAACACTCATGTGAGGCTAAAATTCATAAGGTGTTCTCTGACTCTCCTCCTTTCCTAATAAGCAATTGCATTTCTGCTATGGTCTTGGAAAACACTAAAGACCGACTTTGGGGAATTGCATCAAACCTGAACATTGGCTTATTTTATAAATTTTGGGGATCAAGAAGTGCTGGATCATGTGATGTCCTATTAACTTTCTGGATTCTTTTTTCTGAGGTCCTGAAGGAGCCTTGTCATTTCTGGTAGGAGAATGCATTAGCTTTGGCTGCTAAGCGATCACCAGGAAACCTTACTGGCTAAGACGGAGTAGAAAAGGAAGTTAGAAGGGATGAATTCTGGACTTTAATTTGTTTGAATTTTAATTCACAGGGACAAGTGCAGTTGATTTTAAATTTTAGCTCCTTAACTTATGGCTTTTGTACTTTCATTTCTTGGAAAATTTAGCCCACAAGGGTAAGATGATTTGATTTCTGAATTTATGTCTTTAGACTAAAACTTTCAGGAGGATTAAATTTTGAAACTTAATCTTTCCCTGGGAAATTCATAATAGGTGTGGTTTATCTTGAAATTCTGGTCATCTCTATTTTGTTAGTAATTTTATTTAATGCTGTCTCTTTACCTCATTGTAGAACCTTGATTAGTTGATTGAAAAGCATAGTTTGACAAAATTTGGGACAGACTATTGAGTAGAGAATGGTTTTAGAGTTACTGAATTAAATTACCGTTCTGACAATTTGCAAAACATCGAAGGGCAAAGTATACACTGGCCATTTGAGAATTTATGATAAAATAAAGTCAACTCCTAAATTTAAAGGACTCCAAAGTTTAGATATATTTCTTAATATAAATTACAGATTTTATAATTCTGAATCCTCTAAATTTATAGCGTAATCTAGAGGAAATGATATTAATCATAATAACAATCAAAACAACTTGGAATGGGGGTGCCTTGGGTGGCTCAGTCAGTAAGCATCTGCCTTCGGCTCAGGTCATGATCCTAAATTTTGGGATCAAGCCTCAGATTGGCTCCTTGCTCAGCAAGGAGTCGGCTTCCCCTTCTCCCTCTGCTCCTTCCCGCCTCATGCTCACAAGCTTTCTCTCTCTCTCTGGTCTCAAATAAAGAAATAAATAAAATCTTAAAACAAACAAACAAACAAACAAACAAACCCAAAACAACTTGGAATGACTAATGCTATGTAAGAAGCAGTACAAGCAAATGAATAATGTGCATATCTTAATAAAAAACAACTTGATCTTGGTTTCTGTTAGTGACAAATTTTGATGCAGATGGTCCCCAAGTTTGCATTATTCCAATTAAAAGTGTTCCACACTATATTTCTTAAGAACCACATTTATGTTTGGTCAAAGCTCATGATTCTAATAAAATTTACAGTTGTCAATAAGGACAATATGGAAAAGAGCTAACACATTTGGGAAATTGAAAAACAAATTGCAGTAAAGAATTTTTATCAGTTTCAATAAAGGAAGTAAAAAAATCTTTAAAAATGCCATAACCATTTTCAACACTATTTGATAGACGGTTGAAACACAATCAAGCGTTTTCAGACATAAACTATTTATTAGAACTTAAAGAATAATATCAAAATGAGCATAAAATTGCAACCTACATACATAGTATTTTTGGATGTGAAACATTTATCTACAGTAATGAGATAAAAGTTTCCAGATAACTGAAATATCAAGGCAACAAAATTTCAAAATTCTCAATTATTAATAAAGCACCAACTGTTTCACATTAAAATGTTTTAATAATTTACTTAAAATCTGAAGTTTATGATTTAAAATATAGTTTAGTACTTTTTTTGATCTTGTAGACCAAAAAGAACAATAGCCAAAATAACATTTAATTTTATTGAGAAAAAATTTCAATGAGAAAAATTATGTGAAAATCTCAATGAACTTCGCACAGATGGTGTTAGCGGAATGCTACAGGAGAAAGTTGAGAGTTCCAGACAAAATTTTAGATAAATTTCCAGATGTTTTAATTTAGCATTGTATTTATAAGTCACTGTACTCAATTATTACTGGCTGATATAAATCACTTTAAATATTTCTTAGTAAAAAAATATTTCTTAGTAAATTTTTATTTACCCTCATATATCAAATAAATTTTGAAGAAAGTCAACATGTCAGAACATCTTGGAATAAAATAATAAAAACTGGAAGAATATATGGACTTTAAAAGGCAGTGTATGATGCCAAGACTGTAAAAACCTCATTTCTACATTTAATAAAAATTGTGAAAGGGGGGTATTTAAACATTTGTAAAATAAACTGTTTATAGAGATTTAGCTTTTTTTAAAAAAAAAAGAAAATTATTTATTTTAGAGAGATCCATGTGTGCATGCACAAGTTGAGGGGGAGGAGCAGAGGGAGAGAGAACCTCAAGCACACTAGCTGATGAGTCCCTGCAGAGCGTGGAGCCCGACGCAGAGCTCAGTCTCAGGATCCTGAAATTAAGAGTCTCACGCTTCACCAACTGAGCCCCCCGGGTGCCTCTAGAGATTTCGGTTTAATAAATGAGAGTCTAACAGAGAGAGAGTCAATATAGTCTTTAGCTGTATAAGAAAAAACATGTCTCAGTTACAAAAGCTGACATCAATAAACAAACGATGAGAATGGTTGAAATAGAAAAATCAAAGGAAACTATGGCAAATGACATTACAGCAACAGAAAAAAAATGGTATCATTTGAAATAGAAATGTCATTTCAATAGAGATTAGTAACCTGTTAGCTATGTAAAAATGTGAGTGTTGTTTTGATAACTGGAGAAAAAGATTTCCAATGTATTGACTCCTAAAAATTGTCTGAAAATCTTGGCAAAAATTGTTCACTGAAGTGAGAAAAAAAATAAATGAAATTAAGGCAATTAAATAAATATTTCAAGAGATAAACCTATGCCTCAGTCAATAATAGAAATATCGAATATATAAAAATTTCAGACGAATTTAAATAATAAAGGGAATATATTTCAATATTAGTTTATATGTAAATTTACATTACTATACAGATTGCTTAAAATTTTTTCACAGTATTAAAAATGTTTATTTTTTAAGTTTAATTAGTATTATTTAAGCAAAACTATAATCTGAGAGAGCAGCACCATGAACCAAATAATAGACATTAAGAGATATTCTCTACTTATTATATTACATACCACCAGTGACTCTAACTTTAAGTGGGACATCAAAGAGGTTGATGGGGCTCAAGATCCTGACTTTGATAAATGTGTTATTAAGCTGTTTACAACTTCGTCAAACAAAAGATTATATCAACAATTCATAAAATCAAAAATCTATGAAAATCAACAAATGATTTAGAAGTTATTAGAATTAGTTGATCAATGATTTGCATTACAGATTATCATTATTTAGTATTTTATAACATACTGTGTATTTAGATAATAAGGAACCTGATTTTATTTTTATTTATTTATTTTTTAAATTTTATTTATTTATTCATGAGAGACAGAGAGAGAGAGAGAGAAAGGCAGAGACACAGGCAGAGGGAGAAGCAGGCTCCATACAGGGAGCCGGATGCAGGACTCGATACCAGGATTCCAGGATTACACTCTGGGCTGAAGGCGGCGCTAAACCGCTGAGCCACCCAGGCTGCCCCAGGAACCTTATTTTATTTTTTATTTTATTTTTTTAATTTAATTTAATTTAATTAATTTATTTATTTATGATAGTCACACAGAGAAAGAGAGAGAGAGGCAGAGACATAGGCAGAAGGAGAAGCAGGCTCCATGCACCGGGAGCCTGATCTGGGATTCGATCCATCCCGGGTCTCCAGGATCACGCCCTGGGCCAAAGGCAGGCGCTAAACTGCTGCGCCACCCAGGGATCCCAGGAACCTTATTTTAAAGATTGATCTGTATTTTAATTTATATTAGTATAGAATATTAAATATTTTTATATTTTTTAAAGATTTTATTTATCTATTCCTGAGAGACACACGGAGAGAGGCAGAGACACAGGCAGAGGAAGCAGCAGGCTCCCTGATGCGGGACTTGATCCCAGGACCCTGGATCATGCCCTGAGCCAGAGGCAGTTGCTCAACCAGTGAGCCACCCAGGTGCACCGAGTATGAACTATTTTTAATATGACCCTTGAATAAAGGGGGCATTTTCTCTATCACTTCTTAATGGGTTCATAATTTGCATGGAGAAAAAAGGACTCACCTCTTTGCACATTCCAGCTATCAGGAAGCAAAGAGAGCAAGAGGATATGGCCCAGTGCCTAGAGTCTTCAAGATCTGGGACTTTTTAGGAGGGAGCAGGCTATGGTCCCATTTATCTTTTGTCAGGCACATGGAGGAGACTCAGTCCGAGGGAGCTGAAGCCAGGGTCCTAAGTGGCAGCAGAGAGAGGGCACCAGGCCTCAATCCCAGCTGGTGGGATCCCACACACAATCTGTCCCCGGGAGGAGAGAGACTCCCACAAAAGAGCATGCTGAGAGATGGGCTCCGAGCTCGGTTCCAAGACCTGATAAGACATCCTTGAAGCTGGCTATCTTCATTTTCTACTGTTGCTGTAACAAATTGGCACCAACTTAGGCTTAAAATGTCACCCACTTATTAGTTCACAGTTCTGTAGGTCAGAAGTCAGAGCAGGCCTGTCTGGGTTCTCTGCTCAGGGTGTCACAGGTCAAAATCAAGGCGTGGGCCAGGCTGGGCCCTTAATGGAGGCTCTGGGGAAGAATATGCTCCCAGCCTCGTGCAGGTCATTGGCAGAGTTGAGGTCTTTGCAATAGTAGGACTGAGGACCCCATCTCTTTCCTGGCTCTTAGCCAGAAGTCACTCTCAGCTCCTAGAGACCACTCTCCACCCTTTTCTATGGCCCCCTTCATCTTTAAAGCCAGGAACAGCCTAGCAAATCTTTTCTGTACTTCAAATGCCTCTGACTTCCCCTTCTACTACCAACGCAAAAAACTCTTCACTTGAAAAGAAAAAAAAAAACCTCATTGCTTAATTAGGCCCACCTGGACAATCTCTCATGGTCAACTGCTTAATACCCTTAAATGCACCTGTCTAATCCCTTGTGCCATGTAACCTAACATCATCCTGGTCATGGTATCTCATCACATTCACAAGCCTGAATCAGGGTGGGATATTGGAGGGTATCGTCCCTGAATTCTGGCTACGAGGTGGGCCAACCCTTGCTAACGTCACTCTTCCTTTGAGGGCACAGGAGGGGGAGTCCAGAGTGTAGTGTCCAGTATGACGTAGCAGTGGTATAACATACGGCAACCTGGGCCCAACTGCAGGGTGAGAGGTGAGGGAGGCCTGATGTCTTCATAAGATCAGCTGTGTGTGTGATGTTAGTCCTGGCTTCTGAGTTTGGTTTTCCTGGAAACTTTGTGACATGCTCAATGTCCTCTAGAAACTTTATTTTCTGATCAAATTATTCAATGCTTGTGTTGCTTTCGATTTAACGTCCACGTTAACCTATTGATTGATCCTGTTTTTTTCTTTACAGCTTCCAAAAGTTTGTTCATGTATTTTTTTTTCTTGCCTAGAATGCATACTTTATCTTATTTATCTCCTGGACATGCCAGTTTTCCATAAGGTCTCTCATTTCCTCAAAAAGTGTGCTTTCCCCTACACCTGGGCTCCAGGAGTTGCCTTTTTCTTTTTTTCTTTTTTAAATGTTATTTGGTACTTCTCACAACGTACCTTTTTAGTTACCTTTTAGTTGTGTGTTGCACCATCCCTAGAATCTATTGTCTAGCTTGAAACGTCTTTGAGGATATGGTAGTGGGTGGAATGGTGCCCCACATCCCAGCCAAAGATAAGTCATGTCATAATCCCTGGAACCTGTCAATGTGACCTTATTTAGAAAAAGAACCTTTTCAATGTAATTAAGTATTTTGAGATGGGGTCATTTCCAGAATTGGGTTTGCCCTACCTAGATCCAATAACACGTGTCCCTTTAAGGGAAAAGCAGTAGGAGATTTGAAATAGAGATGCACCAAGACACAGAGGAGAAGGCCTTGTGAATGTGGGGCCAGAGACTGGAGCTGTGCAACCCCAAGCCAAGGAATGCCTGGAGCCACTAGAAGCTGGTCTGAGAGGCAAGATTTGACCCCAGAGCTTTTAGAAGAAGTACAGCTCAGCCTACACTTTGATTTCAGACTTTTAGCTTTCAGAACTCTCCAGAGAGAGTAGTTTTCCATTATTTTAAGCAACTCAGTATGGGCCATTGGTTACGGCTGCCCTGGGAAGTCAATACAGATAGCATCATAGAATCTTCAATGGCAATCTTTCTAGACACGTGGTTTTCATTACCACATCTGACTTACCTGGGTTCTGTGATGGACAACTATGGTTTTTCCTTTCCACCATCAAGTCTTCATTCTTAGAGTAATAGCCCCTGCTTTTATTTTGGGGATCTACTTTTCCCCTTCAATGGAACTGCCAAAGTTTCTTGGCTTCTTCTGGCCAACTGGAGAACATAAGACCCAAACGTAGCATATCAAATGTTCTTTCCCTGGAGTTTGAATCTTCAAAAAATTGAAGCAGAGACTAAACAAGAATGCAATATTTTTTTGGAAGGACGTACCCCAGGGAAACTTTTTATTAATTACTGTTACTGAGATCAACTGAGCTTCCCTCCTTTGCAAACCCTGGTCCTTCAACTTACTGTGAATGCTATGAATGATTTCAAATGTGTCTTAAGACCATTTTTGTGCTTAGATTTACAGAGCTGATTCTTTTCTTTGCAAGATTACTACCTGAGACAGCTACTTGATAGGAACATTCCTAAGATTCGTCCTATACCAGAATCAGAGTCAGGATCGGAATCTTTTGAGGATGAAGTTAATAATCCACAGGTGACTCTTTCTCCTGTTATTTCTTTCTCTTAAAAATGTCTAACATTTGTTGTATGTACTATAATAATCTGCACTTTTCTTGGACTCAGAAAATATTTATAATGGACAAATGTTAAATTTCACTTTGGATCCATTCCAATCTTTAAATGCTAATGGAAATATCAAAATTACAAGGCAAAAACTGTTGCCCCAACAAGTATTTATGGGTCCTATATATTTATATGAAAAGAATATAGTGCCACAATCATTCTGTAAATCCCAAAGACAAACTAAGGTTGTACTGTGGTGATGCTCAGATTCTAATTTTTTTTCTTCCATAGATCTAACTCAGGCTAGAAAATGGGACAAGGAATACTTAGGTTCTAAATCACAAATCCTATGATCCCTGTTCCTAATCCTAAACTGAACCAGAAATTTCTAGTGGGAAGTACTTATAAAAATCTCAGGTGTGAAAAAGATAATTTTTAATGTTTCTCTATATACAACACGTGCAACTTTGTTCACGAGGCCTGTGTCTGCTGAAGGTAGATAATAAAATCTTACCAATTCAGGAGAACTCAATCTCTTCCACTGTGAAATGTAGTCACCTTGGGGTTACTGAGTTGATTCAGACTTTGTTTCTAATCCCCTTCTCTTTCTCCTGTCCTCTCTAGAGGCCCTGTGAGTTCCTGAGCAATGCCAATACTGGCAAGTGGGAACCTCTGATTCAACTCCATCTTCTGCTGTCCCTGGCCTCTGCCGAGGGTAATTCAATGAGTCTGGAAATAGGCAGTTGGTATTTGTTCTTTCACTGCCAAAGGCCCTAGTGTTGCAACAGCCTTTGGTTATCAGGAATGTAAATCATGCATCCTTTCCCCATTACAAGGTTTCTCGCAATGCACTGGCCTCTCTTCTCCTTGGGCCTGGGGGAAGCTACAACACTGCCTTCACACCCAGGCACCGGTATGCCCTCCTCAGTCATTCTGCTTCATTGTTCAGGGACCATGTTGGAAACTTGCAGGAGTACCTCATGAAAACCTGTAGTCTTGTATATTCTGGGAGACTCTCAAATACGGTTGGGCTTCCATCACAGTTTTCATTGTGTTAGTACACACCACCTCCAATTCCAGCAATGTGGAATCCTTGAGCACCCTTCAGGGATTCACAATCGAAATTCTAGCCATTTCCTTAATGATTTTCCCATTATTACCCATTAGTAATAATGGGTAATAATGGGAGTGAGACCCATTAGTCTCACTTTTCTATCTTTTTTGAGATAGGAAATTATTCTTGCATTGTCATATATTTCTCCTCATCCTCTGATTTATCCATAAACACTGTGCCTGGGAACTCCATGGATCTTAGTCTTGGAGATCATCAAAATCTTTTAATATTCAAAAAAGCCTAACTTCTACAGGAGAAACACTTGCTTTGAAGACTATAATTTATACCATGGACTTTAAAAAAGCCTAATTTGAACCTAGCAGATACACAATGCCTTCTTCTTGGTTATAGTCTCACTGGCCCTGAGGGGCCATCAGCAAAAGTTCTTCATAAGCAAAGCTCTTGCGGCTGCCTGGATGGTAGAAGGATAATTGGTATGACCAATCATGAGAGGAAAAAAAAACCCATCAATTAGTTCATATCAGAGTATTAACCATAATACTTTACACAAGGAATCAGTAAAAAGGAAATACTATTAAAGACTTCTTTTTATATTTCTTTTTCTACTATCTTGAAAACTGTGGTAAGAGCCAAGCCCTAGTAAAATACCTACCTATGTTACAAGTGGCCAAAATCCAACATGAGTCAGCCTATGTATGACAGAAAGACAGAGAGTGAGACTTTAAAGGTACTGAGCTATCTCAAGTAACTCAAGGACAGGGATGGGATTGTTAGTTTACAAGCAACTGAAACAAGGCATGTTTATGCCATTAGGACCACTCAGAACCAGCCCTCCCAGCTCACCAGGGTCAGTTATTAAATTCAGGTATTTTGAAAGTTTACTATAAAACAGATCTAGTATTAAAAATTAAGTAAATTGTTTAGGTAGTAATTCATCAGGTCTCATCATTTCCTGATTTTCTTTTCTTTTTTTTTTTTTTTTTTTTTGCTGTTATCGGTTTTCATATTATCTATCTGGTATTTTATTATTATCTACACTCTTGAAAGAATATACATTAATGGTGTCTGTGTGTTAGAAATACTACATAATAATGTGCTGCTAGGAATCTCTTTCAAACTCATATTCAGTGACATCCCATTAGTGGTTTGAGCTCAGCTATGGTAGGAGAATTTACACCACAGTAATTGGCAAATGCTACAATCAAGACTTATTTTATTTTATTTTTTTAATGGAGAACTGGTTGTTAACATCTTCCAGCATAACAATATTCAGGACTCTTTCTATTTTCTATTTCCCATGTCTTTTATCTCATCATTTTCTGTCTCTGCTTCATTATTTTTGTCTCCCTGTTGGCCAACTATCCCTGTGTTTTTATATGTGTGGCAAGATACGCAGATACAGAGGTCTTAAGATTCACCATTTACAAGCAAGTCATTCAAGGATAGTATCATTGCAACAGCTCCTGTGAAGACCAAGGAGATGGACTGAGATCAGAAGAAATCCCAGAACAGGGATGTTAGGTAAATAATCTCAAAAGCATTCATTGTATTACCAGTAACACCCCTGGCTCAGAGCCTTCCCTTAAAAGAGACTCCCACATAGTTGCTCAGGGAATCTCCAGGAAGTCCATTTCTGGGTATTCTAATTGTCTTCTCCTCAATCTAGCTTCTTGCTACTGTCCTCAATGCAAGCTGGAGTCCTTTTTGCCAGACTCCAATGGCTAAATTGGTCTCTTCCTCTGAAAGTGGGACCTTGACGTAAGTTTAAGTGCAGGAATAGTCTTTCAAGCTTCCTATAGAGGGCCAATAAAACAGAAAGATTCTTTTTGAAAGCAAGTTAAACTCTCATTGACCCCAGGAAGTTTGGAGGACCCATTTTTCCCAAACTCTCATAACTCTAGTTAATTTGTTGAAAAATGTATTCTATAAAATATGAAGGGTTCTTTTTCAAAATTATTTCAAAGACTATCAACTCTCTTGAGCTTTCTTCTCAGCCAAGATGATTAAAAAATGCTTACTGGACAGAATGATGCAACTAAAGTCCCTCTACAAAAATGATGTATTATTTTGATTACATGACACACTTAGATATAATCTTTGCTTGACATAGAAAAAGCAACCACTGCGGAGGTTCCTTGTTAGATTCCATCACGTGAGGATGAAATTCCAGAGGTTCTATTCTTCTTCTTTTCAAAATTGTAAAAATCAGCTCCCTCTCTCAGAGATCCATTTGTAATGAATGACACACAATATCTATTGCTCTTCTGGTTGACTGTTGTACCAAAATTATTCATCAACAATATTTTTTTTAATTTATCCGTAAGTGAAATACCCGGTAACCCAATTTTTCCAACTTCATACTCAATTTTTAAAGGTTTTATGATTTATCTTTTAACCCCAACAATTCCATGTAAACTGGACTTTCGGGGTACCTGTGTGGCTCAATGGTTGAGCATCTGCCTGTGGCTCAGGTCATGATCCTGGGGTCCTGGAATTGAGTCTGCATTGGGGTCCCTGCAGGGACCCCCTCTGCCTGTGTCTCTGCCTCTCTCTGTGTGTCTCTCATGAATAAACAAATAAAATCCTTTAAAAAAAATAAACTGGACTTTTGAATCAAAGTGACCATGAACAAATTGAGAGTAAAGCATGTTTTATGATGCAATGACAAAAATTTACACTTTAACTTCCAAAATTAAAACTCACAATTCTCATTAACACAGCCCGGGATCACATCTACTATCTACTTTTCCAGCTCTCAGGTATTTAGATAACTAGGTCAGAGCTCTTTCCACTACTCCCTTCTAATACCTCTGCACAGTTAATTTATTCATAAGAATGGAGTCCTGGCTTTTGAGGAACTGTGATCAAATCCAGGAGAGAGCTGCTAATGTGCATTTCTGAATCAATAGCACTTACTGTAGTGCTAGGCCCACAGTAGATGGCTAATAAATCTTGATTGAGTTAGTACATGAATGAAGGTCAGATACCCTTCTTGAGATCACTTTGGGCTTGACTGACAATGTATTTGTGATCTTTAAGAATAATAATTATACAGTTTCCGTGGCAATTCAAATGAATGGCTTTTCCTCATAGGAAGAAAGAAAAAACAGAAATACGGAATAGCTGGATTGAATGTGTCACATCATAATGCTCCTAATGGGTGGGTCTTTAAATGCTTCCCATAAAACTGGTAGCTAGAACTAGTGGCTTAATTAATGTTGTTAAAACACACACACACACACACACTCACACACACACACACACCCCTTTTCCTTTTGCAATAATAATATTGCCTGGATGGGGCTGTGTACTTCCTATCACATCACATTAGCGTAAGAGGCATCAGGACTGGTTGCTCCACTTTGAGTGATGGGAAGATTCATCAGTGGGTTCCAGGAATGTCAGTCTAATCCATTTATCATAAAGTTCTCCATTAACATTAACCTAATGGTTTTAGCAGCCTCTGATGATCTTGGACAAGATGACTATTTCACTAAGGATTGCAAAATGTTGACTTTCTAAGTTTTCTTGGATCTTTGAATGATCTCTTCTATTATAAAGAATTTTTCCATATAAGCTATTTGTTACCTTGAAATACAGTTTGTATAGGAAAGGCAAGGTGCCCACTTAATGTATTTCCTTTACTTACCAGCTTTTAAAACAATAGAGTGGTGCCCTGGCAAACAAATGAGGTTGCCTTTTCTTTTTCTCTCTTAGCAACATGAAAAATTCAGGGATTTTTACATATCTGATCTGTTTTATCACACTGTGCTGCCTGTATTCTTTTTGCTGCTAAATTTTTCCATTTTACTCCAGTAGGAACTTCTCAAGTTGGCTCCTAAGATCTCTTGATTAGACCCCAGGTAGTCTTGGCTAGCTTCTGTGCTTCTAGTCCAACAAGATATCCCAGGTGCCAACTGGCAAGAAGAACATAACCATGTGCCCACCAAGTGGCTTTGCTGGACCTGAAGAGTGTTCAGAACCTGTCCGGAGAGAGAGGTAACACCATCTAGAGGTGCTGTGAGGTGGGGTGAACTGGAACAAGAGGACTGGGATTGGGCTGGAACAGGTAGAGGGTAAGTAGAATAGTTCTCTCTCTGCCTCCCTGGCTGTGGACTGTTCTGGGACACAGTGGTTCATATGGCCCCCCCCGAAGATCTCTCTGAAGCCAAGAAACCGGTTGCTTAAGATAGAAAATTTTGGCCAACTCAGAAGGGCACCACTTGAGTTCTCTACTCCTCCTTCCTTACGTCACTTCTCTCTTTCCTTCATTTTTGCTTTCATGGAATTGAACTTCCTAACAAAGTATTGGTGCCTTAAATTTATTGCTATGGGTTTATGCCCATTTTCATTCTACGTTTCTGTAATTTTTCTTCAGGGACATAAAATGAGAGGACTCTAGAGGGACAGTAGAAAACTCTGTAATGAGTCTGTCATTCTGAACAGCATGACCAATGTCACCATTTTAGAAACTATGATTGCTACACTGGGTAGCAGGTATATGCATTTGGAGCCAAGGCAAGAGCAGTTTTCTTTTCTTCTTCCCTTTAAGAGATGTATTTATTTATTTTGAGGGGGTGAGGGGCAGAGGGAATGGGAGGCAGACGGAGAACATCTCCAGCAGATTCCCCACCTAGTGGGGAGCCTGACGTGGGGCTACATCTCACAACCCTGGGATCAAGACCTGAGCCGAAACCAAGAGTCAGGTGCTTATTACTGAGCCATCCAGAGCCCTGGCAAGAATAATTTTCATTCATGCATTTATTTAATAAGTATTTTTGTGTGTGTTGTAAGTCAGATGGCTGGATTCATAAATAAAGGACAAACTCCCACCCTCAAAGAGATTATTTCCAATGGAAATACATATATTTTCTGAACAAATGCTCTGGTAACTTCTCAGTCATGACATACCTTTCACGCACTTTAATTTTTGTCAAAATTCTTCCCAGAGCCTCCATTCTGTCTCTACTTCTTGGAGCTGCATAACCTGAAGGCTGGCCTTTGAAGCTGGCAGCAGAGCCACAATTTCCTTTTCTTTCTTTTTTTTTTTTTTTTTAGCTTCTCTCTCTGCCATGGCTGAGGAATGGCTGTTCATAACCGGGGCTGAGAACGGTGCCAAAGGGAAAGTAACATTATGCTCTGGATCCTTCTTCTCAACTTACTAAGCTATTGCATCCACTTCCTTACATGCTTCTCACGACTCAGGAGGCAAACGGAGCTGGTTGTTGTGTGTTCAGTGTGCAGAGGAGGAAAGGGAGGCCCCCGCAAGAGGGACTGTCTGGCTCCAGGGTCCTAAATGCAAAATCAGGTCAAGTATCCCAGGATCACCTCCCAGGCCATCTCCCCCCCGCCCCCCACCCAATGGCATGTCGGTGGAGCTGCGAGGCTCAGGTGAGGGATGCGAAGACAGCACAGCAGTCTCCCTGTGCCTTGTTCTTGGCAGCCCGATGGGATGACCTCAGCTGTGCCCTGTGTTCAGAGATGAGTCTAGAATTTCCAGAACCCAAGGCAGGATGAAAGGACCAGGCTCAGAAGGAAGAAGGAGGTGGATCCAGGGATCAGATCGCTCTGTTTTCTTGCAGATCCCGGTATGGCAGCTTGGACCCCGATCAGTCCTTGCTCTGGGCCCTGCTTCCTCCGCCTCCGGCTGTCACCTGCCTGGAGGCTTGTGGCAAGCACCCAGGATCGCGTCGCTCCCATCCATGTGGGTGCCCACCCCCCCACCCGCTGCCTCAGGCCTGCCCCATGCCGCAGGGACACCTGAGACACATGTAGTCAGTCGGACCAGGGGTGAATCGGCGTGCACCCCCAATCTGAAACCTGGCTTCGGTCTTGTTTATGTGACCTCAGCCCTGTCATTTCTTTTCTTCTTTAACTGCTGCACTGGCTTCTGACCTCAGGCCCTGACACGCTCGCATCCCCCCAAGCAGAGTGCGGATTCCAGGGCCAGGCTTGGGCTCCATCGTGGGAAGCGCACGCGGGTCACACCAGCGAAGTCGGCGTGTGCAGCGGGGGACAAGGCATGTGCAAGGAGGAGCAACGGGCCGGCACCACGACGGAGCAGGTCCCCGGGGCAGGAGGGTGGCTCCGGGAACTAACCCTGACCGGCCGGGTGTGCCTGGCTCAGCCGCAGGCCTCAGCTCGCCCGGCTGGCCTGTCCGCGAGCCAGTGGACCCCAGGTTCGAAGCCCCGGAGGGGGAGTCCGATCTGTGCAGCCTCGGGTCCCCGAGTTGGGGCCGGGCTGGGACACAGCTTGGCCACCGGTGCCCCCGAGGCTGCGCACAGCTGGTGCACAGAGGGCTCGCCCCCGAGGCATTTCCAGCGATCACCTGAAAACAAGGGCAGGTGCGCTGTCATCCCTCGGTCTGCACGATCTGCACGATCTGCACCATCTGCACCATCTGCACGATCCTTCGGCAGCAGTGATGAGCTGGGGTCAGAAAACCCACTTGAATGTCGGCCTTCGCTACTCTGCTACCAGCTGCAGGTGGCTGGGCCCCGAGGCTAAGAAGCCTGCGTAGACGATGACTCCGGCTCCTCCTGCTGGGTCGCCCAGGTCGCGGCCACAGGGCCACCAGGGTCAGACCCCAGGCCGCCGCCCGCCTCTCAGGCTGCCCCCTTGCGCTCCGGGGCCCTGGCCTTCCCGTGTCCGGGCCATCCCGGTCCATCGATGGCGCTCCGGGCCCCCAACTTCCCCATGAAGGCCTTTCTTAGCTTTTCACTAATAACCAATAAGGGAGCTTCTGGCCTCTCTGGTTCCTGTCCCCAGGGAACCTCACCCACGGTGACAGCGCCGGCCTCGCTCTTCCCACCCCGGGAATCGGGAACGAGACCCTTAAAATGCCTCTATCAGCGCTATGTGCTGGGTTTATCCCGGACAGACGGGGAGCTGGTGCTGAGGACAAGGTCGAGGCCAGCCCCAGCCCCGCTGCTTCGCTCGGGCAGTGTCGCTGCCGACAGTCGGTCACGCCTCGGTTCTTCCGCCACTTCCGTAGCGGGATCCGCTCCGCCCGTTGCCACGAGCCGAATGAACGCTCACTCTGCATCCCCAGAAAATGTTCCTCTTTTTATTTTTTTTTATTTTTATTTATTTATGACAGTCACAGAGAGAGAGAGAGAGAGAGAGAGAGGCAGAGACACAGGCAGAGGGAGAAGCAGGCTCCATGCACTGGGAGCCCGACGTGGGATTCGATCCCGGGTCTCCAGGATCGCGCCCTGGGCCAAAGGCAGGCGCCAAACCGCTGCGCCACCCAGGGATCCCCCTCTTTTTATTTTTATTTTTAACCTGGGCACGGAGTTACAGCCTGGTAGGAGGCCAAGATATCCAGGCAGACTCCCTGCCCCGCACGATCCCCGCCCCCCCCCCCCCCCCCCCCCGGTTCAACTGAGCAGGGAAGGGAGCACCGGCACCAGGATCCAGAGGAGGGGACATCAGTCTTCCCCTGCTGCTCCCCAGCAAGCTATTCCCCAGTAGGAACAGTGACCAGCAGGTTAAGTAGCTCCCCCACTCCTGCAGCCCAGCTCCCCAAGACTCCTCACTTGGGGGCACAAAGCCCCCCCCCACCCCCTACACACAAGCCCTTACATGAGCTGGACTTTTCTCCCACCAGTCTTAGCACCCATCTGTCGCTTCCCAGCCACGCAGAGAAAGTCGCTCTGGGTCTTGGATGCACCAATGCACAGAGGCTGTGGGACACCTGTTCCTGCTGTTTTGCCCCTGGAGCGCTGCCCACCCCCCCAGATCCATGAAGATCCCTGCCATTTAGAGCTCACCCGGAACACCACGGCTTCAGCGAGGTCTCCCATGAACCCCGTCCAAATGAATGGAGTTTCCACGTTTCTACAGCATCACTCCACCTCGCTTCTTTCAAACTACCTGAAATCTTCTCGCTTATTTGTTTACTTTTTGCATTTCTGCTTTCCCCTGACTAGAATTTTCCTAAGGATTGTTACTGTATGATGGGCTTTAGTGTGGGAAAGTAACAGTCGCTAATATTTGACATTGTTAATAAATAATCTATGAATCTCATGTCTTTATCAAAAACCCTTTTCCAGATCCCTCTAAGTTATCACAGAAACCAATTAAACAAAATTTATGAATTTAGCCAAGTAAATTTCCCCCAATTTTAAAATATTGTTTACCAAAAAGTACTTCTAAATACTTTACATTCTAGGTGGCTTTCAATGTTTTCAACACCTTTAACAATGGGCAACACACTATTACAAGGATTACAAAATTAATGAATAGATTTTATCTAAAACCAGGAATAAAAGTGTCCTACATTATCTTTATCCTTATCCTTCTTGTTTAATGTTTTCTTAGCCTTCCATTAAACCCCCTTCATGAGGTTCCAATAATCTTACCAGATCTTTAAAAAAATAGAATCATTTCAGACAAACTAGGTTTTGGATATAGGTTATAAAGAGTTTAATTCTGGTTGAAACGTGACTCTGGTTGAGCAGTCTAAGGTAATCTCCAGGCTGCTTACCCAATAGGAAATTCCTTTGTACACTAGAATTCTGATTATCACCACTTGAGACTTTTAATTTTTTTCTTTAGTCAAGTTTTAATGTTCTGAGACTTGGTAGCTTTCCAAGAAGTAAGAAACTCTTTTAACTTTGATCCTATCCATTGCCCTGTCATGTTGATGTATTAGTGTGTTTGTTAGCCCTATTAAAATCTTATATATTTCTTATTAGTATTTTATTATAATTAGTTAGACCATCAAGAATTGTCAGCTCCTAGGAGATGAGGGATTGTGTCCGCATAGTCAGCATTACTCTTTTGTACATTTGGTTAATTTATCATTTTAGAACACTCTGTTGAACCCTCCTTTTACTTGATTATTGTGTGTGACCACTGAAGCTGATTAGCTGTGGACACCCTTTGAATCTGATTAATTATATGTGCTGATCAGGTCTTCCTTTTCTTGCTACTGAATCTACTTTTGCTGGGATAGCTTGGCTTTCTTACGTACTCTGTGTTGATCAAAGAAAGTATGTACCTAAACGTTATAGACAGATATCTAACTCTTTTGTAAAGTAACAATTCCTTATATTTATATATTAACAATTCCTTATGTATTCAGATCAATAAAATGTTAAGCATATTCTAATATATTCACTTTTCTGGCATATTTTACCACCCTTTAGGAATCTTATATAAACTTTTCTTGTTTATTAGGAATTTAACTTGTAGATTTTCTTAGATTCAATCTGCTTGGTTTACTACAATTAACAGTTACCACTAATCTTGGTTTAATGATCAAAATGCAAAAATTTGATGAATAAGGGCCCCTGTAATTTGTCTTCCTTTATTTCAGCACTTTGCCTGACATTTTTCAAAGCATGCTTGTGTCTAGCCATACTCTTTGGAGTTCAACTTCCTCAACAGAATTAGTAGCAACAAATAAATGTCCTAGGTCCATACTGATTTCTTTTTCTGCCCTAAAATTTGGAATCACCTACTTTTCAAGGAGTCTTCATGCAGGTACCCTATGAATGTGTAGATTAGAGACCAGAATATGGATGCTAGAGGGTTGTAATGAAATTTGGGTCCCTTACAATAGTGACAAAGTTGGGATGGATGTCCTCTCAACATGTCACAGGGCTCTACTGTTACACACAGAGACACCCACACATGTAATGTGAATGTACACAACTGTATATGATAGAGCACATCCATTAGAAAGAAAAAAAATTATAAAAGCATAAAACCATGCTTTTCAAACATTCAGAGGTGGAAGACTCTGGGAAGATGGTGGCAGAGTTTTTTAATTTCCTAAAATCTTCTCATATGATCAGGTATGGGAACCAGGACAGCAAAACCCAAACACACGGACATCTCCCACTAACCTAAAACCGGATTAACTTTAAACCCTAAAATAGAGCTGGTGAAGACCCACCACCCTCACGACCGAGAAAACACATGGTGGCAGCAACAATGTGGAAAAGAGGCATGGGAAAGGCAGAGAAGGTTCTGATAGCCCCAAAGCTGAAAAATATCCAAACTACCAGCAGGTACTCCCTGGTAAACTCGTCAGGAAAATTCGAGGCTAGCAGCAGAAACTGGGGGGCAGGCAATGGTGAGACCTCAAATCACAGTGTGAGGTGTAGGACCATGGTGTGCATCATGGTGCTGGAAGATCTGGGCTTCATCAACACTTGATAATGATCAAGTGCGATTCCCTTCCAGTATCAAATCCTGTGACATGTAAAAAGTGCCAAGAGTAGAGCTCCAACAGGAAAAAAGGAAAGACAAAGCTCAGAGGATCATCGGGGAGAAGGCACCAGAGTTGGCAGATTTCAAGAAAATACCAACTTTTCTTTTTGAATACATTTTGAAAATTATAGAAGGAGATCTCGAGCCATGAATCTAGGGAAGCTTTCCCGATTCCTCCCTTTCTGATACAGGGACATGCATAACCCATGAAAATTATAACAGGAAAGGGTTTTTATAATGAGAAAGCAAAAAAATGGAGCCAAATAATCTTACAGATAACGGTAGACAGGATGATCTAAACATAAAAACCGATGAAAACTGTGACCACATTTTTTTAAAGTGAGATAAAGTCATTTAAGCAAACGTTAATAGCTCTGAACCAGCAGAAATCTTAATTCTAAAAAACTCAGAAAGAAACTAACTGGAGACAAGAGAAAGGAATATGAAGATCTGGAATTTGAGCTCACAGGATGTAGAATATGATTAATAAAACAAAAAGTCATTCTAGAATTGAGGAAGAAAGTGGAAAGAACACAAGAGGGAATCAGTGAAGATAATGAATGCCTTGAGATACATGGGAAGGACAAAATAAAAAAATCAAAAAGAAATAAAGCACTGAAAAGTATTTGAGGGACATGGGAGTTATAGGCAAACAAGAAGCAAAGGAGAGGTAAAAGAACAGTGCGTGAGAATGCACGCTGGAAAATATAAATCGAGAGACCTTTTCAGAAACAAAAGGTGGCTTGAAACTACATGTTGGAAGGGCAACTGTGTTCCTGCTTATGGAACAGCTAATTCTAGTCTCTTTCTTGGAACACTTTGCCAAATGCAGTCAATAGAAACTAAGACTTGCTACTGACATTTTGTCTTCCGACTTCTTGCCCCGAAGGCTTCAATTCTAATAGGCACATTCACTGCCTTTTCATTTTTTTTCTTCTGGTGACAATTTTAGTCTGTTTTGCTCTGGCCACGCTATGCATCTCCATTCATACAGTTTTCTCACTGACACAGTTTTCTCACAGAAAAGTTTTCCCACTGACCACAGTCCAACCCCCAACCCAATGCCACATATTCTTTACTGGAGCACTCTCATCCTGGTACTAATCTCGAATGAGCTAGGGTATGCTGTGCCTGCAAACAATCCCATAAGCTGAGTGGTTTAAATGAGAATCTCAGTGGCTTTTGCTCCACCACCCCCTCCCTCCACCCTTCCAGGAGGGCCGGAGGCTCTGCTTCATGCTTTTCTTATTCTAGGACCCAGACTGCCATCTAGATCCTTGCCGGTAGTCATGACCAAGGAAGGGAAAGAGAGTTTCTGAGGACCTTGGATCAACAATTAACTGTGAACAGTTTGAAAGTGACTCATGCCTTATTGAGAACTCATTTTATAAGAACTAGTAATATGGCCCCATCCAAACATGAGGGGGCCAGGAAATATCCTACAACTGGAAGGAGGATGAAACAGAAGTATTTATCAAAGAGCACCAAACATTTTCAGCACAAATTGGAACAGATGTGATTACATACTTCGCTCCTCTCAGCTAATAGTACACTCATTCATTCATTCATCCATTCATTCATTCTCTACACCCAATGTGGGGCTCAAACTCATGACCCTGAGATCAAGAGTTGCATGCTTTTCTGACTGAGCCCGCCAGGCTCCCCACCTAATGATAATTTAGAATTTGTCCTGTCTGCACCTGTTGACATCCTTTTTCACAGCTGCAGAGTAATCCATTATACAACTGTCATCATAATTTATTTAGCCTTTCTGTCACTGAGGAGTATTTAGAATATTTTGCTATAAACATTGCTATATCGAATATCTTTGTACATAAATCTCTTTGCATAACTGGAAGTATATCAGGATGTGGGAAAGAAAGGTCAGCCCCTGACTTCACTTAGGGAAAGGCTTCAGTGATGTTGGAAGCTAGCCTGGCACTCGCAGCAAGGCCGTGCTGGTCTCCTGTTGGACATACACAATGTCATGGAGCACCAGCATTATACAGTCACTCTGAGACCCCGATAAAATTTGTCAGAACCAGACCACTTCATAATTTTGTGCAAGCACAGACAAAGCAAGGTCAACTCCACGAACATATGAAATACCAAACATCTCCTCTTCCACTTAGTAAGACTGACTGCTTTTTTGTTCTTTTTTTTTTTTTTTTAAAACAAATTACAACTTTGGCCTCATTCTAGTCTCATCTCCCTCTAGAAAAGGCTAATTAAGATATTCAATCACAGATTGTCCTGGCTTAGTGGAAGAACCCAATCCAGATTGAAGCCCCACTTCCTTGGACATTCCCCCAGATCATCCATCAGAGCCCAAATCCCACAATAGATTGTTAGAAATGCGCCCCTCTACCTGAGGCACCTCCAGTTCTCTGTGGTAGTGTTCTATCTTGCTGGGATGAGTAATAAATCCAACAGAACTATAGTTGTGTTCCTGGTACTTTCTGACTGATGGGCATTGACAGATATAATCCTTGAAGTCAAATCGCATAGCCATGAGGTAGTATGTTTTCATTTTGAGTGATACTGCCAATCACCCTGGAAAAAGATTATGCCAATTTATCATCCCATCAAAAATGCAAGAAGAAGTCTGTTTCCTAACAGCTTTGCCACCTTGTAGCACAGCAATTTGTTAATCTCCGTGGTAATCTGTTATGTGAAGAATAATGTCTGCTTCTTTCGATTTACATTTCTAAAATTATAACTGAAGTTGAGCATCCTTTCATATTTTAAGCCAGTTTTTTCTATTAATAACCTATGCTCAGTTTCTTATTGGGTTTATCTTTCCTTTTGATTTGCAAGAGCTCTTTAAACATTAAGGGTATTATTTCTTTGTGCACCACATGAGTTGTAAGTAGGTTACAAGTTTGTTACCGGTCTTATTTTTTATTTATTTTTTTATTTATGATAGTCACAGAGAGAGAGAGAGGCAGAGACACAGGCAGAGGGAGAAGCAGGCTCCATGCACTGGGAGCCCGACGTGGGATTCGATCCTGGGTCTCCAGGATCGCGCCCTGGGCCAAAGGCAGGCGCCAAACCGCTGCGCCACCCAGGGATCCCCATCTGGTCTTCTTTTTAATAGAACTATGTTATTGTAGACACGTAGAATTTTAAAATTTCACGTAGTTAAATTTATCTAGTTTCTCCTTTATGGCTTCTGGGTTTCGTGTGTTAACTAGAAAGACCTTGCTCACTTTGAAACGAGAAAAATAAAAGTCCTCCCATGCTTTCTTCTAGGATTTTCACTTTGGATATTTTTTGTTCTTGTATGTTAGGCCCCTGTAGCAATTGTCTTTGATCCTCAGACCTCCTATATTGAAAATTTCACATTTAGTAGCTTAGTTCTTTTCTTACATTTCCCCCCCCCCGCCCCCTACTAATTTGGTATTTAATTTTCCTTTTCCCCCTTATCTGATGGATAACTATTGCTTGTGACTCTGAATCCATTTCCCTTTCTATACAGCAGTAATCCCTAAAGAAAATATCGTGAAACTACCCTTTGCCAATCTCGGCTATGTGTCATTGGATAGAGTTGTTCCAGGGGAGCCTCTAAAACTCTAAATGGCTTAAGTTAAATGCTGATTCCATCTCCTGGCCATAGTAGTCCAAGGTAGGGCCCCCAACATCATAGGAAGTGATTACATACAAAAAGACACTTTTTGCCCCATTTGGAAAGAGACATTTACTCTCTCTTCTGCAGGAGGTAAAGGACTTCTTTTTATCTTAGTATGACGTGAAGATTCTAACAAATAAGCCTGAATCTACTGTGGGTCTCCATGTGGAGCCCGAGGATAAAGCAGAAAACTTAGAAGGCCAAGGGAAGAAATGGAGAGAAATGATGTTGACATCATTGAATTGCTAGATACAGCCCTGCCTGAAGTTAGTCTTACATGTGGATTTTTCACTTAAAATATCTCCCTCTATAAAAAGCCAATTGGAGGTGACTATGTGCAAATAAAAAGTTTAAAAAATAAAAATAAAGAGCCAATCAGAGTTGAATTTTCTGTCACTTGCAACCAAAGTTCTTCTGACAATTACTTTTTTTCTTTTTCTGTTTCTTGCTTGACATTTCTAACAATTCTGTCTTCTAACTTCATTTCACTCTAAGCCAGATATTGCACCTGGTGATTCTGGCTCATAGCTACTTTTCTTTCAGCCTGCACAGCAAAGGCCTAGGAATATATTCTTCCCTTTAATTTGAATTAGTTGCCAACATTTAAAAATTGAAAAGAATTTCCATTAATATGCAGATTTGCTAACACTGGACCTACAGTTCCAATTGGCTAGAATTAAATAGCAGCCATGATACCGAGATGAGTCACGGCTTCACTTTTCATAGTCTCTATACTTCTGGCGCCTTCCACTGGGCACATGGCCCTTGAATATTTTCCTGTCCAGTCTTGGCTTTTGAGTTCACAAGGCTGATCTACAGTATGGTAGATAATAGGGATGAAGAATAAGGTGGAGGATCCAGGCTTGTTTCCATGTCGAGTAAGAACACAACAACCCCGATAGGACATCTTCACTATTTTGACTAATCTCTACTTGTCTTTCTTCAAAGTATTCAGTGAATTGCCATTCCCACAGGGAGTACTTAATAAAAAATTAATTGAAAAATTAAGAATTACTTTTCCAAAACTGATGAAATGGAAAGGCAGTTAAAATAAGAAGGCTTAACATTATTTTCTTCTGCTTAATTTGATACATTATATATGCATAAAAACCCATCTCATAATTGAATGCTACTTTAATGAATGTGCTAATGGTGGCGTAAAGCTTTTTAAATTTAAAAAGATCTAAAAATATCAATCCATTCTTCTCTCCAACACATTCTACTTTATATAAATCCAGCTTGACTGAGTCTAAATGACACTCAGTGGCACACTTTAGTTCTTTGTAAGAGGCTGTACTAACAAGCAAACATAATTGCAAGATGTTATCAGTCCTTCCAAGCAATAGAATGAAATCAGTCCTAAGGCAGGTGACATGTCTGGGAAGACTGTTTGCCCTAAGTCAAAGGGGACAGATATTATCTAAGAGAGTCTGGATTCTGCACTGGTAAACGAGCAGGAACCTTGACTCCTGGTGGATTACAGCCAGCAGTTGTAAGAACAGTGTTAACACATATAAGAGCTTCCTCCTCCTCCTCCTCCTCCTCCTCCTCCTCTTCTTTTTCTTTCTTTCTTTCTTTCTTTCTTTTTCTTTCTTTCTTTTTCTTTCTTTCTTTCTTTCTTTCTTTCTTTCTTTCGTTCTTTTTCTTTTTTTCTTCTTTCTTCTTCTTCTTCTTCTTCTTCTTCTTCTTCTTCTTCTTCTTCATAAAAATCAATCACACTTAAAACTTCGTTTTGATATGATACAGGCATTCAAACAATATGTATATCTAGTAAGTATTTTTAATACATACGCTCTAACATTAACTGTGAAAATGCACTTTAATAAATATTCTATAAATATTTGATAAATGTCACTCATGTATTATTTTCTCAGAGGAAAGCTATATGATTCTTTGTGTTAAGCTTCAAGTTAAAGCCTATAGATTCTGTTTAGTGTTTAAAATCCCATCCTGCATGTCACTGATGAGTTTGAATATGGAGTTGTGAATGATGATGAGGAAAAGTTAAATCAAAGGCTATGGAGTCATGCTAATGCATGCCAACATGGACTACTTATTATGCGCCAGGCACAGTATGAAAAACTCTACGTGCATTTCTCACGGAGTCTTTACAACACATCTTTATTATTCTTATTTTACTTGCCCTAAGACTGTAGAAAGTTTCAAAATGTTCTTTTGTCATAGGGGCAGGTGGTCACTCTCATAAGGATCCCAGCCCAGAGATCAACAGGGAGATTATTTGTGACAAGAGTACAAGCAAGAGATATAGTTATGCACCAGGTTATTAGTAGCGTGTTACTTTCTCTAGCATTTCCCTTTGGTTGCCCATTTAGTCCAGTCTCTCACAGACTAGATGACCATCGGAATAACACAGTCACCAGGCACAGCGGGGTCATGACCTACTGTTATTATTATTATTATTATACTGTATCCCTACTGTTAGAGAGTAACTTTGTTAGAGTCTAAATAGAGTCCCTGCAGGATATCAGAGGTACATATTTGTAGGGTTTTGAGATCTGGGCCCCAGTGGTTTACTCCTAGTCTTTCAAGGCAAGGATCTGTTTGGTGTTGGGAAAAGTTCATGATCTAAAGGAGTTCAACATTGGCGGTCACAGAGAGGTGATGATCTTGAAGGGATTCTTGATGAGTAAACAATTATGTCATCTGCAAGCAGCTTACCCAGATAAGCAATCTATTGTCCCGAGAAAGGGATAGTTGAATAGTTTATTTTTCCAAATGAATTTTCTGGAAGTAAGTTGAAGAGTAGCAGAATGTGCCGGTCCAAGGTATGCCTGTTTGGCTTAAGAATTACTTGGGGCTAAAAAAAAAAAAAGAATTACTTGGGGCTGATTATTTTTTAAAAAAGGAAGACACAGCAGGAGCTCTGAAAAACAGAGTAGAAGTTACACTTTTGTAAAGAAAAACTACACTTACAAAGGAAATTTATTCTGGGGGAAGGAAACTATTCCAGGGAGAGAGTTATTACCAGAGACAACCTTTTTACTGAGAAACTTCTCCACGTGGCAGGACAAATTTGTTTGCCAAACAGATGTTCTAAACCTCCTGTGGGTGAATTGACTTCCCCCTTTGAAGCCCCAGAATCCTCGCCCTTTCCTTAGCTCAGGATGGTATGTTAACCTCAGTTAATCTGGCTGCCTTTTGAATCTCATATTTTTGTGGTGCTCCCATAATGTATGTAGGTAATTGTTCGGTTTTGTTTTGTTCCTGTTAATCTGTCTCCTGCAAAGAGTTCTCAGCCAAGAACTCAGAAGGTGGAGGAAAAATTAATTTTCCTCTCTTATTAAAGCAATGAAGTAATTTATTGGTCTATAGCCTTCTCTTTTGGGAAAAAAACAAAACAAAACAGGAAAGTCATATTGATATAGGCAACCTTAGTTCTGTTGAAATAATTTTCTAGGCCCAAGATGGAGCCACTCTTCCCTGGGATGCCACATCAACAGTATTTAGATAACTTTCATGTCTCTGGAAATGCTCCATTTAACCAGAAACACAATATATCCAGTCAGCAAATGCCAAGCCAATTCTGCTCTACGCTTATAACCTTGACCTTTATTTATTTTCTACTTTTCTCTCCTTGTTTCTTATTCTTTCCCCTGTAAAAGCTTGCCACTTTCTCTCACTTGCTGTTCTCCAGGGGGCTGTCCACTTCATGAAGTGTTAAATAAAGTTTGTTTGTAACACCTAATTATCTTCTTTCATCATTTTTTCGTATTTCTTAGTTTTGGTAGTAAAGTTATGGATGACACGTAGTACTATTTTTCAGGGACATATGAAGATATTTGGAGAGAAAAACTGGAGCTATTGACTAAGCTAAGGCTTTGAAGTCACCGAGTCTTAGCTGTCATCCTTGGAGAATTGCTAAATTTCCTCATTTTTGAGCACTGAGATCAACCACATCAACATGATTTAACCATTTATTCCAGGTTAAAAACTTTTGTTCAGGAAGATAAGAATGTAAATGAACACATAATTTTACTTATTGCTTTTGGAAATTCTTGCAAACTAGATTTTCTGGGCAAAGAGTTTGCTTATTCTGGTGGACGATTCTTCTATCAGAACAGTAGGTTGCTTATCTGGACAAACAACTCACTTATCTGAACTTTATGATCAAGGTTCCTTTGAAATTTTCACCTTGCTGTGTCTTTCAGTTTTTAACTATGGTCATGAACTGTTCAATCCTCAATAAGTTTCCAGCCAGGAGAAAGCATGATAAACCACTTACTCTCAGACTCCAAACTGCATCAATTTCTTTCCCTAACCCCTCCTCCACCTTGTTAAGATAGTACTAGGACTATGTCAAAGTGGTGTTCTCTCTGACTGTAGTAAGTCTACTAGACTTAGGTTTATGTGATTAACCGGGTTATTTTCTTGGGAGTCAATAACTGTCATTTTGAAATAACAAGTATTGGGAAGGATGTGGAGAAAAGGGAACCCTCATACATTGTTGATGGGAATATAAATTGGTGCAGCCACTATAGAAAACAGAATGGCATTTCCTCAAAAGATTGCTATATTATCCAGCAATTCTGAGTATTTAGCTGAAGAAAACAGAAACATCGAGTCTATTCTTACTAACCCCCTGCTCATTGCAGCATTCTTTACTACAGCCAAAACATAGAAGCAACTAGAGTCCATTGATAGGTGAATGGATAAAGAAGATGTGTAGATATCTACAATGAGATAGTACTCAACCATAAAAAAGAATGAAATCTTGCCATTTGCAACAATGTGGATGGACCTAGATGGTATTGTACTAAGTGAAAGAAATTAGACAAAGAAAGAGAAATACCATACTATTTTATTTATATGTGGATTCTAAAAAACAAAACCAGTGAGAAAACAAAACAGAAGAGACTCATAGATATAGGAAACCAGCTGTTGCTTACCGGACATGGGACTGGTTGGAGAAAAGGCAAAACAGGTGAAGAGAATTAAGAAGTATCAACTTCCAGTTATAAAACTAGTAAGTCATATATGATGCAATATACAGCATAGGGAATATTGTCAATAATATTACGACAACTTTGTATGGTGACACATGGTAACTAGACTTGTTGTGGAGATCATTTTGTGATGTATAAAAATAGTGAATCACTATGATGTACACTTAAAACTAACAGAATGCTCTATGTTAGTTATAGTTCAATAAAAAATAATCATTATCATCTTAAACAGAATGATAATATCTTCCACTTTGGTTATAAAGATTAGAATATATACATATAAAAGTACTAAGCATAGTGTCTGGCATATTCAAGGACTCTTTAAATGGTTTGCATTATTACTATTATAGGTAAGTTTTAGAAAGATTTTATCCTGCTCAGCAGCCTAATACCAGCAAAGATATCTTTTCCCAAGTATAAACGTTATATTTCTGAAAATCCCTTTGGCAGAATTAAAGGATTTAAGAATATAAGATGTTAATTTAAAAAAGGGTAGGGTCTTAGGAGATTACATGTGAATACATGAAGGTCCTTAAGACGCTTTTTTACATTTGCCAAAATATAATAACAACGACAGCATATATAGTGCATGCACTAAAAAACCTCAATTTTCTAATCACTTGGTAGAGCCTCCATCCTGAGCCATCTTGCTACTCTGAACTAACTAGGAGCCCACCATAAGTCACCTCATTACCATAAAATATCATCTATGGTCTGAGGGAGCCACCATGAATAGCAAAGAGGCTCCTGTCAGTTGGGAAATTCCAGGGGTTTAGAGGTTACACACCAGGAGCACCGGCAAAGGTCAGGCTTTCTTTGGGTAAAGTTAATTCTACACTATTTAAATGCATCACACTAATATTTATAAATCAGTGACCATCTATAATGTGGCAAGCACTTTATATATTATCTCCAGTTCTCACTAGGATTGGTATGATGATGCGTTATAAATCACATTTTAATAGCTAAGAATGAAAGTGCGTTACCCAAGACTAAAATCTAGTGCCTATCGGGGTCTATAATTAGAATCTGAATTAGCTTCAAAAACCACATACCCTTTGGGCACTTGGGTGGCTCAGTGGTTGAGCATCTGCCTTTGGCCCAGGCTGTGATCCCGGGGTCCTGGGATCGAGTCCCACATTGGGCTCCCTGTATGGAGCCTGCTTCTCCCTCTGCCTGTGTCTCTGCCTCTCTTTCTCTTTCTCTGCGTCTCTCATGAATAAATGAATTAAAAAAATATATTTTTATATTTGTATTTATATTATATATTTTATATTATATATTTATATATTTTTAAGTCACATACCCTTCCTGTCTCTAGCTTCTTTTTACTGTCAACAAATATAAATAAATACTATGGTATTCATAGTATTTCACTTAATACCATGGTCCCTACTCCAACATCTCTATGGCTGCTCACCCAAACAAATATTCAATATCTTTTTTTTAAGTAAAAATAACTAAGTTATATTCCTTAGATAAGAACTTAAAGTGACAGCAATACTCTCTATTTTTTCAGGCAAGGAAAATTAAAATTTAAGGGATACATATTCTAGTATCCTCTGATTATAAGGAACAGAAAACACTTTTGAATAACTTGCAAATAAGTTTTTGGAAGCATATGAAGTAATTCATAGAATTAAAGGAGAGGCCAAGAAACCAAATATTAAAATTTCCCTGGCAGAGGAGCCAATTTACAAGTTTGAGATATGTCCCTAACTCTCAATAGTCATAACCAGTCTTCACGGACAGGAAGAAGGATAATTCCCCACAGAAAAATCAAAGTACTGCTATTGTAAGAAGGAGGAATGTAAGCTTAAGAGAAGAGAGAAAGAGATTTCCAGACCGAGGGGAATTAGTGATAGGGGAAATGCATACATATGAATAAGTAGAAGAAAGACATTAGTCAAAATCTCCATGGAAAGTTTGAGAAAAAAAAAAAAACCCTCACTTTTCTGTACACAGAATTTCTGTACACAGAAGGGAAGATTTGACAATATTAGGTTTGTGGCAGCAGAAAAATTTACTTAGATAAATGAAGTCCTGAATCATTAAAATACACCAAAAACTTGAACTGGTTTATCTGATTTTTCCACAGTGCCTTAGATATAAAACAGTGTCAGCAGAAATAGCACGAAAAAGAGATTGCATCACATGGCTCCTAATAAATATACATCTACACAAAAGCGGGATGTTGCTGTGGAAAATGCAGCTGTGAGACATCCCCACCTGCACCCCCCTACCTCCCCACCCCTGCCAATTCCCATTTTCACCAAGATTGTTGTCCCATGTGGTGGATTTATTATAAAAATGTGCCCATTTCCATCCCTCTCTATGTCCACGCTGCTTGAGATGGGATTCTCTAGTGTCTCCATGAAGTCCTGAGGTTTGCCAGACTCTGGGCTAGCCCTATGACTGGCCATATTTAGCCCTATTTAGTGGCCTAAGCCACAGAACTCCAGTTCTGAGCCTAGGTTTCAGGTGGCCTTGTCCACTTCTGCTTGCTGTCTTGGGTCCCTGCCACAAGAGCGAGAACATGTTGCGTTGGCCTGTTAATAGGAAGTGAGGAGAGCTTAAGAGGTGAACAGAATCGTCCTTGCAGAGGCCGTCCTAGAAGAGCCAGCCACTGGCTGCTCCTCTGCAGGCCGCAGAAGCCCTCACAAGCCCGGCTCAGCTTAACAGAGCCTGGCTGAGCTCTGCAATACTCCAGCGAACCCATGTGCTCCCAAGTCAAAATAAATGTTTATTGGTGTATGTTCCTCTGAAGTGTTGTGTTTGTTTTTTATACAACATTATCATGGCAAAGTGTAAGTGGTTTGCTTTCTGCTAGATAACATCCACTGAGAGGCTGGAATCAGAGACTCCTGAAAAAATCAGAGGCTTTTCCTCTTGCCAATCTCCACAAATAAATAAGGAATGAGAACTGAATCATACGATTTAATCATCCTGTTTCAAGAGGCATTAAGAGGAGCACAAGCGAACAGAGCAACTGCATTTTATTTTATTTTATTTTTTATTTTTATTTTTTTTTTTAGCAACTGCATTTTAGAAAACCAACTTTCCTATACAAACACATAACCGCAGCCTGAATTTACTTGATAATCATTAACTTTCCTCTTTACTTTGTGGCCACCAAGATCCAGACACAATGTCCACCTGGAATAAAAGTACTCATTAGTAGGTATCTTAAAAACATAGAGCTGTGAGCGACTTTTTAAACAAGTGGCTTTCATTTTAAATGATTTGCTTTTATGCTAACTATAAAAATTATTCCTTTCCAACCCAGACAGCAAGCCAAAAGTATCTCCTTAAGCTTGGAAAATTACTTTCCCTGAAATTAAAGAAAACCTCAAGAAAACAAAGAAGTATATAACTTGAAATCAGAGCTGAGAATGAACCCTTCACATTTTCCAGGTGAGATTTATTAATGTAGCCGGCACGCCGACGGGGCACTCAGAACCATGCAAGGCACCCACGCACTTCTGCACCACGCTTCTTTATCTTGGACTCTGCTCTTTTTAGGTCCCTTCCAGAGCAGAAGTTGTTTAGCCCCTCTATCTATGACCGAATCAAACGGCACCCTTGCATGTACATCTTTTCTGTTTTTATTTTACAGCTCTATGTTTTTAAAATCTCAGAGATTTTGAGTCTCTTTCTTTTCTATGTCTCTCCGAACCTCCATCTCTTCCTTAAATGAGTCAGACAATTTTAAAAGGGAATGAGTAACCGCTCTGAAGGAAGGGATAAAAATACCCAGCTTCCAAGTGCCTGTTACCCGAATGGACACTCTATGGGATGCTACTTTTTCTCTTTACTCCACATGATGGCAACTTTTGATAACAGGTTAATACATGATCCTTTGAAACCAGATTATATTCTTGATAGGCTACAAGGAAAGGAGTCAATTTCCTGAAAGCAACTAGATGACATCTTTCTCTTTGAATGCTATGATAGCAAGCTTTTTAATTATGAACTTTCCCTTGTAGTTTCATACCCTTATCAAATAATTATTTTCCACTCATTTCATAGAACAGTCTTCCCAAAGGGCTGAATTTGTTAATCCACATTTCATACAAAGCTATTTTGTTTTGTTCACTTACATGTTTCAAAGAAAGGACAGGATTGCAAAATATACCCTGTGCCCCAAAGCAGTGATGAAAATGACAGGCTTTTGGGAATGGGGGCAAAATACTGGTATATTGAAACAAAAATACAGAGATGTTCCAAAGAGATGACAGTGAGAACTTTTAAGAGCAAACCGATAGTTTATACCTATTAAGGTATAAATATGACTCAAGACTATCTGAATGGGGATTTGGGAAAGTAATGACAATTAAAAGGAGATACACAGATTTTTGTGTAGAAAAGGAGATCTTGGACAAGAAGATGTGGTCTACGTATACAATGGAATATTACTCAGCCATTAGAAATGACAAATATCCACCATTTGCTTCAATGTAGATGGAACTGGAGGGTATTTTGCTGAGTGAAATAAGTCAATCAGAGAAGGACAAACATTATATGGTCTCATTCATTTGGGGAATATAAAAAATAGTGAAAGGGAATAAAGGGGAAAGGAGAGAAAATGAGTGGGAAATATCAGAAAGGGAGACAGAACATGAGAGACTCCTAACTCTGGGAAACGAACAAGGGGTGGTAGAGAGGGAGGTGGGTGGGGGGTGGGGGTGACTGGGTGACGGGCACTGAGGGGGACACTTGATGGGATGAGCACTAGGTGTTATTCTATATGTTGGCAGATTGAACACCAATAAAAAATAAATTTAAAAAAAAAGAAAAAAAAAAAACAAAAGGAGATCTTGGGTTGAGGTGATCTTGCCTTGAAACATTTGTTATCCAAAGGTTTGGAATTTGGCGTGAGAAGGATGTTTTCAAGGAAGGCCTAAAATAGAAAAAGAGGACAAACAGAAGATTATATCTTGGCTCAGTCAAAAAAAATCAGAGTCTTGGGAACAGCTGGAGAGCTGATCCTAAATGCATAGATTGGAAAGCGATTTAAGACAAGACTGTCACCAGGACCCAGCCTGGGAAGAACGGCAATCACAGTCAAGCTTGTGGAAGAGCTACAGAGGCAGAGAAGAGAAGTGGTTTAAGGCCTTACGTGGGTAGTATCAGGCACCTATAGAAACCCACAGATGGGCTAATACTTGAACCCAGAACAGGCATCAGAAGGTAGACAGACTACCCCAAATCCCTTCATTTGCAGGGTAAACGGGAGTAGATATATGGTATATAAAATGCTTTAATTATGTGTCAAGAGAAATGGTATTAACCAGCTCCATGACCCTGTATAACTTGGATGCAGTTTCCTCACTTATAAAATAAAAAGTTTGTGTAATCTCATCCTTAGATCTCAGCTCTCATATTCAAGGAACCTGACACTCTCGCAAAATCCAAGTTTCATTTAACCTGTAGGCCCGTATTTCTCTATGAGGGGACGGGTATTTGACAATATCTGCAGGCACTTGGGTTATCATGACTTGGGGAATTCTACTGGCATAGAGTAGGTCCAGGTCGGGACGCTGCTAAATATTCTGCAATGAAGAGGGTGCCTCCTCCTTCCTCTGGGAAAAAATTACCGAGCCCACAATGTCAATAGTGCTGAGGTTGAGAAATTCTGCTCTAGACCAAAATCCCCTTGCATTCAATTCTTCTTGACTGAACAGTTCGTTCTATAGCTCACCTAAGAAGAAAATATCGGTGCAAGCATTCCATTAGAAAAAATAGTCATGGGCAGCCCCCGTGGCTCAGCGGTTTAGCGCTGCCTTCAGCCCAGGGCCTGATCCTGGAGACCGGGGATCGAGTCCCACATCCGGCTCCCTGCATGCAACCTGCTTCTGTCTCTGCCTCTCTCTCCATGTCTCTCATGAATAAATAAATAGTCTTTTTTAAAAAAGAAAAAATAGTCATAAATTGGGATCAGAGATTTCTAAAGGAAGAAAGCTAACACTCAAAAATATGCACCGAGATAAGAATGCTGTGACCATATTTATCATAGATTAGCAACGGAAAAAGAATTGTGTCCTTAATTCTCTAACGAAGACCTATTCAGCGATGGGAACAGATTTTGGTAGCCAGGAGATATAGATTCCAGTGTGTTTGGTCTGGCCCTGTCACCAACTAGTTGTAATAGGAGCAGGTCACTCAGTCACTGAGAGTTGGTGGTCAATGGTATAGAATTAATATCTGTTTTACCTTCCATGAGAGTTCCTACAGAAATCAAAGAAAGATCTGAAAGTGATTTGAGAAGAGTGTTTCACTATATAAAAAGCGATTTAGGCTTATGTTTGACATTATTTAAAGCATTTCTCAGCTAAGTCTCGCTATATGTGAAACTGAGCTCAATGAAAATTAAAATCCAACCTAGGAAGGCATACTATTAGCTATTATGCAAACTACAGAAAACAAAACAAGTTTGTGCACTAAGAGTGACAGTCTAGTTCAGGAAATGTATCAGCTACCTATTACCATAATAAACAATTATAAAAACCCAAGTGTCATATAGCATTAAGCATTTATTACTCATGTGTCTAGGATCAGCTGGGGTTAACCAGGTGTCTCTGCCTTGGCTTAGCTCACTGGGTAGCTGTCAACTAACCTAGGATGCTTGACTGGGGCCACTGGCTCTGTTCCACGTGCCTTTCACTCTTGTGTAGACTAGCCTTGAGTATGTTCTCTTGATAGAGGACAAGCTTCTGCGTACATCTTGTCTACTATCATTCTATTGCTCCAAGCGACTCATGTAGCAGAGCTCAGTGTCAAAGGGTGGGCACAACATTTCATCTACTGTGCGTGAACACTGCAAAGTTACATGGTAAAAGGATGTGGATCCAAGAAGTAGACAGGATTTGGGCCAATGATGTAATCGACATCAGGAAATAAACATGGTCCCTGGACTATAAGGAGTCACGTCCATACATGATGGAGAGGATTATGCACCCTCCAGATTTTCTGGATTTTGAGTTGGATGAGGTTTCTGATTACAACTCTGAGCTGACTTCCTTGAAGAGGTAAGGAGTTTGTCTCATGTGTAGGAAGAGGCGCATTCACAAGAAGAGGTGTATTCACGAATGTTTTTAGTAGTCAGAGGGGTGGGTGATGGAAAAGACAGCTGTGCATCAAAGTTTTGCTTCCTTTTCTCCCTACACCCGCATGAGAACATAGGACTTACTTTCTTCAGAGGATTATAAGCAGAAGCAATTGTGTCATTTCTAGGATTAGGTAGTTAAGAAGTAGGTATGTATCCCCTGTTTTTCCTTTTTCCAGGAGGCAAAGTACTTCAAGGCCCTAGGAGATGGTGGAGCTACAAGATGGATGGAAACTAAGTCCCTGAGTCTCCATACAGAGGAAGTCACTGCAAACCATCAATAACAGCATGGGACCAGTACATGAGTTTGAAATAATGGTTGTTTAAGCCACTAAAATTTTCAGACGTATTTGTCGCATTAGTTAGTATTATCCTGACATTAATTTAATATAGCACTGTTAATCAATTTAAAATTTAAAAAATAATAGAATTGGTCTTAGAAGCTTCGTATAGCTTCTCACCCACACCTGAGAATTTAAATCACTAACACACACTCACCAAGTGAGTATCTCATCCACTTGAATATTTCCGGTGGTAGAAAGTTTACTAACTTCTGAGGCAATCATTTATCATTAAGAAAGTCCTGTTTATAGTAAAGCTTTCCCTGCTTCAAGTTGCATATCCTTATATGTCTACCCACTTATCCATTCTGGAATTATCAAGTTTCAGTTTATTTTCTCTTCTGAAAGGCAGATCTTTTATTATTTCAATTAAATCATGTCTTAAAGAAAATAAACTTTAAGCTATCTCTGGGAAACCCAGCAGCAGTATTTACATATCAAAGTTTCAATGTTCTTTGTGAGAGCCACCAGTGACACTAACTGTATGACAGGTTAACTTTTATTGTGTAGTTGAGAAAACAAAGACATTGAAAAAGTCTAATATACAGAAAGAAAGTCACAGGATAAGTCAGGGCAAAAACAAACCTTTGAGCTTTTCAAGGGTTTCCAACATAGTGGTAGAAAGAGACCACAAAGCCATTTTACAACTATACGGACTTTACTATGTTGGGATTTGATAACTTTTTGAGGTTTTTGTTCCACTAGTCTGACATGAAGAAGGATTTGTATTAACCAAGTCAACTAGAAAAATTTTTATGTAATTTCTAAGAAATTCTGTTTTTTTGAAGTCCTGTAACACCAACATCTTGTATCCATTATTTTTATTTATACTTTTCTCTCTTCCTTGAATATTGGTTCAATTATGCAAAGCTTCCAAGAGGAAAGCTTCATATTGAAAACTTCTGACCCCTTTGTGCATTTTTACTAACCAAATGTTCAAGATTTTTTTTTCCTTGCCCCTAACATGCTAGAACGTGGTAGATGGCGACCTCTACTGGTTCTCTGATAATGTAGGTAAAATCACCAACAAATTTCAGTAGAGTAGCCACATCTTCGTGTGATGCGTAAGGAAAAATTGCTAGCATGAATTGAAAAGCAAATGTTTAAGAAAAATAAGCAGATCTCTGCTGGTTTTAATACAGTTTCAAGTTCTATGTTCAATAATATATTTAGTTTAAGAAATGCATGTTGGGTTTTTACTACCTCCCCATCTGTGTTTTATTTATCTTCTGAGAATAAAAGTAATTATTGGAAAGGGTTAGCAAAATACATATTTCAGATTTAAAAAACGATGCTTGATATATTTTTACTTATATAATTATACTTGATAATATATATTTTACTTAGTACAAAAGGAACACAATCAGGTAAAAAAAATTCAAACACTCCCAAAAAGGCATCAATAAAAAAAGTGAATCTCTTCATCAACACCTCGCCCAGCCCTACTTTCCAGGATTTGGATTAATCTACCATGAAAAAATTTATTTTTAGTGTGTGGATTACTTGGTTTGGGATTTTAGGCTGTTTAGGTGGATGGAATTTAAGTATGCATTGGCTTTTAGAGTGATAGGGTAAGGAGGAAGAAAAAAAAAGACATTCTTTCCATGCCCTTAAAGAACTTAATGCTCAAGAAGATTGCCTGCTGGTCTTGCTAGAGGGAGAACTTAACCAGTTCTTTCTTCTGTAAGTGTCAGACTGCTAATAAGAATTTCCAAGGAAATAGGGAAAAGAAAAAAAAAATGTGCTTGAATATAGATATCCCACATGTAGGTTTTCAAAATTTAGTACAAGGTAGGACTTGATCCTTAGTCTTGTCGTCGCTTTCAGTGGAAAGCGACTCTACCAGCATTAATAAAATTAAGTTACTTTTCATATTTGGCCAAATCTCATATAAAACTATTTTTTTAAATGATAAATTACTTTTATCACATAATATTTAGTAGTCATGCTTAATCAACAAGGTCAACAGAAACTTGTAAATATGCTAAATGACACACTCTACATACATATATTTTCGGTGTGGCAACATTAAAGTAATCCATTTCCTTTCCTGATATAGTTTTGCAAACTGGGGAATAAATAAAGATACAAACAGAAAAACTTTTCTTAAGCTGGTAAGATTTTTTTTGTTGTTATTAAGCTGGTAAGATTAACAAGGGTTACAATTATATTTTATTGATAAGTTGAAAACTGACTCTGACCCTAGGAACACAAAGCTCAAAAGTAGCATTTGGTCAGAAAAGTGTGGTAGAGGGTGCACATAAGTGATACCTTGTGGTCTTCATAGTGGTCTATGGGAGGTGATTTTTTTTTTTAATTGCTAAATTGTATTATTAACTCGTAAGAAAAAGTAACTAGTCAAAATTTAAAACATTCTGGTCAAAATGGGCTTGCACATGCCTTTCAAAGCCCTGTTGGTCATAGTCAGGAGGGAACTGCTCGCTGCACATTGGGCACACCTTCCAGTGACTTTCAACATGTTCTTCAAATTTGCTCTGATCATAGTTGGGAGGGAACATTAATTCACAGAGGGGACATATCTTGTGAATGTCAAAGCTGGAATCAAGGCACCAAAAATCGCTGAATAATAAGCATTCTTAATTCTCCTTTTGCAGACTCTTCATTACTAGATATCAACACAAGACAATGTCAAAAAAACAAAACAAAACCCAAAAACGATCTTCAAGGTTTCTTGGAGTTCATGGTTTGATTTAACCTGTGAAAAAGAATGAGTATCAAAGAGCTTTCTTATTCAGGATAAAAAAAAAAAAGGGAGAGAGAGAAGAGTGTTCCTTTCTAGAATGAAGAATGTTCTCTGCATGCAAATTAAAGTTTTCAAATGTCTCAAGATATGGTAATAGTTTTGATTGAAACTGTTCAAAGATGGGTAAAATCCTAGTTATATCAGGTCCTTGGAAATGGGGATTAAAAAATTCTATTCTATTCTAAGGAATTTTATAGTATAGACACAGAATAAAATATCATTCTCCAACAAATGTAAACATTCACTAGAAGATTTAATCATTTGTCCTAAATTCCAAGAGTTTCCTTTCTAGTTAGATGTTATACATTTTTGAACAAGATTTTAATGACGACTTAGGGTAGAGAACCAGCTCATGCTAATGAAGTGAATCAGGCTAGAGGTTTTCAATTGCGGGTTTGCAGACCAGCTTGGGTTTGCCACAATATTTTCACTGGTCCACAATGAAATTAGAACACTAAAATAAACCAGGATGAGTTTTCATGAAACTAAGTGCATTGAAGATCTGTGCTTTAAGCTGTCTGTGTTTGTGCTGCCAATAATACAACTAAAATTAAGAAAAATAAAATAAAAACTAATCTTACCCGGCAAAAGAGAAAAAAATGACAATGCTTTGGTTTCCTCCTTCCACTACATTTGAAATGTTACTTAAAAATACCAAATGTTTCTTTAAAATACCAGAGTGTAGTTATTGCCCTGCCAGTCCGCCAGTTTACATTTTTCAAAAAAATCATCAAACCCTATGTCTCAGGGATGAATCTTCTGAACCACGTTTCCTCAGGTGGTACAGTACTCACAAGATCCCCTATCTAGCAGTAAAAACACTGCCAAAAGAACATGTGACATCATAATTCTAAAAGTTACGGAACTTCTGCATTTCGTAAAAAGGATTTTCTTTCTTTCTTTCTTTCTTTCTTTCTTTCTTTCTTTCTTTCTTTCTTTCTTTCTTTCTGTTTTTGAGAAACACTTGTGAAATCCACATGTATATCAGTGGGATTTATCTTTCAGAATTGGGAAGATATGTTTTGCCAGTCATAAATGAACGGTAATCCCTGTAGACTCAAGTTCAATTCAAAAACACTCTCTCCAGAGCTGCTAAATTTGGCAATCCGCATTCTCTCCTCCATATGCCATCCTTGGGGGATTCTACATACATTGTCCATAATGGTTTCTACTTAGGATGTCTGGAAAAGTAGATATTATGGTCACAGAAGGGCCATTAAAGGGAATTTGAAAACAGATCCATTAAGTTGAAATATTCAATTGTAAGAGTCTTCAGGCTGGATGGACTATGCTAATTGATATTCAAGGACCAACTCCATGCACCCACTCCTTCCATCACAGTCTCTAACTACTCATGCTTGCACAGCTCACCAACCTGGTCTGGTATTATCCCTGGAGAGAGGAATATTAGCAGAACGCAGTGTGCATAAAAAAAAGCACAGTGGGTAAATAATGAATTGTCCCTAAATGTGAACCTCATTTCCATTCCATTCTGTTGTTCAGTGCCTTCACTGTTTCAAATAGCCATCTTTTTTTCATTAATTACATCAGCTCTGCCTTTGTTATGTCTTGTTGGAAAAGAGAAAAGAAAGTTTCCACTCTTTCTCTTGTAGACTGTGGAATGCAGCAGCTGTTGTGTTTTGCAAACATCCAGTCCTATCTTAGAATCTCTGGTCAGTTTTTGAATGGATTTAAAAATGCTTTTCTGTATCTCTGTGTTTGCTTTCCCTGAATTTGTGATTTTGTGCCTCTTCTTTCTCTCTGCTCATCGTTCGTGGCTTTTCTCTCTTTTCCTCCACCTGGCTCTCATTTTCAAGCCTTCTAAGAGTTCTCAAGAGCAACAAATGTATCCCAAAGGTTTCCCAGCTTGGCCCTGTCTCAGCAATACAATTTTGAGATTTTTTTTTTTCTGTTTCTTTACTTTCTCAAATGATTTTCAGGACGCAGTCTCTCTTCTGCGATGCAAACTAGCTCCTCTCTATCCAACAACTTCTCTGTGGTCCTTATCATGGGGCGTTTGGTTAAGGATGCACTTGCAGGCTATTTAGTGCGGCTGCCTTCCCTGACCAGGAATAACACAGGCAGAAATGATTCCCCGACTCAGGACACTACTTCATGAGTCTGAAAAGTTCTTCCCCACTCAGTCTCATCTGATCCCACGAGGAGCCTGCACAGCAAACAGGACAGATGTTACTCTTCACAGGTGATAGATGAGGAGAAATGTGGCCGTAAGGAGTTACAGAACTAGACCAGCAAGCTCGAATCAGGGGAAGAACAGAACAAAAAGTCTGGTCTTTTGTCTTCAGTGTTTTCTCCCATGTTTTTCATGGGTTTCTTTCTTTATCTGTACAATGGAAAAGATGCTAACTTTGTGGTGTTTTGAAGGGAAAAAAAATTTAAAAAGAATTTGGGTAAAACACTTAGGCTCCTAGTAAGTGCTCAACAAATGTTTATTGTTACACTTTACTTGTCATATAACAGATAAATGAGCTAACACGCACATGCATCAGGCTGTGCTGGTCTACAAAGAACTCATTTTTTTTTTTTTTTAAGATTTTAAGTAATCGCTATACCCAAACAAGGGGCTCAAACTCACAACTCTGAGATCAGGAGTCACATGTTCCACCTACTGAGCCAGCCAGGCACCCCCAAGCAGAGCTTTTGAGTAGCCATTAACTAAAATACAATGATTGGAAATTTATGTTTGGTTCCAGCTCTTCAGCAGTAACAACTCTGCTCCCCCTGCATCCACAAGGAAAACTACACACATAGGTTGATTCGTCCATACAGTGAAATCAGTTAATCTAAACGTAATATGGTGCGCATGTGAATAACAGATTCTAGACTCATATCCTGCCTCACATTCTACAAGCCGTTTGATTACGGTTTGGACAAACTATTTCCTCTCTCTGTGCTCAGTTTTTCCTATCTATAGAATGTGGATATTGACCCCTGTCAAATAGGCCTGTTGAAGGCCTATTTATATATATAATTAATATAATTGGGATGTTTAATTGGAATTTTTGGCCAAGGCACCATGATAGATGTCAGGTATAACAGATGCTCAAAATGCAAAATTACAAAGGAAACACTCAAGTCCATATAGATTAGGAGTCCTTTACCCACTTCATTGAGAGTGCATATAGATGCAAAAGGACCAGACAAGCTGAGATTTAGGACAGATTTGTCGGGAGACATTTTTTTTTTTTTTTTTTTTAAGGTGAGAGCTGCACTCTCACCTGCCAGGTGGGGAGGGGTATGTGATGCTGCGTCCCAGTGCTAGGTCAGGTGAGAGAGGTTTCAGCAGAACCACTAAGAGAACATGATAGGTGTTTCCGCGCCCCATGGACTGTGGGCTACCTCATGCCTGAGGAAGTGAAAACATCTGATGACAACAGAGCAAACAGAGGCCCCTAGGAAGTAATTGCACCTGCCTCGTTCTATAGCAAGTGAAAGGTGTTATTGAGCCCACAGTGAAATGTGGACACTATGAATGTGATGCCAACCCAGGGTTTTTATGTTTTTTTTTTAAGGGATTTCCCTCAGAAACATGGTCTACACCAAGGAGAGGAGGTGGTAGGCACACCTATGACTATTCCAGCTGAGACAGCAACTGAGAGAGGACAATGGAGTCCAGCCAAAGCTGAGGCCCAGCCCATGACAACGGAGTTGTACTTAGAGGGTTCCAGGAGGAGTCCCCCAGAAATCAAAAGATTCTTGTATAAGAAGTTGACATCAACTCCCACCCCAACAGCCCCCTGAGGACATGCAATCATCTTAACAAACACGCCTTTTGGGGAAAATTTTTCTCTGCTCCCTCTCTTGCCTTGGCTCAGCCTTCTTGTCCTGCGAGCAGCCAACCAAAAAGCAGTCTGAGGCCCATGAGGACATGAAAACAGGAGTGTTTCACTTCAAATCAAGTTCTAACTTTTGATCGTAACACAATAATGGATGTTTTGAATTGTAAATCAGATCATGTTTGTGATTTGAAGTGACTATAGGACTGTTACCTAAATATAACTTGTGAAGTCATAGGCTGGCCCAGGACGTCATCCAAAGAGGGAAAGGAATAGCCCCACTGAGCAGGATTAAAAGGATGGAGAGAGACAAAAATAAGATTATTTTGTAATTACATCCATGGCCTCTGACTAAAATCAGTTAGGTAAAGAATTTTGAATATAATATGTTCCTCAAGTGATTAGTATTCTTTTTGCTTTGCAGACCTATTTTCTTATCTGAAATAGAAATTTTGAATGCATAAAAATATTAAGAAAATTTAAAATATTTAAAATCTTCCACCCAATAGAATAATAAGCCATCAAGTTTCTGCTTGATTACTTCCCGGAAGAAGGAACTCAGTAGCTCATTAAACTGCCTACTGGAAACCTACAGATGTTAGAAATTTCATTCTTATTCCAGAACAAAATGCATATTCATATGATTTCTATCCATGTGTTCATGTTTTATTTGCTAGAGGAATATAGATCACGTTTAGCTGAAATTCTGTGGGATTTCTTCTCTCATCTACAGAATACTAGAAAATAGTTATGTTTTCCTTTATTCTTTGTTTTCAATCTAAATGTTACCATTTCCTCCAACTATTTTTTCATATAACATAGCATACTGATCATTTTGATCATCCTCCCCTGCAGGTTTTCTGGTTTGTTGATGTCTCTCCTCCCGAACTGAACATGAGGCCCAGATGTAACATGAGAGCCGAGCTAATTTGGCAGCCACATGACACGCATAGTAGGTCTGTGGTCAACTCCAACCCATCAAGTTATTTTCACAGGAAATTCCTCCACAAGTCAGGTCTTCCTCATCCTGTATGTATACAGTTGGTTATTAAAAAGTGAAGAAAAAAAAGTACCTTTGTTATACTTCATTTTGTCAGTTTTACCATAGTGTTTCAGGCTTTCACAAATATTTAGAATCCTTCTCATTCAGATAGATTTTTTTAGAAATTATTTTTTTCTCTGTCCCAGCTCTGGCTATTTGACATTTTGTAAGCGTTCTTTCAAATCTCCACATAAGCCACTGATAAAGATTTGAAGAGGACAATTAGGGATCCCTGGGTGGCGCAGCGGTTTGGCGCCTGCCTTTGGCCCAGGGCGCGATCCTGGAGACCCGGGATCGAATCCCACATCGGGCTCCCGGTGCATGGAGCCTGCTTCTCCCTCTGCCTGTGTCTCTGCGCCCCTCTCTCTCTGTGACTATCATAAATAAATAAAAATTAAAAAAAAAAAAGAAAAAAAATGAAGAGGACAATTATTTTTCAGTATATATCCTTGGATATGCAGATCCTTGTGCACACTGAGTTTCACCGAATTACTGGAATTAGGGTGATACAAGCATCTTCATTTTTATTCAGTATCGATAAATTGCACATTCTTCTGAGAAGTTAAATACAAACAATTTGGTTACAGTTAGATTTCCTTATATGAAGGTGTTGCTGATTGGGAAATCACTATTTACACCGAGTATGTGTGAAACCAGCCACAGAATGCATATGGCAAGGACACCCAGTGCCTAGGGCTGAGCAAGCAACTGCAAGGTCCAGATTCTCATGGTGTCTCATCATATTGGCTTGTAGCATGATTTGGGTTCTGGTCTAACCTTGTTTTTGCATACACTCTAAGCCTAGTTTTCTGGTGCTTTTATGAGCTAAACTTTTTCTTTCAACAAACTCCATTTCTGCTTAAGTGTAGAAGGCCAGAATTATTTTCTGTTGCATACAGCGAAGAGAATATATTTTCCAACTGCTACCTAAATGATAGTTTCCATTTCTTCCTCCAACAGTTTCAGAGCTAGATTTCTCACTTTTGTTAATATGCATATTCATAGAAGTTTAGGCTCTCCTGCAGACTGAGCAACTGCTATCCGAAATGAGATTCACTTTGTTCCTTTTTCTTTGAATGTCCATGCTGCTTCTTCATCTAGGAAATTCATCAGTTCTGAAGAATGTGCTTTCACAGCCTTTCCATGCTCTATATTTTTTTCTTTTCTGTTTTACTCTGTGCTATCATTTAGGTTGTTTCCGTGTTTATTTCTCACACAGGCAAAACAAAAACAAAAACCCAAAACCAAAATAAACCCCAGAAATAAATATATCAGCAGCAGTCCTAAAATTAGCAAATGATCAATACTTGAAGGAGAGAGCTGCATATGGATCAAAAATACACTAGTTTTTTTTTTTTTTTCCTGTTGGAAGTTAACATTATCAGCACCATGTATACATGAGAAGTCAAAAAAATAAAATAGTAAGAATGCATGTCATGTCGTCCTGCTGGCATTAAGCTCCAATCTGATTCCTGTAGTTTGCTTTGCATATTTATACACTAATCCATTGATTGCATATCTTATAATTTTTCTCAAAGCACAATTTTATTTCTTTTACTTACTAGCTCTCAGGGAAAGGAATTCCATTTTTGGTACACAGCTGCATTTTAGTAGGCATATTTTACATAGACTTTAAGAAATGGTTGAATTAGGAGTCTCTAAAAGTTCTGGTCAACAATTCCAATATGTGTATGTGGGGTCCAAACCACCAACCAACAAGCCATTCTCCAACACCAGCACGGTGTTTTAAAACTCAATTCTGACCCTATCCATCTGAAATAGTATCAGATCCCACAGGTAAAGGCTCTCACATGTTGACCTGCCCCAGTTAGATGCCAGCTGCAAGCCTAGGTTGTCACCTGTGCTTCTGACCCACTAGCTATAAATTAGAGGTTCCAACAACCCCCTCCTTAGGCTGGATTAATTTGCTTAAGCTGAGTCACAGAACTCAGAGGAACATTTTACTTATTACATTACCAGTTTATTATAAAAATACTTAATTCAGGAACAGCTAGATGAAAGAGATGCATAGGGCATGGAATGGGTGAAGGGTGTGGAGCTTCCATGCTCAATGCAGGTGCCACTCTTCCAAATTTCCACGTGTTCACCAACGCCCAAGCCCTCCAAACCTACTCCTGGGTTTTTATGGAGGCTTCTTTACATAGGCATGGTTGATTAAATCACTGGCCATTGATGACTGATCCAAACTCCAGTCCCTTTCTCCTCTCAGAAGGTCAGGGGGTAGGACCAAAAGTTTTAATCTTCTAACCTCTTGGCTGGTTACCCTGGCAACTAGTCACCAGCCCACCGCCTTAAGCTTATCTGCTTTCCATAAATTACATCATTAACATAAACTCAGGTGAGGCTGAAAGCGGTTTGTTAGCAAATACCAAGACACCATTATCACTCATCACTTGGGAAATTCCAAAGGTTTAGAAGCTCTGTGTTAGAAACAGGGATGAAGACCAAATATATATTTAATCACAATATCACACTCTCATTGGTTTCTAATAACTTACACTCGAAAAGACCATATTTCATTAAGCTACCAAATAAAAAAGAAAAGTACCTCCGAGTAGAACTCCTGGTCTCTGCAACCTGGGAAGGCTTCTTGGAAAAGTGTGAAATCAAAATCTCTGAAGGTAAGCCTCTGGCATCTGCAGTTTTTTAATAAGCTCCCAAATCCTTTCAGCACACAGTCTCGTTGAGCATTAGTGGCCTAGTAGAAGGTTGATAACACTGTAGTGGACCTACTAGTGTGACTGGCCTGGGTCCCTTCTCTCTCCTGGTGCAGCTATCTTGATTTTCTTCCAGGAAGACACCCTGCTCCACTTCCAGCCAATAGCTCAAAGGAGGCTGGCCCCAGGCTGCCTGCTCCAAGGAGGAAAGCAGTAACTTTGGCCTGGCCAATCCATGCTGATTGGTTCAGGGATCTGATCCAAGCTAGTCCAGTAAGGCTCAATTGTTCCCTTTTGTCAGAACTGTTGGGGAAGAGAAGCATTCTTCCCCCGGGGGTTCTACTAGGGTCCTGCACTAGCGTTGACTAGCATGGGCTAGTGACTGAGAATCACTAGTCAGTCTGTGGGGCTGGGGCACTGAGAGGACTCTGACTGAGAATATGGTCAATTTAGAGCAAAACAAAAATAAGAATAGGTAAAAAGGAGAGCAGGAGAGGAAGGGAGGGATTGAGAGCCTAATATTATTATTTGAGTCCCAGAATCCAACTGTGCCTAATTAGATTAACCCCGGGACTTGTCAGAACCATAATGTATTTTAGTCTGCTCAGCCTGCCATCACAAATACTGTACACGGGGTGGGGGGTGGGGAGGGAGGGGACTTAAGCAATAGGAATTTATTTCTCCTGCTAATGGTGACTGGAAGTCCAAGATCCAGATTCCAGTGAGGCCAGTTTCATCCTGAGGTCTCTTCTCTTGGCTTGCACACAGCTGTCATCCTGCTCACAGAACCTCCGTTTTGTGCGTCCCCAGGAAGAGAAAGATGGGTGTGAGGCAGGGGATCAGGTTGTTATTATAAGACACTGATCCAATTGTGTCAGGGCCCCACCTTTATGAGCTTATTGAACCTTCATTATCTCCTTATATGCCCTATCTCCACATATAGTTCCATTGGAGGTTAGGGTTTAACATATGAATGACACAGTCCATAGCATGACTCAAGAAATTCTCCCTTTTTCCCCCAGAGGCAATGGGTAGGGTTTTCAGTCACTTAATAGAACAGAATTCCAAATGCTACAGTCCTTGCTGTTGACTTCAGCACCCAGCCCTATCTAGTTCTATCCTTCGGTGTTGGTCTGACTTAAAAGCAGACCAGTGCAGTGGGCAACAATGCCTTTAGGACAGAAAAGGCCATCTAGTGTGATGGTTCAAAAGAAGGCCTCTGGAGTCCGACTGCATGGGTTCCAATTCCAGTGCTGTCGTTTTGTAAACTTCCTCTGCCTAAATGTACTCATCTGTAAATGGCATGGACAAAAGTCCCCACTCCTAGAGTTATTATGAAGATGCGATATATGGATATTCATAGAATACTTAGAAGAGTGGCTGCTACATTTGCTAAATACACGCATAGACCTGCATTAAATCTCTGCTTGTGCACTTAACCAGTGGGTGACTGCACATTATCCAACTTCTCGGAGCTTCCTTCTTCTAAGGAGGAAAAAGATGAACTGCCTTCTTTGGGTAATAGCACAAAATACACTTACTAGCACAGGTCCTGACACAGTAAACACTTAACAGATGTGTGAACAAATGGATAAATTGCAATTAGAGAAAGAAGTTTCCCTTTTTAGTCTTGAAATTTTCACTTTGAACTTGAGCATATTTAATTTTGAGCCACTTCATAGATCTATTAGATTCATCTATTTTTCTCTCTTTACTTAAGAAAGCATCAGTTACCTAATGCTCAAACATAATTACACAGAAATGACAGTTGGGCCCAAATGAATCAGAATCATTTAGATGAGCATTTGATAATGGTGCTCTCCACAATTCCTACAAAAGCTGGCACTGAGAAAACACTGGTGTAAAGCGAAGTCTAATGGGAGCTATGTAATTAGCAACTATTTAGTTGGATTACTTTTCTAAGAAACTTTCTGTAATGAAGCAAACCATTAGACTATTAAAATTATACTCTCTATACTGAAAATAAAGACCAGAAAAGCAGAATGGATTGCTTCTTTCTGACTTGTTTTGTAAAGCTTATTCAAAGTCAGGGTTCTATCTGACTTTAAATGAGACTTATAGTGGAATTCCACTTCAAAGATTCTCTTGAACTGCTGACTTGAGTTAGGAAAAAAGAAAAAGATGTTAATTGTGTGATTTTCCAGGCAGATTCACATCATAAATTAAATTTTCTCTATTTTGTCAGAGTTGGTCTCAGAAGCAGACCTCTTTGTCTTACCAGGGAAATGGAGTCTTGTCCCAAATAGACTATGAAGGTTATTAGAGATTTTGTTTCTAATTTACACCTTAAAATTTTTCTATTTTAAAACTATTCCTATAAAAAGTGAAATAGTAAAGATATGTTTAAAGAAGTGAAATAGTCTTTCATCCTACACATACATCCCCCTCGAGTCTTATCTGCCTGAGGTAGCCAATGTCATCAATGTATTTCCTTTTTTATGAAAGTTGAATCATATTGTACATATCACTCTACACTTTTTTTGTTTGTTATTGGTATGTGATGGACCTCTCTCCTCCAGGACAGTACAGGCATAATATTCAGGCAAGTGTACACCAGAATGTATTCACCAGACCATTTGTTTTCAGATTTTATTTTTTTGTCACCACAAAGAATGTGTCAAAAAATATGTACATGTTCTTATGTTGACAAAACATGAGATTTCTCTAATGTGCAGTTATTTCAGAGTAATTTCAAGGTGCTTACAAACATAGTAAGAAAATAATAATCTTTGTTGACAGAAAACATTGATAATGAAGATAAAAGAATGTAAAGAATAAATTTAAATAATTTAGGGCACAAATGATCCCATTAACTTTTGTGATGTAGTACGTGTAATATCAACTTTTCTAAATCATTCCTAGATCTCCGAAGAAAGCCATGAAGTTTCCATACTCATATGAAGGCCTTGGGTATTGTCAAAATGTGGTTACAGCAAAGGTTCCAATGCCCACCACCTACAGATTTTTATTTAGTGGGTTTCGAGTGGGGCTCAAGTAGCTTTACTTTTGTATGTATGTATGTATGTATGTATGTATGTATGTATGTATGTATTTATTTATTTAAAGATTTTATTTATTTATTCATGAGAGAGACAGAGAGAGGCGGAGACACAGGCAGAGGGAGAAGCCTTGCCTTGATCCGAGGACTTGATCCGAGGACCCCGGGATCATGACCTGAGCTGAAGGCAGACACTCAACGACTGAGCCACCAAGGTATCCCAGGGTAGCTTTACTTTTCAACAACAACAAAAAAAATCCCCAAGTGGAATTCCTAGGTGAAAATACAGGGTTTTGCAAGCTTTGGACTAGACCAGGGGTAAGCCAAGTTCAGCTGTCCACCTGTTTTTTATAGCCTGTGAGCTAAGAATGGTTTTCACATTTTTAAATGGTTGAAAAAAAAATCAAAGGAAGTATATTATTGCATGATATTAAAAAATTCTCCACAATTCAAATTTCGGTGTCTATAAAAAAGAAGTGTTATTGGAATATAGCCACACCCATTCATTCCGTATCATCTACGGCTGTTTTTGTGCTGCAACAGCCCAATAGCGTAGTTGTCACAAAACATATGGCAATAAAGCCAAAATATTTACAATCTGTCCCCTTACAGAAAAAGTTGTGCCAACTCCTACTAGACTAGATGATCTCTAAGGTCCCTGCCATATCTGAATGTATTCTATTCTCTGTAGTTATTTAGCTCCTTTAATATGCAAATAACATGGAGCTGGTGGGAACATGTAGAGGCACAAGGTGTAGGTGAAGCCCACACACCAGGATGAGTTTCTTTTTATCAGTCACTTAGAAATCAGGAGGTTATATGACCAACATAAAATAAATTATGGATCAGCACAATCAGAAAACAAAAACCAACTACACTAGCTAACACTCTTGTGGCACATTACATGTATCAGGCCCTGTTTTCAGTGTTTCCCATTCATCGACTCACGGAATCGTCACAAGTCAATAGGCAGGACCTACCTGTATTTTCCTTTTACAGTCGAGGAGACTGAGGCATAAGGAGTTAAGTAACTTGACTGAGGACACATAATTAGAAGTAGCAGAGAGGGGATTTGAACTGATGCAGTCTTGCTGTAAAATCTGGGCTTCAAAACACTAAGCCATTACTGCAAGAGATAAGGTGAAAGATATTTAAAGGTAAAAATCACTGTGTTTGGACTCTGTTCTTAATTCCACTTCGAAAGTCAGAGGAGTGGAAACTATCCTCAGATGAATTTTCTGCCTTCTCGGGGTCATGAGGTCTAATATCCATGGGGCCAATTAGAAACATCACTGAAAGGAGAATACTGTCTTCTCAAACTCAAGTTCTTTTTTTCTACTTTGAATAACACCGTGGAAACAGAACCTTTTTCTCATAGGAAAACATGGTAAGCTGTGATGGTATCTGATGGTTGCAGGGTAAAGAAACTATCATGTGTGGTGGGGACTGTGTTCAGCGGGAGAGGGCGTACCCCCTTGAAAAATGGGCCTGCTCCTCATCTCTAGCTTATTACTGACATGTAGAAATGAGTGCAATTCACATTTTTATAGTGTAATTTCCCAATATTTAAAAGTTCAACAATTAACTCAAATACTAAAAACAAATAAACAAATAAAACTTGTCATCTGGGTCAAACAAACTAAGACTTCAAATCACAAGGGTGTGACCCATACTCAAGCAATTTTTTCTCAAGGCTAAATCATCTTAATTCCAAACTTTTCCAAGTGGATCTCTAGGTCCAGACCTTTAATGAGAATCATGGCTGCACCCTTGAACTGGTGTCAAGCTCTGCAGTCATCTGTAGTTGAAGCCAGTTACAAAGTTAACCTTTAGATGTTGAATTCCTACCTAGCAGATAGTTACACTATGTTTAAGCCTAATGCCCTCCTCATGCGCCTTATAAGAAATGTCTGCTTTATATTATAGTAGGCAATCTCTACCCAGACCAGCACCATTGATAAGTGTTCTTTCTTAATGGAAAAGCATATTTTCATAGCTTTTCCAGGAATATCTTGATTCCTTTAATGGAACCATAATCCGTTCCCTTATTTAATCTTCAATCACACAATGCTTATTTCACTGAATATAATGGCTTATGCACATTCACTAATAGCCCCTAAATAAAAAGCCCTTTTTAAATTTGAAAGTGGTTCAGAGTACACAATGAGGAAAAGAACAAAACAGGAAAATTCCAGTTGTTTAGTTGAAATGAAAAAAAAAATTATGTTCAGAGTACTGAGACTTGAATGCGAAATCATTGTAATAAAGTAATTAAAAAACATTCGTCATTCTGACAATCTGAAATAGTATTTAAACTGTTCAGATATTTTACAAAAAATCTACCTAAAGAACTTTTAGATCCCATAGGAAACTTTTTATAAAACAATATTTTAAAATATTTTCCATGAGGATCTATTCAGAAAATAGCGCCTTAAATGGAATTTCAAAATCAATCAAAATTTATTGCTCAAATTGGACTTTTATGTGTTCTGGTTGAAGTTCATGGACTCTGCACAAAGTAAGCATTATTTTGAATATTTTCAGTTAGTTTAATATATAGTGTCATAAATAAAGGACAAGTTGTCTTCAGAGGCCTGCTTAGGAGTTTGGAGTGTGAAAAACGGCATTTTGGCACTCGAAAACAATGCTCAAACGAAATTAAATACTTATATATATAAGGACAAACAGACACTGAATTCTTAAATGTGGAGCTTTATAAGACATCAATTGACACAAAATCACAAAACACTAAATATAATGTGGTATCCTGGATTATATCATACAACAGAAAAAAGGATACTAGTGGAAAACTATTGGAAGTAGGAATAAAGCCTGGAGTTAAAAAAAAAAAAAAAAAAAAAAAAAAATAAAGCCTGGAGTTAATAGTAATGTACTGATGTTGGCTTCTTAGCTTTGACAAATGCACTGTGGGACTTTACGATGTTAACACTAGAGGAAACTGGGTGATACGGCATACGGGAATTCTATTTTTGGAACTTTTTTGTAAATCTAAGATTATTCCAAAATAAAAAGGTCATATTAAAAAAAAATCACAGGATAGGTAAGAATATTAATCTGTGCCTTTACAGCATCCAACAGAATAGGGTAGGCTGGCAAAATTCACATGCGGTTAAATGACATTTGTGTCTGTATGTGTGGGTGGCGGTGTGTGTACGTGAAGTGGACAGGAAGGAGATGTGTGAAAACAGTTAACAAGCTTCAATCTTTTCCTTTGAGCCCTGCTGCTCAAAGTTTAAAAGAATATAAATGAAGGTGGAAAGTGAGTTCCTAAACATTTTATTCATAAAGTAAATATCTTAATAAAACATATTAGTAAATAATAACAAATATATTTAAACTTTATATTTGTCACCGTATTAAAAAAGATAGGTCATCATAACTGGACAACTTTCAACTTTTGTTTTTTTGCACACTTTTGATTTTTTAAAACAGTTTTGTGTCTTTTTGTGGTATCTTCAAATATATACCAAGGAATATGATTATACTTTGTTTTCAAATTCTACAAAGCACAACTTTATACTCATTTATGTCCCTTCACCAAAGAGACTACACTGTGATAGGTTTCTGTTTTGCTATACAGAACAGAGCATTAATTAGGTGGATTAAACAAATGTCAACATGTTAAATTGAATACATCTGCTTTCAGGCAGGATAGAACAGGTCATGACAAGCCAACACATTCACTGCAAAACCAAAAAAAGAAAGGATAAAAACTATAAAACACATATTTTAAATGATATCAGAGAGTAAGGAAATAGGATAAAGAAAAATTCCAGAGAAAGGAGAACCACTTTCTGAAATAAGCTGGCAATTGTTGGCCATCATTTTGCTTACAGTTTGAGAATTCATCTTGGCTGAGGCAGGGAGCTTCCGCTGGGGAAAAGAGACCCCAGCAAATCTTTCAGATTTCTTCTGGGCTAAAGGACTCAAAAGGAAATGTGAAGGGAAAAAAAAAAAAAAAAAAGGAAATGTGAAGGGTCTCGGTGATCGATGATAATAGTGGAACATGTGGGTAAAATGCAAGTAGTCTGAACCTGTGCCAAGTGACGTCTTGGTACAGTGGAGTCTCAAGCATAATGATTAGGACACACTGATCCAACTGACACAGGTGCTATTACAGAAACAAAGGGTGGGGGAGATTCAAGGCAGCCAATTATTTGCTCCTACCTCACCACCTCATACGATTGCAGCAGCCGACTGTGTCCCTCTTCCACTTCTGTATAAGCACCTGTCCTGTGTCTAAGATTCCAGCAAATGGAAACCATCACAGGAGCAATCTCGGTTTCCGCGGTGATGGTACTGTGTGAGTGAAGAGGGCCAGGCTCTGTCCTAGAGACCAAAGGAATCTCAGATGGAGGAAGCCCAGGATGAGCCCATCTACAGACTGGCCACTGGGCACTCTGAAGAAGTCCCATGCTCCATGCAGTAAATGTATTCCAGTTGTCAGTATGACTCCACCCCAGATGACATTAAGAACTGATTCATGCTTGGGGCCTTCAATCTGGATTAAGTAGGTGTAACATTTTTGTCTCTCTCAGTAAGGATGAATTCAGAATATCTGCCTTGAAGGAGCCAGAATCTTTAATTTATATACACAGTTGAATTAAAGAATAATAGTAGCAGCTCTGTGCTGAAAACTGTGAATGTGATAGAAGAGCTGAGCAGCAGCGAGTGACTCAAAAGTGGAAATCATTTCTTGATGGATTCGGTCAGTTTTTTTTTTTTTTTTTTTAAACTTGTTTTTAAACGCCACTATTCTTGGCTTTATCCCAACATGCACTGTTCTAAGAAGCCATGAAGGGAATGTGAAATTCTAGCTTCTTGGTGTACCTCATTTGTCACCCTAAAAGAACAACTTAAACCTAGATCGGCAGAAGCATGAGTTCCTGGGCCTGTTAACTACAGTGAAATTGAAGAATTAAAACTCTATGTCATGACCTCAGAAAATCTTTCATTCCCTTTAGTTCATCCTCATCTCGATGTATAATCAGCCATATTTCACAGCCTGGGGTTTATTTATTGAAACAAAGCAGGTATGTGGCCCATGACGTAATCTCTGAACCACTTCAGCTTGGCCTATTTGTCAGTCGAGGCGTGAGCTCCATTGAGAATGGCTTCTGCTCACTCAGGTCTCTCTCACATGCTCAGTGGTTAAACAGATTTATCTAAAGTTCTTGACATCACAATAAAAGAGGCCACCTTTCTATGAACTGCAAAGTGCAAATAAGTCTCAGAAAACCAAGTAAGATCTTGAGGAACATTGTCAATACATGGGAAGATAGTACAGCATATATTTTTATTTTATTTTGCTGATTTATATACTGAGTTCTCATAATGAAAAAAAAAAAGGTAGGTTCTAAAAAAATTGTTAAAGTAGCATCATATTGTTTTGTTTAACGGAGGGCTCAATTCAAATTTTGATTATAAACAATTGAAAGGAAACTGGGGCCACTTTATAAGTTAATTTGCCACAAAGTTTTCCTGGGTACAAGGGAGCATTTAATTTATACACTTTAATTCTTATAAAAGATTCTAGTAGAGGAAAATAAACCACCAAACATCAATAAATATTATTTTAGCAAATACATTTTTTAGATGTACTATTACCTCACATATATAAAACAGACAGATGGTATATAGGAATGTCATGTATTTAAACATAAATCTATTTAGAAATATTATCTAGATCTGTCAGTTTTTATAGCATCTTTCTCACATAGGTCAAACTAGAAAGTCTGTAATAAAGAGTAGTTGCCATATATTACAAATTAACATTAGTTGCAGATAATTTATAATTTTAGCAAGTCAGTCTTTCACACAAGTTTATGTTCCTCTGTTCCTTTTATAACATCCTATTTATCTCTTTCATTTTATTTGTTAAATTGTAATAATTGATTCGGGGCGCCTGGGTGGCTCAGTCAGTTAAACTTCTGCCTTCAGCTCAGGTTATGATCCTGGGGTCTTGGGATGGAGCCCCACAAAGGGCTCACTGCTTGGTGGGGAGCCTGCTTCTCCCTCTCCCTCTGCTCCTCCCCTGCCTGTGCTCTCTCTCTCTCCCTCTCTGTCAAATAAATAAATAAAATCTTTAAAAAATATATATATATATAATTGATTAACTGTGCAATTTTTGTTATATATATAATTGATTAACTGTGCAATTTTTGTTAGCTTTTCCTATTATATTCTGAATTCCATAAGGTCTGGAACTATGTTTTCTTGTTCACTACACTTTGCTTAATATTTAGCACAGTGGCTAAAACATAGGTGTACTCAATAAAGATATGCTTAATGAATCAAGGACTGAAAGATCTACATCAGGGGTAGGCAAACTATGGCTCAAATCCAGCCTGTTGCCTGCTTTTTACAGCCATCAAGTTAAGAATGTTGATTTTTTTTCTTCTATCTTTAAGTGGATATATTTTTCAAATGGTAATTTAAGTACCTAAATAGCAACCTCAGTTTTGTTTGTTGGCCCATAAATTCTAAAATATTACTACTTAGCCCTTTATGAAAAAAGTTTCCTGACCCTGATTTAGTCCCCCTTTTCCAAAAGAACTATGGCAATGACGAAGTATTACATATCTGTGCCCTCTAATAGGATAACCACAAACCACATATGGCTATTGACCACATGAAATTTGTCTAGTGACTGAGAAATGGAACTTTTATTTCATTTTAACTAATGTAAATAAGCCCATATGGCTAGTAGCTAGTGCATTATAGCAGCAGATCTAGATATACAAAAGAATAGACATCATGTAAACACAGTAATCACTTACTTGGAGATCAAACATATCTTTGGAAAAAATGAAACATATTTGAAGTTAGTTTGGACTTTCTGGTAAAAAATTGAATAAAAAAATAAAATAAATTATCACCAGTTCATTAAAACAGTAACTAATATGACAATACAAGGCCCAAAGGTAAAAATTAATTCATTTAATTTGGCAGTTACACAGGAACTCATTTAAAATGTAAGTGGTATTTGGTTCTTCAATCTATGAACTATGAATGAAAAAAATTATTTTGGATAAGACAGACAATGCTAATGTTCTATTAACAAGTAAATGAAGGACACTGCTTTTATGAAGATTTTGAGGCTTCCCCAAGTTGTTTTATTGAAAGACACATCACTTATTTACAAAGAAATTCTTGAAATACATGGAATGGTATTAAAAAAATATTCTATAGCACAGTAGGAAAACATTAGAGCACACAAACAGGTAAAAACAGCGATATAATCCAACAGTATCCTCAAACAGTTAAGCATTAAAATAGGCATTAAAGTGGCCTGAAAAGTAAAGATTCAAATTGCAAAGTGAAGTTTAAACACCCACATTCACATGTGATTTCAAGTCTTTAAGTTGAGAAGCACTTATAAAGAAATCTGAAATATGTGCTATTTAGGACTGAAATCGTTTGCTGCTGTTATTTATAATACTTAAAGTAAGTGTAACAATTTAAAAATTAGACTATATTTCCTCTTCTTGCTTATACTGTTTCTTACATGTCTATATATGAAATAATATCTCCCTGAGTAAAACTACTTTGGCTGCCACCTTTTATTTCAAATGATTTTATCATTAGGGGAAAATTTGAAATCGTGGTGGACAAATAATCCTTTAATGCTTTTCCTGGCTAGCAAGTAATTTGTCAAAGCAATCCAATTTCCAAATAGCATACAAACTCAACAAGACACTGAGCCAATGCATATTTGTTCCCCTCTATAGAATATGCACAAATGTCTTTCATTTTGAGGGAAAATTCTAAGGCTGTATTCTCTGAAAGGACAATTTAGGTCTAGTAACAAAATATCATTCATAATGTCTCTCTGATAAAACTTTAAAATTTTTTTAAAAGTCAAGTTTTACTGAGGTACAATTATTTATATGCAATAATATTCACCCTATTTTTAAGTGTACTGTTTAATAAATTTGACAAACATATGGGCCATTTTCATCACCCCAGGAAGTTCCTTATGCCCCTCTGTAGACAATCCCTTCCTTTATCCACAGCCCCCTGGCAACCAGTGATCAATCTGTTTTCTGTTTCTACAGTTTCGACGTTTCTAGAATGTTATGTAAATGGAACCATACAGAATGTAATCTGTTGTGTCTGTCTTTTTTCACTTAGCCACTTAGGGTAATGCTTTTGAAATCCATCCATGTTGTTGCATGTATGTGTAGTTCATTGCTTGTTGTTGCTAAGAAGTATTCCATCGTATGAATATATCACAATAATTTTATCCATTCTGCCGGTGATAGACTTTCAGCTGTAGGAATAAAGCAACTATTAACATTTGCTGTGTGAACATATGTTTTCATTTCTCTTGGGCAAATGTCTATGAGTGGGATTATTGGGTCATATGGTAAGTATATGTTTAACTTTATAAAAATATGCCAAACTGTTCTCCAAAATAACTGTATCATTTGCATTTGCATGAGCAATCTTCAGAACTCTTGTTGTTTTATGTGGTTTCTAACAATATTATCAATCCTTTTAATTCTTAATCATTTGAAAGGTTGTATAGTGGTATCTCCCTGTCTCCTTGTGCTTTTAATTCATATTTTCCTAATGAATAATGATAAATATCCTTATATGTGTTCATTGCTACTTGTGTATCTTCCTTGGTGAAATATTTGTTCACATCTTTTGCCTCTCTTTTAACTGAGTTTTTTGTCTAAATGTTTATGTATTCTGAATACAAACTCTATCCTATAGGAGCTTTGCAAAAAAAAAATTTTTTTAAACCAATCTGTGGCCTATTTTTTTCATTTTCTTTTTTTATTTTATTTTATTTTTTGTCTTTTCATTTTCTTAACAGTGTCTTTTAAAAGGGCATACATTTTAAATCTGGTGAAGTCTAATTTGTGAAATATTCACTTATGGTTCATGTTTTTTGGTGCCTAGAAACCTTTCCTTAACCCAAGGTCACAAATATTTTTTTCTATGTTTTCTTCTAGTAGTTTTTTACATTCAGGACAAAGATCCATTTTGAGTAACTTGTATGCTTACCACTTGTATGTGGTAAGGGTTAATTAAGCTTTTTTGGTTTTTCATTCTGAGAGGCAGTTGTTTGCAACACTTGTTGAAAAAAATATTTAAACCCTCTGAACTGCTTTGGCACCTTAGTCTAAAGTCAACTGACCGAACAAGTGTGGGTCGATTTCTGAGTTCACTAGTCTGTGCCATTCACCTATATAACTATCCTTAAACAAATTACTACCCTGCTATTATTATTGTGGTTTTCTAGTAAGTCTTGTAAACTGTTATATTTTACATAAATAAAGTGAATACTCCTATCTTCAGAAACCTAAGTCCCTCTGAAACAGTTGTTTACTATAGAATGTAGATAAAGACCTGCACTGATTTAAGAAGATACCATTTCTCCAAGATGAAAGAACTGCTATTCTTGGTAGTTATTTTAGGTGTTTTGTTTTTCTGTGTTCCACAGACAGGGGGTTTATTGACCCTAGGGGACCCACAGATAGAATTCAGGGCACCCATGTTCCTGGATCTTGGAGAAAATGTACTTCTTTATTTTCACTAATTGCTAATTCTAATTTAGGGTTTCCTTCCATTAGAAATGTGGACAACAAACCTCAGTAGTATTGGCAATACCTGCAACTCTTGCCAACAGAAGGTCAGATATTTTCATGTCACATTACAGTTGTGGCCAGTATCTTCAAATACTGTTTGCTGACATTTATTGTTACTTAAAAATCATAGTTTTTAGAACTGCTACTTGATCTTTTTATTCTGTGAGTTAATAAAGAAACATACACATACTACTAAATCATAACTTTAAAAAATTCTTTTAGTAATGATCTCAGTATGATTGGTTTGCTTTGTCCTATTATGTATTTCAGTTTGTATTTAAAAGAAAATATTTAAAAAAAAAGAAAAAAGAAAATGTTTGAGAGGGGCCCAAAGATAATTCCAGATGGCCAAAAGGGTCTGTGACACAGAAATTGGTTTTGTCCTCTGTACTCCCATTTCACAGACCTACTGCTTAGGTTGTCTCCCATTAAAAGTGTCTTTATGGCTTCAGTTTAGACTACTGCAATATTACCAGCTCTGCTTATTTCATCTTATACTATATATAATTATATATCGTATATTATTGCATCTTATTAAGAAAGGTTCAAAAAGCCTTTATTAAACATGTGAGATTAGAAAATGCTGCAGGTCAGAATCTGGAGATTCAAAGGTATGTCACATGGTTCCCACCTTTGGGGAATTTAGGTTCCACTAGGCAGATAAGGAAGTAGGCATGGCAATTTACAGTCTATGTGCCCTAATGAGCATACATGGGAGTAAGATGATGTTCTTACCCTTCACTTGGATGGTGGTGGAGGTGTGGGCCGAGTATCAGCAAATGCTTCCCACAGGAATTGACGCATATGAGGATACCTGGAGAATAAGAAAGCAGTAACTAGAATGGGAAGAGACTATTTCACACAGAGGAAACATGAGCAAGCATCCAACTCAACTCTGCCTGGAGCCCTGGGGCAGAAGAATGGCCCAGGGAGGAACAATGCATTGCCTACCCCCAACTCCCCTGGGATGTGTCAAGGAAGACCATCATTCTCAACAGTGCAGAAGCCCAAACAGCTTCCCACTCTTGATTAGAATATTCAGCTTGCATTTACCAGTCTAACAGGCATTTTCTCTGAGGTCCTTCTTCTCTCCCCAGAAGCTGTTCAGTGCTGAGCCCTTGGCCAGTGGAGCCCTTTTTGAAAGGGCCCCTCCCTATTTCCTGTGCCTTCTTCAGGGTGCCCTCCACAGGCTGTCTCCTCCATCATGTGTCTCCAAGGCTGTAGCCAGTCTCCTTCACTACTAGACTGGTGGGTGGTGCATGATCACGCACTTAGACACCATGGGCCAACAGTAAGGATACCGTATCTGATATTCAGATGCAGGCTCATAGCCTGGATCTCTTTAGCACTTCAGCCGCGGGGACCCAGTCTAGAGCAGCGAGGTCCTCTCCCATCCTGGATTGAATAAGTCATTCATTACATCCTAAACAGAGATTGTTGTTCCTAAGAGACATTCCTATTTAAACTGTCCTCAAGCCAGGCAGCAGCAGGGGCTGCTCAGGTAATTAGGGACTAATTGACTCTTTAGCACTCTTATCAGCTGTGACAGTCTTTCCTGCCTGTGTCCGCCAGGATACTGGGACTTTTCTCTGTGATGGGCTCCATTTTCACTTTGTTTATCAGGACCTAAATGGAGTGAATTCCAGCCTCATATCCCTGATATTCTCATAAATATAGGACTGTAGATGTAAAATCTTTATATTTTTAATGGCTTCTGTTTAGTCCAGGGCTCTGTTTAGTCCGGGAAATTGTTTCATCTTGCTCAGTTGGGAAACAGACTGCCTTCCTTTTAGAGGTTTCCACTTCCAATTACTGAGGTGACATTACACTTTCTGAGAAAGAGGATGGTGCCTTTTCTTGCTCTTGGGTAGGAGAAGAATTTTGTTGTTGCTCTTGGTAGGCATTTTAATCATGACCATAAAATTTCATGGCTTCACTTACCTGGCATTATTCTTTTCTCTCAGAGGAAAGGCAGTATTTTCCCCATGGAGGATCAGTGTATTCATTTCCTTCCTTTTCTCCACAGCATGTTCTGAACGTATTCACTGCTAGGCATAGGACAAACAGTAAAAATGGTATGTTTTCTGCCCCTCCAGGAATGGACAGAGAAATACAAACCATTTAAAAGTACGTGCAATAGTGTCATGTTTCTCTGTACACAGTGAAGTCGGGACATAATAAAAAAAGATAGTGATTTATATGTGGAGGCAAGATCATAAATATTGAAGGATGATGTAGGAAAGTGTTGACTAGAAGAGAAAGGGATGTTAGCTCTCCTGGAAGAGGGATCAGTGAAGGCAAAGTCCAGACGGAGGCAACATTGGAGATATTGTGGGAATCACAGAAAGTCTAGATGCTTTGGAACTGTGGTAGATGGAGTGCAGCCAAAGATTGTGTTGATGAAGTAACCAGGAAAAGCATCATGGAAGACTAGGATGCCATGTTAAAGAGCTTGGATTTTCCTGTAAGAAAATGGGAAGGCCATAGAAGAGTTACAGGCAGGGGTAGGAGGCTGATGCCAGGGAAACCAGGAGGGTACTTATGAGGCCCTGAACCGAGCGAGAGAGTAGCAGGAGTGAGGAGAGGAGAGATGGTGAGGAGAAATGTAAGTGGTTGAATGACAATGACTTCATATTTAAATGATTTGGATGGAGGGAGGAGTCTAGGGTGATTTTAGTTGGTTTGACAGGAAAGTTTAATTTTGGACATGTTGATCTTGAGATGCTAGGGGAACAGCCATGGGGAATGGCAATGTCCATCAGGCAGTTGGGTAAACATGACTAAAAGCTCAGGAGAGAGATTCAGGAGCGAGAGTTAGCCTAAAAATTAAATCTGAGTGGGCCTCTTGAGACACAGGCAGTTGTGGAGGCCATGACGACGTTTCTTGAAAAGTGTGTGGATTGAAAAAAGCCCAACACAGAGCATTCAAAGGAAAAACAAATATATTTAAATGACAAATAGAGAACAGTCTGCAAAGAAGGCTGGGAGGGAACAAATAGTGGAAGGAGAAAACTCTAGAGAAGTGGCTCTTTTGGCTTCTGGGAAGGAGGTTCTTGGGGGTCACGTGTCCTCTCCACCTCCCTGAATCTTATGGCCTGTTTCTTTCTGTATTCTCTCTTTCTTCTGTTTCAGGATCTCTTCCTCTGCTCATTTGTAGTTTCTGACCCTCACAATTTTGGTTTCACAAGGTCAAATGTTGCTTCCAGAATCTCTTTGTACATCATGACCTTTTAGCTCCCATGCCAGTGTTTTCTATTTCTAATTCCTAAGAAAGAGAATCTGATAGGTCTGATGCTTCTTTTTGAGTCAGGTCACATCAGGGATCTAGGCTACTATGACCAGGTGTCTACTCCCACTCCTATCACCTGTGATCTTAGGTATAAAATATGGCTGCCCAGGTTCATCCTTTGGCAGGAGATATGGGCAAAAAGAAAAAACAAAAAGTGGTCAAGAATGACATCTATAGTTTATGTAAGTTTAAAGATGGGAATCCTTAACAATGGCAGATACCATGGCATGTCAACAAAGAGTCCTCTGGGTCTAATGATATGGATGCCAGCTAAGGCACTGGCCAGTTGCTGGGATGGCAAAGAGGCATCTGGTTGCTGTGAGCTCGCAATAAATGAAGGCACAAAGTAGAGACATAGAGTTGTAGCTTCCCCTCAACCACAATCTTAACCTCAATCTTTATAATATAAAGGCAAGGAAGGAGGGGATGATATTGATACAGGACACAGAGGGTAGTGGTAGTTGTCCTTTTTTTCCTTCTCAAACATATATTTTATTTTTTTAGGTATTTGCCCTTGTTGAGTAGAACTGTGGGTCAGGACTTTGGAGCACAGATAACAGAACTACCATTAGAACAAGAAAGGATCTCTTTAAATAAGCCTGTGGGAAGGAGGGCAGGAGAAAAGCAAGGTGGGTGATCTGTTGGAAAAGTAAGATGTTGACAAAGGGGACTGAATTCTACTTTGCAAAGTCTCTCTCCCTTCACTCCAAACCTTACCTAACACAGGCCTTTACACACTTTCTTAACCAAATGAACAAACAAATTCCTATAGTGGCTAGAAGTTTGTAGTCATGAGGTTCTTCTCTGTTCTTGGAGGAGAAGAGGAGCAGTGATATAATGAAATAGTACTGATCTTGGGAGTCAGAAAACCTGGGTCCCCTTGGGAAAATCATGTCCATGTCTTTGAATTCCACTGTAGAGTGGGAATATTTTACTTACAATGACACAGGAATACCAATATACGGTGGAAACTTAGAAGAAGAAATAATCAAGCCTGCTAAGGTCACTTGGGGAAGAGTGAAGAGTTCCAGAGAAAGTAACATTTGAGGTGGGTCATGAAATATGAGGAGGTCACCAGGCTAGAAGGTAAGGAAAGGGGTTTGACTTGAGCTAAGTGTACAGTATCATTCACAGAAAGTGACTACCAGAGGCCTCTTACGACCTGGGAATTGCCAAAAGACCTGGAACTACATGCCTTTGCTCTGTCGCTGAACAAAACATATGCATCTCCAATCAGTTAGCCCCATCATGCTTTTAAGTCTATACTGCTATATTCTCCCTCCTTCTTACTCATTCTACTGCTGCTATCCTTTTCCACTGAGGCCTTCTAGAAATCCTTCTTTAGAGAAAACCAACTACCCTATGCCATCATCTTTTTCACCACCTTTTTCACTACCTTTCCTGAAGCTTAATATGTGTTTACTGTCAATTGATGTTATTTTCCTATATAAATTTTCTGAATAATTTTTTTCAAGTATTCTTTTCTCTCTAGATATACCATTTGAATACCCATAACTTAGACAACCATTTATGGATCTTGAGCTCTAACTTTCCTATGGGTTTTAGGTTGCATATTAGATATATTTATCATTTGGGTGTTGCATAGATACAGCATATTCAAAATTGAACAATAATCCTCCTAATTCTCAAGCAACCCTAGACTTTCTTTCTCAGGAAATGGCCTACTACACAGCTAGCCTCCCAAACTAGAACCTTGGGGGGATATAAAGGGTGAGTATCCTAAACCTCATTTTCTCCCTTACCTGTGATACACAATCAGTAACCCAAGTCATGGTCATTTGAGCCCTTGAATTAATTATTTTTTCTTTCCATTTCTATTTCCTCTGCCATAAGCCAGTTTATCACTTTGCATTTAGGTTTCTGAAACAGGCTCTTAACTGCTGTCCTGGCCTTCAGCTTGGTTCTACTACCTAGCCTTATAGTCCATCCTCTACCCTTATAGTCACAGTGATTTTTCTAAAATAGGAACATAAATGCATACTCTCTTCTTCAACTCCTCAATGGATCCTTCTGCCTTGAGAGGAAATGTACCTCTTTAGGCAGGGCATTCATGGTCTTCTAGATCTAGGATCCTGTCAAGCCTCTTTGTGGTCTCTTCTCCATACTCACTGTTCACATCAATCTACTTTCAGGCCCCTATGGAGGCATGCTGTTTCGTGTTTTTGAAATAATTGTTGCTAATTCTTATTGAGAAGTTACTATTTACAAAGATCTCCCTTCTCACAACCCAAGTGATCTGTTATTATTTTCTCCCAGTTGACAGAGGAAAAAAATGAGGCATAAATCATTTAGGTAACCTAACCAAGGTGACACAGCTAGGAGGGACACAACTAGAATTTGAACTCTATCAGTCTCTCTCTAGAATCTATTCTTTTAACACTATATATAGCATTACCACACTGTCCCTTCTTCTAGAAGACCTCTTTTTTCACTTTGCTTACCTCATACTTACTCTTCATCCACTTAATCTGGCTTCTCCTTCCATCAAAATTCTGAAAAATCTCTCACAAAAAATATCAGTGAACTCCAAAGGAAAATTTTCCATTCTCTTCTTAACTTCTTAACTTGATCTCTCAAATGTTTTCAACCATTGGTCACTCTATAGGCCCTGAAATATCTTCTTCTGTTCATATGATGATACATAATTGGTCTTTCTGATTTATCTCTGAATGTGCTTTCTCCTCTACAGAATCTTCATACTTGAGTCCTTAAAGATTCAGTCCTAGTTTCCCCATTCTTCTCTCCCTATGCTCTTTGCACTGAGTATCTCATCCATGTCACAGGTTCGATTTCCATGGATATGTTAACTTCTAAACTTGTATTCCCTTTGTTCTATAAAGACCCTTAACGCACAGTGCTTCTTTAACATTGCTTGAATTTCTCAAAAGTACCCTACACTCAATATATTCAAAATGGAATGGTCAGTTTTCTTCCATATATTGCTCTTCAATGTACCTTAGCACCACCTTTCAGCTAGTCAAATGATTTAAACAACTGGTCCCATTGACCAAAGAGCACTAGGAAAAAAACCCCTCTAGTCCAAGTTAGATTTATTTCACTTAATACTACAGCTCAGAGAATGCACTCCAGAGGAACTATAGGTTGTCTTAGTAAAGGAAAGTTTTAGGAGCTTCTTATAGGATTTAAGGGGTATTGTATGGTTATGGAGAGGATTTAAAACCATGGGGTCCAGTTTTGGATCAGAGATTGTCAAAAAGCTAGGGAAATTCAATGACTGGTTTTGCTTTACTTTTTAAAAGATTTATTTAATTTCAGAGAGAGAGAGAGAGAGAGAGAGAATGTTTATGTATATGCAAGAGCAGGGGGAAACATTAAGGGGGAGGGAGAGCAAAAATCTCAAGCAGACTCCATGCTATCTACAGAAGCTGACATGAGGCTGGATCTCACAACCCTAAGATCATGACCTGAGCCAAAACTAACAGTCAGTTGCTGAACTGAGTGTATTACCTTAAGTGCCCCTTTGCCTTTTTTTTTTTTTTTTAATATAAAATAGGATCATTAGGGGATCCCTGGGTGGCTCAGCAGTTTCGCGCCTGCCTTTGGCCCAGGGCGCGATCATGGAGTCCCGGGATGGAGTCCCGCGTCGGGCTCCTGGCATGGAGCCTGCTTCTCCCTCTGCCTGTGTCTCTGCCTCTCTCTCTCTCTCTCTCACTATGTCTATCATAAATAAATAAAAATAAATCTTTAAAAAAATAGGATCATTAAAGTGAGCTGAAGATGGTCACTGCTAAAGAAGCAGGAGTTAGTTACATGTTAGAAGAATGATGTTGAGACTGACCTTGTCTCTTGTTCCAGATGTGCCACCTGAATGAATATAATCCATAACTGTCATTTATTTTATATTTTAGCATCTCCACGTTTTATCTAGGCAATTTTGGGAAATGTGACTTGAAGTCTCAGCTTTAATTTTCCAGTATAAACAAAAAAAGGAATTATCTATTATTATGTCAAACAGAAAATTCAAAATTACTTTACATATGATTTTAGTTGCACATATATTTTCCTTCACTTAGTACTGAAACATTTTTCAGGTTTTCTAGGAAAAAAACCCCAAATATTATTCTAGCTATTTGAAAAAAAAAAAATTTTTTTTCATCTGACTGGCAGACTATGATACCTACCCATTTAGAGGCAGGGCAACCAAGAAATCATCAATTGCTTGAGGTCTACAGAGTTATGCATCCAGCAATATCTTACTTTTTTCAAAAGGAAACTGAAAAAATGGAAGAAGACCAACACAGACTACCCAAATAATCCAGTGGTAAGACAGTCACTGTAGTGGTTAGGTGGTTAGACTCTCAAGTCAGATGCCTAAATTGAATCTTGAATTTACTGTTCCATAGCTTTCTTCCTGCCTCCTACTTGGAGCCAGTTGCTTGACCTCTCTGTATCTGAATTTTCTCTGTAGTAAAGCAGAAGAAAGTATAGTCCCTTTCAGGATGATTGTGAGGATTGAATAAGTTAATAAAGTGCTTAGAACAGCACCTAACACGGCATAGGCACTCAATAAATATTTACTTGGCATTATTATTATAACCTTCATGTCATTTGGAGTTTAAAAAACCTTTTAAAAATTGAGTAGTTGCCAAGGACACTCTGTATGAATGGTATGTATGTGTTTAAGAGAAATATAAAGTTGGAGTCACCTCTAAAATTTTTTAAACAGATCTGGCCACTCAAGAAGACTCCTTCAGAGAGGGCTGCTCAGATGCCAGCACATTTGAGGATACTGAATCTGGAATTATGTTAACATATTGGAACCTTCCATGGAGACTGGGATGGTGAAAGAGCAATTTGAATAGTAGACTTTCAAAACTGTCAAAGAAATTGATGATGTATTCCTGCTTGCCAGGAAGGGGCTTATGCAACACCTTTGGACTGAATATAAGGCCAATAAAAATGGGACTTCTGGGGAGATTCAATGAAATCTATAACTGAAGTGGTCCCATTCTTCTCTTCCTGTCAAACTGGCCATTTTGACATCTATTAACTAATACATGTAAGTGGGGTAAATATTTTTTTGATTATGACATCTGTTTAAACTGGCATTCTGTGTCTGTTCAAACTTTCAGTTAAACTATATGCTGTTAGCATTTACTAGATTGTAGGCGGTTTCTTTGGTCCAGAGAAAGTTTGCAACAAAGATTAAATTATAGGTTATTTTTTATACTCAGATGGAGCACTCAGAAAAGTTCTTTGTATTTATTTTTTTATTTTGTGACTGGCCACTCGTGCATTTTTGGAGGGTGTGTTTGAATTAAGTTTACTGGCACGTTTATGTAGAAGACTTGCTATGTTAACTGATTTTTGTCAAGTCATTAGTAGATTGCTTGCCTATGTTTCCTTGTATTTTATGTACAGATATCTAGGCTGGAGACTAAAGAGGTTAGAAACTACTTAAAGTTCTAACAATAAAATAATGGGTAAACAGGATATATCTCATTAGGATGGACTTTCATGAAGTCATTAGAAAAGATCATTATGAAGGCAGTATAGAATCATGGGACAATGTTTCTTATATAATACTAGGTAAAAGAGGCAAAATACGAAAGGGTATGTTGACTGTTAAGGCAAATACAAACAATGTATGTGTTTGGACCAACTGAAAAGAACTACTTGATAGTGGGAATATGAGTAATTTAAATATATTTTCTTCACTTCTTTTTAACAAAAAGAGAAAAAGTAAGCCCTTTAAGTGGCATGACCAAATTTGTCAAGAGCCAAATTTCTTGCTCATTTTTCATGGATTTGTAAAAATGACAGCCTATGTGTTAAACCAACTTGAACTTTAGCCCAAGAACCTGACTTGTTTGCCTCAATAGATTCACTGTATCTTGACTTTCTTAATAAATTCTATGCAAATTCTCATGCCAAGTGTTTGCTATCTTTATTAATATGAAAAGACCTGGTGGGTGAAAAGATACCATAATCAGAGATAAACAGGCAAAGCACAGTTTATGGGGTGGAAAGTCCATTGAAAGATATGAAGGCCTTTTGAAAAGTTGTTCATAATTGCTATATATTTTTTAGAAGTTAAGAGTCTTGAAAGATATAGATAATACAGAATATTTTCACATTCTTAACATTTACTTCCACATTAAATCTTTTACATTGTAATTAAAAGACACTGCCATAGTCAGTTGTGAGAAATGTTACAAAAAGCCCACAATTCAAACCCAAAACTTCTATTAACAAGTCCTCTTGGAGTAATGCCTGTTTAAAGAATGTAGGCTGAAGGTAGAAGGGGTTTGTGAAATTCTGGTTTCCTTTGTATTTATTCTTTGGCAGTGACTGAAGGAAAGGGGGATCTAACCTTCTTAGATACAGACCTCTTGAGCATGAGCCAATATGTAGGTCCATTTAGGGTAAGGCTGTGAGTACCCTTAGGATTTGCATGCTCCTCAACCCTGGAATGGAATGCAGTAGACACTACAGAGCCTGGCAGGGTATTCTGTGTTCTTGGGCATAAAACTATCTCAGAGGAACCATTTTAAGACTGACTTCTCAAATGTTAAACACTTGGGGATCCCCTTAAAATACCCATTTTAATTGAGTAGATTTAGGGTAGGGACTGAGGCCCTGCATTTTAACAAGCTCCCAGGTGAGGCTGATGCTGTTGGTTCATAGACTGCATTTTTGAGTAATAAGCTCAGTTTAGCTGAGAAAAATAAGTGATGCTCAGCTTACTTAAGAAAAATGTGATGTAGAAAAATAAGCCTAATCTTTGCTTCCCATATATTATTCATAACTGGAAACTAATCTTTGGACAAGGAAGTATGTCATTGGAGTGGAGTCCAATTTTTATTTATCACTTTAGTGTCCAGAAAGATCAGTATTGGTAACTAAAAAATATACCCTGTAACTCTTATGTTGAAGTCTTATGCACTGCTCTGTGCTCACCAGCTTTGGGGAATGTTATTGCCTTAACATTATGATGTGTGGACATCTGCTTGGATGGCTACCTTCAAAATCTTTTTTGGAATTTTCAAATTTATAAATGGATCTCTTTATAAAATTCCTTGATTATTTTCATGACCCTTTTATATATGACATGTAAAATGCCAAAGTATTTGATATTTAATAATTAGCAGTTGTTTTTAGGTTTATTTTTAGTAATTAAGATTTGTTTTAAAATTAAAACTAAAGTTAATGTCTTAAGGCAGGAAACTTTGTGGTTTTCATTGGTCTTCCCAATATAATTAACCACTATTATTAGTGTTCAATTCTTTCAAATGTGGCCTCAGGATGAAACTTTCAATTTTAAATTATAAAGTTCTGATTATACCTTATCATATACTTATGAGACAATAAAAACTAAGTATGAAATATACTACCTAAAGTAGTTAAAATGAATATATTATTTGGAATGTCAATGGGATTCTTTTTTTTTTAATTTATTTTTTATTGGTGTTCAATTTACTAACATACAGAATAACCCCACAATGGGATTCTTATTAGTCAATCATTTTTTTTAAACCTGAAAACAGTGAGCTGAAATACCTCTTAAAATGTATTTCCTATGAGAATACATTTCTATGGAAAACACATCTACATGGGTTTTTTTGGTTTCTTTTTTCTTTATTTGTATAGTTTTGAATATAGTCCTAGACCTTAATTCTTTGGCCCACTGAATTTGATCACAGAGGTAGACCAAAGAAAAGAACAAAAGGGTAGTCTTTAAGTAGATACAGGGCATTCAAATCACTATGCTTTCGGGAAAATAATTAAATTCCTAGGGATCCCTGGGTGGCGCAGCGGTTTAGCGCCTGCCTTTGGCCCAGGGCGTGATCCTGGAGACCCGGGATCAAATCCCACGTCAGGCTCCCGGTGCATGGAGCCTGTTTCTCCCTCTGCCTATGTCTCTGCCTCTCTCTCTCTCACTGTGTGCCTATCATAAATAAATAAAATAAAAAAATATTAAAAAAAAATTCCTAGAGTCAATGAGGAATAAGCAAAACATGCTCAAATATTACTGCTTGCTCCTTGGGTGTATATTACTGTTATGATTATTAAGGATATATAACCCTAATGTGTGTTACTAAATTATTTTGTTGTAATTGAATTTCGATTGAAATGTGAAAGCACCCAGCAGTCAGTTCACAGATGTTCACTGAAGTTCTGTTGGATTTTCTAATATCTTACTTGATGAAAAACATGTATACTCTGTTCTTTGGAAAGTTACAGATATTTGGCCTTCTGTTTCTTTCAAAGATAGAATTCTGATCTGGCCAACAAACAGCTATCCTATCCTTCTTACATATTTGCATCTTGTAGAGAGGCTGGAATCTAAAAATTAGGACATAAATGGGTATATGATGTATCGCCACCAGGCTACTATGATCTAAGACCTTCAGAGGTCTTAGTAACATTGCTTTATTTACTTAACTAAACAAAACTCCATGAGATTTAGTTTTAATTTTCATAATAAAAGAATGGTAAGAAGATCTTGGTTGAATTTACTACGGTTTCATTAATCTTAAAGGTAGGAACTATGCTATTAATGGCAATAATTTTAATGAAATCCTTTCTTCTCCAAGCATCTGTAACCAATTTATTAGAATGAAAACATATTACCAGTAATCTCATTAACAAAAGTTGATATTAAAACTGTGCTAAAAGACCTAAAATATGAAGCATATTTTTAAAGAATTCCAAATTCATTTATTTTCAAGATAAACAACAGTATTTGCTATTAATGAGAGAAAAGTTAACCAAGAAAATAATTTATCTTGCAATAGCTTTCGGTATTTATACTCTAAATGTTGATCCTCAAAACTTCTAAATATCATTCTTTAAGTACAGTATAACCTGCCCTTTAGGGATGGCTTCTCGAACCTAGTATAAACTGGTAACGTGAATATAGTTTTGGACTCTGGGCACTGTTGTATACACAGTAAGATATTCAGAATTCTATACGTTAAAAATAAACCTCCTTTGCCTTCAATTTTATTTTTAGTTCTGTCCTTTTAAGTTAGCTTAAATAGAAACGGAGCACTTAATTTTTTCTTTATGGTTTAAAGTCTCTTCCTTATGCCTTTATTCATAGAGGTTTACCTGCAGCTATACTGTCTATTAAAATTAGAAATATTCTGAAGTCACCAGAACACCAGAAATGTCTGTTGTTATAATCAAATGGTATCTGGAATTGTTTTATCTTTCCCTTGAAACACATTATTTGGGTATACTTTGCTTGATGGGAAACCATCATTGAACCTTTTTCTTAAAGAGCCGTAGCAGTATTAGAAGGCTGGATTCTTTCCTGAGAGGGGAGCTAACTCAGAATATATGCACACTTAGTTCAACATGATTAGCTGATGCACACCGATTCCCCTGTTGACCAAATGGTGATTTTAAGTTGGAATTTGTATACTTTCCCTTTTTTTTTCCTTAAATTCAACATGTTCAATCATAACTGTCTGAGTACAAGTTAAAGGCTTTTCCTCCCACGAGATTTAAATACATGCTACTTTGTTCTGTGCTGAAATGTGTTAACTCTCTTATTCTGGATTGTGCATTGGAAAACTCTAATAAAAACAGTATAATTTTTTTTAAAGGTCTTCCATTGACAGAACATCTGCAAACTTAATGAGACAATCCATTGAGATAAATACATCCACTAATAAATCCCCATACATGCAGCCAGTAGCATCACTGGCCAAGTACAAACCATCTGGGGAGGTTTGGAGACTTCAGTTCCTTTGGTCACAGGTTACCAGAGCACATATTTCACATAGCAGATTATTTCTTAAACAGTCTTCCTTCCTGAGAATAAGCCATTCTACTGACCACATTTAAAAACAACCTAAAGTAACCTATAATTAAAGAGGAGAATGGAAACAGAAGTGAATAGTCTAGGACAAAGTTCGTTCATAGCAAAGAACTGTGTGTTTACGTAGACACTTTTTTTTCTTCCCCAGTGTCATTATCTAAATCTTAACTTGGGACACCTGGGTAGCTCAGTCGGTTAAATGTCTGCCTTTGGCCCAGGTCATGATCCCAGGGTCGTGGGATCAAGCCCCACATCAGGCTCCCTGCTCAGCGGGGAGCCTGCTTCTTCTCCCTCTCCCCTTCTGCCCACCCTTCAACCCCTCTTGTTCTCTTTCTCTCAAACAAATCTTAAAAAAAAAAAAATTTTTTTTAAATCGTAACTCTTTCATATGCCTCTCATATGTGTTTCAGTGAATAGATTATATACTCCTAAAGATTAGGAACTGCCAGAGTCTACTTCTATGAATGTTTCTCCCCAACCTATAGTGTCTAGAATAGTCTTATACTATTGCAGACACACAGTGGTTGATTGAATTCTGTGCCACATCTACAAAGTACTTTTACTGAGATGTAGGAAATTAATAAAAGATTAATTGCAGATTTAGTTTAATAGTTGTAAAATATTCATATTTTCCTTCTTGAGGCTGTTTTGGCATATTGTTTCCTTGAAACATTTTTCCATTTTGTAAATTTATAGTCATAAATGTACTGGTAAATTTATTAGCATGTTCTCTTTTATATTCCTGATACTGATTATTTGAATGTTTTAGTTTTTTAATTATTGCCAGAATTGTGTGAATTTTATTAGTTATCTAAGAACCAATTTTTGGAGGTGTTAATCATCTTTCTGTTTTTTTTTTCACTATTAATCTTTTGATTTTTAGTCTCTCCCTTTTCTAATGTGTTCAAAGCTCATGTTTTCTTATATCATGGTTTAGCTCATCCCACAAGTTTTGATGTGCAGTGTTATCAATTATAATTCAATTATTTTCATTATTATTCAAAATACTTTGATTTCCACTGTGATTTCTTCTTTGACTCAAAAGTTGTTTAGATGTATAATCTACCAGTTTAAAATATATGGAAATTTTCTACTTAGATTTAAAACAATTTTTTTAGCTTAAATTCATTGTGATCAGAAACTATAATTTCAATTTTTTGAAAATTTATTAAAATTTACTTCAAAGCCCAGGACATGGTTATTTTTTGTAAAAATTCCACAGTTACTTGAAAAAATTATATAGTGGTTGGGAACAGTTTATTGTATTTGTCCATTAGGTCAATTTTACTTCTGTTATTGTTCAAATCTTGTATCTTTAAGACTTGCTTTTTCCATTAAGATAGATGGGGAGAGCATGAAAATATTTCCAGCATGACTGTAGATTTATTTCTTTTATAGTTGTTTTTGTTTTATATATTGAGATTATGGTTTTACTAAATACAAACGTAATTATTGTATTTTCCTGGTAAATTGAAAGGTTTTCATTATGAAGGGCTTTTCTTTATCAAGAACATTTTTTGCCTGACATTAACTAGGAGCTCCTTTGTATTACACTTTCCTTTTGATGAATATTTGCAAATATGCCTTTTTTCTATTAATTTTGAACTTTTTATATGCTTGTTTCAGATGTATTTCTTCTAACATGTTATTGGACTCTATCTTTCCTTGAAAAAATAAGTCTATCTTTGTTTTAGAATTGAAGCATTTAAGTTATATTTAATGGAATTGCTGATATATCTGAATGTATAGCTACCATGCTATACTATTTGCTTTATATATGTATTATTTGCCAGGAATTAATTGCTTTACATTGAGAACTTCAACCATCTGCATTAATATGACAGGAGTATGGGATCTAAGAACTGAGACCAATAAATAATTTCATTGTTTCAGGTACAATTAATACTCATATATTAATTTATCTCAGACAATCTGGTCATCATGGCAAAGAGCTCACTTATCAAGCAACAGTTTACTTATCAAGACTAGCGCCAAGACCCTTCCCTTGCAATAGATACTAATCACAAAACTATTGTCATAAACTTTTCCAAACTGCAATCTGGTGCCCACCTGAAAAGAGCCACTTTTTTAAACCACTTGAGCCCAGACTTCACAATCCTATAAATCCTCTCCTGACTTTACCTTCAGAGACTGTCAAGGCGGAATCCTCTATTACTATAGAGAGTTCTAATAAACTTCGTTTTGCTTTATTAACAGATTGCCAGGAGATATTTTGGGAGGGTTCAGTAAGATATTTATTCCTTTAATCCGCGTAATAAGCTTATAAGTTAATTCTATTCTTATGTTCTTTTTACAGATGAGAAATCGAGGCATACTGAATACTAAAGTGATTACACAAGGACACACAACAATTTAACTCACATGAATCTCAACTATGCTACTAATATTACTTCTTCCCTTGAAGTCTATCTATCTGAAGATATCATAAAGGATCCTATGTCCTGGCCTTCTTAGCCCTATACAATAATTATAGTACTGATTATTATAATTAGTAATTTTGTTGTCTTCTTCACTAGACTGTGTGCTCTTTAAAAGGAGGAACATATCCTCTGTCTCCATGCTGCCAGTGGCTAGCATAACCTCTGACACATTTGATAATCATTCAATAAATGTTTCTAAAATGAAAATTAAATGAAACCCCACTTTACCAATGAGGCGCTGAGCTATTAAGAATTTAGCCTAGTTAGAATGTAACTGTCATAACTTATGCTCCTGCCAATATCCCACATTCTTTAGCTCGACTGTAAATGAGCTCTCCAAGAGCAGTTTTTATGGGACACGTGGGTGGCTCAGCAGTTGAGTGTCTGTCTTTGGCTCAGGGCATGATTCTGGAGTCTTGGGATCGAGTCCCACATGGGCTCCCCTGCATGGAGCCTGTTTCTCCCTCTGCCTCTCTCTGTCTCTCATGAATAAATAAATAAAATCTTAAAAAAAAAAAGGCAGTTTTTATGAGATGACAGTCTACAAACATTGTAATGGGGATTTATACTGATAAAGCAATAGTCCTACCACAATGTTATATTTCTTTGCTTTTGTTGAGATATTATCATCTTGGTGTAACCTCACAGGTTATATCATGTGGGTTAGCTTTAATCACACAAATTTCTAATAAAAACTATAATTTCTTTGGTACTGAAAGAGTTGGAATTCACTTCTCTATACTAAACAGAGATCTACACATATGAAATTTTTTTTCTTTATTATAAGGAGAAAATAGTGTTATATAAGTATTTAGACCTCAGGGAAGAAGTTCAAAATTTTACATAACTAGGAATGAGGGGTGGGGTAGCAAATGTGAGTGTGTGCATGCTCATAAGTGTACAGATTAAACAAGATTGGTAAAATGTTGACAATTACTGAAGTCTGTAGTGACTACATGGGGATTCATTAGACTCTACTCTTCACTTCTGAACACATTTGAAATTTTCCAAATAAAAAGCTTAAAAAATGCTAATTTCCCCAACATTACACTAGCTATACAAAATACCCGATTGTTCACTGGCTGCAAACTTAATATCACAACCCAAAGCAAAAAATTATTCTTCTATCCTTAAAGTCCATATCTCACAAGGTGTGTATTTTTTTAAGGGCACAGACTATTTCCTCATGTAACTGACATTAAAACACATATTAAGCACTTTTTATGTCTGCCTGGTTCCTGGGTGTTTCTTTCCTTTAAATGTGGATTTTCCCCTCTGGAAAACATGGAAAATCCTTTCAAAATCTGGAAGAAAATGCAAATGATCTCCTGTACCAACTAATTTTACTATATATACACACCTATACCATTCCTCTGTCAATAGAAGTTTTTAAGTCAGTAAATGTCAAAAAGTGATATGTAGCAAATATCAAGGGTCTCAAATACTGAACGGGAAACAAGGGTCAGATTACAGTGTCCTATTGATATACTAACTCAGGAATGTAGGTCAATCCTTTTAAAATATTTTCATGAGTTCTTATTTTATTAATGTATGCTTCAACAATGGAAAAATTGACTGTGGTATTCTGTTGTTAGCTATAATTTTATTGTTTATTTAAAATATAGAGCAACGTTTTTCAAATATTTACATAACAAATACAAATGTTTAGATGAGCAAAATTAGCAATAGGTTCCACAAACAGATACATCTAATACCTTGCTTCAACTGAAATCATTGCTGCTTCTTCAGGGCAATAATAGCATAACATCTGGGAGATTTCACAGGATCAAACAACTTCACAAGTGCAGCCCATGCAGTATCTTCCTGCAAATTGATAAGTGATTTAAATATATAGCAACTTGTTGAAGAGAAGAATGAGATGAGTCAGACTATATATTGTAAAATAACAACACAAAAAATAAACAACATAAAAGAAAATTATTCTTTGTTGAATGAAATGAACACTTACAATTTCACCTACAGGAAATTACGGTTCAGAAATAAAGACACACATACATAATGAACTATAAGGTTACTCTTTGTTGTAACTGTGAAAAGTGGTCAAAAACAACTGGATACTACTTAAATTATTACATGATGGAAGATTATTCAGCTTTTGTAATATATCTAATGAGATGAGAAAATTCTGAATAAAATAAATGAAATTAGATGAAAAACTGTACTTCTCATTTGATTCCAATTTTAATTAAAGTAGACATAATGTACTCATACATATATGTGCAGCATACATATATTAGAGAAAGGCACTAGAAAATATACCAAACATTTAAAATAATGCTGAAAGATGGAATTATTGTTATTTAAAATTTTTTATATTCTTCATTTAAAATTCTCTAAATGTTACCCTTATAAAAATATTATTTAAAATGATACTATTTAAACAATATTTAAAGTATTAACAAACTAAAGTATTAACAAATTAATATTTGTAAGATTTCTGTCACTTCATTACCAATCTATTAAGTAAATATCAAGGGTCTTAAATACTGATCAGGAAACAAGGGTCAGATTATAGTGTCCTATAGATATACTAACTCAGGAATGTAGGTCAATTTATTTATTTATATCATTTACTTATTTTATTTAGGTCAATGGAAATTGTTTTGAAAAGGGAAACAGCGAGTACCTAGTAAAACATGCCTGATTCTGTCACCTATAAACTTGGAAACCTAAGATTTCCAGTGATTCTGAGATGACTGATAGCTTAAGAAAGTACACAAGTATTCAAATATTTAAAAATTCCCGTTTTCCTTAAAAATACAAATTAGTACAAAAGCAAACTTTTATTAAAATCCACCTGTTCCAAATAGTCTGTTGAAAAGAGAAGTAAAATTACCCCCTCTGATAAAACAAAATTGTTAAAATAAAGGCATCATGGTAGAAACATAAGGCCTAACCCATATATGGGTTTAATTTAAACACTTCACATAACTCTTTTGACCACAGCTCAGAGTAAAATCTGCAAAAAAAACATTTTCCCTAAAGATAACCAAGAAAACAATTTTGGGGGGCAATCAACATAGATAAAACAAGACTGTGAAAAAAAACGAAAGGAATTTTCACTGATCAGTAAGTAATTTTTATACTGCAGAATGCATATGTCCAAAATCCAACAGTGACATAAAAGGTAAATTCTTATAAAATGAAACACACATATACTTTAATGTCTGGCCTTTATTAATTTTAGCTATACAATATATCATATACGACGGCTGTGTTTACTGCCTACTGTATAGTAATTACCATACAATTAAAAGAATATAAACTTTTATTATAGCAGCTTTGCTGAAAACATCTGTTGTACATATGTTTACATTTAAAAGAAGATAGAATGAATATTTAAACTTGGTAAATGTAATAAGAAACTTATCCTAGATATAAGCAGATCCATTTACTGGATAATGAAGATACTTGTTATATATATTTTAAATAACATAATTTACCTGCTCCTTCAGGTAGCAAAGTCGATCTAGAAGAATCAATGTCTCTATACAAGGAGCCAGAACAACTTTCAACTAAAAGAAAGAATAAAATAGAATGATAGAACTTAAAAAAAAAAAAGACTAGGTTAACACTTATGTTTAAGAAAATGTATCTACAGAAATTTATATAAGGCCAAATCTCCAGTACCAATTGTACATCTTCAGAAAATGAATACTGCAGAGATCAAAAGTTTTTCTTTAATGATAATAGGAAAAGAATGTCCTTTGAATGACTTTGAGTTAGAATCCAAAGGCAGTCACACATATGTGATAGAGACCTTTCAAAGGTACTAAGAGTGAAATTCATTAAAAGGAATGCTTGTGAAATAACTGCATTGAGACCAATATGTGTTCAAAGAACTCTGAAATTTCTTTCTGTACGTTTATGATACACTTTAAGAGAAATCTACCATGTGTTCTCTTTATTACATTACTGACACCTAATATAGTTTTGAAATAGGAAATGATCCAAAAGGATTTTTCTGCAGTAAGAGAAAAACAACATAGATTGGTTGGTCCCACAATAAAATTTAACAGAACCCTAGCAACATACCCAATTTAATATGTTTAATTCTGAGATTTACCATATTAAAAGCTTCCAGCTCGTTCATTCTAGGCTTATACTTCTCGTAGTAGTCCATTATAACTTTTTCTGGCAGCTTCAAGATAAAATAACAAAAACAAAAAGTTTAACAACAGTTAAAAAAAAGCTTTTCCTTATCAAACATACCCTAAAGTAAAATCAATATAACAAGTTAAAACAACTTCAATGTCTGAAGAACTCTAAAGATATGCATGAAGCAAGTCAATGCAACTAAGTTCTTTTGTTAGTATCTTCTGCACCTAGTTTATTTAGCATATCATCAATAAAACCAGCAGTAGCATCTTATTAATATTGTTTGACTTCAGCAAGTAAATGAAATACCTACTTTCACTTGTTTCTATGCTTGAGGTATATAGTAGGAATTCAATTAATATTTTTTGAGTAAAATTAAGACTTATAATCATATATCTAAACTATATATTCTGGAGAACAATTTTCAAAAGCAACAAGAACACAATAAGGACACATGTTCATACTTAACATAGTTTCCTCTAACATCCACTGAACAAATCCATCAGCAAGCACTACTTTCTGATTTTTCTCAAAAACATGGGCTGCCTATATAGTACACTGAACCCGTGTGCTTTGCAGGCCACTTTTTAGAACACTTATGCTTCTGTTCACACCAGCTAACTTTATGTTTGCTGAGTCAACTGTATTTGTTTCTCAGCTTGCTATGGCAGTTACATCATTGTAATGATATAAATAAATATTACACAACTAATGAAGTATTAATGCAAAAGTAGAAGTTGTTTCTGTAAAATGGATGCCTTTGTGAAAGGCCTGATAAAGGAAAGCCATCAGAAGAAATTGCTATCAAATTACATGTGGTCAAAACCAATGGAAGACTGGATAAAAAGAGTAAAAAAAAAAAAAAAAAAAAAAAAAAAAGCTGAAAGGATTTATATTCAGATTTTTTTTTGCAAATGTCTAAATGAATTTATTATTTTTTCAAAGCCCTTATTCTTTTTTATACTGCACAAAATTTCTTTTGAATTTAAAAAGTACAAAGAGGTAACAGTGAAAAAGTAAGGTTTTTGTCTCATTCAACTTCTAGTGAAGCCTTCCTGAAAAGATTTCCCCCTTGGTACAGAACACAAGCCGACTATACCTCCTTTCCCAATCCTTTTTAAAATTCTGCCCATCTTTGAATCAAATGAGTACCTCCTGACACAATTTTTTGCAGTAGCGTATACTGGATTGGATCCAGGCCTGAACCTCAAGCCAGCAAAAATTCTCATCTTACAAAATTGTGTGTGTGTTTGAATCATAGCCTTTATTTAGTCTTTACTTCTTCTCCTGCCATCTGAGAAGAATACAAGTCAGAATTCATAATCTTTTTTCAATCCTACTTTACCACTACACTGCTTCCTATAAACATGGTTTTTCAGTTTGATTCCAGGGGTTCTCCAATATTTTGTTTCTTTTATGCCAATCTGAGAAGCATTACCCTGGTCATCAGTTGCATTTGTTCCAAACTAGGAATGGTAGATTTGGCTCCTCATGATATTCCAACTTAGAGAACTGTGTTCTGTTGGTTTTGTTGGTGATCTGTAACCCTGGGAATTTTCTCTCGGTATCTTTCTGCATCCATCTTTACCTTCATTCTGCTTCATAATGTATATGGTTTGGGATTTAACACATTTTCCAATTTAGTCAAAGAAGGAGTTTGTGTTTTGGTTATTTATTATTTATTTATTTATTTATCTATGAATGAGAGAGAGAGAGAGAGAGGAGGGGGGGGCAGAGACACAGGAGGAGGGAGAAGCAGGCTCCATGCCGGGAGCCTGACGCAGGACTCGATCCCAGACTCCAGGATCGCGCCCTGGGTCAAAGGCAAGTGCCAAACCACTGAGCCACCCAGGGATTCCCCAGTGTTTTGGTTTCTATTTGTTGCTTTTCTGTGATCCTAAAGAAAAAAGGTAAGAACATCATCTTAACTCTTCCATTTAAAAAATAATGGAAGTCTGTTGTTTAAGTGAATCAAAGCTGGATACTATAGACTGCGTTAGAAGTATGCCTGATGCAAAAAATTAAGAGAACTCCAAAGAGTGATACTACGATGCAAGGCTGTGTGCAAAAGACCACCACAACAAATGGCCTTGTATTTACACCAAAAGTTTGGTGAGTACAAGTATATTAATATGTTTTTAAGTGAAAAATTCAATGTTTAAGATATGATTACATTTTGATCAATTTTTAAATATGATTTACATATTTATTTGAGAGACAGTGAGAGTGAAAGAGATCAAATAGGGAGAAGAAGCCGCTGAGCAGAGAGCCCAATGTGGGGCTCGATCCCAGGACCCTGAGATCATGAACTAAGCTGAAGCAGGATATTTAACCAACTGAACCACCCAGGTGCCTCTTACTCAGTTTTTGCAATGAAACACTCAACTACTAGCTTCACTGCATTAGATCACAGAGATTATGTGGAGAATTTAAAAAGACATTATCTCATTTAATCCTAACAGCAATCTGTAACATACATATATTCACAGTCTCATTTTATAGATGACACTATTGAACGTTAAAGTCAGGGAGCACATAGGCAGAACCAATATTCTATAGATAAGGGAAGGCATCAGAATTGAGTCACTGCCTGGTGTAGATCATACTCAGGCAAGAACGTGCATAGAAAATTATAAATTGAATTGCACATTGAATGGCAGTTGAGAGTACTGATAATGAACTCCATTTCTCCCTGCTCCAGAAAAAGAGACTAATATGAGTTAAGTTGTGTAACAGAGCCCTAGCTCAGAGGGCTGTGTTTTGGGCTCATGGAGATATCCAATCCTAAATGGAATCTGGGGTGAGAGGCAGTAAACAAGCAGTCATGTTCATGTTCAGGTGCTTCAGATTTTTTTCTCCACTTTTTTGTAATTTTTTGACAGATATTTTAACTCCAATACAACTTGTGTGTTAGACGATGTATGTCTTACTATGCAACACATTTCATATGCTTGACCAACTTCATCCTGTCTGCAAAAGTTTCAAGAGTCAAAGTTCTGAATACAAGCATCTCATTGTTAATGCTTCAGTAAGATTCATCGTTCCTTGAATTTCTTCTGCCTTTATTTCAAACCTCAATTCTTCAGTTTCCTTTAGAAGTACATTTATTTTGTTTCTTGGCAAGCATGGATTTTCTCCTTATTCTTCCTTATTTGCCTGATGACTGCTAGTTTTGGAAAAATGCTAAATAAGCATTCTTCTTGTGCTCAATGTCTGCTAATAGGTTATATAAATATGACAAAAAGAAGCATGTAGTCTAGAGTTAGTCTGGATTGGAGTTCTTCCTCCACAATTTCCTAGATTTTGGCCCTAAGAAATCCACTTAACCTATGTTTCAATTTCCTTGCCCATAAAATGAGTTTAACAGTACTCATTTCATAAGATTATCCTTAGTATTAAGATGATATAAACAAGCTTTTGGCAAAGTCGGCCACAAAGCATTGGTTCTATCAACAGTATCATTTCTTATATTGGTTCTTTTTTTTTTGAAATAAACATATTTTAAAAGTTTTAAATTTATGGAAATTTTAAGATAACATTGAGAGTTCCCATATACCCTATACCACATTTCTCCTATTATTAACACCTTACAATGTGGTTATTTGTTATAATTAATGACGTCAATATTGATACACTATTGTTAGCTAAAGTCCGTATTTTATTCAGAATTCATTAGTTTTTACCTAATGTCTTTTTAGTTCCACAATTCTATCCAGGATATCACATCATTTAGTCCTACTGGTTGTGACAGTTTCTGACTGTCCTGTTTTTAATGACCTTGAGAGTTTTAAGCAATACTTGTCAGACATTTTGTAGAATATTCCTTCACTTGGATTTGCAGATGTTTTCCTCATAAATACTCTGAGGCAAAGGGTTTTTGAGAGGAAGACCACAGAAATAGAGTGCCATGTTCTTGACCTATCAGGGGTATCTGTTAATATAACTTATCATTGATGTTGACATTGACTAGCTGGCTAAGATGGTGTTTGTCAAGTTTTTCCCTCTAAAGTTCTTTTATCCACTTTTCATACTGTACAGTTTGTGAAGAAGTCACTACATATAGCCTACATTTAGGGAGTGAGGAGTAATACTTCATCTCCTTGAGGGTGGAGTATCTAAATAATCTGAAATTCCTCTCCATGGGAGATTTCTCCCTCCCTTCCTTTGTTAAAGTTGTCTTTTTAAAGATCTATATAAGGGGCCCCAGGTAACAAACTTGAACGGTACTGCAATTTCATAGAAAGTAAGCTGGATGAGAGATACATAGTTGTTTAGAGATCCTCCCACATCATACACGATCAAAGATGCGTTGGTAATTGACTCAGTTCTCATCATTAAATGATGAGCCTGAGGCTGCTGACATACCCTTGACTGGTCATAATTGGCTTAAGAGCTAAGGTAGGAGGATGTAGAGATGAGGCCTATTAGTTGATCTACACAGGGAGCTGGGAAGACAAAGCCCGTGGCAATGAGGCTTATAGTCTAATAGTCTTAGATTAACAAAGAAAGTCATCCATACTATTACTCAAAAGATTATTGTCACTGAATCTTCTGGAGTATATAATACAAAGGTGACTTAGTTTGATTCTTACTTTTATAAATGATATAATTATGTAAGTAACTAATATTCACAAGCTTAAAATTTATGGACAATAAAATAAATTTTCATAAAAATAAGGCAAAATGTAGTACATAAAGTTCTTTCCATATTGTCTAATATATACATGTTCAATAACTAGGTAATAGAAATAAAATTTGAATTTTCTACTATATGAAGAGATTTTACATATGAATTAATAAGTTCAGCTCATAGTTATTCTAAAAATTATTGATACATTATGTAATTATTATATATTCTTTCATTTGAATTAAGTCATTTGTACATTTTATACATGTCAATAATTCTAATAATCTAAAATAACCTAACATTAAAACCAATGTTTCCTTCTATATTAAAAGCATCATTAAGAACTAAGATAATTAAGTAGCTCTTTTTCTTCCATAAATAAACAAACAAATGGCATAATACATTTTCCTATTCTTTCAGTGATTATATCACATCTTCCGCTACTTCCTAGAGCTATTCATGGTCAGGGAGACATTTCTGTACCTAAGGCTTCTCTGTGGTTAGCTGGGTGAAAAAAGATAATTTTTATAGGCAATGTCACTATTCTTAAATAGAGTTAGTCTTATATCATGTAAGAATGTTCTCTATAATGGAAATGTCCCTTTACTTTTTTACGCTTGTTATTAAAATGTTATTTGGCATGGTTTTTTGCCATGCCAAATGGTTTTGCATATAATATTGACATAACGTTTTTTTTTATAAATTTATTTTTTATTGGTGTTCAATTTACTAACATATAGAATAACACCCAGTGCTCATCCCATTCAGTGCCCACCTCAGTGCCCGTCACCCAGTCACCTCCACCCCCGGCCCACCTCCCCTTCCACCACCCCTAGTTCGTTTCCCAGAGTTAGGAGTCTCTCATGTTCTGTCTCTCTTTCTGATATTTCCCACTCATTTTTTCTCCTTTCCCTTTCATTCTCTTTCACTATTTTTTATATTCCCCAAATGAATGAGACCATATAATGTTTTGACATAACGTTTTTTATCTCAATTTAAAGAAGTGTAATTGTTAACTCTTGTTTTGTTCTTTTCCCAAATGTAATTGCTACAAATCCATACAATCACAAATTACAGGAAACTTTATTATTAACAGTATGCTCATTTTTAAGGGTAATGTGAGGTGGTTTATAATATGAAGCATAAAAACCTATCAACAGTAGGGCCATTAAAGAAAGGATGAAGTCTCAAAAGTATACTTTCAAAGGAGAAAAATATGATGCCAAAATCACCTAGCTAAGAACAGTTGCTGGAATCAAGCATAAATAAATATTTGACCCTCCGGATAGCTAAGGAAAAAAGAAATAAGCTGAGTGTTCTTTGAAGGAAATCGTCCTATCATGAAAAATCAAATTATTATGTAGATTGTTATATAACAGAACCTAGATGATATGAAAAAGTTTTGAAATATTGTCTTTATTGAATGTCCAAAAATATCCTCATACCAAATACATTAACATTCTGAATGCCTCTAAAACCTAAGCCCCATTTTAGTGTGTTTCTGCCCAATCCCTATTTAGGGAAACAGTCTTGGGTTGCCACTTATGTAAAAATCTTCCTGCAGTTACAGTTTCCCCTTTTCTCTCTCACTTATTGGATTTAGGGTGTTTGTTTATAAAAATTCTATCCAAACAGCTGTGAAAGAAATCAAATGAATTAATTAGGTCCTCTTTTTCTGGGTCAGAGGTGCTGTTCAGTGAAGGGAAGTGATGTACAATGTTTGTTGCAGGTGGGGAGCTGAGTCATGAATAAACAATTTATCAATAAGCAAAAATCTGGAGAGAAATATTATCTAGAATGAAGAGTGAGATAGCTGTGAGTTCAGAGCTCTGATTAACAAAATACATTCTGAGGAGACTAGGCCGTACATCTCTTTCTTGGTTTTTGTGAAGTCAAGAGATCTCAGTTTTTCTTATAAGTATATGTATTCCTGGAATAGCCTCTCATGAATTATTTAGAAAACCTGAGTAAGTCATTATTTCTTGAAATCAAATGACCATGTATCTTCCTTCTTAAACCATACCACAGCAAACAATTTAATCATAATTCTGATAATACATCACTAGAGGGGTGAACTACTGTAGGCAAAGGGTTGTAAATAGGACAATATAGTTCTTTAATTATGTGATTTGATATAAAGATTTATGACAACATAGATAGATCCTGAGGGTATTATACTAAATGAAATAAGTTAGACTAAGAAAAATACCATGGTGATTTTACTCATATGTGGAATCTAAAAAAAGATGAATAAACAAAAAGCAGAATCAGACCTATAAAATACAGAGAACAAACTGAAGGTTTCCAGAGGGGAAGGGGATAAGAGATGGGCAAAATGCGTAAAGGGAAGTGGGAGATATAAGCTTCCAGTTATGGCATGAAGTCAGTGGAATAAAAGGCACAACATGAGGGATGTACTCTGTGGTATCATGATAGTGTTGTACAGTCACAGACGGTAGCTATACTTGTGGGGAGCACAGCATAACATATAAAGAAGCTGAATTGCTATGTTGTACACCCTACCTTGTCACCTTGTCTGCTTAGTGAACCCCTATATATCCTTCACATATCCTTTGTGAAATCTTCACAGGCAGAGTGAGTCACTCCTTTCTCTATGCTTTCATCCTACTTTATATATGTGTCTATTATTGTAGATTCATGGTATAATTACTTGTTTTCTATTTAAATGGGTTATCTCTTAATTATCTCTGTAGCCCCAGAGTTTATACTGTTCTTGACACATGGGAGATTTTTCAAAATAGGTGTTTGTTGATGAATAACCAAATGGTTTTGCTCTCAAAAGTTTTCCTTTCACTGTTCCCTTTTGGAAACATCTAAGAGTATTTTTCTAAATTATCCTTTACTGCTCTTTCCTATTTTGCAAGATGGTGGGTAAAAAAACTAAGAAGAAACCTGAAACCAAGAAGGCTGATCCTAGTGGCAAGATTAAGAAATAAGAATGGTAACCTCAAGGCTAAAGCACTAAAGGCAAAGTCCCATTACAGCTGAAATCCTGTCGTAGCTAGAGGAACTGGCAGATATTCCTGATTCCCAGAAGGCCATAAACAAGAGGAAGTATTCAAAACTAACTCCTGGGTTGAGAAGAAAAAGAAGGAGAAGGCTCTTGGTACTGTCACAAAACCAGCTGGTGGTAATAAGAATGGTAGTACCGGAGTGGTTAAACTTTGCAAAACGCCTAGGTATTATCCAACTGAAGATGTGCTGTGAAAACTAATGAGCCATAGCAAAAAACCTATCAGGAAGCATTGAGAAAATTGTGAGCTAGCATCATTCCTGGGACCATTTTGATCATCCTCACTGGGCAACACAGACGCAAGAGGGTGGTTTTCCTGTAGCAAATGAGCAGTGGCTTGCTACTTGTGACGAGATCTCTGGTCTTAACTGAGTTCCTCTGTGTAGAACACACAGAAATTTGTCACTGCCACCTCCACCAAAATTGAGATCAGCAGGATGAAAATCCCAAAAGATCTCACTGATGCTTACTTCAAGAAGAAGCTGTGTAAACCCAGACATGAGGAAGGCAATGAGAAGGAGAAACATGAGACCACACAGCAGTGCAAGGTTGATCAGAAAGCTGTAGACTCGCCAATTCTGCCAAAAATCAAAGCTGTTCCTCAGCTTCAGGGTGATCTCCACTCGGTTTTCTCTCACAAAATGGAGTTTAGCCTCACAAAATGATGTTCTAAATTTCTTACAAAGAACTTTACTAAATAACTGATCCATTAAAAAATAAATATATTATCCCTTACTTCCATTAAGGTTTTTAGCTTAGTAGTTTTCAACTCTATTCAACACTACAGAATCCCCAACAAATCACCAGTTTTATGGTCTTATTTTACTTAATATCTGAAATTAACTTCAATTATTTGAGTATTCATTCTATGTGTATAATACACAAGTTCTAGAAAATAAGCTTTTCTTTCCCTCTTCTTAAAAACAAATACTCCAGCTCATTCTTTGTCTAGCAAATAAGACCAGGTCTGATGCTTTTAAAATCTGAAGGATATGAGCATGTTTGCAATTGTGCATTTGTGTGCATGCATTATAAGCTAGGAGAAAGAGACAGAAAAGCAGAAAAGTAATTATCAACTGACAAAAGAAGGCAAAATGCTATGGACCATGAAGAAATCCTGAAAACTTAAAGACAATTTTGAGGTTTTCTGAAATTGGTGAGATATCAAAGTTTGGGACAGAAGATATAGTTTGAAAATACCTAATCTTTTTTTTTTTTTTTTTAACATTTAGGTAAAGCTAATCATTAGGATGTTAATATTTTAGACATTTTTCAGGTGCTATTAAACGTTTTACAAAAAAGTAGCTGAACATTACAAGAATTTTACTGAAATGTTTCATTCTAAGAAATTCATTCATTATAAACATGATAGCTCCTGATACAAGGTGGTTGATGTACTGCCACAATTTATTGTTTCAGAATCTAAACACTGCTTAAATAGACATACTTTATATTGGACTGAAACAATATTGTCTATAAGTAGTTAGAGCTACGCAAACACGAAAGATTAAGGAGGGGATTGTTTTGATAAAAAGTCTTCAAAACAGAAGAATGGAATCATTGCTTCTTCCCCACTTTCTTTCTCCATGTTTCTTGGTGTAATATATAAAGTGGCATTTAAAAAAATATATGGAGTTTATAATGGAAATGTTAGATGATTGCAAATTGAATCACTAAGATGACAAATGTTTGAAGACAGTGACCTCACTGGGGGTGGAGAGTGGGGACACTGCACCACAGGGAATTTTTGGCAATGTCTGGAGACTTCTTTTTTAATTAATAATTTTTTTATACTACTAGGGTGTTACTGCTGACATTTAGAGGATAGAGATCAGGGATGTTGCTAAACATCCTTCAATGAACAGGGCAGCCCCCGACAACAAAGACTTACCCAAATGTCAACAGTGCTGCCAAATCCTGCTCTAAGAGAAAATGTCCAATGCTGTCTTTTACAACTGACAATAGGAATTATGGACTAAGCTTTTAAGCTGTGTATAAGCCACTTATATATCTAGTACATGGAGCTCTGGTCCCCTTTTGGAATGATAATTTGGGAATATTTTTCTGTTTACTCCCATATATTTAACATGATTCCTTGTAACTAAAAATACATCCAGAGCACATTAAGAGATTTTCTAGACACTTTACTTAACATAGTTTTGAATATGAAGATGTGCTTTAAAAGATTAGAAACCCATCAACACATTAACCACACTTCCAATTATATAAGCTTAACAATAAATGATCACAAATTTAGTCAAAGATCTTTTAAGTATTGTGGTATATTTAACATTTTAAACTTAGATGGTTTTGATACTTTTCAGTGCCTAGAATCTCATGTGAAAATTAATTCCATTTTTAAAATGAAACCATACAGGGGTGCCTAGGTGGCTCAGTGATTGATCCCAGGGTCCTGGGATCGAGTCCCACATCAGAGTTCCCACAGGGAGCCTGCTTCCCCCCTCTGCCTATGTCGCTGCCTCTCTCTGTGTCTCTCATAAATAAATAAAATCTTTAAAAAATAAAATAAAATGAAATTAAGTGAAACCATACACAAATCTCCTTTTATTGAGCTTGTTAAAACTTTAATTTGAGCAGTGATATTTCATGATGTGGGAGAAAAATAATAGGAATTTGTATTGGATTGAAAACATAACATTGGTTTATGCTCTAACCACTCCGATCTGGCAGAAAAAAATTCTTCAATTCCTCTTGTTTAAAATTAAAATAAACCCCCTACTCCCAAAACAGGTACACATCTATTTCCTTCCTTTCATCAGTACATCCTTTTAAATATTTATGTTATGTTGTTCTGTACGTTTCACCCCAAAAGTCTTCCAGTTTGGGTTTCTGTTCCTTTTTGTCTTTTTATTCATTTTGTCTGACATACTTGTTCTTAATGAGCTTAAATATTATTATGAGAAAATCAGTAGGACACTATTATTGCCTGTATTAACTAGTACAAGGAATAATTTAAGACTGATTTTACATGGTGATACATATCTACATTAGTCTGTTTTTCTTTTCTATTTCATTTCACTTCTCAGTATAATGATGGTTAACAGTTGAGGTTTTGATGTTAGCTGAATCTGTGCTCATGTTCCACTTCTACTTGGTAGCTCTCTCTGACCCTGGGAAAATGACTTGTCTTTTTCAACACCTCTCTTCCTAGATCATTACACTGGAATAAGGATAGTATTTACCATAAGAGTTTTTATGAAAAGTAAATGAGAAGATGTGATATTCTTAGCATAATAACTACCACACAGCAAGTGCTTAGTAACTATTAGCTATTATTAATATTCCTATTGGGGTGGCTGGGTGGTTCAGTTGGTTAAGCACCTGACTCTTGATTTTGGCTTGGGTCATAATCTCAGGGTCATGAGATCAAGCCCTGCATCAGGTTCCACATTCAGTGTGGACTCTGCTCCAAATTCTCTCTCTCCTCTCTCTATCTGGCCTTCTCCTCAGTAGCAGATGCTTGTGCTCTCTCTCTCTCTCTCTCAAAAAAAAAAAAAAAATTCCTATCAATAATATAATAACATAATAAAGGACATTTACTACGGTTACTATTAAAAACAAACCTGGGAAGAGAAAGCTAACAGGAAGGGTAAGTAACATTGTTTTTCTGGGTTTCTGCTGTTTAGATTTTGGCAAAGGATAATATATTTTTAGTTTAAGTAAATACCTAGCTCTTTATCTGTAAAATAATGCCAGACATTCTTGACATTACTGCAAGACATGAAATTGAGATATGGAATAAAGATATCCACTAAATGAGACTGATTGCAAGGAAAGCCAGTCTGATTTAGTTAAAATGTTTTTTTAAAAACCTAGAAATAAAATAACTAGGATAAAAGTTGTCTATTCTCATTCATTTATGAAGACTAGAAGGATCTTCATTTGGTGACTAAATAAAAATACTGACAAGAGTCATATCAGTCATGTTATTACTGATAGCACATATATAAAAATCAGAATAATAAAAACCACACATAAAATATAATATTATTAGCCATAACATTAATATAATATCATAATATATAATATCTATAATAAACAATAAAAACTATATATGAAAACTACAGGAACTAATATTATTTTCTTTCTACTTACTATGTAAAAAAGTGCTAGGTATTTTATGTACATTACTTCATTTAATCTCAAATCATGAGAGTTAGAAATACTTTTGAATAGCCATTTTATACAGAATAAACCTGATTAATAACAGTCTAATAGCTTTAAATAATAAAGCACCTGGGGAATAAATGAACAACTGGTACCATAAATAATACCCTCTAGCTTTGATACAATAATTATACCTGTGTTACTTTTTCAAGAAATCCATTTCATTCCTCTAAAACCAACTATTTTATTCTTTATTTCAATTTATAATCAATTCAAAATACCAGAGTGGGGCACCTGGGTGGCTCTGTCAGATAAGTGTCTGACTCTTGATTTTGGTTCAGGTCATAATCCCAGTGTTATGAGATGGAGCGTCATGTGGGGGTCTACTCTGGGCATGGAGCCTGTTAAGATTCTCTCTATCCCTCTCCTCCTGCCTCCCCTTCCCCAAAAACAAAAACAAAACAAAACAAAACAAAAAAAACGCCACCTCCAAAACAACAAACAAAAAAACACCCAAATACCAGAGTGATCCAAGTTCAATTTAATATTCTAGTATCTCTGAATTGATAATTTTTTTCTCAGTGTTAGAACTTTTTGAATTTAAGTTTTTAATTTGACTGTATAACTTAAGTTATACAGTCTTTAAATGGAGTTTATTGTCTCACTGCTCTTGCTTTACTTATAATCCCCATTTGTTCTATTATCTTGCTTTTTAACTGTTTTGATTTCAGAACTGGTACATGATACCTGAATAAACTTAAAAGAGGAAACTCTCTAGAGATGTATGCTAGCAAACCACTCACATTGACAGGAAAGGTGAACTTGGAATAAAGATAATGGAGGTATGGTCTCAATAGAATTAGATATTTTTCTACTATATATTACATGTTTTCACATTTGAAAAATAGAAGGTAAATTATTTTGTATCATCTCAATTCATTACACCATAGAATTTGTTTTTCTTCCATAAAAATAACAAATATACACTGACCTTGGACTCATCTAATCCAAGCTTCTTAAGAGACTTTCGGACATAGTCCAGAAAGGAAGAGGATTTGGAATAAATTTTACCAACGTGCCGATCACTGCAAAAAAAAGCGAATCACTTTTTAATTTTTCCGATTTAAATTATAGATGGCATTAAATTCAATCATGAAATACTTTTAAATACCTTCTGTGTATATGGCACACGCTTCAGATTTGACAAAAATGTAGTAATATTTTTGTAAACACTTTAAGTTATACATTTGAAGTGTTTAAGATCTGCTTCTGAGTATTCCTTCAACATACAGCAGTAGAAAACAATATTATGAAGATAATACTATGAGAAAGAACTTGTAAATTAACAATATTAAAAAATTTTTTTAAAGGGATCTATAGGTCTTTGTAAAGTTTCCATTATGCTGCAAATCACATTTAATTTTACTGGCAACATTACAGTGCATATTTCACTGCAACACCTGCTAATGGTGGCGATAATTCAACAGCTATGCAAAGAGAACTCCTTCAGTGCCAGCCATTAAAGCACCATATGCTGAGTTGGGTCTGACTTGATCTCATTTATGCCCTGCAGATTTTCAGCACAGTTTAAACAAAATATCATGAGGTGGTTTTGAATTTAAATAATGAAATGCTAGACTATCACATCATACAATTTTGATTGCAACTGAGGTAAAATATAAAAAGAGGAAAAAAACTTCACCAATTTCAAGTTATCAAAAACAATTAAGTGCTCACTTAATGGTTAAGCACTACTTTCCCACTATAATCCAGAATTCAGTTTCCTCTATTCATTGTTTCAGACTATTCTCCACATTTACTTCTTGGTGCCTTTGCTCATTCAATCACTTCCAAATGGATTATAAAGTTCTCCACTCTCTAGCTCAAACTAGAGCCATCCTATATGAACAAGCTCAAATTATATATTTTTTGGCACCATGACTAGCAACATTCCTTTCTAATTATGAATTTCTATAGCCTATATCCTTCTTCCACCCATTTATTTCATCACTGCTTTGAAATAATAGTTGTTTGAATAGGAATAGGTTCCAGGAAACAGAAATTATATCTAAGTTTTTACATAATTCTCAGATCCTACACATATGTATCTTCTGCATAACAGACATAATAGATATATACATCTTATCTACTATAGGTGGTGAAAATAGAAGCAGTAAGACCAATTAGACAGTTATTACAATAATCTAGAGGAGAGGTTTAGACCAGGGTAATAACCCTGAGGATGGTGAGAAGTGATAGAATTTGAGATATGTTCTGATGGTAGAGACTACAAAATCGTTGGACTGTATCTAGGCAGTGTGAGAAAGAGAGACGTCAATGTTGTCTCCAAGATTTCTAGCCCAAGCAACAGGAAGAATAAGATTGTTACTAACTGGGCTACAGTTTGGGATCTATCAGCATACAGATGGTATTTAAAGTCATGAGATCACCCAGGTAGTAAGTATAGATTTTTTTTTAAAAAGCACTCCAACAATTAGTTTTGAAAGAAACAGAATCAGCAAAATAAGCCAAAAGAGACGAGAACGGGAAAAAAGTATTTTGTGAAAGACTTTGCTTACAATATGAGAGAAAAAGGACTTTCACTTGAGAGGCAAATTGTGTGAAATACTGAAGGCAGGCCAAGTAAGATAGTTGAGAATATACCATGGGATTTAGAAACATGGGTCATTAGTGCCCCTGAAAGGGTGGTTTGATGGAGTAATGGAATTCAAGAGAAAAAGGGAAAGAAATTGGCAGCATTTTCAAGGAGTTTTCTAGTAAAAAACAGAACAGATAAAAAGATAGTTGAAGGGGAATACGGGGTCCCAAAAGGATTTTCAGAAACTATGCTCTTAAGCACTATGGTACATCGTTTCATTAAATAACACTGAACACTGGCCATCGAGGAACTCTACTAGGTGGGAGAGGAGAAGACACAAACAACTAATTGTACTATCAGGTTTGATTAGAGCAGTAAATCACAAAGATTAAGTCCTATGAGACAAGAGTAGAGAAGAGGGTGAGAAGGAGAAAAGAAAAAGATCACAGAGATGTTTTCTAAACTGGATTTTAAAAAGTGCCTAGATTTTAATTGCCAGAAGCTGTGGAAGGAAAGGGTGGCAGAAACGGAGAGGATATTCCACGTAGAAGGAGGAGCTCCAAGGAAGCATACCAGATATAAAATTAATCGCACGGGAAACAATAAATAATCCAGTGTGCCAAGACAGTGTGCAAGCTACCTGAGGTGCAGAGGGTGAAAAACAGGGTAATTGATTAGGTTGCAAAGGATCTTAATGACAGATCAGAAATGGCCTTGAATGGTATAAGGATATTTTATCTTTTGAGTATAAAGAGGAATTATCAAACATTTTGAAGTTAGAAAAGTGACATGACTATTTCTAAAAGATAAATGATGGAACTTCAAGAACAAATTAAAAGGGGGCCCTCTGTCAGAATAAAGCATGGTCAGCATGCTAAAAAAGGAATTGGTATTCTTTCTTTTAATAAAAGTGAATGCAGTAGATCTAATTAAAATTCTACTCAAGTGAATCCAACACCACCCACATGCTTTTCTGAAAATACAATTCCAAGAACATGATTTACATGTAGCATTCTCCAAAGAGTTAAGATTAGTGCAGTAAATTTTAGGAAAATGTGAAGTAGATGTACACCAAATAAATGAAAACAAACATATGCAGGACAGAAAGTGACAAAATCCAGTTTCTCCATCACTACAAAATACTTATAAAATTAATTCTTTTATGCTTTTTTTATGCTAATACATATTGAAAGACTTGAGATCCACAACATAAAATTTCGCTGAAAATAGTGACTGGTTAAGGGAACTCCAAAAATCTTCCAACTACTCTTAAATTTAAAAGACACAGGCTTCCTAACTTCGATGGCCACATATTATGGATTAAGTAATTAGTTTTCATTTTTTGAGCCAGTTTTTGTGATCTGGTTTATAACTTTTCTATTTCATTATGGCAAAATCACAATAAAAAACTAGGTAATACATAATTATAGATATCAAAAATTATTTATTGTACTGCTGTATACCATACTCATTATGAGAGAGAATAACTGTGAGTAAAGTGTATCTGTTTCCCCTGTTCCCTAAGTGTTTGAATACATTTTTATATCATAAAATTTTCTTTGACATTTTATTCTCCTTGGAAACTTTCCAGATAAGTACTAATTATAAAAGGAAAAATTTTCTATAAATTACTGAGTTCGAATATAAATGTTAAATGTTCAATCATAACTAAAATTAATAGAGTAAAATGCTACAATTAAGTCCATGAAAAAGTTTACTTCTAATTTTAGGCTATAAACAATTACACTTAAATTTTAAAATAATGTTTCAGATATTCTAAAAGTGTGTATCACTTGTACATTATTTTAGTTAACAAGAAAATAATAAAAATGAGAAAGAAATAAGTAGATAATCTTATTTTCCATCTTAAGTATTAATCCTTTTTTTCCCAAAAAAGTTGAGGTATAATTGACATATAACATTATATTACTTTCAGGTATACAACACAACGACTTGATTTTTGTATACACTGTGAAATGATCAAGTCTAGTTAAAATGCACCATATGTAGTCACAAAAACATTTTTTTTTTCTGGTGATGATAACTTTTAAGATGTACTCTCTTAACAACTTTCAAATATTCAGTATAGTATTGACAAACGTCATCATGCTGTATATTATATCCCCATGATTTACTTATTTTATAACTGAAAGCTTGTATCTTTTGACCCTCTTTACTCATTTTGGCCACTCCCTACCCTCCTCTTCTCTGGCAACCACCAATGTGTTCTGTGTATCTGCAAACTTGGTTTTTCATTTTGCTTTGTGTTGTTTTGCTTTTTTAATATTCCACATATAAGTAAAATCATGATATTTGTTTTCTCTATGTGACTTACTTCATTTACTATAATGATGCCCTCAAGGTCCATACATGTTCTTTGATATGGCTGAGTAGTATTCTATTGTATCTGTGTTTCTTTCATTCATCTATCAGTGGTCACTTAGGTTGTTTCCATGTATTGGCTATTGTAAATCATGCCACAATGAATACAAGGTTGCAGGTGTCTTTTCAAATTAATGATTTCATTTTCTTCAGATAAACGCCCAGAGATAAAATTGTTGGATCATATGGTAGTTCTATTTTTAATTTTCTGAGGAATCTCCATACCGTTTTCCACAGTGGTTGCACCAACTTACATTTCCACCAACAGTGCACAGAGTTCCCGCTTTCCCACATCCTCATCAACACTTACTAACTCCTGTCTTTTTGGTAGCACTCACTGTAACAGGTGCGAGGTGATATCTCACAGTGGCTTTGATTTGCATTTCCCTAATGACTAGTGATGTTCCACATCCTTTCATATGCCTGTTGGCCATCTGTACGTCTTCTTTGAATATTGGAAAAATGTCCACTGAGGTCTTCTACCCCATGTTTTAATTGGATTGTTTGTATTTTTGCTGTTGAGCTGTAGGAGTTTTTACATATTTTGGATATTAACCCCTTACTGGACATACGATTTGCAAACATTCAGTAGGTTGCCCTTTCATTTTGTTGATTTCTTTTTCTTTCTTTCTTTCTTTCTTTCTTTCTTTCTTTCTTTCTTTCTTTCTTCTTTCTTTCTTTCTTTCTTTTTTTTTTTTTTTTTAGAGATTTATTTATTTATTCAGGAGAGACACAGAGAGAGACACAGAGACATAGACAGAGGGAGAAGCAGCCTCCCCATGGGGAGCCCAATGCAGCACTCGATCAATCCCAGGACCTCAGGATCATGCCCTGAGGCAAAAGCAGACGCTCAACCACTGAGCCATCCAGGTGTCCCATGTTGATCATTTCTTTTGCTGTGCAGAAGCTTTTTAGTTTCATATAGTCTCACTTATTTTGCTTTTGGAATCAGATCCAAAAATTCACTGCCAAAATCAATGTCAAGGAGTTTAATTGCCTGTATCTTCTTCTAAGAGTTTTGTGGTTTCAGGTTTACATTTAAGACTTTATTCCATTTTTGAGTTAATTTTTGTGTATGGTTTAAGATAGTAGTCTAGTTTCATTCTTTTGCATGTAGCTGTCCAGGTTTATTAAAGAGACCATCTCTTCCTTGTTATATATTCCTGTTGCCTTTGTCATAAATTAATTGGCCATATATGCATAGGTCTATTCATGGGCTCTTTATTCAGGTCAATTGTTTTTACGTGCCTGTTTTTAAGCCAACAACATCATGCTGTTTTATTATAGCTTTATTTTGATTGTTATAGCTTCATAATACAGTTGAAATCAGGGAGCATGATGCCTCCAGCTTTCTTCTTCTTTCTCAAGATGGCTTTAACTACCATTTCATACAAATTTTAGGATTATTTTTTATTTCTGTGAAAATTTCCACTGGAATTTTTATAGAGATTGCTTTTGGTAGTATGTCATTTTTACAGTATTAACTGTTCCAATCTATGGGTATGGAATATCTTCCCATTTATTTGTATATTCTTCAATTTCTTTCATCATTATTTTACAGTCTTCAGTGTACAGGTCTTTTACCTTCGTGGTTAAATTTATTCTTAGTTATACATCTTGATGCAGCTGCAAATGGGATCATTTTCTTATTTTCTCTGACAGTTTGTCATTAGTGTATAAAACCTTAACGATCTTTTGTACATTGATTTTATATTCTGCAACTTTCCTGAATTCATTTATTAGTTCTAACAGTTTTTTGGTGGAGTCTTTAGGGTTTCTCTATAAAATCATGTCATCTGTAAATAGTGAGTTTTACTTACTTCTTCCTTTCAAATTTAGGTGCCTTTTATTTATTTTTTCTTGCCTTACTTCTCTGGCTAGGAATTCTAATACTATATTGAATAAAAGTGTGAGAGCAGGCATTCTTGTCTTATTCCTGCTCTTAGAAGAAAAGCTTTATGCTTTTCACTATTGAGTATGAATATTAGATGTGAGCTTGTCATATATGGCCTTTATTACATTGAGGTCCATTTCCTCTATATCTACTTTGTTGAAAGTTTTTATCAAAAATCGATGTTTAATTTTGTCAAATGTTTTTTCTGCATCTATTGAGACAATCATATGAATTTTACATTTCATTTTGTTAATGTGGTTGACGTTAGTACCCTTACTGGATAGAGATTCCAATCAAGTTAACCTTGATTTACAATGCTAATAAAAAGATCTGTGCAATGCAAATATTAAAAATACTCCAAAAAATGTAAATTAAAAAGAAGCACGGGATAGTGTAAATACTTAAGGACCATGAATTTAGTCCTAATCCGAGTTTTTCAGGCTGTATGATTTTAGGCAAGCTTTTAACCACTTATATCTATTGTGGTTTCATTTTACATTATCCTGATGACTAATTAAGATTGAGCACCTGATCCTATGTGCATTGAGTGTCACTTTGTGAACCTACCTGTCCAGTCTTTTCACTATTTTTCTTTAACAGAGGTTAATTTTTCCACAAATTTGTAGAAATTTCTTGTGTATTTTGGCTATTAATCTTCTTCCAGTTCTAGGACTTGCAATTAGTTTCTATACTGGTCACTTATTCTAAGGCATCTTCTGAAAACAGAAGATCTTAATATTAATGTGATTGAGAGGTGCCTGGGAGGCTCATCAGTTAGGCATCTGCTTTCAGCTCAGGTCATAATTCCAGGGTCCTGGAATTGAGCCCGGGAGAGGGGAGTCTGAGGAACTGAGGAGAGGAGTCCACTTATCCCTCTCCCATTGCCTTTCCTCCTTCCTTACTTTGTGCGCTCTCTCTCAAATAAATAAAATCTTTAAAAAAACAATAATGTGATTGAATTTTCAATCTTTTAAGATTTTCAGGTTTATATTTGGTTTGAGAAATCCTTCCCCTATCTCTAGGTCATAAAACTATTCTTCAACACTATCTTCTGAAAGTACTGTACTATTGCCTTACATAGTTAAGTTTTTAATCCATTATGAATTGACTTTTGTGTTGTAAAGTAGGGGTTCAGATTCATTTAATTTTTTTGTGTGTAGTGAACAGAATAATGGTCCACCGAAGATGTCCACATTCTAATCTCAGAATCTCTGCATATATTATATTACATGGAAAGAGAAATGAATATTGCAAATTAATTAAATTTTATAATCTGCTGACTTTAAAATTGAGAATCCTGGATTATCCAAGTGAACCAAGATAATTTCAGGGATCCTTTAAAGTGGAAGAGGGAAATAGAAAGGATATCAGAATTACAGAAAGATTTAAAGATCCTATGCTGCAGGATTTGAAGACTGAGGAATGAACTATGAGCTAGAGCCAGAATATATAGGGTGCCTCTAAAAGTTGTCAAAGGTAAGGAAATGGATTATCCCTTGGAGTCCCCACAAGAAATGAAGTCCTGAAGATATCTGATTATCGCATAGTGAAACCCATTTTGGGCTTCTGACCTCCAGCGGGCTAGATAGTAAATTTATGTGGTTTTAATCCACTAAATTTGTAGTAATATGTTACAGCATCAATGGAAACCAATACATTGTATAGCTGTATAAGTATTGTTCTAGCACTATTTAATGACTACTCCCTCTTTTCTCTAATGATCAAAACCCGTATGACAAAAGGTTTGTTCTGCACTATTAGTTCCACTAGCCAATATGACAATCATCTGAATCATTATAGTTTAAAAAAAATGCTGTTATTTGGTGAGACAAGTCTCTCAACTTTGTTTTTCTTCTTCAGTAATGTCTTGGCTTTACTTGCTAATAATGTAGCTTTCTCATGTATATTTTGAAACAACTTACAAATTCCATAATACAAACACTAATACACTTTAGAGATATTCATTAAATGTACTGAAGTGCAACAATCCAGCAATCACTTTGTGAAGAGCTGGTATTTTTTACAATATTAAATCTTTTTATCCATGAACATATCATATTTGTCCATTTATTTAAGAGTTCCTTCTCAACTAGTAACATTCAAAAAAAGGCTCCTATGTTCCAAAAGCGTATCAGTTTTTAAGAATGGCCTCAGTGGTACAAGAACTTAGCTGTCCCAATACTAAATTATCATGTTGGTTAACCCTTAACTCTGGTACCTGGTCAGGTACCCCCATAATACCTTTCTAGATTGCTCCACCAGGTTTTTTTCCTCCTGATTTCTCACCATCTCAAGTTAGCAGAGACCGAGTCTCTTAGTTACTTTTCTTGCTGTTTTTGAGGACTTTTGTCCTAACATTTAAAGGTTTATTTTTTCCCTCTTCTTATTAAGTACATTCATCAATATGCTTATCCAGTCAACTGGCATTTAAGAATGGACTAGATTACTGTAGCATAAGACAGTTTAATAGATGCAATAATAAATGTAAGAAAGTTCAGAGATCCCAAATCAATGTTATCATAGTCCTCCTCTCTAGTGTATAGTCTTCAACTATATTTTTCAGCGCATCTCACAGATTTTGAGACTGCACTAAATGCCTCTGTTATTACTATTCAGTCAAACAGCTTCTTTCAGTCCAATTGGGTATGAGGCCATTTAGTTTTGAGTTCTGGGTATATTCAGAATGACACCATTTCTAGGTTGATGACAGCCAGAATTTTTATGGAAACATGCACCATGTACCTTGTCCAAGAATAAGTGCCTAATCTCCTGTACATTTCTTAACACTAGTCACTGATCTATCAATGATAAAAGCATATGTCTCTGTCTTTTTAGGTGCCTTCTTATTCTTCTTCTAGACCAAGTGAATATATTGTTTTCTCCCTATTAGAATTATTTTGCTAGTTCTACATTCTCTTACCATTCTTTTTGTGTCCACAAACCATAAAGTTTTTAACATACACCACTAACTTATACAAAGTCCAAAGAAAATGATAACTTTTTCAAGAACAACTCAAAGGAATTAGAACATTTTATACATTTTACTGTTTAATTCTCTCTGTATTTTAAATTACACAAAATTTTGCTTTCATAGTTTTACACTATTTTTAGATTAGCTCATATTTACTCTTCCTATTACTTTAGGACTTTATTATTTTTTTTAGAGCAGTTTTAGGCTCACAGCAAAACTGAAAAGAAGATTGAGAGATTTCCTGTATGCCCCCTCTCCTACACATACATAGCCTCCCCCACTATCATCTTACACCAGATTGGTAGATTTGTAGCAATTGATGAACCTACACTGACACATCATTATCACCCAAAGTCCACAGTTAAGAGTGTACTCTTGGTGTTGTACATTCTACAGGTTTTGACAAATGTGTAATGACACATATACACCATCATGGAATCACCCAGAGTAGTTTCTTGCCTTAAAAATCCTCTATGCTTCACTTGTTCATCCTTCACCCCACCCCAAGCCCTGATATTTTTATTCTCCCTGTAGTTTTGCCTTTTCCAGAATGTCATATGATTGGAATTATAAAGGATTTTAAGATTGGCTTCTTTCACTTAGCAATATATATTTAAGTTTCTTCCATGTCTTTTCATGACTTCATAGCTTTTTTTTTTAAACTTTGAATAATGTTACACTGAATAAATGTACCACAGTTAATTTATCCATTTTCCTACTGAAAGATATCTTGGTTACATCCAAATTTGGGAAATTATGAATAAAACTGCTATTAACATCAGTGTGTAGGTTTTGTATAGACAGAACTTTTCAATACATTTGGGTAAATACCATCAAGCATGATTGCTGGATCATATAGTAAGAGTAGGTTTAGTTTTATAATAAACTACCAAACTCTTCCAAATTGGCTGTCTCATTTTGCATTCCCACCAGCAGAGAATGCAAGTTCTTTTTTTTTTTTTTTTAAGATTTTATTTATTCATAGAGACAGAGAGAGGCGGAGACACAGGCAGAGGGAGAAGCAGGCTCCATACAGGATGCCTGACGTGGGGACTCGATTCAGGGGCTCCAGGATCACACCCCAGGCTGCAGGCGGCACTAAACCGCTGCGCCACCAGGGCTGCCCTGAATGCAAGTTCTTATTGTTCCATATCCCTGCTAGCATTTAGTGTTGTCAGTGTTCCGGATTTTGGTATTCTAATAGGTGCATAGTGGTATCTCATTGTTTAACTGCATTTCTCTGTAATTTCTCTCTTCACTTCTCTGTGGGGTTTGTGTACTTCTTATTTCTTGGACTCATGTCTTTTTTTTTTTTCCAATATTGGAAAATTCTTAATATTGCTACTGCTCTAATTGCTCTCTCCTTTTTTTTCAAATTGCAACTAACAAGTATGTGAAGCCTATTCACTGTATTTTTCATAGCTCTTAGTCTTTCTTTTGTATTCTCCATCTTTCTGTTTCTTCATGCTTCATTGTGGGTTTTCTTCTGACCTGTCTTCCAGTTTACTAATTCTTTCTTCAGCTGTGTCTACACCGCTATTAATATTACCTACTGATTTCTTCATTTCAATTATTTCATTTTTCAGTTGGAGGATTTTCACTTGGATTATTTGTTTATATTTTGGTTCTTTGACAAAATATTTTGTCCAACATACATTTTAAATACATTTTTTAACAAAAATTTTTATTTTATGATAATTGTAGATTCACATGCAATTGTAGGAAAGCAATTCAGAGACTGTTATTCCCTTTATCTAGTTTCCTAAAATGTTTCATAATGTAACATCTTAGAAAATAATAATACAGTATCACAACCAGGGTACTGATATTGATGCAGTGAAGTTAGAGAATATTTCTATCACTACAAGGATCACTCATGTTGGTGTTCTATATAGGCACACCTAATTCTCTTCCATCTCACTTTCTCCCCCAGAAACAACTAACCTCTTCTCCATTTCTATAATTTTGTTACTTCAAGAATGTCATGTAAGGGCACCCTGAGTGGCTCAGCAGTTTAGTGCCGCCTTCAGCCCGGGGTGTGATCCCAGAGACCTGGGATCGAGTCCTTCATCGGACTCCCTGCATGGGGCCTGCTTCTCCCTCTCCCTGTGTCTCTGCCTCTCTCTCTGTGTCTCTCATGAATAAATAAATAAAATCTTTAAAAAAGTCATGTAAATAGAATTGTACAGTATATACCTCTTGAGACTTTTTTTTCACTCAGCATAATTTTTGTAGTTTTATCCAGGTTATTGTATCAATAGCTTATTCCTTTTTATTGCTGGGTAGTATTCCATGAAATGGATTAGCACTGTTTAACTACCTGTTGGAGGGCATCTGGGTTGTTTTAAGTTGAGAGGCTACAAGTAAAGCTGTCATAAACATTCATACACAAGCTTTGTATGAAGAAAAGCAGCCTCTGTTGACACCTTGTTAGTGCTAGGACTTCCAGCTTCTCACATTGTCTCTACTGATGCTGTGGTAGGGGTGGACTTGTAACTCCTGGGCAATGATGAAAATTCTGACTTTCTACCAGGTCTTCTCTGATGCCACACTGGTGGGGAGAGAGTGTAACCTTTTTACTGCTGGGTGGACAGGAAGTCCAAATTCCCACATAGTCTCTGACACTGTGGCAGTAGTGGTGGGGTGCTTGTTACCACTTGGTGGGAGAAAATCCTAAGTTTCCTACTTGGCTTTCTTTGACACCCCTTCACAAGTGCTGTTTAGGAAATTTCTTATAGGCTGGCAAGGATGGAAGTCTAGGCTCTCCACTTATCCTTTGCTGGCATGGTGGGGGGTGAGGATTTGGGTTTTGGCTGCAATATGGTAGGTTTGTCAAAGGTTTTCCTGTGCCTCCCTCTTTCCTGGTCCTTTGGCTAGAGAAAGAAGGTGTTTTATTGGGTCTTTTTTTTTTTTTTTTTTTAATGTACCAAATAGCATTTCTGGATTGCAGTTTAATTCAGCTCCAATACAAAGTTTTTAAGGCAAAAAGAAAACCCAGGGAACTCCCACTAATTTGTTCCTTAGGTCCTGAGATCTTGTGCTAGTTTGCCTGATTCTCTTTTCCTAGGTATTTGTCGTGTAAACTTTGTTGTGAGATTATTTGTTTTTGTTTTCTTTTTTTGCATTAACAAGTACTTTAATATTTAATTTTGACCTCAACAACATACAGTGGCCTGTTTTTTCTAAGTGTCTTAGAACAGGATTCACTTCAAATCTGAATAAGCTAATTTCGTAAGATAAATGGTAACATTCAAGTACCCACATAAACACAGAATTTATCTTTTTTCCCCCCTAGTTTTATTAGAAAATAACTAGAATACAAGTTTAAGGTATATGGCATGATGGTTTGATTTCCATATATTATGAAAGGATTATCACATAGGCTCAGCTAACACCCATCATCTCATATAGAAACATCTTAAAAAAGAAAAAGGAAAAAAAATTCATTAGGATGAGAACTCAGGATTTTCTTTTAATTTTTCTATATATGTCATATAGCAGTGTTAGCTACAGTCATTGTGTTGTAGATTACACCCCTAGAATTTATCTAATAACTGCAAGTTTGTACCTTTTAGTCACCTCCCTCCAATTCCTCATGCCCCCACCCTCTGCTCCTCGTAACCACAGGCCTGATCTTTTTCTATGAATTTGATATTTTTGTTTATATTTGCTTTTGTTTTGAGATTCCACATATAAGTGAGATCATACAGTATTTCTCTTTTTCTGTCTTATTTCACTTAGCCTAATGCTTTCAAGTTTCACCCATTTTGTTGCAAATAGTATGATTCTTTCATTTTTTAATGGCTGAATATTATTCCATTATCCTTCATCCACTGATGGACACTTAGGTTGTTTCCATATCTTGGCCATGGTAAATAAGGATGCTATGAACATGGATGGAGGTGCAGATATCTTTCTGAGTCAGAATATTCATTTGCTTCAGATGTATTACCAAAGGTGAAACTGCTGAATCATCTGGTAGTTCCATTTTTTATTTTCTGAGGATTCTCAATACTGTTTCCAACAGTAGTTGAATTTATAATTCTACCTACAGTGCACAAGGGTTCCCTTGTCTCCATATCCATGCAACATGCTAGCTCTTATCTTTTTGATGATGGCCATTCTAACAGGTGTGAGGTGATCTCATTGTGGTTTTCTTTTTGTAAAAAGTTTTTATTTATTTATTTGAGAGAGACAGTGTGTGTGCATGCACGAGCAGAGGGAAGGACAGAGGGAGAGGGAGAGAGAGAAATTCAACCAGACTCTGCACTGAGCATGGAGCTGATGCAGGTCTTGATCTCACAATCCTGAGATTATCACCTGAGCCAAAACAAAGTCAGATGCTTAACTGACAGAACCACTCAGGCAGCCCAATCTGATTGTGGTTTTAATTTTCATTTCCCTAATACCTAGTGATGTTGAGCATTTTTTTCATGTACTTGTTGGCCTTTGTCTATCTTTGAAATGTCTATTCAGGTCCTTTGCCCATTAAAAAAAAATTTTGTTGTTATCCAGTTGTAGGAATTCTTTATCAGATAATGGTCTGCAAATATATTTTCCCATCCTGTAGGGTATTTTTCACTTTGTAGATTCCCCCCCCCCCCCGCCCCAGCAGAAACTTTTTAGTTTGATGTTGTCTCATTTGCTTATTTTCTATTTTGTTGCTTGTATTTTAAATGTCACAACAAAAAAATCATTACCAACACCCATGTCAAGGAGCTTTATTCCTATGTTTTGTTTCAGGTTTCACACTTAAGTCTTTAACCCATTTTGAGTTAATTTTCATGAGTGGTGTAAGACATGGATCCAGGTTCATTCCTTTACATGTGAATAGTCAATTAACCCAGTAAGATTTAATGAAGAGACTCTTTCCTCCACTGGGTATTCTTGGCTCCTGTGTGAAATATTTGTTGATTCTATGCTTCAATTTATTTCTGGGCTCTCAGGTTTGTTCCATTGGTCTACTGGTCTATTTTATGCCAGTATCATCCTGTTTTGATGACTACAGTTTGAAATAAGGAAGTGTGATCTCTCTTGCTTTGTTCTTCATTCTCAGGAATTTTTTGGCTACTCAGGGTCTTTTGTGGTTCCATATAATTTTTAGGAGTGTTTTTTCTATTTTTCTTTTCAATATCATTGGAATCTTGATAGGAATTACACTGAATCTAGATGGCTTTCCGTAGTATTTACATTTTAACGCTATTAATTCTAACCCATGAACACAGGATAACTTTCCATTTATTTACATCTTCCTTGATTTCTTTCATTAATGTCTTGTAGTTTTCAGAGTAGAGATCTTACATCTTCTTGGTTAAATTTATTCCTATTTTATTGTTTTTGATACTCTTGTACGTAGGATCAGTGTAGTTCTTAATTTGTTAGAGAATAGAATACTGATATTTTTACGTTAATTTTGTATCCTGCAACTTTATTGAATTCAGTTTCTTTCATTGAATCTTTAGGATTTTTTATATATAAAATCACATCATCTCCAAGTAGAGGCAATTTTACTTTTTCCTTTCCAATTTTGATTCCTTTTATTTTTCTTGCCTAACTGTTCTAGCTAGGACCTCCAGTACTAATTTAAAAAGAAGTGGTGAAGAGTGGGCATCCTTCTTTCAATCCTGATGTTACCAGAAAAGCTTTCTACCATTTACCACTAAGTATGATATTAGTTGTAGGATTGCCATTTATTATGCTGAGATAAATGCCTTCAATGCTGAACTTGCTAAGAGTTTTATCATAAATAGATGTTGAATTTTGTCCAATGCTTTATCTGTGTCTATTTAAATGATCATGATTATTCCATTCTATTAGTGTATCACATTGACTGATTTGCATATGCTGAGCTATAGTTATATCCCTAGGATAAATGCCACTTGATTATGGTGAATGGCTCCTTTAATGTGCTACTGAATTTGGTTTGGTAGTATTTTACTGAGAATTTTTATATCTATACTCATCAGGAATATGGGCAGGTAGTTTACTTTTCTAGTAGTGTCTTTTTTCTGGTTTTGGTATCAGGATAATGCTGGCCTCATAAAATAAGTTTGAGAATGTTCTCTCCTTTTGATTTTTTGGAAAAGTTTGAGAAGAATTGATGCTAATTCCTCTTTAAATGTTTCATAAAGGAGTGCTTGGAGGACTCAGTCAGTTAAGTGTCCAACTCTTTGTTTTGGCTCAGGTCATGAACTTGCAGTCTGGCTCCACGCTCAGTATGGAGTCTACTTAAGATTCTCTCTTTCCCTCTCCCTTTGCCCTGCCCCCTAACTTGTACTTATGCTCATGTGCTCTCTTTCTAAAATAAATAAATCTTTAAAAATAAATGTTTCTTAAACATCACCAGTAAAGATAGTTGGTCCTGGAGTTTTCTTCATTGAGAGGTTTTGATTACTGATACAGTCTCCTTACTAGTAATTAGTGTATCCAGACTTTCTGGGTTTTTTTCTGATTCAGTCTTCATAAATTGTATGTTTATAAGAATTTTTCCATTTTCTAGGTTGACATATAGTTGTTTACAGTTGCCTCTTTTGAACCTTGAATTTTTGTGGTATCAGTTGTAATGCTTCCTTTTTCATTTATAATTTTATTGATTTGGGTCCTTTCTCTTTTTCCCTTGGTTATTCTAGCTTAAATTTGTCAATTTTGGGGGTGCTTGGGTGGCTCAGTCAGTTAAGCGTCTGACTCTTGATTTTGGCTCAGGTCATGACTTCAGGGTTATAATATCAAGTTTCAAGTCAGGCTCTGCACTAGGCACAGAACCTGCTTAAGATTTTCTCTCTCCCTCTCCCTCTCCCACCCCCTATCCTCATGCTTTCAATCTCTCCCTCAAAAAAAAAAATAAAAATGGTTTGTCAATTTTGTTTAAGTTTCAAAGAACCAACTCTTAGTTTGGATAGTCTGTTTTTACTCTTTTTCCGTTCTCTATTTCATTTATTTCTGCTATAATCTTTATTACTTCTTTTCTTCTAATATGGGCTCAGTTGGCTCCTGAGTTTATAGTACCTTAAATCAGAATTAGGGCATGTGGGGTCTTCTTTCTTTCTTTCTTTCTTTTTTTTTTTTTTTTTAAAGATTTATTCATTCATGAGAGACAGAGAGAGAGAGAGAGGCAGAGACACAGGTAGAGTGTGTCTCAGCCCATCCCGCACTGGGCCGGAGGCAGCGCTAAACCGCTAAACCACCCAGGCTGCCCTGTCTTATTTCTTAATGCAGGCATTTACCGCTAAGAACTTTCCTCTTAGAACTATTTTCACTGCATCCCATAGGTTCTGGTATATGTTGTATTTCAATTTTTATTTGTTTCAAGAAACTTTTTAATATCTTCTTTGATATTAATTTTCGTAGGTTTGTGAATTTTCCAGGTCTCAAGTTGATTTCTAATTTCATGCCACTGGGGTCATGCCACTTGGTAGGATTTCAATCTTCTTGAATTTGCTAAGTCTCACTCCTTCCTAGCAGTGAGACTAGGAATTTGCTAGTCTCCTAGCAGATGATCTACCCTAGAAAGTGTTTCATATACATTTGAGAAGTATGTGTATTCTGCTATTATTCAATACAATGTTCTGTACATGTCTGTTAAATCCATTTGGTCTAGAATGTTCAAATCTGCTGTTTTCTTATTGATTCTCGATCTGATCTAGCTAGTGTTGAGATCCAGCTAGTTATTCTTGTATTATTATTTATTTTTCCTTTATAGCTCTGTTAGTTTTGGTGCTCCAATGCTGGCACATAAATATTTACAACTGTTAAATCTTTTTGGTGGATTGGCCCACCTTATCAATGACCTTCTCTGTCTCCTTTTACTATTTTTATTTTAAAGACTATTTTATCTGCTCTAAGTATAGCTACCTCTGCTTCTTTTGGATTACCACTTGCTTGAAATATCTTTTTCCACCCCTTCACTCTTAGTATATGTATCTTTAAGGTGAAAGTGAATCTCTTATGAGCAGCAATTTGTTGGATTTTGTCTTTTTTAAACATTCAACCACTCTGTTTTTCAATTGAAGAATTTATTTATATTTAAAGTAATTATTAACAGGTAATTACTATTGTCATTTATTAACATTTTATTGTTGTTTTGCAGACATTTTATGTTTGTTTTGTTCCTTGTTTTTTCTTCTGCTATCTTTTGTTTTCTTTTGGTATCTGCATGCTTTGACTTCTTAATTATGTTCTTTCATGCAATTGTTACAGTATTTTCCCTTATGATTACCATGACACACATCTTCAACTTATAACCCCTATTTAAAATTGATTAATTTCAATAGAAATAATAAAACTTATCATTTTTATTTCTCCTCCTCCTTAGATTTTATTATTTTTGTTACAATTAAAGTTTTTTTATATTATATAACTAGTAACATTACCATATAGTTGTGGTTATTTTTACTTTTTTTTTAACTTTTAACTTGGAGTTCTAAGTGAATTATGCACCTCTATTACTATATTGCAGAGTATAACTATGACTATATGTTTATCATTATCAGTGAGAGTTCTGCTATATTTTTATGATTTAGCTTTTCTATACTTCCATTCAAAGAACTCTTATTTAGCATTTCTTAGGAGGCAGGTCTAGTAGCAAAGAACTCCTTCAGCTTTTGTTTAGAAAAGACTTTATGCCTTCTTTGTTTCTAATGAACAGCTCTGCCAGGTATAGAACTTTTGTTTGACAGTTATTGTCTTTCAATATTTGCAATATGTCATTCCATTCTCTTCAGGCCTGAAGTTTCTGCTGAGAAATCTTATGGGAGGCTATAACTTCTATGTAACTCCTCTCTACTTTTGTTGCTCTTAAAATTCTTTGTCCTTGACTTTTGACAACTTAATCACATGTTTTGCTGTAGTGCTATCTGTGTTCAACCTATATGAGCTCTTTTGGATTTCACGGAGGAGCATGTCCTTTTCTTTGACTAGGTTTGAGAAGTTTTCAGCCACTGTTGCCTTAAATACACTTTTTGTTCTGGAATTCTTATAATATTAACATTGTTTCTTTTCATTGTGTTCCATTTTGCCATAGGCTTTCTTCATTCCTCACTTTGTCCTTCTCTGATTGGGTAATTTCTAACGTCTTATCCTCTAGGTCACAGATTCTTCCTACTGTATGGATGAGTCTACTTTTGAAACTCTCTACGGAATTATTCAGTTCAATTACTGTACAGTAGACCCTTGAACTCCATGAGGTTAAAGAGCATTAACATCCCACAGAGTTGAAAATCCGTGTATAACTTTTGATTCTCCCAAAACTTAACTACTAGTAGCCTACTGTTGACTGAAGCCTTACTCAAAAACAGTTGATTAAAGTATATTTTATATTTAAGTGTATTTTATCCTCTATTTTTACAATAAAGTAAGCTAGAGAAAAAATATTAAGAAAATCATAAGGAAAACACATTTACAGTACTGTTCTGTATCTGATAAAAAAAATCTGTGTATAAGTGAATTTGTACAGTTCAAACCAATGCTGTTCAAAGGTCAACTATACTTTACAACTGTAGGATTTTTTTTTTTTTGATGGCTGCTTTTTCCTTGTCAAAATTCTCATTTTTCTCATATACTGTTTTCCAAGTTTTACTTGTGTTTTCTTGTAGTAGACTAAATTTCCTTAAGAGGATTACTCTGAATTATTTGTTGATCCTAGATTTCCATTTCTTTAAAGTCAGTTATTAGAACTTTATTAGTTTCCTTTGGTGGTATATTTATCTGATTTTTCATGATCCTTGATTTCTTATGTTGGTATCTGAGCACTGAAGTAACTGGGCTCCTCTACCAAACTTCACAGGTTTTCTTTGATAGAGACAGTTCTTTACCAGTTAGCTCAATTTGGGTTTCTGGATCTGTCTACTGGTAACATCCACAGGTAGCAAGGACTGCCATTATGGTCTATTTTGGGGTGAGACAACTGTTTAAGCTCTAAAGATGGGGATGGGGAGTGTGCCTCTGTTTGAGAATAGTTGGATAGGAATGTTGGCTTGGTTCTTTACTTGAAGGCAGCTATAGAACTAGTTCCATGACTGCCTGAATTCTCTAGTCATGCTTACCAGATGTTTAGTACTGGGTCCTATATTCAGTAGTATATGGGGCTATGAACTAACTTCTTTGCTCTGGCAGGGAAGCAGGATACCCAAGGCCTGTATAGCTCATTGTTTGGGGACCCAAATAAGGTCAGAGTGTGCACTGAACTGCACATGGTCAGGTGATGTCACTGGTTTTGTTCTGCAGATAAAGGATGATATAGGTGTGCTTTCTGTTCAAGTCCCACTATAAATAAGTAGGGCTGTTGAATGGGCTATGCAGCAGACGAGCAAATCCACCAGTTGGGATTATTACTTGGGCACTACAGGTATGAACTTAGTCTGCCAATATCGATGTGCTGATTACTGCAAGCCCCTTCTCCCTTCTCCTTATCAGTCAGATCCTCAGTGGTTGAGCCCCACAGACTTCCCTGCAATACCTGTGGGGCAAGATTAGAGTATGGACTTTCATAAAGTAATCCCCAATGCTGGTTGGGGGCTGGCTGTACCCCCTAGGTTCTTTGCCCACTGGAGGAACCAGAGGCTCAGGGGTGACCACTTCCCGTGCTGCTGAACTGGCCTGAAGGAGAAGCAATGTGGTCAACATGTAGCTGTTTTTCTTGCCCTTCTGATGTAGTCTGTTTGGCCTCTGAGGTACAGGTAGGTGCTTCAGCTTTATCCCCATTTTCTAGGATTCTTTTAGTGGTGTATTGTTTTTGAACAGCTGTTAGTTGTTTTTGTGAGCAAAGTCAGGAACAACCTATGTTGTCATCTTGGTGAAATCACTCCCTGCCCTGTAATTCTTAACTTTCTTGATAGGTGTCTGATGTTCTTAAACCAACTAAAAACAAATACACACACGTGTCCACACACCTACACCCACCCCTTTCATGTTTTTCACTTTTCTCAGAAGGAGAGTTGGTTCTAATTATCTAGTCTGCTGTTACTGGAATTGGGTTTCTATCACTGTCTTTTTCTTTTGCACATGGTATCCCGACTAGAATACAAAATATTTCTGTGTGGACAGTATATCCTATGCATCCAGAACCTAACAAGCTGCCTGTCATACAATAAATTAATTGCTGGACTGAAAAAAATAACAATGTGTAAGTCTTGGCAACTAATAAGAATATGTGGCCTGACAATGGAGAAGAATAAGATTAAATATGACTAAGATTTCTAAAGCTTGATAATGGCCCTGGCATTTCTACATATTAAAAAAGAAGTCAAGAGAAGAAAGAAAGAAGACTACAATTAATGGGAAGTTAATTTTAGTTTTTGCATATACTAAATTTGATGTAAGTTACTTAAGTGAAAGTAGAGGGAATGGACACCTGATTCAAGATATTAGTTGTGAGAGCAATTCATAAGAGAAAGAGGAAATATTAAGAGACAGGAGCTGAGTATAAAAATGTTAGAGAATATCTACCCATATGCAGGAGATAAGTAAGAAGAAGAACCTTTCAGTAAGTACATGACTGTGCATAGTAGGAAAAAGGAACTCAGAATGCAACTTAATGGAATATAAGGAGGAAGAGTTTGGAGTGAAAATAATTACCTACATGGTCAAATGTGGCTGAAAGGTCAATCAGGCTGTGGAATGAAAGAAGTCTTATAATATATCTACCTTCTGAGTAGTAAAAGAAGGCAGGAACATGGAGGGCTGGAGAGTGTTTAAGCAAGAAGAAAGATTCAGAAAAGAATGGAGATGATTTTAAGCTGTCATTAGGAGAATTAAAAACTTTATAAAGAGATGAAGTCTCAAAAGGGGCAGGCAGTCAATATTTGAATGAACATAAATTTGCAAAATTATGTGACTTTTTTCAACAAGGTTAGTAGCTTGTGGTGAACTCAAGAGAGGGAGCTAGTTTTCAGAAAAGCATGAGAAATTCACTTATAGACAATTTTGAAGATTGGTAAACATATGGAGAAGAGCATGGAGTCTGCAATTGATTTGGGAGTTACTGAAACAGAAATGATAGTTTAAACCAATGGTATATGTGGTATTATATGTCATAATTTCTATCAGTAAAAAAAAAAAAAAGGTTATTTTCTCTCTTACAGAGAAATAACAACTACTCAAAATAGTTTCTATCTCAGTTAATAAGTGTGGATTCATTTTTGAGAACTTTAAAATTGTCCTATTTTAACTTGAAGAATAATCCTATTACAACCAAATGGTTATCAGAATCCTAAAATTATAATTAGCAAAAGGGTATTCATAAAACTTGCCAGAATTGCAAATGTATGCTTGATTACAGCAGTTACTGAACCAATATTATGAACAAATTCTCCTATCCCTGCCTGTCTGAACAATTAATTATTTGGAAGAAAACGAAAACAAAGAAAACAGGCAGGGCTACTATTTTATACCAGCATCACAATGGTCACAATTGTTTATGATCGATTTCTGTGCTCATTAGTTAAGTGTTTAGACTGTACTGGTTGTGAAACATTTCAAATACAACTCTTGCTCATATGATAGTATTATATTTACTGAATTACTTATATGTAACCTTTTAGTACTTCTCAAATTCTGAATTACAATCGACACAGACCAGAGTTAGTTACATTAACTCTTCAGGACAAAAAGGATCATTAGAGCCCTCAGTTTAATAATGATTAATCTAAGATACAGTTGCTGCATACTTCTTTGTTACTACTGATATTATGCTCAATTTCAAAGCTTTTTCTACCAGTAACAATGTTCCTGAATAAATTCACCTGGGCTAAAAGTCACTTCACTTTAATTTTATTAAAATAAAATTCTCATACCATTTGGTGATGCCATAACATTCTTTAATAATATCCTGAAGGACGGCTCGATAGAAGAGTGATTGAGTAGACAGCTGAAAAAAATGTATATATATATGAGCACAAAAAATAAAAATAAAAAACACAAATTGAATCAATACTAGAGAGTCAGGCCCATCAGTGAATGTTAGAAACCTGACTTTGTTACAAAACATAGAGGGCACTTTAAAAATTTTTCCATACTAAGTTCAATTGTTACCCTGAGGCCAATACTCAGAAAGTAATTCTGCATCAAAATAGAAGAAACTATAAAAGAAATGGTAATGAATGAGGACAAAAATGCAAAATCAAAGAAAAATGAGCTAATGTCCCAAAAAGAGTGCTGTTCAGTTAAAAATGTAGAAATAAACTTTCATGACCAGCCAAATCAGCTTTGGAGCCTATAAGAGAGCAGTCAGGTGTAATACATGCGAAAGAGAAGAGAACATGGATTTGTTTCTGACAGTGAACAGAAATAATATCACTTAAGATTCAAACCTGGAAAGAGAAGGTTCTATTCTAACCAGGACATTCTAAAAATATGTCTTTAGTCTGAAGGATCATGGCGTTGGCTACTGTAGAGTTGAAAAGGGCATGTTTTTTGTCCTTTGGAAAGAACATAGGATCAGGTGTCCATGATGGTTTTCCAAAGGAAAGAAGGTATGGCTGGAGAGAGGCTCCAGTGAAAAAATGATAATTTCAAAGAAGTAGAAGGTAAAAAAAGGTACTATACATAAAAGAAAACACTTCACTAAAAAAATGGAAGTGGTACTCAAACTAAGAAACTATAAAAATCACCCAGACTCTACCCATATCCTCAAAGACCTCTTAATATTGAGAGTATAAATAAATCCAACATGAAATACAAAATATTATCAGCAACATCCCTGCTCCAAAGTTATTATGAAAAAAAAAAGAAGAAGAAGAAGAAGAAGAAGAAGAAGAAGAAGAAGAAGAAGAAGAAGAAGAAGAAGAAAAAAATGAGCCAGAGTGGAGGGAGGCCAACAACACTGAGTAGTTCTGAGAAGTCTAATAAGGTGAAAACTCAAAACCGCAATGACTGGTAAAGTTTTAAAGACAGAGTTCAGTAGACTGGATATATTGAGCTATCCTTTTGTAACTTCTATTCTCCTTCAGAGCACAGAATTGTTATTTTCATCTGTTTTTAACTGAAATATATTTGGATTCAGATGGAGTTTAGCACAAAACAAAATCTTGCCTGTGTGCTCAGACAGAAAACTTAACTACTGCTCCTCTCCTCATCTGACCTCAAGTTCCTACACTATGGGGGTCCCTGATGCTGAAACTACACAAAAACACATGTTGGGACTTGAGGGCCAACCATTATTTCTTGGGTCTTCACCTAATGGCATTGTCTTAAGTCACTGGACAACATCTGACTTGCAGGATCTTGACAGAACACTTGGAAAGAACACATGTGATATCCTTTCTAGATGGAAGAAATACCAAGAAGGGTGATTCTAGTTGGAAATGATCTTAGGAATACCAAAGACCCCAATCTGGCTCCTAAAATAATGCACTAGAAACAGACATACGTACATACTTGAGTACTCACAGTAAATTTATAACCTTCAAAAGAAACACTTTTATATAAAATCTCTTTCTAAATACAACTCCTTGACTTAAGACAAACTCTGATTTCTAAATTTTCTTTCTAGAAGACTGCTCAAAAACATTTCATTCCAAATTTCCCATATCTGGATATATTTTTCATTTAGCATTTTCTCATCTTGAGTAATTCTTTTTTGCAGTATCAAAAATCTCTATCATCTGTCCCTCACTTCTCCCCAAATCCCTTCCGTTCTCTCACAAAAATTCTGAAATCTCCTTTCACATATTAACACTTATTGTCCTACTGAAATTCAAGGCATTCTGGGAAATATATTATTATATGAAGTAAAATATTAGTATTATTTTTATAAATGGCTAACAAAGTTTTTAACTTTTTATTTGGTTAGCTATAAAATAAGTAGGAAGTTTAATTTTATATGAAATCCTAAAAATAGTTGAGCCAGTATTTGCACTGAAGAAGCCTAGCTCTGATGTCTCTGTACCAAGCCATGATGCTATTTTGCCTCTAGGATACGTGGGCAGGGATGAGGTATCATTAGTTTTTATTATGTACTTCCATTTAGGGAAAAAAAAAAACTCTTAAAACTATGTGGTGCCTGGGTGGCTCAGTCAGATAAAGGGCTGACTCTTAACTTTAGCTCAAGTCATGATCTCAGAGTCCTGAGATTGAACCCCGTTGTCAGTTCGGGCTCCATGCTCAGTGGGGAATCTGCTTAAGGATTCTTTCTCTCCCTCTCTCCTTCCCTCCACTCTCTTTTTTTTTCTCTCTTTCTAAAAACAAAAACCAAAAAACTCTTAAAAATAAGAGTTTTTGCCTTTGAGAAAAATTATATAAATGGTATCAGGATAATTTAGAAATAAATGTATATTTATATTATTATTAAAAACTGTTGAAGATGACAAAAAAACCCCAAGAAATGCATTTAAACAAGAGATCATACAGAAATGCATACAGAAATAACAGGATAGAATAAATCATCATTCCCAAGTTATCTTGAGTAAATGAGAACTTTACAGCTGTTTCCTAAGAGAAATGGAAAAGAGTTATGAAGTGCCTTCAAATGTGCATTCCTAGAATAACTAGAACTATCCATCCTAGTAAATACAGACTGGGGGGCAAGTGGGAAGGGAATCAACATCTCCCCGGTACTATGTGTCTGACTATTCCAAGAATAAACTGGATGTGGCTCAGAGTTACTTTCTTTCTTATACAAGTGATAAATCAGCTTAACATTTTAATGCATTTTAAATGGGAGGGAGCAAAAAGAGCACACCCTTAAAGAATATTACCTCAGGCATGCATTTTATAGGTCCAGCAGAGAGGGCACTAAGCTGGACATCAGTACTCTGCAATTAAGGGAGCTAGAATGTACTATTAAACTTCTGCTGTGTATCACGTTCTCATGTAAGTTTGGGATAATACCCAACTTATAAGATTGACTATAAACATTAGTAAGCACTTGGGAAATTGAAAAACACCACAAAAATGCAAAGGAACATTATTATGATAAAGGCTCTTTCCTCTTCCATATCTCTAGGAAACCATTAGGTTGATATGCAATATAGCTGTTAACTGCAAACTAGGAGTTTGAGAGTAAATATGCTCTAATATCTTTAAAAGATCAGTTTTTATCAACTTTTAGATAGGTACAATGAGTACATTTTTTAAAAAAAGTTCTAAGCATTATGCCTGGCCCAGAGTAAAAACTCAGTAAACGATATTTGTTATTATCATTTTCAAATTATTATTATTTTTAAAAATTCAAATTGACATACTAATATTCCTTGAAAAAAAGCAAAAAAGAGATTTCTAAAATTTCGATCTAATGAGAAAAATCTTATGAAAAGCTTGAAAAGAATTCAAATTTTTTTTTTTACAAATTCCTAATATGTGTCATGAATCATAAGGTAGAGAATAAGACAATTATATGGATATTTGGGGGGTATATTTAACTTGTTTATATGTTCAACCCCATATGGCTATTTCAACTAATGACTAATCAAGTAAATAAGGAAAAAAGTTAAGTACAACAACAATAACAAAATATATGTTTTGGACTATAGGTAAAAAAATAAATAAACTGAATGTTATACCTCGTTTATCTTTGCTTGAACTAAGCCCATCATAAGAACCTAACAGCAATAGCAGTTTTTAGAAATATTTACAGACTGTTTCGTATATTATAAAGAAATGAGACATTAGTACAAGAATACAATGTAGAAGTTTGCTTAAAGATTCAATTTACTCTTTCTGAAAGTTCACTTCACTTTTAAAGTAAACTTATAGAAAATGTATTAATTTGAATATGAAGAGGTGAAAGAAGAGATGTTATTTATTAAAAGCCATCAGATTTTAAGTTCATCAGCAGGTCAAGTATGAAGAATACTTAAACTATCCTGTCCATCTGCTACATTAGAGTAAACATTCCTACTTACCCCTTGGCCAACTGCAACCCGTTCCAAAGCCTTTGGAGAAAAAAATAAGAGACTACTCATGTATTTAGTCTTACCTTATAAGACTTATAAACACACTGTATAAGAGCTTATAAAAGAGACATGTAAAGTATTAATTAAGTGATAACATCTAAGTTTAAACATTTAAAAGTATTACTATCATTAAGGAATGTTAACTGGTTTACTTGTTAGATATAGCTGAAATCATATACTCCTAAAACTAAAGATAATTTACAGATTATCCTATGTAAGTACAATTTTTGCAGCTGCACAAGCTCAATGACAAGGTAAAGTAACTTGCCGCAAGTTGTATAGCTAGTTAGCAAGTGGGCAGGAAGTAGAAACTTGTTCTTTGAACCCTAATTAGCTTTTCCTGCCCTCACACCATGAAGATTTAGTGGAAAAATGAGTTCACTGTATAGAAAGTTGCTTCACAGAAATTGTTTGAAGAAAAAAATTGCAATTTTTCCATTGACTTGAGGCATACTTTCACTGATCATCTAGAACCACAGATGTATGAATATAAGAGAAAGTTATTACATAATTTTCATATTAAATTAAACAGCAACAAGCCCAGAATAAGTTTATTATTGAAGAAAACATTGATTTTCATTTATGGTACTGTTTGTGCTCATTTCAGATTAGATTTTTGTGTTATGGCTTTTGCTAAAAGGCTGAATTGAACAAAGAAACAAGAATTTTTAACAAATTGGTGTTAATAAAAGTATCTGCTTTTAGATAAGTATAACTCGTTAAAAGTAGTCAACACGAGACTACTTTTAGTATGTGTTACTGATAAGGGATTTGAGAAATACAAATGATAAATTATGATGACATAATAAAAGATAACCAGGTAGGTGATAAAAAGTTTCTTATAAACATCAGTATTTTTCTTGGCCAATAAATAAAGATAATGAAGAAAATAAACCAAGTGTTCCTTTCATACTAATCTGAAATATTTTGCAGTTTTATCAGAGTTAAAGTATGTTGACAAGATTGTGCTAATCTAATTAAAATCTTATCTCTGGTTAGTACCATTAACAATTTATCTCAAAAGTGTCACCAGAAAGGTCTCTTTTTCTCTTTTTAACCCCTGAGGCCTTATTGGTGGAAAAGGTCAGTTATGGAGCAAAAGACAATAAAAATATGTACCAAAAAAATGTTCCTCGGCATCCAATAAAAAAGCCAAAGTAGCCAGGGACTGGGATGGAGCCAAGGAGAGGGGTATTCCATAGGAAGGTGACGTTGGTCAGGAAAAGTTGTTAAGTGCAGTGTGTGGTCTATACATTCTATATTCTGAAATTTATTTTTCAAAAATGCTTTTTTGCTTCTTTGAATGTTTATTTTTATAGCAAATATTTTTGTTTTGTGAATGCAGTATATCCTTTTATCTAAGATATTAATAGTTATTTTACTTTAGTTTATTTTGTACAGTCTCCATTTTCTCCAAGTTTCTTTCCTTCTGTTTATCTGACCTTTGTTCTTTCACATGAGACCTTCTTTAAGAGACATCTAGTGATTCTTGGCTGTTTGCTGTTAATTAAAATGAGAATATCATAAAACTGATTAGAAATAATGTGCTTATGAGTGAGGACTGTTAATTGTGGGCTTCATTATAAAGGTCCTGCTTTATTTTATTTTATTTTATTTTATTTTATTTTATTTTTTTATTTTTTTGGTCCTGCTTTATTTTAGAATCTCTGATGCCAAATCATCATTAGGTCTTTTTTCTCAGGCTAGTCAGATTCTTTAATTTCTAGTCTGGATGGTATAACCCTGGCTGCCAGCATTCTTAGGACCAAGTCATTCCAAGAATTACCTGTCCATTCGAACATGACCCTGAACATATATCACTAACGGATATAATGAAAGAACAAGACAATTTCCAAGAAAAGCAATTTAAGAAGATTTACAAAAATTATTTGAGCATAAACTGATTTCTAAAATAATTCTAGGATACATGACCTAGAACACTGGTATACTATTTTTTATATTGCTGTGTAACTGGCATAGAAATAACGGCCATAGGATAATTAATTTATCTTGGGCTTGAACATTAAACACATTATTTAATCAATATATTTATAAATTTCTAACAAAAAAATAACTTACACTTTTTAACTTGCATCTATCCTTTGTAAACTAACATAGCACCATGAACAGAGAATATCACAGGCTAAAGTTATCTAGGTTTAAGGACACTAGCCAAATCAGGCACATTAAAGGTTTTATTTAATTAGACAGCTACTTCATATCGTAGGTGGCTTATTAATTTTTTTCCCATTTTGTAAGAAATTAAGAGACCAAATGATCTACTACAAACACACATAAACACACCACGGAACTATGAATAAAAGCAATGAACTGATTCTGTATTTAATACTTGGTAGTTGATACATTTTATATGAAAATTAAAGTAATTATATATAAAAATTATATATAAAAAGTACAACTATAAATTGTTACCACAATGTGTGTAAAGTAGTAGATAATGTTGGAAGGGCAAGTCATTTTTTTCTCAAAATTTGCAATGCACAAAAGCATTAATAATGATGCTCTGTAAAACTTGGCATTTAATTCATGATATTAGCCAACAATAATAAATTTTGCAACATCTGGATAAAGCCCTTAGTCCAGAAAGAAATATAATCATACCAAACATGCTGACATTCTGGCATTACGACCACAGCACCATCTCTCTTCCTTTAAATACTGGCACATTGGAAATCCCCACTTTTCTTGGGTACTTTCTGCAGAGAGGGAAAAAATATGGATTATTTAAGATTCTTCCTTTTTCAGTTAAAGTAAACAATCTATTGAGAAAGAAAAGCAGTCATTGAGAGTCATATAGTAGTTAAACATAGAGGTAGTAATGTTTAACACTTCATTCCAATCAGTTAATTGAAAGCATATTAATGTTATGAAAGTGGTATTTTCAACAATAGCTGTTTTGTGTTTAAGCTTTTAGGTTTGATATTAACCAATTTGCCAAAACTATCTTTCTAAGATTTAGCAAAAGCAATTTAAAATGGAAGTATTCTTCATGTTCAGTACAACTTATGAAATAAGTAATGAGATACTGGATATTTACTGCTGACTTGACTTTCTTAAAAAAAAAAATTTGTTAAATGACATTTGGTAATTTACTGTGGAACAATATTAATTCATCCCTAATAATGATGAAGCCTCAATTTTTTTTCAGCCACTATATTCACTTTCCAGAAAAAGAACAGCTGTATAAGCTCTTCCTTCTTCATTACATGAAAAAGCTGCAATATTTTCGATTGTGATCCAATTTGGCTCAGTTGCATATATGGTTTAAGTAACAACAACAAAATCAACATTCACTGCTTAATCACACATATCTTTTGCCCAACTCACTTACAGAGTTGCATATGCAATTTGCTGATGCTAAAACCCTTACTGCAGAAGTATGAATTACACAGGTATTTTGAAAAGGAAAACACATTTATTTTTTAAATTGAAGCTTGAAAAATAAGAGCTTAAATTTTATCAAGGCTATGACAATTAAAAAAATACAAAATTTTTATTAGGTTAAAAGTAAAGATAGCATTAGAACCTTTAAAACAAAACAAAACAAAATGCTTTAAAAGAAAATATTTTTGAAGTAAATTCCACTAAGTAAATTTCTCTGTTATGAAGGATCAGATGACTTTTGATTAAAATAGTGAAAGTTTAAATTTCATGCAGATCATAAGCCTGTGAAAGTGGTTTCTCTCAGTACATAAATTAAGATTTGTAATAGACCTTACTGATAACTAATTGGAAGATAAAGACCTTCCCTTAGGAATATAAATAATAATACTACTAGTGTTTATATAGCACTGTATATTATGAGGCACTATTGTAAATGCCGTTAAGTGTATTTAAGCTTTAGTCTCTACAGCAACTCTATGAAGTAGGTACACTGCTATTCTCATGGTTTAGCTAGGGAAACTAAGCACAGGCAGGTTAAGTAAATTGCCTAAATTGCAAAATCTACCACATAGTGGGGTAGGATTTAAAGGTAGGCAATTTGTCTCCAGAGGCCATGCTCTTAACCACCAAGCTATATAAACAATTTCAATTACAAATGCACAGGACTTGTGGAGTCCTTGAAGCCAATCCAGGTCCCGTGGACCCTTGGACTACTTCTATTTCCAAGATGACTTGAAATAGCAGTTTGAGTTTTTTTTAAGGCTTTACAATTTTACTGAGACATGATTACTACTAAATGAAAGAATTAAGTCAGTTTTTTTTCTTCCTATAACCAAAAAGAGAAATACCTAGATCTTATTGTAAAGGGTAAGGGGCTAGAGAGATAGGTTTATACTATGTTATTCAGAATAAAAAGGTGCTAACTAATAAAATATTTGGATCTTCCCTCATCCATTCTCTTCTTGTTCCTTGTAGACAGGAATAGAGATCAAAGGCATGATGGGATAGTACTGAAGTCCCTAGAAAGACAGTGGTGAAGCTGTATGTGGTAGGGGGAAGATGGATGGTAATTACTCAGAGGAATACAGAGTTCTGGAATTCGTATTGGTTTCTAGTAATAAAGGGAAGATGAAGGCAGGTCCTACACATAAGACCCTGGGGTACTTCTTGATTTCAGATGATAAAACATGGAAGCCAACAGTAAGGCTGTTGAGCACATGGGGCTGTAGTTAGAAAAATGGAGGCTAGTAAAGGGTGGTCTTACTGCAAACAAAACAAAACAAAAAAGATGGTCTTATTGCATGTTCACTAACTTGTGCTGATGAAGATGATGAGTGTAGAGAAGAGCTATGGTGTTCCTAATGGCTCACAAAGCTACTTTTTCCCACCACAAAAACAGCTTACAGAAGAGTACTTTTTGTACATAAAGGAGCTCCCTCTCTAACCTTACGGAACTATGAAGGCAGAAGGGCAGTCTTACTTGATATATATGGCTCCCTGAATCTCTAGCCAAAGCATCTAAGATTCTAGGCCTTATAGATAATAGGAATTGCCAGCCTTGGTTCAGGGTTATGTAAAATAATCCATCAAAGCCTGCCTCCTTTGGACATCTGGTGGTTGTGGAATCTCCTTCAAGTTTTCTGAAGCTACATCAGTTTCCTCTGTGATTGAGGTGATGGTGGCCTCACAGCTCTGCTCATTTTTTGAGTAAGTGCAAACAACTGATACGGAGGCAGGACATCCTCAAACTCAAACAGAGCCTTTCACGTATAGGTTCAATATTATCTTTGGAATCTATTTCACCAGCTTCAGTCTGACTGCAGTGAAGCAGGAGGCTCACTTCTATGTCCTGAATCAAAGTCCCAGAGTTAGCTGTTTCTATAGTTATGTATCAATCTCCTATTTAACTGTGTTCATACATTCAAATCTAGTCAAACTGAACTCTAACCGCCCTTATCAGCTGCTTTTCTCTAGGCTCACTTCCATGCTATCTTTAAATGATAATTTTGGAATAGATGAAGTCTCTTTTTTTGTTTTTTTTTCTTCTATCCCATTTCTTCTTTATTGGCTTTAGAAATCCATTAATCTCATAAAAGGAGAGATTCTACTAGTCTTCCTTCCTGTGTTAATAATATTATTATCCCCTGAATTAAGCAAGTTTGAACTTGAGAACTATCTTCTATTATTTTTTTCCTTTAAGCCTCAAGCTCTTATATATACAACCTCTTAATTATACCTCCTTTTCATTTTCAATCTTCATTAGCTCTTGACTGGGTAAATGCAATACTTACTTAATAAATCTTTTTTTCTCTTTCCTTTAGTCTTGTTCATCCTTTGTATTAAGAGTAACATTATCTTTCTAAAATAGATACATCTAACCATGTCACTCCAATAGCTCTTGTTTATCTCACTAGCATCTATGAGACCAAACCTAATGGGTATTTTTCTTATTGTGGATTTTCAGGAGGGTCCGATACTCCTTCCTTATAATACTCTCTCCCTCTGGTTCCATGATACCATGCTCTCTTATTTGTGGCCTAACGCTCTTCCTATCCCCTGATAGTTTGTTATTTTCTGTCTACTGAATGTTCATAAGAATTAATCCTATCTCCCTTTAAACTTTTTTGAAGGATTCACGAACTCTAATACTTACAGTTGGTAAATAAATGTATGAAGCAGCTAGATAGAATAAAATAGGTAATAATTTCAACTTGTTTGGTAACCAAGTATCTCATTTGCTCAGGCTTAATGCTATAACACAATCTGGCCATAATATAACTGTCAAAATTGCCCAAAATGAGTCTGAGGGGACTATGAGTGAGAGTCAGTGTGTAACCCCTTCTCTATACTTTCCCTAGTATACCTATATCTTACCTATACCTCAATATATACTAACGACCCATGTATTAATTTCTTTGGGCTACTGTAACAAATTACCACATATTTGGTAGCTTAAAACAGGAAGGTATTCTCTTGCAGTTCTGGAAGCTAGAAGTCTGAAATCAAGGCCACGCTCTCTAGGAAGGCTCCAGGGAAGAATCCTTTCCTTGCCCCTTCTTAGCTTCTGGCGGTTGCCGGCAACCTTGGCTTGTAGCTGTTCCACTCCAGTTTCTGCCTCTGTTTTCACATGGCTGTCTTTCCTCTGTGTCTCTGTGTATCCTCCCTCTTCTTATAAGGTCACTCACCATTGGAATTAAGGTCCACCCTATTCTAGTATGACCTCACCTCAACTAATTACATCTATAAATACCCTATTTCTAAATGAGGTCACATTCTGAGGTTCCGGGTCGACATGACTTTATGAAAGACACTATTCAACCTGATCCAATTCCTAAATTATGTTTCCAACCTCTTCTCTAAGATCTAATTCTACATCACCAATAGCTTAACTAGTATCTCCAAATAGGTATTTCACTGGCATTTGATAATCAACATGTCCAAAATCTAAATAACTGAATGATACAAAACCAGATATCCTAAAGTTTCCTATTTCCATGACTGGCATAGACATTTATTCATTTACATGAATCAAAAAATTCAGGAATCTTCTCAGATACTTCCTCATACATAGCCTGTTTTAGAAATTCCAGTTTATTTTTCTCCTGAATATTCCTTAAATCCATTCATATTCTCTATTTCCACTATCCCAAACTACCATATGATGAAATTGCTATGAAGGCCTCTTGATTGGCTAACAACACACACTCTTGTTCCTTTTTACCTCAGTTTCAATATTGCAAGGTGATCTTTTAGAATATAAACCTCATCCGTTCATTTCCTGGTTTAACACATCCTTCTTATGCTTTCAGATAGAAAACCAAGAAACAGACTCTTAACTATAGAGAACAAACTGATGGTTACCAGAATGGAGGTGGATTGCGGGCGATGGGTTAAATAGATGATGAGGATTAGGGAGGGCACTTGTGATGAGCACAGGGCTTATGTGTTCAATCACTAGACTGTATACCTGTATACACTGTAATGTATACAATGTAATGTAATTACTGTATACATTGTAATGTTAACTGGAATTTAAACAAAAACTTAAAAAAATTAAGACTCTGTTCCTTAATGTGATCTGCTCATGTCTACCTGTCTTCATTTCATACGTTATTCTCTGTTTCAGCCTTTTGTAAAATTTTTAGTTCCCTCAACTGGTAAAATACCTACCTCAAAGCTTTGGAATTTTCTGTTGTAAGCCCTAGATTTCTATACTACACCCCACAATTCTCCTAAATGCATTTCTTTGTAAATAGCCCCTTTGTAAATAAATTCATTTCAAATTATTCTATTTGATGCATACCAAGGCATCTTACTGTTAACTTCCTAACTGATTCTCATTTCACTTAGAATTAGACCTGTAATATCCTATGCAGTTCTACAGGCTCAGTATTGTCTAGCCAGAGCTATTGCCTCTCTGAGCTCCTCTCCTTCTATTCTTTCTTACCTTCACTCTGGCTTCTTGCTATTCCTCAAATACGCCAGTTTGTTCCCTTGTGTGGAATGATTTTCCCCCAGTTATTCACTTGGTAACTCAACTACCTTTGCCAAATCTTTGCTAAAATCTCACCTTTTAATGGGGTTTCTCCTGATTCTCTATTTAATTTACTACATAGGTTATTTATTGTTTATTCTCCTCCTCGTGTTCTTTTCCAATGTATTCTTGATCTGAACTTTCGTAACTATTTTCGAACTAGTCTCTCTGTCCCTGATCTAGCTCCATGTCAATCTATTCACTATAATGCCAAAAATTACTACCTTTCAGAAATGCAGATGAGTGTATGCAATTCCTTTGCATTGAACCAATACACAAGAAATGTTTTTATGAAACAAAGCATATCGTGTCTCCCACTGAATAATAATCTGACACTCCAGCATAGCATGTGTGGCTCTCATAATCTGGCCCTAATTTGCTTTTTCAGCCATATTTTCTGTTTCCAACACTCTCACCCTCAACTCACTCTCAGTTATATAGCCACATGGACTTGCTTTATTCAGAACAAGCCACACAGTTTCTGTCTTTATGCCTCTTCTCCACAAAGTTCTCAAAACGTCCTTCCCTACTCATTCATCTTTCTCAATCAAGACCAAACATCACCTCTTTTAGCAAGCTTTTCTTTATCCCTTAGTTATGAAAACTTATTCTCTCTGCTAGTCTTAACAGTATTTGGTTTATACATCCATCATTTATCACTTCTTTCATTCATTTTTTTTTCAAAAATTCAGTCTTAATTGATTAAGGTCTATGAGCTAGGAATATATTATTCTCGGATATGCATCAAAGTTCTCTGTAATTGCTTCTGAATTCTCACCAGGTCCTGAGACTTCCTAAGGGGACAGACAGTGTCTTACTTATATCCTCTAGTGCCTCCAACAAAACTTTGTTGAATTGAATAAAAAGAAATCAGACAGATGAACCAAGATCATATACATGTTCTCATTATATTTTGGGGAAAATATTTTCTTTTTAAATTTCTTTAAACCTAAATGAAATCTGACTGAAATGATTTCATATGGGAAAAACAAACAGGTATTATGCCTTTAGAGATATAAATTTTTGTCATCTAAGTTGATAATCTCAATTTATATTATGCCTTCCTAAATAGAGAGCTTTAGAATATCTTAAATATAACCACAATAACCATGATTAAAATATGGGGTGGGGGGAATAGGAAAAAACAAAGATAAGTGAGTTTTGAAAATCTTTGCTTTAATCACCACATACCTTACCCTCCATTCTCCTGCTTATTAGTTTCTTTTACTGTTTATAACTGACATTACGTACTTATTTATTTTTCGATTGCCTGAAGCCTTCTTATTAGAATATAAGCTTGATAAAGGCAGGGGCTTTGTTTTGTTCAATCCTGTATCCCTAGTACCTAGAAGAGTAACATGACTAGCATGTGACAGGTACCCAACAAACATTTCCTATTAAGAATGAAAAAAATTACAGAATTGTGACAAGTAAACCAAACTAACACTGAGCAAGATTAATATGAATATTTGAAACCACAGCAAATAAATGAAGATATAATTTATATTTCAGAGAGGAGAAACTGACATCCTAAAGATATAGATTCTCTCCATAATGATCTCTAAATTCAATGTATGCCAATTAAAATCCCAACAGACTGTTTTATGGATCTTAACAATCTAATTTAAAAACGATTTGATATATGCATCACCGAAATCAGCTTTTACTTTTAATTTGGTCAGCAGTGTTTATTATGATGCGTACATAATAAAGAAAATGAGATAATTTTAAAATTATTTTTTTCTAAGCACAAAACATTATGTAACTTTTCATACAAATTTGCATTATAAACTACATATACTTTAATTCTAAATGAAAGACTCAAGTAAATTTTTCTATTTAAGCCTTATTAAATGTTTGATGTGATGAACATTTCAATTCTCTCTGAGCAAACTGTCTGGATAAATAAAAGATTTCTTCTCCAAACATTAAAATTGTTCCAAATTGCTAATATTTAATAAGCATTTTTAGTATTAATATCTTCTTCCTTGAAAGATGGTCTATGCTTTTTGCATCCATACTACAAATATGAAATAAAGATGCCTTATTGTTTAACTTTCCTATCTGGAGTTATTCACCAAGTATGCAGTGAAATGTCATGCCATCTAGAATTGCCAATCCCAGACAATGGTTGTGCTACTATCATTAAGCTCTGCTTAAACCTCTTCTTTTGTGAAACTCATTCAGTAATCCTGAACCTGGTCTCTAAAAAGAGTAAAATTGTATCTGTACGTCTTATAGTTGATAGAGCAATGAAAGTATCACTCTTTTAAGAATACATAAATAAGTAAAACCCCTTTGAAAGAGAAAGTACATAAGGTTAGCTAGGAAAACTGAAAAACTAAGAACTTTTGGGGACTTCCTCTACCAGATTTCAAAGGTTCCAATAAACTATACTAATTTAGGCAGAATAGTATCATCAGAGGAATTAACAGATGAAAGGAATAGAAGAGAATTCATAAATACATTACATGATAAAAGTTTCATTTTATCAGTATGCCAAAGCATGGATTATTCAATAAAGAGCATTTAAAAATTTAAGATTAGAGCCATTTCTTGAATGATACACACAAAATAAATCCAGATAAATTATGTAATTGGATTAGAGAAAAACTATAAAAGTTAGAGGAGAAGATTATAAAACTAATGTTAATCAATACAGGAGAAGCTAAATCGAATATGATACATCCATTCCAAGGAATACTTTGTACTGTGTAAAACAAATTTATGAAAAGAGCCCCAAGATATATTGCTAAGTAATGGGGCAAAACTATTTTGTTCTTTTTTTTTTTTTAAATCACAACCTCTTGCTGGTCTTTCTTATCTTCCAACCTCCTTTGGAATGTCCTTGGGTTCAATCTCTCTGTACTTCTTCATCATTTCTATTCCTTATGTGATCTCCCTCAGACTTAGTATCTATATGTTAATAACTTATAAATTTCTTATCTTTAACCCAGATTTGTCCTCAGGAATCCAGAATTATCTAATTCATAATGCAACTTCTGCATTTTAATTTCTAAGAGGCATGTCAAACCCAACCTACTCAAAACTGAACAACTTCCCTTTTAATTTTACTCTTTCTGTAGTTATAATCAATTCACTAAATGATAGCTCTATCTTTCTACTATTTTAGGTCAAAAACTTTTGAGTTATGCTTTTTTCATACCTCTGCTGTCAATAATTTCTGCTGATAATACTTTAAAAATATATCCAAAACTTAAACATTTCTTTTTATTTTCCCCTCTGACCTAAACCACCATCATCCCTTACCTGGTTATAGCTCCCCAAAGGATTTCTGTGCTTTTGTTGTTGACTGTGTTTCAGTCATATGGTCTCTTTGGTGTTCCTTGAAAAAAAAGCAAGTAAGCTCCTGCTTTGGGGCTTTTTCCTGCTATTCCCTCAGTTACCCGCTGAAAGTTACTCTTCCTCCAACATAACTGCATGGTTTCTTCCCTCATCTTTCAACTGTCTATGTAAATGTCGTCTTAAAAAGGCCTTCCCTGGCTACTATATATAAAATAGCATCCCTCCTCACTCTTATCCCTCCTACCTCACTTTCACTCACTTTTATTTTTCTCCACAGCACTTATCACCATATGATATACTATATCTATATTAAATGACATACAAGCAGGAACTTTTCTTTTTCCTTCCATCTCTTCAGCTCCCAGAAGAGTACCTGGCACACTATAAACATAATAATAAATATTTTTTGAAAGAATGGATAAATGAATGAATAGATGATTACATTCAGTTTGATTCCTTTTATCAAAAACCCAAGATATCTGTACATATACACATTTGGACAGAAATATGAGAAGGGAGTGTCATTGTGGGTAGTGAAGCTGAACAAAGACTTTCACTTTTTACTGTACATTTGTATGCTGTCAGAATGTTTACTGTTTTCAGTTCACTCAGTTTAATTAATTAAAGCTTCGTATTTTTTTGCATAACACATGTTGGTATCATTTCTATAACGCTTTATGACAATATAGGTAAAATATAGGTTGATAGGTATCCTAGGTATCTAAAAATTGCTCTATTCTCTCGAAATGATTAGAATAAATATGGGTATAAAAATGTAATAACTTAAAAAGATAAAATTTATACATAGCTATCAACAATGATTTAAGTTGTAAAGGAAGTCCTGGAGAAAGATCCTAGAATTCAAGACATTTAAGGAAAATCATAGCACTATGATCATATGTTCATGTTAATTAATTGACACATTATGTAAATATGGGTTGAGTCCCTACTGGTCCTCTTCTTCTGCCTTCACAAGAAGCTACCTTTGATTTAAGTCACTAAGATATATATTCCACCTATGGACTTTTTCTATGCAGACTATTCTAAAGCAGTAGAGCTGGTTAGTCAATGGTAAAAGAGCTATTTATTATTTCTCATTTGTTTCTCTCTAGACCATGACACATATAGCCCTATTTATAACATTTTTCTTTTTTTTTCATTTATTTTTTATTGGTGTTCAATTTACCAACATACAGAATAACCCCCAGTGCTCATCACCCATTCACTTCCACCCCCCGCCCTCCTCCCCTTCTACCTCCCCTAGTTTGTTTCCCAGAGTTAGCAGTCTTTACGTTCTGTCTCCCTTTCTGATATTTCCCACACATTTCTTCTCCCTTCCCTTATATTCCCTTTCACTATTTTTTATATTCCCCACATGAATGAGAACATATAATGTTTGTCCTTCTCCGACTGACTTATTTCACTCAGTATAATACCCTCCAGTTCCATCCACGTTGAAGCAAATGGTGGGTATTTGTCATTTCTAATAGCTGAGTAATATTCCATTGTATACATAGACCACGTCTTCTTTATCCACTCATCTTTCGACGGACACCGAGGCTCCTTCCACAGTTTGGCTATTGTGGCCATTGCTGCTAGAAACATCAGGGTGCAGGTGTCCCTGCGTTTCATTGCATCTGTATCTTTGGGGTAAATCCCCAACAGTGCAATTGCTGGGTCGTAGGGCAGGTCTATTTTTAACTCTTTGAGGAACCTCCACACAGTTTCCAGAGTGGCTGCACCAGTTCACATTCCCACCAACAGTGTAAGAGGGTTCCCTTTTCTCTGCATCCTCTCCAACATTTGTTGTTTCCTGCCTTGTTAATGTTCCCCATTCTCACTGGTGTGAGGTGGTATCTCATTGTGGTTTTGATTTGTATTTCCCTGATGGCAAGTGATGCAGAGCATTTTCTCATATGCGTGTTGGCCATGTTGTCTATGTCTTCCTCTGTGAGATTTCTCTTCATGTCTTTTGCCCATTTCATGATTGGATTGTTTGTTTCTTTGGTGTTGAGTTTAATAAGTTCTTTATAGATCTTGGAAACTAGCCCTTTATCTGATATGTCATTTGCAAATACCTTCTCCCATTCTGTAGGCTATCTTTTAGTTATGTTGACTGTATCCTTTGCTGTGCAAAAGCTTCTTATCTTGATGAAGTCCCAATAGTTCATTTTTGCTTTTGTTTCTTTTGCCTTCGTGGATGTATCTTGCAAGAAGTTACTGTGGCCGAGTTCAAAAAGGGTGTTGCCTGTGTTCTTCTCTAGGATTTTGATGGGAGTCTTGTCTCATATTTAGATCTTTCATCCATTTTGAGTTTATCTTTGTGTGTGGTGCAAGAGAGTGGTCTAGTTTCATTCTTCTGCATGTGGATGTCCAATTTTCCCAGCACCATTTATTGAAGAGACTGTCTTTCTTCCAGTGGATAGTCTTTCCTCCTTTATCGAATATTAGTTGACCATAAAGTTCAGGGTCCACTTCTGGGTTCTCTATTCTGTTCCATTGATCTATGTGTCTGTTTTTGTGCCAGTACCACACTGTCTTGATGACCACAGCTTTGTAGTACAACCTGAAATCTGGCACTGTGATGCCCCCAGATATGGTTTTCTTTTTTAAAATTCCCCTGGCTATTTGGGGTCTTTTCTGATTCCACACAAATCTTAAAATAATTTGTTCTCTCTGAAGAAAGTCCATGGTATTTTGATAGGGATTGCATTAAACGTGTATATTGCCCTGGGTAACATTGACATTTTCACAATATTAATTCTGCCAATCCATGAGCATGGAATATTTTTCCATCTCTTTGTGTCTTCCTCAATTTCTTTCAGAGGTGTTCTATAGTTTTTAGGGTATAGATCCTTTACATCTTTGGTTAGGTTTATTCCTAGGTGTCTTATGCTTTTGGCAATCAGACAACAAAAAGACATTAAAGGCATTCAAATTGGCAAAGAAGAAGTCAAACTCTCCCTCTTGGCCGATGACATGATACTCTACATAGAAAACCCAAAAGTCTCCACCCCAAGATTGCTAGAACTCATACAGCAATTCGGTAGCGTGGCAGGATACAAAATCAATGCCCAGAAATCAGTGGCATTTCTATACACTAACAACGAGACTGAAGAAAGAGAAATTAAGGAGTCAATCCCATTTACAACATTTTTCTTTCTGCATCTCATTTCCACTTCTAGTTCCACGATATAATCAATGCATTAGTATCTCACTTATCTTTTGGTTAAAAGTGCAGCTAGGAATATAATCTCAAGGGAGAGAATATGTAAATTATAGTATATGTACAACAGAAAATAAACAGCTAGTTAAAAATGTAATCTATTACTTTTATAGAATCATATCTATGATAAAACAGTTTCTTTAAGATTTATTTACTTATTTTAAAGAAAGAGAGCATGTGTGCATGTGTGTGAGTGGGGGGAGAGGGCAGAGGGAAAGGGAGAGAATCCTTGAGCAAACTTCCCAATAAGCTCAGGGCTCAATCAATCCTAGTACACTGAAATTATGACCAGAGCCGAAATCAAGAGTCGGCTGCCCAATCGACTGAGCTACCCAGACATCGCCTGAAGCATCATTTCTTAGTAAATCCATCTAGACATTACTGTCTGGCTGTTTTTGTGCATGACTGTAGGAATGGTAAAGTCTCGATGCTGAGAGAAAACGGTGTTGGCCTGGCCACCACTGTGATAGTAGCTCCCCAATTGCTCTCACTGAGCCCAAAAAGTTTCTCCTACCATTCTTAATGAGCTCTTTTCAGAGTCCTTTAACAGTCTTGATAAGAGTTTACACTGAGACATATGCTGAACATCTGAAACATTAAGTCAATGAGACAGTCTTCAGACTAATATTATGGATCATGGTGTGACTTCATTCCAATGAAAATTTTATTCACTGTGCCAGATTGATGATGAAACAAATTTAGACCACTTGCTCATACTTTATTTACCATGGGAAAAAGAAATGTGAGAATACTATATTTATCGCAAAATATTTTTCAAGATCATATGCTTTACAATATACAAACCCAAATTTGTATATAAACCTAGTAAAATGGTGCCTGGTAAAATGGTGGCTCATTCGGGTAAGCATCTGCCTTCCACATGGGTCGTGATCCCAGGGTCCTGGAATCAAACCACATGTCAGGCTCCCCCACTCAGCAGAGAGTCTGCTTCTCCCTCTCCCCTCTATCTCTGCCCTTCCCCCACGCATGTTCTAATAAACAAAATCTTAAAAAAATAAACCTAGCAAAATGTAATTTAGTTTTTTCAAAAGCCCTGTTTTGTATTACTTTGATAGTTAACCTTCTGATAAGAATTTCTATTAGCTTTGATTTCATATTACTCTATATTTGAAACATAACTTATTTCTCTTTACTATTTCTTTTAAGTAGATATTAATTTTCTATTTTAGATTTAATCACATTCTTGACTTCTTTTATTTACCATGAGCACAGGGAGAACTTTTTTTATGCTGAATAAATACAATCTGCATGAGTTTCAGAAACCACTTATATTAGTCATGAGAAATAACGAGGTGCAAACTAAAGAAAAAAAGTAGTAAAATGTATTAAAACTCCATTTAACTACCTCTAGACAGCAAGAAGATGCCCTATGGCAAAAGTAAAATCAGTGCCAATACTCCAGAAAATGTAGAACTGAATGAAGATTAGATACAGCTGTCTATGTGAAGTAATTGTATAAAGACTGCCAAGTACATCTAGAAACCTCTATATTTTTCCCATATTAATTGGCAAGAATTGTTCTGAGACATAAACCCAACTGAATAGTGAGAAGTAATGTGATATTGTAACGAAAGCTTATAAACAGCTGAATCTACAGGGCTGACAGTTAAGTCTACTTATCTGCTATAAGATTACAAGAGCAATACCTTATTTAAGCTGAGTTTGCTCCTCATGGTTTCTGAGTTACTAAAATTACTAAATAAGCTAATAAACTGTTAATATTGATAGTTAAGTAAATGAAAATGTAAATATGCACTTCCCATAAATTATTATTAGGTAATTTTACTTCTTAGAGCCAAATTTTGGGGAAAATAAACTTAAGGCCATTATTATACTTATTTTCAAAACCTCTATATTATCATCCAAATGTAGAATCATGGTAGGAAGGTAGATATCTGTTCATGAAAATCCAATATAATTAAGAAAAGAAGATAATGAAACTAAATCTAAATGTCATAATAAATATAGGTGAGGTTCAGTTGGAACAAAAGGCATATTTTGGAAAGCTACGTTCAAGTCACAGAATCATTACTGGAACTATGAGAAACCTCCAAGGCCACTGAAGTTAGCCCCTTTCTTCTCACTAATTTATAGATGACCCACAAAGGCTACCTGATTTATCCAATGGTGTAGCACTGCAGAGACAGAAGTAAAACTCGAGGTAGTCAAAGCATGTCCTCTTCTAAGTGGTGTTCTTGGACTCCCCTGGGCATTTAAATGTCACCAGCTCTACACTTTCAATGTAACTTATAACTCTAATATAGCACTTATCACATTGAATTACAGCTGTCTTTTGTTATCTGTCTTCCCATCGGGTTATAAATTTTTTTAAGGTGTTTTATCTAGCAAAGTGGTCAGTTAGTAGGTACACAGTTCTGGAGTGTCTTCCAAATCTCTGCATACTCTGGGCTGAATAAATGTTTATTGATATTCTCAATGCCCAAAGCTGTTACTAAATCAGCTCTTATGTTTCTATAACTGTTTCAGAGTCTTCATTTTAATTTCAGGTTAATTTTAAATTAAAAGGAGTTGCTAAAAAAAAAAAAAAATTCTATGCCCCTAATATCCAGATTCTGGATCAAATATTAATGATTTATAGAAAGGCTAAAAGATTGTTCATTGAAAAGAATATGAAATGTAATCCATCATTTCTATGTAACTTGTTTTTGAAGCTTTCTTTTCTTCAAAGAATTGTTTTGAAATATAATCACTTATAGCTTTTTTAATAATAATTTGTTTTTATTTTATCAAATTTTAGGCTAAAACTCTTAGAAAACCATTTCAGTGATGAACAAATGATATAGTAGGCATCATAGCATATAAATACAGTAAAACATTTCCTCTTCAATTTTAAGTTTATGAATATAAAAAATCTCTATATGACATTCAGATAAGAAATTATAGTCCTTGTGTGAATAATTGAACTGAAAAAGAAACAAACTTGGAGAGATACAAATACTCTTTCATATCTGTCAAAATAAAGAACTCATTCTTCTACCAAATACATATTTGGTATCTGCTATGTAACAGACATCGTTTGTGATGTTTAACAGATAAGGTGATTTGCAGTTGTTGTTTTTTTTTCCTGATTTGCAGTTTAAATGAACTTACTTATAATAAACATGAATTCATATTCATTTTAAACTATATATTATAATAGCCAGTGGTGTAGCGAAGCTGGCTCATAATGGCTCCAGAGAAAGCCGAATATGTCATTTCTTCCCATTTCAACACCCAGTGACATCAGGATAGTAGCTTGAAACTGGCCAAGTAGGGTGTATTTACACCATGGAAATCAGAAAACACATACTGGGGGCTTTTCTTCAGGTGCAAAAGGCAGCCATTATAAATTTACCATCAAAATACTAGCTACAACCCATTAATAGGTCATAAAACCAATTTAGTGGATTATGGCCAACATTTTATAAAATGTTAACAGAATGGAATAAAATAATCACATTAGCATGCATTGTGTGTTATAAGATCCAGTACCTTTCAAAAAATGAATATTAATTAACCAAAAAGAAGAAAGAATAAGTAATTTTTTGTGAAATTTCAGTACCAGTTTTATTTATCTATTAATCCGTAATGACATAAAACGTACTTCTTAATTTGGATCTGAGTAAAAAAAAAATGAGCCTGACTGGGTGACGGGCACTGAGGGGGGCACTTGATGGGATGAGCAGTGGGTGTTATGTGATGTTGGCAAATCGAACTCCAATAAAAAAATATACAAAAAAATGTGAAACCACTATTATGATCAAGAGAACCAATACATTCTTCTTTCACAAATTTTACAACCTTTGTGGTCATCATATGATTTGAGGTTAAAGATTACATGCTTTAGAGAGAAATAGAAACTTCATAGTTAATAGGTGAGTATTTAGAAGTTTCTTCTTTCTTCTCAAAGAAAACCAAAGAAGGAATTATAATTTATGATCACAAAGGAATCTGAGTTTGTGTATATTTAAAATTAAATAAGACCTCTGTCTCACCAGGATAGTGTGCTTTCATCATTTTGCTCCAGTGGCCTCTGGAATGTAAACCTTCTTTAACCTTCTGTTTCTTACCTTTGCTGAGAAGGGCAAAGCCAGCTCAGTACCTTAAGAATTCCCAAACTACTTAATAATATCTCTTCTCAAGATGTCTCATCAAACACTTTTGTTTTTAAGTTTTAACCAGTACTGAATCAGTTTTTTCTTAAAATTTCCTTTATTGAGTACTTGCTATATATCACATATTTTGGTGACTGTTAGGCATTAAAAGAAAAATTTTAAAGATAAACTTTCTGTTTTAAAGTTGTCAGAGTCTACACCAAGAAATTAATACTAAAGCATTCTGAAGACATTAAACCTAAACCATTAATTTAATAACGATTAAATTATGTGGTAGGTGCCAAAGCAAAAGAGCACTCGAAGAGATCACTGCCCCTCTCTTTTTAGAGAATTAGTGCTCTCATTTTACTCAGTCCTCAAAATCAGTACACAACCTAGAGGAAACAGTAAAGAAAGCAGAAAGAAAGGAGGAGAGGTGGGGGAGGATAAGAAAAAGTATTTTGCAGACATAGCTTAACACCTGTACCCTTTGCTGGCCTCACCAAGGAGGCTGAAAAGTCAAATAGTCACTTTTACAGACTCCTTTACAGCCAGAAGTTACTTTGTGAAATATGTGTGGGCAAGAAGACATGAAACAATTCTGAGAAATTTCTGGACAGATATTTTTCACCCTCTTGGACAGAGCCTGGACAGAGGGGCGAATGCTTGAGGAGAAAGTCTCTAACTCACTTTTTTTTTTTTTTTAAGATTTTATTTATTTATTCATGAGAGACACAGGCAGAGACACAGGCAGAGGGAGGAGGAGGCGTCAGGCAGGGAGCCCGATGTGGGACTTGATCCCAGGTCTCCAGGATCAGGCCCTAGGCTGAGCCACCTGGGCTGCCCTCTAACTCACTTTTGATGAAGACATAATGTCTATAACTACAGCCCTGAGAATCCAGGGCCCTGATGTCACAGAATCAGTGAATCAACCCTAGAACTGCTACTCCTGACTTCTGTTTATGTGAGGAAATTAAGGACTTTGTTGTTTTTGCCACTGTTGGGTGAACTTGCTATTATTTACAGCCAAAAGTATTTTAAAACTCAGGTTCTGGCTGAGATTCTAGGTATGGTTAACCACTGTTTTCTTTCTGTCCAAGATGAGTCTCTTCAGAAGCCACATGCCTCCTACATTATGGCAAAACTCATCCTGAAATTGTCTCAGTCTCCCTTCTCTCAAAGCCCATGTGGCCCACGCAAATAGAAAATGAATAGAAAAATAGAAAAAGCTAATTACGTGGTATAGACCATAAAACCAAAAAAGAAAGGCAAAATCAAAGCAGGATATAGCTATTAAAATCATGCCAATTTAATAAAATAGTAATTCTAGCAAATAAAGCATGATATTTAACATAAAAAGAAAGCTTATAGAATGTGGGAGATGACACATTTATCTCATATTAAATACCTATATTCATTGAACCTTAACACAAAATAGAGATGTTTAAGGATAATGCTGCTCCTAAAAACAAAAGGTATTTCTATATAAGCTTGGCCACTCAGAGACCCCTCACCCTTTTCATATTCCAGAGAAGGAAAATAGCACCATGTCACTCTATTTGACTGCGAACAAGTTATAGGGTACACAACTGAAGAGAGAGAAGCAGAAATTAGGAAACTGTCCTAACCCTGTATGAGTGAGGAAAGATTTACCAATCTCCAAACTGTCTTGATCGCCACCAGTGTCAATATCCCTCCCTAGTTTCCAAACTCAAACTAACCAAGCTTTTCCATTTTTAAGGATTGATATTCTTAAAAAGAGGTGAGGACCAGAATTTGTCTTCAGTTCTGTACTTGGACTCTCCTCTATATTTAGGAAGAACTAGCATTTGTGTATCCCCTGAGCTTCCCCTATTTGTCTCACTTTTTACACAGAAGATCTACCTAAGCCTTTGCCTCAGGTTCTGGTTTAGATTCTCGGACTCCAATAAAAGCCAGAAATTAATCCAAAACTAATACACTGGGTTTTAGCCCTGATGTTTTTAAAATTAACAGAATCTCTCCAGAAGGCCAAATCCTATCTCTCTGTCTCAATTTCTGACAGATGCTTTAAGAGTGTGACTCTAGAACCAGACTGGTTGGGCTAAAATTCTAACTCCTTTACTTATTAACTGTATGATCTTAAGCAGGTTACTTAACCGCCATGCCATTCAGTATTCTCACCTGAAATGGCCAGTATAATAATAGTGTTACCTGATAGTGGTGTTATGAAGAATAATGAAAATGGGAATGGTAACATTATTACCTCATAGGAGAGATGAAGACAAAAAGAGTCAATACTAGTAACGTACCTAGAATAATGCTTCACATATAGTAATGATACTATATAGATGATAGATGCCAACTCACACATGATGGGAGCTGGTCTTTCTTTAATTTATTTGAGAGAGAGAGGGCACACATGAGAGAGCACAAGTGAGCAGGGGGAGGGCACAGGGAGATGGAGAAGCAGGCTCCCCACTGAGCAGGAAGCACCACACAGGGCTCAATTCCAGGACCTTGGGACCAGGACCTGAGCAGAAGACAGACGCTTAACCAAGTGAACCACCCAGGTGCCCCTAGAGTTTGCCTTCTGAATACTATTAGGGAACCAGCTACCTGATTTGGGGTAAATACTTCCACTGAATTAGTTCCCCTAGCCTTGGTCCCACAGCTTCTGGTTTATTTTCCTTTCCCCACTTTAGGGTCTCAACAAATCTCATGGTTGAGAATCACAGGTCTGACAACTTCTGCTCTTGGTCACATTACTGTTCTGTTCAAAAGTTTTATTACCAAAATGGACTTTCCAGAGGAGTTCATTTCAATACTCTTCAACATTTCAATAGTTCATATGAATTAGGTTACCACCTAGCTAGAGAATTCAGCCATTCCCAATGAGTGACCTACTGCGCTTTGACTTAACCTACCTCATTCATATGCCTGGAATGCCCCTCTCATTTTTGCTTATCTAAATCTTACACTGTAAAGCTCAATTCCAAAGTTACTACCTCATAAAGCTTTTCCTAACCTCTTGACAGGAAGTAATCTTTACATTTTAGCTAGAATGGTTCTTTTAACACTTATCATATTCTTTTTCCTTATCTCTAAGAAATCACTTATAAATCATATACCTACATAATTAATTCATAAATCACGTTATTGTTTATTGTTGCTACTACTATCGGCTTGTGTAGATTCATAGCACATAAATACAGTTATAGTCTCAAGATACAAGTTTCACACAAAGGAGAAGCACTCAGAACAAGGCCTTAGATTAACCTACACTAGATAGGGTGTCACAAAGGATCTCAGAACATAGGTCCCTAAATTAAACAGAAGTCTACTTCTCTCTTGTGATAGTCCAAAAGAAGCCAGGCAGTGTACAATGTGTTATCCAGAGACCCAGATGACAGGGGCTGCTCTGGCATCCTCAAGAGCTGGCTACTGGCACTGGTATCAGGATTACTGTCATTAATTGGCTGGCAAGAAGGGTGAAAAAAATGGGGTCTGAGCAGCACTTTTAAATAAGCTGCATACATTTTTCTGACTCACATTCTACTGCCTTGAATTCTTCTCATGGGAGATGGGTACTCTGGATGCTTGGGCGATGTTTTCTCTGCTAAAACTAAGAGGAGTTATAATTATTAAAAGGAAGAAAGGAAGAAGAGGACAATGGATGTGATTACATGCTGTTACATTCTCACTCTCCTTTATAGTTTCCTCTTTCTTGTGTCTTATTCATGTATTAATACTACACAAAGGCACATATGTGATACATACACACACCCATACAGTGATAGACTATGCTAATTGCCCACCTAATACCCAGTTTCTCCTTCTTTCTCACTCACAGAATCTTGATTTCATTTGGAGGTGCAATGTACCCATCTAGAAGATTCCATTTCCTAGCCTTTAAAACTAGTCTATAAGGAAAGGAAGTTCTATCTAGGGCACTGTCTCTGATGGGAGAAACTCTTTCATCTTCATATTTCTTTTCATTTGAACTATAATGGCTGGACAGTAGCAACCATTATATAGCCATAATTGAAAAGCCAATAAAACTGTAAAGACCTTGGCCTCCACATCCTTGAACTATGTATGAGACACTGTCAGCTACTACAGATTTTCCGGAAAATAAGAGAAAAATAAATCCTACGATTACGCTACAAGAGCTCCACTTCCATGTATTTAATTGTCTGTTTTTATATAACTTTCCCAAAATAGCATCACTCATACGTAAAGCAATTTCAAAATATTAAACATGTTCAAAACTTTGCCTGAAACTTGGTCCATCCTTAGTGTTTCCTATCATGTAAGTTGTGCCACCACCTACACAGTGGCTGAAAATTGACACCTGGTAATAATCCTTGACAATTCCTGCTTCATTATCTCCCACTCTAAACAATCTTAAATGTTTCTTAAATTCTCCTAATTAACTCTATCTCTACTACTGCTGCCCTGACTTTAGTCCTCACCTTTGTGGTCTCAACTTGTGAGAGTATGTCCTGTAAGACTCCTTTGTGTGCCTACCCCTTGAAGGTCTATGACACAAATACCCTTAGTGGCTTCAGTGCTTCCATCATCTTTGTGGACTCCTGCATTCTCCTACATGTTGACCTGATAAATACTATGTATCTTTCTAGTATTTCAATGCTTTTAAAAAGAAACAAAATTGAACTGTATTCAGTATTTTTAGTTGAATAGGGGCAAGGAGCATTCAGGTTATGTCCAGCCAGACATGTTTTGTGATTTAGTTTGTTAAGTTTTGAGCTAATATTTCGTAGATTTTAACCTACAGAAATTCCAAGGACCTGAATTTGGAAAAGTATTCCCTCGTAGGGATTTGATTTTTGTTTCTGTATAGATCTGACCGAAAATTCTTGTCTCATTCAAGGTCATGGCTTAGTATGGACTTTTCAGGTTAGGCCCCTGACCATGCAGGAGGCCTAATATTACTCTCTAGATCCCACTGTGGGAAGCATCTGCCTCAGGACAACACTGTCTGCTACCTTATGGCTTCAGTTCCAGGCTCTGGTTTCAACTCCTCTTCCTCATCTCTCCTTTTAACCTTAAATTGTTGTTTTTTAAGATTTTATTCATTTATTCATGAGACACACACACAGAGAGGCAGAGACAGGCAGAGGGAGAAGCAGGCTCTCTGCAGGGAGCCTGATCTGATGTGAGACTCAATCCCAGGATCACAACTCGAGCCAAAGGCAGAGGCTCAACCACTGAGCTACCCAAGCATCCCTAACTTTTAGGTTTTGATTTTTCTTGAATCATAGAGATTTCCCTTACTTTTTGTGGATTCAGCAATGCTTTAAAAAATTTGCATGTTCTAGTTTAGCCAAAAGCTAGCTGAACTACAGTAGGATCGTTTCTCGGAAAAATCACATCTCCCACACTGCTAGAAATAAAAGTCAAATACATGTTGTTTTGAAAAGAGAAACCATGCCTTATTCCTCTACATCCCTCAAACTTCCAGTATTAAAAGACTATACTAGGCAAAAAGATTTGTTTAGTAAAATACATATTATATGTGTCAGAAAATATATATTGTCGAGTCTTTACTGAAAAGACAGCAATTCTATGTACTGCTGCAATGAGGGGAATAATTCACTTCTATTACCATGACAAAGAAACTAGTCATACCTTTCTGTATGATACAATGTATGGTTTAATGCTGTTATTAACCAGCTAATATTGTCTTAAGAGTATTTTTTTTAAAGATTTTATTTATTTATTCATAGAGACAGAGAGAGAGAGAGAGAGAGAGAGAGAGAGGCAGAGACACAGGCAGAGGGAGAAGCAGGCATCATACAGACAGCCTGATGTGGGACTTGATCCAGGGTCTCCAGGATCACGCCCCGGGGCCACAGGCAGCGCTAAACTGCTGCGCCACGGGTGCTGCCCATCTTAAGAGTAGTTAATACCATATACCGTGTATCTGAAAGATCTCTAGAAAAAGATAAACTTATTTTTAAGCAGTATGCTACATTTTCAAATGATATGCTCAACGTTTTTTTTTAACCTCCAGATATCTAAAAAAAATTAAAACAAAAAAAAAAACAGGAAAAATAAAACCCTCCAGATAACTTTCCCAGTAAAGTACCTCTAAATTTAAAGCAGTCATATCAATAGTTCATCTCAAGACAGTGAAGACGACTATATAAGTATCTAGCTTCCTTTAAGTTCCTACTGGTGACATAAACAGAGAATCTACAATACGAGAGGAATCATGTGCCCTTGAAATATTACCATTGGATATAGAAATGGCAGAACCAGATTGAAATATGCCACTAAAAGACTATCTACAGCCCTCCTCTGGTTAAAAACAAAACAAAAATAAATGGAGGAACCTATGGGAGAATCACCTTAATACCCTGTAACACAGTAAGGCATGGAGTAAACATGAAGGTATACTGCAGGCTTTCAAAGGTTACACCGTTCATGTGATCTGCAAATCTACAGTTGTTGGAATGCACTATCCATACTAGAAGACTGCTGGGCACTGAGCTGGGGATGGGGTGAGGAAAGACCAAGCACAAATCTAGGCCCCTGGCAAGAGGTACTCCCAGTAGGGGCTTTCTACCAACGCCACGGAAGAAGTTTTATAAAACAGCCTGATGTGACTTTTCAGGGTCCTAGATCTTTCTCTACTCTTTCTGTATTCCTAAGCATCTATAATGATTGTATAAACTTAGAGGAAATATAAAATTATCTTTTGTCCCTCAGACTGGGCCTGAAGGACTCAGAGCATTAACACCAATTTCTGACAGTATATATAACAGGCAGATATAGAGAGATACATCTGTTAAGCTGAACAAATACACACAAATGACCAAGTTCAGAGACCAAAAAAAAAAAAAAAAAAAAAAAAGGGATTTCCTGCCTTGAGCTCAGTTTTAAGGAAAAAATTAAAATTTTCCTAGGAAACCCCCTAGGAGATATGCTCCTCCTGCTTCATTGGTAAGAACTGTGTCTCATATCCATTCCTAAATAAATAAAACTACCATAATTAACTGAGATTGAAAGTCATCTATTTCTTGGGCGCCTGGCTGGTTCAGTGGGATGAGCATTTGACTCTTGATCTCAGGGTTGTGGGTGTAGAGATTACTTTAAAAAATAAAAAAGAAAGTAATTTATTTCTAAGGCTATAAAAGGACACAATCTTCCTAAAGACTGATACCTTAACAAAATGATAGTTTAGTTAGCAAGGAGGAAGAGATATATGGATCTAGACAGGTAATAGGTAAATATTAGGTAGTATTTCCTTATAGCACTTTTCTACATTTACAGGAAAACAACCAAAAGAATTTCTCTCTCCAACTTTGAGGGGGAAAAGTAATAAAGCATTTCAAATTAATTATGACAATAATAATCAGTATTAAAACAAAAGGCTGCAACAATTCAAGCTTGGGAAAATATACGTGTTCTACAAAGCACTAAAATAAAATTGTTCCTGGTATTTCTTGTTCTCCTAGGAACTACTGGCTCATAATGTATAAATATTTAAAAGCAGTTCTTAAAACATATGGTATAACTTCAGTATTCATGATGACTCAGAGAGCTTTGAGGTATTTTTGAAAATTGACATTCATGGCGGACCACCTCCATGGTCTACCACAGCATACTGGGTAAACATATCATGTAAAACACATATTGTTTACATAGTACATATCATCATAAAAAGTTGCAGTGTACATACCAGACTTTCCTACTATACTACGTTGGACTATTAATAACTCAAATTTACATCCCAAAGGGCTACCATGCCCCAATTTAAACTTAAAAACAGCTGTGCAAACAAAGTGAGGGTGAGGGGCAGGTGTATAAGATATGAAGAGAGAGACACATGACACACTTGACCATTCAGAGATATAATTCCATGGAACCCAAGTGCTAGATATATGACAGGAAATAGGCTAACCTTATGCATGCAAACCTCTTGCCCTATAAGTTAGTTTAATATAATGATCAAACTGTATAGTGATGGATTTTTACTTTGGTAAGGGAAATGAGAACTACATAGTATACACTGTATATACAAAATGAGACTATATTCATATTTTATCTATCCAAATAGTTACAGCTATATAGTCCATAACAAACTGTTGTTGTCTGCCTTCACTCACACACACACACACACACACACACAGTTCTTCAACAAAGTTAAACTATCAAAATTCTAGTAATATTCATAATTATCTTGGACATTCTTCTGCTTTCCTATCTTTTTCCCCTTGATTTTGTCTATTCTAGCAAGTTTATTATGCATTCATGACATGGTATCCTGCCCTCTATGTTTGGTTTTCCCCAGGTTTTATTATGAGCTCCACACCTCAAGGACATTTTTTTGGCTAATTACTCCAGCACTCTGCATTCTGTACTTTGATACACCCTCTTGGGTGCTTTTGGGTCCAGTCTCTGAATTGGATCTGCAAACTGGCATGTCAGTAGACTCTCTAAGTCTACACATGGGAAAGACTGAAATGACTATAAATAAATCTTGAATATATTTCTACAAGTCATCTTTTAGAACTCTGTTATGTCCCCTTATGGAATCATAATAAATATCCTGTTTTCAAGCATGCTGTTCATCAGAATTACTTATAGAGCTTCTTAAAAATATTTATATTTAAGTGCTATTCATAGAGATTGTAATTCAGAAGTTCAGAAGCAGGTCCCTGGCATCTATATACTGAAAGTGCCATATTTGATCTAGCTGGGCAGCCAGAATCTAGAGATACTGTTATAAAAATTGCAGGAGATAGCTCTCATCTTTTCCTTTTGCTATAGCCAAGATAAGGCAAGAAAATGGAGATAAGACCTGGGAAAAAGAGAAGGGGGTAAGTTACCTTTGCCATCTGGCTTTTGAGATGAGAAAATGTGACAGTCCAAAGCTAGGCAAAACTGTAACACAAATAAAGGCTGTTTTTGTTGCTCCTATCACTTATTTTTCTATATTTTTCTCCTGTCTCTTGGCTTTCCACCTCTCTTCTCGACCTCCAAAGTATTTGAAGGTACTCCTATTGTATACATTTCTACCTACTTCATCATAACACCCAGTCCTGTCACTTTCTGCTTATTCTTTGCTTTCCTGACAAGGAAAACTCACAATCTTCTGTTTGTTTCAGATATGCATAAGGAAAGCAAGCAGTACTAAGATACCACTATTAGCTTTTGTCAGTTAAGCCTAGTATTGTTTACCTGATAACCTCAGTGATTCTCAAGATATCTTTTGATAGGAAAGTCTTTCCTTGAATTAATCCTGCCTAAAAGGAGGGAAAATGAGTCTGTAGCTGCCAGTCAGTGTTGTTATAAAGCTTCCCAACACTTTTTCTTGTCTAAATCCTGGAGCCAAAAATGTCCTATTCACTCACTGAACAGTGGTTAACTTCCACACTAGAGAAGCAGAGGATCCAAGACCAAAAGCTTGAGATCTGTTAACTGAGAGACTTCCATTTCCAGAGTGTGAAGATATGTAGTTGTCTGGTTTACCTAATTTTCCCAGAAGACTCAAGGATTATTTTATGAATAATTAGGTACTAAATAAATAAACTAAAAGAACCAAAGAGAGATTCTGGCGAAATGACTTTTAGGTAAACTGAAATCCGAAAATGGAGGCGTCATTCTCTCTTAAAGCTGCTTTTTTACTCACTGAAATGACCATGAGGATTATTATCACTGCTTCTGAGAAAGACATAAGGAAAAAAAGGATGGGAGAAAAGAGAAACAGTGACTGTGGAAAGCAAAGAGAAGGAAACCTGATTGTGAACACTCATCACCCTATGCCTTTGTTTACTGTTTGTAATATCCTTCTCACTTTGTCTGATTAACTCCTACTGATCTTTTAAGTCACAGAGGGTATTCACCACGCTGGGAGCATAACCTCAACTCTCACTCCCCCATCACAGACTGAGCTACGTGTTATTCTGGTATAAGATCCACAGGTATAAAAAAAAAAATAAAAAATAAAAAAATAAAAAAAAAAAAGATCCACAGGTATAAATTTCTGTCTTGTAAGCACTTACTACACTCTTTTGAAACTAATGTTGGAGGATTAGGAAATTCAGGGAAACACTCTTCCCATATTTTATAAAAAATAGCATATGAAATCCCTTGGAGTCACTTAAAAGAACAAGGCAACACTGTATGTACAGATATGAAAAGATTACAATATATTAAGTGAAAAAATGAATTGTTTATCTTCTGGTTCCCTAAAATAGAAGAACATGAAGTGTGTACATATGTGTACACATGATCTTTTCTGGAAAATCAAACAAGAAAGCAAAAATATGGGTCGGGAGACTTTATTTTTATTTTTAATATCTTTCTATATTATTTGAATTTTCTATGTTGATTTTTTGCAAATTAAGTTACTAACAGGGACTCTCTGGTTCCTAGGATTAAGGGCTATTTTTTTAATCTCTTGAGGGTGAACATGGTATCTCATACATTTTAATATCATCACTGCTTAGCACAGTATGGAACACAGCTGGCATTCAATGAATGTTGAACTGAACTGAACTCTGCTTGGCATCTATTTGAGTTTTTTACTTTTTTCCAAAGTACTGACTTTTTATGAGCCTCTCCTCATCTCTACTATACATGAAGTACCAAGTACCAAGCCTTGAAAATAGTAACTAGTCAAGAAATGTTTATTCAATCATATTGTCTCCTACCAGTATGAAATGCAGCTGTCAGGACACCTAGATGGCTCAGTGGTTGAGCATCTGCCTTTGGCTCAGGCCGTGATCCCGGGGTCCTGGGATCGAGTCCCACATCAGTCTCCCCATGGGGAGCCTGCCTTTTCCTCTTCCTCTGTCACTGCCTCTCTCTCTGTGTCTCTTATGAATAAATTTTAAAAATCTCAAAAAAAAGAAAGAAAGAAAAGAAAGAGAGAGAGAAAGAAAGAAATGCAGCTGCCATTACAGTGATAGTGATTTTTTTTTCTACTGCTAGTCACTTGTTCTAAATTATCTATTCAACACACATTATACACACATTATACAAACACTGATCTCTAGGCATCATGTTTGAGGCAATGTGCTTAGTATCTAAAGATACAAAAGTGACCAAGAACCAGTACCTACACTCTAAAGACTCATAAACATATCAGCTCTTTCCATGGCAGGAAAGAAGCAGGAATGACTGAAGATGCAGATGCTACTATCTTCCCTCTCCTTTCAGATTCTTCAAAGACTTCTCCACTGAACATGCCCTAATCAAGTATATTTTTCATTTTTGTTCAAATACATGGTCAATAAACACTTGTCAATAGTTTAATGCAATAATCTCTTAGAAAAGGTACCTAAGGGTACCTGGGTAGCTCAGTTGGTTGGGCGGCTGACTCTTGATTTTGGCTCAGGTCATGATCTTGGAGCCTGGGACGGAGCCAGTGTGGGGCTCCACACTCAGGAAGGAGTCTGCTTGAGGATTCTCGCTCCCCCTTTCCCTCTGCCTGCCCCTCCTTTTGTTCATACGTGCTCTAAAATAAATAAATCTTAAAAAAGAAAAGTACCTAAAGGCTAATACAAAATGGATAGATTTGGCGATCCCTGGGTGGCTCAGTGGCTTAGCGCCCACCTTCGGCCCAGGGCGCGATCCTGGAGTCCCGGGATCGAGTCCCACGTCGGGCTCCCGGCATGGAGCCTGCTTCTCTCTCCTCCTATGTCTCTGCCTCTCTCCCTCTCTCTCATAAATAAATAAAATAAATAAATAAAATAAAATGGATAGACAAACGAGTGAGTATGCATTCTCTTAATTTTTTTTTCTACCCTGGCAAATGGCTTTTACCAAACCCTTTAGGAATAGATTTAGAGAACTAGACATGATAAAAAATGTACCAATGGTACTTCCTGGTTGTCATAAAATAATGAGTCCCTTAAATCTGAGTTTCATTACATGTTTGACAAAAACCAGACATAGAATAAAGAAAACTATTCATAAGCCACAACTACACTACAAATTTTGATTTAAATGTAAGTTAGTAAATAAACATCCTAAACTAGCAGAACCAGCTGAGAGGATCATTCCAGAGGGAAAATCAGGTGTGGAAAAATGGGTATTAGAATAGAGTACAAAGTCAAAAAAGAGGATCCCATGGCTGGTGAGAAATACTGAGACTAGGTCTGAGACCTGATGATACACAGCAATGGTTGCAAAGGTCCAGTAGGACCAGAGATGGCAGTCCTAAAACAGTACTGCCTGCAGAGGCAAGGGAAGTCCTTTGGAAGGGGAAGGCATCTCTGGGAGTATGATGATGATAAAATGAATGAGAGAAAAAGACAGCTGAAATTAAAGATCTTACACTGTAGAGGACAATACTTCTGAACTGAAGAATACACCAAGCATCTACACCTACTCTAAATAAGCCAATTATATTTTAAAAAACCCATTTCACTGTACCCACAGAATAGGAAGCTGCTGAATTACAAACCAAACCTCCCCTACATAAAATCTCTTGCTGATGCAGGAAAACACTACTCACCTAATATTTTTAAAATGGTACAACTGTGATTGTATAGAAGGTTATTCTTCATCTTTTAGGAAAGATGTACAAGACTGTAAGATAATGTAAAATACTTCTGTATATATTTTGGTTACTTTTTTTTTTTTCTATTTTTGGGCTTACTTTTTTCCCCAAATTTCTACTAGAAAATTTTTGTACTCAGAGACAGGTTGGAAATAATGGCATAACAAATATATATATTCTCCATGTAAACCAAACTGTTGTTAACTTTTTGCCAATTTGCCTTCTTTGTGTGTATCTCTATTTATTCACAACTTTACTTTTGTGCACCTTTTCCTAAAAGATACTTTTTAAGACACACAAAAGAATTCAAATTCAATGGACTTTTATTTCACAAAAATCTTTGTCAGTTTTAAGGATGACCTCTGTTTCATCCAGTCAAATTTCAGTAGAATTATACAATCACAATTTTTACCTCTTGGACATGACTGAATGAAAAATAATTACAATTTCATCTTCACCCGGGTTTTAAAACTGAGAAGAGCATACAATACCATCCATATCCACACATGTCCCTGATGTAAAATTCTTAACAAGATGGTGCATGTTGATAAAGAATCCATTATACTAATAGAAAAGAGAACTGCTAATGTTAATAGACTAAATAACCAGCTAATCTGAACCAGTGCTTTTGAAACTACATCTTACAGAAAGAGCATATAAAATGGATTAGACATAGGTGTTTCGGGAGCGGCTCTGAAGAAGGGCTACGAGATGCTTCAAGTCCTACCTAAGTACTTTGTACTGTACCCTTCAGGTACCTTCTCAGTCCAGGGAACGGTTTGAATATTATTTTTTTTAAGGTTTTAGTTATTTATTCATGAGAGACAGAGAGAGAGACACAGGCAGAGACACAGCAGAGGGAGAAGCAGGATCCATGCAGGAAGCCTGATGTGGGACCTGATCCTGAGACTCCAGGATCACGCCCCAGGGCAAAGAAGGCAGCGCTAAACCACTGAGCTACCCAAGGATCCCTGAATATTATCTTGATGCAACTGCTGTTATGCAGATTGTTAAAATCAGAGTACGTTGACTCTTCAAAATACAGTAAGGAACTTTTTTTATGACAAATATCAATACAGCTTACAAAACAGAGGCTTTAAATATAAAGCAAACTTTGCAACTCTATATTCATCTCAAAATAACTATGCTTCACTATTTAAGTAAATGTATATCATACAAGTGTTTTTAAACAGAAGTTCTCAAATGTACCTATAAAAATTTTAAATATTTGCAGTGTTTAGCATTCATTAAGACCTTTTCATGAACAAAAAACTATAATAAAATGCGTAAGATGATATAATAAAATGCGTAAATGTGAATTCAAAATGTTATTGCAAACAATAAAAAAAAAAGGAGAGACAGAAAGCAGTCATTATGCTCAAATAAATATAATTAGGAGGTATAGAAAACTCTGTACCTTTATGCGGGTTTTCAAACTCTTCAGATAAGAGGTGGTAGCAACAACCCACACTGCAAACTCCCTTGATTTCAGATTTGGAAGCAAATATTCGCAGAGTATTTGGAGCAAGATCACCGCAAGTATGCAAACCTACCATCAAACAATCCTTTAAAAATGAAAAGAAAAAATAAATTTTGGAATTAGTAAGAGGAAGGCTAAAAAAAATTTCAGGTGAAGATTTTAAATGTTCATTAGAATGTATGGGGCTTTTAAAAATGATCACAGTCTACCTAGAAAGTAGTGTATGTTTTTAAATGAATAATTATTTCCTTTATAGGCAAAATGACTGTGATCTTTTATCATAACTAACACACTCTTGAGTTTATTTTCTAATGTTTTTAGTTACTTATCCATTTGAATTTTCTCTGATATCTTTTGCAACTAATATCTGCTTAACAACTAGCCCATATTAAAGACTGGACAATCAAATGAAGCTTACATTAGGACAAATTTGTGAACTGAGACACATTTACAGCTTCTTCAATATTTTTATTAAGTTCTTCACAAACTGCCTACCAAAACTTATAAAATGTTGTCATAGAGAATAGGTGGTGCTAACTTGGCATTTCTACTCCAACACCAAGAGTATAGTTTATTCACTATATCAAATATGGCAATATGAAATTCAGGAAAAATTTTTTGTTTCAAATGTACACACATAAAGAATGTGTGTACAGAATGTGTGGGCACATACATGCAGTCAAAGATCTTAATATTTCAAGGACTCAGAATGATTTCAAGGACTCAGAGAACATTCTTCCAACTAATCTTATATTAGACAGATTCTTGTAATTGTTTGCATATAGCCTCTGATCATATTTCTTGGTCCTTTAGATTAATGTAACCAAATAAGATTAAGTCAAGTAAGCTTACTATTAAGATTTAATTCTATGTCTTAGAGCGTTTTTAAAAATGAAATTAAGGAATTCAAAAGTGAAATAACCTCCAGATCTTTAATAATATCATGCAGTTCCGAATCAGCAGTGATAAAAGATGTTAAAGGTGAATATATATTTGATTCATTTGACTTTGATGTCATTTTTCTTCTCTCTTTATTTGCTTCAGACATTTTTCTCTTAGGTGTTTGAAATGAAGTAGGTTCTACAGCATTAATAGGCAAAAGGTCTATAAGAGAAAAGGCATTTTCAAAACACAAGTTTTCTTCTTGATGTGAATACACGTGTAGGTTTTCCATTTGTGCTCTAATGTTAGAAATTACAGAATCCGAAAAATCCGGCAAAAAATCTGAAGTAGACATCTTTTCTTGATTCGCAGGACTGCTGTTACATTGTCCCTCAATATCTACTTTATATTTAATTTCATCTTGCACTTTCCTTTCTTTTGCCATTTTTAATGCCAGTCCATTAGCATCTAATTTTGACCGAGTATGGTAGGCTTTCCAATGTTTCTTCAATTTCCTGTTTCTCTCCTCAGCTCCATGAGTATTGGTATTTGATGAATCAATTCCATAAACTTTTAAGCCATACTTCAAGGACAAAAAAGAGCTTAGGTAGCCTTTCCCAGAACCCAGGTCAATTACCTAAAGTAAGAAAAACAGAATGAATTAAAGGATTTTAGTCAGATGAGAACAGAAAGCATCTTTAGTACCTTTTTAAAAACCAAGTAGGGGCACCTAGGTGGCTCAGTTGGTTAAGCATCTTGCCTTCAGCTCAGGTCATGATCTGAGAGTCCCGGGACTCTCACTTCAGGCTCCCTGCTGACTGGGGAGTCTGCTTCTTCCTCTGCTCCTCCCTCCAGCTTGTGCACACGCTCCCTCCTCTCTCTCTCAAATAAATAAAATCTTTTTAAAAAAAATTTAAGGGGCACTTGGGTGGCTCAGTAATTAAGCATCTGCCTTTGGTTCAGGTCGTGATCCCAGCTTCCTGGGATTGAGTCCCACACTGGGCTCCCCGCAGGAGGCCTGCTTCTCCCTCTGCCTGTGTCTCTGCCTCTCTCTCCGTGTCTTTCATGAATAAATAAAAATAAAATCTTAAAAAAAATTTTAAGCAAGTAAAGAAATGGTTGTATAATTTATACAACCTGTTATGTTTGTTTTTTTGTTTTAATTTTTGATTCCTATTAAAAAACAACCATTTTCATCATTTACATTCAACATTTTAAAAGAAGTTCTAGACAGTATAAAAAGTCAAGGAAAAGATGTAAAAGATATAAACATGGGAAATAAAACTGTCTTTCTTCATAGATGACATGACTATGCAGAAAATTTAAAGGAATATACAAAACTAAAAGAACTAGCAAGTGAATTTAGCAATGTGTCAGGATACAGGATCATTAGAGATTAATAATGAAGCATCAGAACGTACACAATATAGCGGCAAAGGGCGACAATTAGAAAACAAATTTAAAACCAACTGAATTAAAATAGCAAAAAAAAATAGAATATCTAGGAATAAATTCAGTGAAGGTTCTGCATGGCCTATTCACTGAAAACTATAAAAGCAGAGAAAATATTTAAAAGATCTAAATAAAGATACATCATGTTCACAAAATGGCAGACTCAAAATGAAGATGTCAATTTTCCCCGAAATGACTTACAGATTCAACACAATCCTAATCAAAATGCCAACAAGGTCTCTTTAAAAAATTTAGAAGTAGATATTATAGTTTATACAAAAAGGCAGAATACCTAGAATAATCAAAATACTTTTGAAAAAGAATAAGGTTGGAAGGGACACCCAGGTGGCTCAGCAGTTTGGCGCCTGCCTTCAGCCCAGGTGTGATCCCGGGGTCGAGTCCTGCATTGGGCCCCCTGCAGGGAGCCTGCTTCTCCCTCTGCCTGTCTCTCTCTCTCTCTCATGAATAAATAAAATATTTGCAAAAAATGGTTGGAAGATGTAACCTAATTCAGGAATTAATATAAAACTACAGTAATCAAAAAAATAAATAAATAAAACTACAGTAATCAAAGATAGCATAGTGCTGGTATAAAAATACATAAATAAATCAATGGAAAAGAACAGCATATAGAAATAGACCAACATTTATATAATCAACTGATATTTAACAAAATGGCTAAGGTAATCCAATAGAGAAGATAACCTTTTCAACAAATGGTGCTGGTATAATGGATGACTCCCTGGGGGGAAAAAATGCACTTTTCCTGTCACACAGCAAACACAAAACTTAATTAGAAGTGTATCCCAAATCTAAATGTGATAATAAAAACTACTAAAATCTGGAAGAAAGTATGAGAACATCTTTGTGACATTGAGAGGGGCAAAGATTTCTTATGTAGGACTTAAAGAAGTATCTACTACAAAAGAACTAATTGAAAAAATGAACTTTATTAAAATTCAAATTTTTGATATTTAAAACACATAGTTAAAAAAAAGTATTTGCAAAACATACATCTGACCAATGATTTGTATCTGAAATATTTAAGAACTCTTACAACTCAATAATAAGACAAACAACTTAAAACTTGCCAAAATATTTGAATGCACACTTCATAAAAGAAGATATACAAATGGCCAACATGAAAAGATGCCCATCATCACTAGCTATCAGGGAAACGCAAACTAAAATCATAATGATATATTCACAAATGTAAAGTGGTACAGGCACTTTGAAAAACAATGGTGTGGCTCATCATAAAATTAAAATATACACCTTTTATATGACCTACAAATCCCATTGTAGGCTATTTGCTGAAGATAAATGAAAACATGTCCACACAAAGTCTTGTATGTGAATATTCATAGGAGCTTAAAAAAAAAAAAAGGTAACATCACAGATGTCCATCAACCTGTGAATGGCAAAACAAATTGTAATAGCCATACCATTGCATAAAGAAAAACAAAGAATAAATACAAAAACATTGATGACTTTCAAGAGTTATGTGCTAAAGGAAACAATTCGAACACAGAAGTTCTCAATATATTTGATTCCATCTATATGATGTTCCAGAAATTCAAAATTACAAGTAGGTCAAGGGTGCCAGGCTGGCTCAGTCGGTAGCATATATGACTCTTGATCTCAGGGTAATGAGTTTGAGCCCTATGTTGGGGGCAGAGTTTACTTCGAAACAAAACAAAATTAAAAAACTACTACCAGCAGATCAGTTGTTACCTGAGAGTGGAAAAAGAAATATCTTACAGAAGGGCAAAAGGAAACTTTTTATGGTGACAAATATTTTTTGAATATGGTGGTGGTCACACAACTGCACACACCAAATTCATCAAAATGTACACCTAGAATTGGTGACTATGTAAATTATACCTCAACAGAACTAAAAACGAGAAATAAAATATTACCAAGATTGCTATTTTATTGCCATGTCATTCCGTAAGAAATAAATGAAAAATTACAGCAAGACTATTCCAAGAAAACAGTATCTAATCTATGTCTATCCTAAAATCAGTTAAACTCTGATATAAGTATGAGCCCATTAAGGAGACATTTTTATATTTGAAGTAATGCCATTAATTAAATCCTTAAAAATTTTAGGGTCTTGTAATTCAAGGAGCTCATAGGTAAGACTCCCTTATAATCCCCATAAATAAGCTTACAAAGAACTCCCTCTACCCTTTTTTATGTTCATCTCTGGGCCAGGTGTTATAGGAAATATAGAAGCATTATATATACCTTAATTTTAAGGAATTACAGTCTAACTGAAGATACCATTCCCAGACTCATGAATACAAGGGCTATACAGTAGAAACTATTAATCAGTTCCTCCCTATCTGAATCTCCAGGGAAAGCAAAGCTCTCTATTCCTTTCCTTCTAGGAAACACACTTACTGATGCTGATGACAACCTTAAAGTTAGCAACCAGTGGGTTGCTTATAAGCAGCAGCACATTTGTTCCTACCAATGTTTTCTTACCAAGAGGTAACTGAGCTTGTTCATTTAACTGTTTATGGTGATTCTACTTGTGAATCAAAAATATTCTGGCTGCAAGTAATAGAACATCAAGTTTTGAACAAGGAAGAAAATTCACCTTACTTATGAAATCTGGCAGTAGAATGGCTGAACCATTCAGAGGCCAAACCACACAGAGCCCAGGGGACATCTTATTTGTAATACCTCTAGTTGTTAAGATGGCTGTAGAGACTCTAAGAATCATGTTTTCACAATATTATATTTAATAACCTTTTTCAGGGGCACCTGGGGTAGCTCAGTGGTTGAGCATCTGCCTTCGGCTCAGGCCATGATTCTGGGGTCTGGGGATCCCCTGCAGGGAGCCTGCTTCTCCCTCTGCCTGTGTCTCTGCCTCTTTCTCTGTGTCTCTCATGAATAAATAAATAAAATCTTTAAAAAAATTAAAAATTAAAAAAAATAAATCTTTGTTAGTAGGCAACTTTTCCTAGGAAATCTGTGGGCTGACTTATCCTTCTATTTTATTAATCCATGTTGATTTTTACCCCTCTTCAAATTGGTCTTTTAGTAGAGTATGTAGCAGCAAGACAACGAAAACCTCTATGCAATCAAGTAACAGAAGCCATACAACTTTTTGCCTTCAAACTATCTAGTCTGAATAGCAAAATCTCTACCATTCTGGTCTCCTACCCCTTACTCGCAATAGTCTTTTCCTTCCTGATCATCTTATGGATTTGAAAATAAAGGATTCTCCAGTCCAAAGCCTGGTGGGAGGTATCTTCCTAGTCTCCTAATTCTGTTTAAGAGACTTCCCACAGAAACCTTGTTATACAGAGTGCTGACATTTCTTAACACTACTAGTACAGTAATGAACTTCATATAGAAGAGTTATATATTTTTTTATATTTGTTTGCCTTTTTTTAATAAAAACTGTATTTAAGGTTTACAACATGAGGGTTTTTTTTTTTTTAAGATTTTATTTATTCATGAGAGACAGAGAGAGAGGCAGAGACACAGGCAGAGGAAGAAGCAGGCTCCATGCAGGGAGCCTGATGTGGGACTCGACCCTGGGACTCCAGGATCACGCCCTGGGTTGAAGGCAGACGCTCAACCACAGAGCCACCCAAGTGTCCCTTGTTTTGTTTTTAAATAAGGAGTTCAAAATATCTTTTTAAAAATCAGTTTCAGAGGTAGACTTTAGTGATTCATTGGTTGCATATAACATCTAGTGCCCATCACATTAAGTGCCCTCCTTAGTGCCCATCTCCCAATTATCCCTCCCCCTCTCCCCCAGCAACCCTCAGTTTGTTTCCTAGAGTTCAGAGTCTAGAAGAGTTATGTTTTATTGTCTAACCTAGAGATCTAATCACCATTCTAAGCTAATGACTTTCAAATTTATAAAATTCCAGTACAAAATTCTCCCATGAACTTCATACTCCTATATGCAACAGTCTACTAAACATTTCCACATGAGTATCTAGTAAGAATCTCAAATTTAAGGTGTTCAAAACTAAGTTCTTGATATTCCCTGTAAAACCTGCCCTTCCCATAAGATTCTCCATCGTAGTCAGTAATATCTCCATACTTCTTTCCAGGTGGATATTATGACTCCTTTCTTTCTCTCATACCCTCCATGTGAAATGCGAGCAAATCCATAATGTTCACAACCTGCTCTAAGCCTGATTTACTGCAGCAACCTCCTCAATAGTCCCCCTGCTCCTTTCCCTCAAATCTACTCTCAGGAGAGCAAAACAAAGTCTGATCATACCACTCCTCTTAGCAAAATCTCTCATCAGCTCTTTAATCTTACCTCTTGCTTACTAATAACTTCCTTTGTTACTGGGATTTTTGCCTTAACTCTGAAACCTCTTCACATGCTCAGGGAGGAGCCAATTTCTGGAAAAAAACAGCTTGAATGTCTACAAAGACTATGATTAAAAAGTGCAAAGATAGTGAAAATATCTGCTTCGTACCAGTCCTCAGCACAGCAACCAGAGCGATCCGGTGTGTTCAGTGGCTTCTCATCTCATTCAGGATAAAAGCCCAAAATATCACAATGGCTTCTAAGACTACAACTTTATGACCTGCCTTCTACCGCTCCAACCTCAGCTCCTACTACTTTGCCCTTGCTCTCTCCACTGCCGTTGATCTGGCTTTCAGGCTGTTTCAAGAACACACCAGGCATACTCCTACTAGGGCCAGTGAGCATGTTAACCTTTCTATCTGAAAAGCTGTTAGTCCAGATATTCTAATGGGAAACTTTCTTACCTCCTGAAGGAGGTCTTTAACTCAAATGAATCTACCTCTTACTTATTCCTCCCTTCCTAATCAAAAACTTTAATCTCCCATCTCTGAATTAGCTACTTCCTTTACTTTTTTTTTTCTTTAAAGTATATCAACATATACAAAAAATACTTATAATCATTTTATTATTAATCTCTCCCTATTAGAATATAAATGCCGTAAGGGCAAAGATATCATTAGTTTTGTTCACTACTGCATCCTCAGTATCTATAATAGTGCTGACACATGGTAGGAACTAATGAAATACCTATTAAATGAATGAACAAACATATTTTAGAAATAAAAATTAAGAAGCCTTGGTAATGTGAGTGAGAGAAGCAAAGGTTTTTGGCATATAGAGAGCTATGTGGCTGAGGCAAAAAAAAAAAAAAAGAATTGTTTTGTTTTCTTCTTTGGAGTCTATGATCACTAGTAAATTAGGTATTTCAGAATCTGGTTTTCTATCTATCCTCATGAAATCTATATTTATTAAATCTGCATTTTTTAATATTTATCTTTTTTTTAATTTTTATTTATTTATGATAGTCACAGAGAGAGAGAGAGAGGCAGAGACATAGGCAGAGGGAGAAGCAGGCTCCATGCACTGGGAGCCCGACGTGGGATTCGATCCCGGGTCTCCAGGATCGCGCCCTGGGCCAAAGGCAGGCGCCAAATCGCTGCGCCACCCAGGGATCCCTAAATCTGCATTTTAAACATAAAAGTTGTACATATATAATAGACTTTAAACTTACTAATGTGAGAATCAAATACTGCTATAAAGTGGTCTTGAGAGAAAAACTTTGTAAGTCTTTAATTTAGATTATTTCATTCCCTAAGGAACAAGCCTCAGTGCTATAATAAAGTTCCCTGAAAGCAGGTCTAACATGATACATTAAAGTATTACAAATTTTTTTCTCTGTACTTTAGATATAATCTGCTGTATGAATTTAAAGTTATTTATTATGCAATATTCCATACAAATAAAGAATGAACGCAGTCTAAATGTAAAATTATGAAGTACAACAAAAAAAAATCACACTTATCTTAGTTTGGGTTATCACGGAGCAGATTCTACAACAAAGATTTAAGTATAAGTGAATTATTTGGGAGAGAAGTAGAGAACTAAAAAAGCAGAAAGAAAAAGGAAGCCCAATAAAAGGTACGCTATTAAGAAAGATAACATTTTAGGAGCTAGTGTAGAACACAAACCTCAGAATCATCCTACCTGAAATGTCAAGGAGCTGATGTATCTGTATTGAACTTTCATCAATCATTAATTCAAGGATGTTCAAAGGGAAAAACTAATTCCCAGGACTTGTATATAAGTAGTGCTTTGCTTTGGCAGCCAGACAAAATCCATAGGGGAAAATGCAAATATTGCCAGATAGAAGGCAGGCTGGCACACCATGAAATGTCCAAGAATATCTGGGTTAGACATCCAACAATATCTGCTATAACAGTGAACCCACCAGCCATCATACGAATGAGAATGTGAGTTAACTCCACTGCACACAGCGATGTTTTCCATCCATATCTCATCTCACTGCTTCCTTGACCAGAAATAACAACTATTCTCAAATTGCTGTTCATAATTCCCTTGCTTCTGTAATAGTTGTTTTGCATGCATTTTTTGTATTAAGAATATGCCATTATTTTACGTTAAAGCTTTAAAAAATGGCATTATAAAATGTAGTTGGGATGCCTGGGTGGCTCAGTGGTTGAGCATCTGCCTTCAGCTCTGGGCGTGATCCCGGAGCTAAAGTCCCCCATCAGGCTCCCACATCAGGTTTCCTGCAAGGAGCTGCTTTTCCCTCTGCCTATGTCTCTGCCTTTCTCTGTGTCTCTCATGAATAAATAAATAAAATCTTAAAAACAAAATAAAATAAAATATGTAGTCTTCTGTAAAGTGTTTAAGTTTTCCACTCAATTTTATGTTTCTAATATCCATCCATGTAAATATGTATGGCAGTAGTTTAAATTGTACTCCAGCTGAGTAACAATGCCAATAGTAAGCCAGTTACTGATCCAGATAGGTACCGCTAAGTATGATACATGAAAGAAAAGGTGGAAAGTTATTTCCTTAGCTCTTGCCTCTAGCCTCTACCCTAGAGAGCTATGTTATCACAAGTGGCTCCGCATGCCTCACCCAAGTTGTGATAGTTTTCTAATCATCCTCAAACTCTCCACAAGTCTGGAAGAATCCATTGAAAAGATTCTAACGCCTAACCGAAATTGAAGGAGGGAAGAATCTTCACTACCCCCTATAGATGTTCTTATAGAGATAAGAAAAATAACTTACTATTTTTATAGGTCAACATAGGCAATTTTTAAATTTTATTTTAACATCTGCTATCAGACACTACTATGCTTCATAAAAGCTACTTTTCACAACAGGAATCACTGTGATTCTGACACTGTGAAAGAATCCAAGTTCTAAAACATAGCTTCTTTGTGTTACTATAATGAGGCAGGTACCCCACACCACATCAGTAGCCCAGGTTCTGAGAACACCTAGCAGCAAACAATTTTGCAGAATGTCATTATATAATGCTGCCTCAAGTTGGAAACTTATCAAAGATAATTTAAAAGAGTGAAAGTTGTGGCAAAACATGAATAGTCATATCTATTTTTAGTTTAAATTTGTTATCATCACACCATATTGGGCAATGAGAGCATATATTTAAAGTGTCTGACATAACTAACATCAGCTATATTATTTAATAACATTTAAAGGCTAGATAGTAATTGTAGATAAGATGTATATGATACAAAAAGAGGGCACTAATTTTAATACCTGAAAATACAAGGAAATTCTCTTACTTGCTTTATTCCACAGTAATCAGCAATACCGCTGATCAGCTCTGACATAGCCTGAACTTCATGAGATTTTTTCAAATTCATAAATTCATCTAGTTTCACATTTTCACCTGAACAAAAATAAAACAAAATTAAAATATTGCTATGACAAAATGTAACAAAAAAATCATCAGTTAATGTTCGTGTTTTCTGTAGTTATATATGTGAAAATATTAAAGAGATTCCATTTTGTCTGCATGTTAGATTTCTATCAGTTTAGCTGCTACAAATCAAAATTTGAATTAAGAACATAAATAGGAAGACCCATAGAACATTATTATTTTTTTAAATGTTCCCTAAGGGGCATCTGGGTGGATCAGTCAGTGAAGTATCTGCCTTTGGCCGGGGTCCTGATCCCAGAGTCCTGGGATCCAGCCCTGTGTCAGGCTCCGTACTCAGCAGACAGCTTGCTTCTCCCTCTGCCTCCATCCCTGTTAGTGCTCTCTCTTGACACCTCTCTCTCAAATAAATAAATAAAATCTTAAACATAAAATAGAACAAAAATGTTCCTTTACACAAAAAACAATTTGTGGAAAAGACTGATAGCTGGACTAAAATGTAGAGAAAAAATGTGGAGTTGTTCTGTATGACATGATGCTTAAGAAAACCTACTCATCTAAGTATAAGCCAATCTATCAGTGCTTATGTTAGAAGAGCGCAGATAGAAAAATAACACATTGGAAAGAATATAGGAACATATATGAACAGTATATCGCTTCTAGCACTAAAAAAACATACATACACACTCACCAGTTCTCTGTTTTTGACTTCCTCGAAGGGCTGTAAGCAACTGTTCAAAAGGAGTACATATTCCTAAGTTTTGTACAGAATAATATCTCACAGCCAGAGCAAAGGCTTCCACACTCATCAGCTTCTGGGAAGTTTCACAAAATATTTTGGGAAAATTGGTAATACCTAAAACAACCAGGATAAAAAGAGAAATGTTAGCAATATTTACTTAATGCTAATTTGTATGAGATTTTTAAAAAATAAATGAAAAACACTGGATCTTTACATCAAATTATAATATTTTCATTTTGGTGTGAATTTTAACAATATCTCTAATGGTTCCACTATATTTATATTTAATCAATTAGTTATTTGTAGCACTCAGGTTTCTCTTAATAGTGTACAAAATTATATATTTAAATTCTAAATCAAAATTTGACCTTTTTCTTCCAAAAGCCAAAATTAAAAAAGAAAAAAAGAAGAAAAATAAAAGTTTAAAATTCTGCTACACTGTAATGCGGTCATTAAATTTATGAACGGTCCTGGCTGACCTACAACTGTGAAATTAAAGGCAGCCAGTCTGAGGATCTTAGGTGGCTCAGTTGGTTAAGCGCCTGCCTTTGGCTCAGGTCATGATCCCAGGATCCTGGATGGAGCCCCATGGCCCGGCTCCCTGCTTGGTGGGGAGCCTGTTTCTCCCTCTTCCTCTGCTGCTCCCCCTGCTTGTGGTTGTTCTCTCTGTCAAATAAATAAATAAAATCTTAAAAAAAAAAAAAAGGCAATCAGCCTGCACTACACTGTTATTCCCTGTGCACACTGCATGTGGAACAATGGCAATATCCCCATTGGTATAAATGTTACTGTAAAAGACCATGCAGAAATCTTATGTGCATATGTGTGTGCATTCAATGCACTGTCAATATGAGTTTTAAAACTAGGCATGGTGGGACGCCTGGGTGGCTCAGTGGTTGAGCCTTCGGGTCAGGGTGTGATCCCAGAATCCCAGGATCCGAGTCTTGCATCAGGTGCCCTATGGGGAGCCTGCTTCTCCCTCTGCCTATGTCTCTGCCTCTCTCTGTGCGTCTTTCATGAATAAAGATGTAAACTCTTTTTAAAAAAAAAATTTTTTTTTAAAGCTAGTCACGGTAAAATCAGGAAAAAAGAGTTAACATTCTTTCCCTGGTCAGTTTTAAGCCAGACATTCTATACATTTACTGTAGGAACTATTGATTTCCAAATGCTCACTCAGTAAGAAGAGTATGGTCAACCATCATACAAACATCCAGCGCCTCTCTCTGTGTGAGGATCATGTATCCTGTTGAACTCTGGTGTGGACACATCTCACCAAAGTGAACTATGTCATTTGCAGACAGAAGTTTTAAGAAAATTGGAGGATTCACTATGCTTTCTTTTCTCAGAACTGTAATCACTGAAGCATCCGTCAAGATGGAACCTGAGTCCCTGAGTGACTATGACGTGGATATTACTGCTGTCAAACTACCATGGTCTGCAACACAGAGAAAAAAAGTAAACCTCATTCTTTTTAGTCATTAAGTTTTTAGGTTTATTACTACAGCATAATCTCACCTATTCTAATAGAATAGGTGGAAACATATATGTACCCTGACAGATCTGCTTTTTATTTGCTCAATTTCATTTTTATGGCCATTTTTAATATACTTAATCTATTTAGGAAGCTCATAAAAAGATCACTTCAATGTGTCTGTAGTGGTTCAAATAAACTCTTTGGATAGTTCAGTCTAATAAAGTTCATTCACTGAAAATTACTTTTAATAATTAAAAAGCCCCATGCATCCAGTGTTTAAATCAAGGATTTAAAATGTTCATCTTATGAAAGAATGGTAAATCCAGAAAACAACTTTGGTTCTACCAGAGAACCCAAACTATACACTATGAAGTCTATTCTAGCATAGCTGACCCTCCACAGATACTTTAAAAATTATAAAAATTCATTTAAACACACAGAATAATGACGACTCTAGCAAAAATTAAAAGAGGAAAATTGATGAAGTTTGCAAAATTCTAAATAAAAATTACATGGTTAAGATAGTATCTTTTTAAAGCTAATATCTATTAAGTTGTTGCTGGTAACACTGCATTAATTAATAAGAATAAAATGGGCAGAGACCTATAACTTCCATTTCTGATTCAACTAAATAGAAATTCAAGCTACAAAACTACTATAGTGAATTTATTTAAGATATATTTTGTGTATTATATAGTTCTTTGGGTATTTTACAAACTGAATTTAGTAACACGGCCAAAAGTAATAAAATCCACATCAAAATATTTAGGCATGATACAAAGGGGGAAAACTCAGTCAACTATTAAGTGAGACTCTCAGGTTTAAAGGCAGTCTCAACATCCCCAAGTTCCAGGGCAGCAATTTCTTAGAATGTGATAGAATAAGAGTACTAAATCTCAAGGTGCAGAGGGACTATTATAGTAGTCAGTTATTGGACAATGCTGCCAACAGAAAGAAATGTGATGTTTCTGTTGGAAAAATAAAGGTTCATACCAACTTAACTATCCATTGAAAATACTTGAAAAAACCCAAGTCTAACCAGATCTAAATGTTGTTAATTTGATTTTAATTATAGGTCTTGCAGTAATTTCAGAAATCTGGAGATCTAAATTACAAAGCTATTATCTTTTTAATGATGCTTTAAAAAAAATATATATATATATATAGTATAGTGTTCTGATTCCATCCATTAGTTTACATCCTTTACGGCTACACCAGTTTATTCAGATAGTCTAGAACCTGTGAAAAAAATCTTTCTGAATTACAGAAATACAGCTTCTGTACTGTTTTCAAGTAACCCAGCCTGTAACTTCCACCAGCAACTTTTAAAGATTCGGGGCGGGGGGGTGGTTATCATGTTCTTGTCTTCACTTCCACCTCTGATATAATATGTAATACAAGTTATGTGGCAATGGTAGCGGTCTATGTAGTCCTCACCACACTTCTCTAGGTACCTGCAGAAGGAGTTTGGGTTCGGCAACTGGCAAAACAGAAACCACAGTGTTACTCATCCAATATTTAATTATTTATTAATTAGCTGGATTTTTTTACACAGAGAAAGTTTTGTTTTTAAATGTGTTGTCACTGCACCAGCATTTTATGTGGCTTGATTATTTTGTAAATATCTCCCCCTACTGGAAGAACCTGTTCTGCTTGATTGCATGCTGTCTTTACTCTTATTTTTTTGTACAGCTTACATCACTATTGCACAGAGATTTCTTGTAATATAGGTTAATTGGGCATGACAGCAAGGGAAGTGAAGAGGCAGAGGAGAAGCTATTTTGTGTAAAAATGAGATCGAGATATCTCTATCTTTTCTTTAAAAAACCAGCAGAGATCAATGTACAAGGAGATAGAAAAATTATGTATACACATTGGATTATGAAAATCTCATGGTAAAGAATGAATAATAACACTTCAAAACTAAATAAAATAGAAATAATATACTTACATTTTACACAGTTTACATATTTACATTTTTTTAAGTTTTAAAAATAGTTATTTGAATGTTACCTAGCACTTTAAGGAAGAATACTATGTTAGGATTCATAATTCATCAGTATTATAACTAATATTTATTGTATATACACTACATGTCAGGCACCCTGCTCAATAGTTTACATTTAACAGAACAGTCTTAGGAAGTGATTACATAGTGCTCTTATTTAGAGAGGAAGAAATTAAGAGGCTACATGTTAGTCACATTTGCACAGACACCAAATGGCAAGGGATGTGACCCAAGGCAGTGTTCAGCCCTTGCAGGTAATTCCCAAATTTGATAATTAGCATGCCACAGCAGTAAGTTCAGAGAGCAACAAATACAAACAGGAAAGACAGCAGTTAAAATTGCTAGGCAACTATTTGACTGTCAGAATCGGGTCTAGCAAGAATTCCCTCTGGCAGAGATCCATACAATGGTAGTATCTTAAGGTGCTTCATATTCACTTTCTTCATGTTCCTAATACTTTCACTTTACTTCTCTCGACACCTCCTGGTCTACCAGAAGTGATTATAAAGTTTCAAGAAATTTTAAAAGTAATTTTTACACACAGAACTGATGTCTCTGAAAAGGAAATAAAAAGATTTTATAATAAGATTTTGTTGTGCTATCTATTTCTAGAAATAAAACAACCCAACTGCTTCATGCCCAGTTGTAAAGCAACAATACCTTTGAATACCTGGTAGGCACTCAGTAGGGGATGAGTAGATGAAAAGGAATTCTTTAATGCACTTACTACTGCATGCAGCATCACCTGCTCTACTAGGAGAAACAAATTCTAAGATTCTGTGGTGGTAGTGATCACTGATGCCAGCTAGAGGACTCTGATAGCACTGCTGAGCCTGTTAGAATAAAATCTCATCTCAGTCCTAATGTCTACAATCATAAGGTGAGACAAGAGCAACTTAGAAGATTTACAATACGATACTAGATAAAATATAATCATGTGCTAAATAATGAGGCTTAACCGTGTTACAGGTGTTAGGACAAAGGTCGCTATTGCTATCACATAGCCTACAACTATCCCATGCCCTAGAATTTCAAGAAAAATCAACAGTGCCCTCTTAATAATATAATCTTTAAAGGACATGGAAATGTTTTATATTCATTTCTACATTAATCTCCTACAGGTGCCTCTAATTCAAAAGGTTCAAAATTGAAATGCACATTCTTATGCTCTGCAAATCTCTCCTTTCTCTCCTATTTCCTATCTTGTTTAATAACGTCCTTGCTCACTCAGTGCTGAAGTTAAGTCTTTATATTATCTTAAATGCTCCCTGTGCCCTCAATCCACATATCCAGCTATCCATCAATCTTAACGTAAAAATGTCTTTCACTGTGGAACTAACCACAATCCCCTACTATCACTGCCAGAGTTCAAACTCTATTAACTCTCACCAGTGCTACTGCAATAGCTTCACAGGTGATTTTTTTTTTTTTTCTAATCGATAAAACTCCTATAGGCACAGTAAGTGCTCATAAATGTTGGCTGAGTTGAATGTGTTTTCCACAGGGCAGCCTTAGTGGCTCAGCGGTTTAGCACTGCCTTCAGCCCAGGGTGTGATCCTAGAGACCCAGGATTGAGTCCCATGTCGTGTTCCCAGCATGTAGCCTGCTTCTCCTTCTGCCTGTGTCTCTACCTCTCTCCCTCTCTCTCTCTGTGTGTCTCTCATGAATAAATAAAACCTTGAAAAAAAGAACATGTTTTCTAAAACAGAAACTTACTTATTTTCAATGAAAATTTAATTAAACATTTTAAGGCTGTGACTTCCACAACGATTGACTTAGGCTTTAATCTTTTATATTTGTTTAGCAGACTCCAATCAAAAGTTGAAGTCTGTCTTCCTGAATTATGAAAATTATAGATGGGATGCATTAAATTTTATGAATGTTTATATATCTCCATAATCCTATCAATTATGTAAGTGAAGAAAATAATATATATACTGCTGCTTTAAAAAAAAACTTCTATCATTCAATTACATGCTAGGAAACTTTTTGCCTATGCTACCTCAGAGTAATTTCAGGTTGCATATGAAATGAAATATGCCATTTCAACATGTAAACCATGCTCTTAGAAAGAATAAGGTAAAATTAGCAAAGAATTGACATGCATGTTCTTACTGTACCAATATTAACTTCATATTATATATATAAAGTGCATGCAGCCATCTCAAAAGCACTTTTTACATTTAGTTACTTACAAAAATAAAAATAAATATAAAAATAGGAAAATTGAACTATACATACTTTAACTATAACAGACCATTTTCATAAACTACGAAAAGTTGAAGGAAAATAAAACTATCATACAAAGAAACAGCAATTTAGAAACTGATTTGGTAAATAAAAAGTAAGACTGATTAAAAAATAAACAATTCCGGGATGCCCAGGTGGCTCAGTGGTTGAGCATCTGCCCTTGGCTCAAGGCGTGATCCCGGAGTCCCGGCATCAAAGCCTGCATCGGGCTCCCTGTCTGCTTCTCCCTCTGTCTACGTCTCTGCCTCACTGTGTCTTTCATGAGTAAGTAAATAAAATCTTTAAAAATAAAAAAATAAAATAAAAAAATAAACATTTCCAAGGTGCTTATTACTACATTGTAGCAAGGTAATAACTGAACCTGAATAAAGCTAATTTGAGATTAATTTATGGGACATGTGTCAACATTTACAAAGCATACAGACAACAAATGTTCCATGTGGATTCTAGGGAGCACAGAAATTCCCACTTAGAATTCTGCTGACAGCCCACATGGGATGTGCTTACTCAGGTCTCTGGGCTTGTTTTTAACTGTCCAAGACCATCTTCTCTCAGGTGTTTTCATGGCTCACTCAAGCTTCTAGGTTTGTGGCTCAATGTCACCATTTTGATGAAAGTTTCTCTGACAATACTGCTTAAAATTGCAACCCCATTCAACCTTTACCCTCCCTGACCATTTTGTAAAATATTTTTAATTTTTTTTTTAAAGATTTTATTTATTTATTCATGGAAGACAGAGAGAGAGAGAAGCAGAGAGATACAGGCAGTGGGAGAAGCAGGCTCCATGCAGGGGAGCCCGACGTGGGACTTGATCCTGGGTTCCCAGGATCACATCCTGGGCCGAAGGCGGTGCTAAACCGCTGAGACACCCAGGCTGCCCCTTCTCTGATCTTTTACTAATTTTTTTCACAACTCTTATCACCATCTAACATAGCAAATAAGATCCAAAATTACAAAGATTTTTATTCATTACTGACTTCTCAGAACCTAGAATAATGCCTGGTACTTAGAAGGTACTCGATGAGAAAATGAGTAAATGAATGAGCAAGAACTAGGTTTGAATTCTGGTTCTCAGACTGTCTATCCCTTTATGACCATAAGTAATTTATTTATCTGCTTTAAGGCTTGATTTATCTATAAAATGGGAGGAAAATATATATTTTATAATGTCGTTAAAAATACAAACATATATACGTGAATATGTACACAAGTATTTAATGTAAGTACACACAGATGTGCACAAGTACATGCATACACACATACATACATATCATCTTAACACAGAGCCTAGAACATAGTAGACAACCCCCAAACCATGAGTCCAAACTAGTAACTGTGTATACTCAGGTCTTTGTTGGAATAAGAAGGTTGAAAACACTCAAATATTTAGGCCCAGAACACTATATAGGCTACTATGGAAGAATCCAAGAGAAAGATCAATACATATACCCAGTTCCTAAACGGAGAACCTGCTGGGTGAAAGGAAGTTCGGGGCCTAGTATAAGACTTGGGTGTAAGACCTCCAATATTAGAATGAAGGCACAACTAGGGACAGGTAAGCTATAACTTGAGACATGACATAGGAGTCGAAAAGCCAATCCTCGGTTTGACATTCTAGGCAGGATAACAGCAAGAATTACTCAGTGTTGGGAGCTCAGTGTTAGCAGTAGCAACCACTATTGTACCATCAGCTTTAAAGTATAGGAGAGAATTCTAATACCACAGTAATTTCTCACAGTATTTAATGTGAAATGTAATAGATATGTTAGAAACTTGACTATGCCTCAAAGACCTGACGTCGAGTTTCAAGTTTTACTATGTTTTAATTTTCTATTATCAAAAGTCTCTGTCTTCAGAAAATAACCAAAACCAAGATACAGATTACTAGAAATCCAACTTCAAACTCCATTAAAAAAAAAAAAAAAAGGCATTAAAGAAAGAGTAAATTAAGGGGATCCCTAGGTGGCTCAGCAGTTTGGTGCCTGCCTTTGGCCCAGGGCGCCATCCTGGAGTCCCAGGATCGAGTCCCGCGTCAGGCTCTCGGCATGGGGCCTGCTTCTCCCTCTGCCTGTGTCTCTGCCTCTCTCTTATCATAAATAAATAAATAAATAAATAAATAAATAAATAAATAAATAAATAAATAATAAAAAAGAGTAAATTAAATATTTGTAAATATTTTCTGAAGAATACATTTAAAATTTAATAAATTATATGTGGTATTACCAAAATACAAAATTAATTCCAGATTGCAAAACTTAAAAAATTGATGTTATAATTGTAAAGGATACCTTAAAAATCAACCAGTAAGCACTTTGAAGTCCATCTGTTCTTCTCTTGTTCCTACCACAGAGCTCTCCTTTCCTATTCTGACTGTCATTTCTAAACACCACTATTGGCTCTATCATCCCATGGTGCCTCAACAATGCCAGCCAGTATCTTAGTAACTAACACTACTGGGAAGACAAATATTATCTTTTTCTATACATTGACTTGGACCTAGATCTCCAAGATTTCAAAAATAAAGGAGACTTTACAGTTTACTTATTATTTGAGGTAGGACACACAAAGAATTTTTGTCCCAGGTAAACTGTAAGCATAATTAACTTCTAACAGGGCATTTTGAAAGAGTAAAATTAAGTCACACCTCTCTCTTAAAATTGTATTGTTTTTCCATTATGCATTTCATTAATTTCAACTTAATTTCATATGCTATTGTTAAAATCCATTACTTACATTTCAACATTAATACAAAATAGATGTGTCTATTCTACTCTTTTTTTCTTTTTAAGATTTTACTTATTTATTCATGAGAGAACACAGAGAGAGAGAGGCAGAGACACAGGCAGAAGGAGAAGCAGGTTCCTCGCACGGAGCCCAATGTGGGACTTGATCCCAAGACCCAGGATGACACCCTGAGCTAAAGACAGATGCTCAACCACTGAGCCACTCAGGGTACCATGTCTATTCTACTCTTAACTGAAATCTAGTTATAATCATTTGCCAGGTAGAAGGAACGTGCAAAAGAAATGAATTTGTATTTAATATACACTTTTGTCTATATAGTTCCTACCATACTTCCAACAGTACTTCCTACTCTTGTTCTTAATTTTTGTAACAGTGTATATAATTAATAAAACCAAATCATTTTTATTCTTTATGAGTCATTATTCAAGGTGGCTGCAAATAGTATAAGTAAATAAAATGCCAACCTAACCTTTAAATTTGCCATTTTGGTTTCAGAAATCAAGAGGGAAGAACAGAGATTCTGTAACGATCTTTGGTGTTGCCTAGAGATACTGGTCGGATAATCTACTGCTGCACCTGAAATGGAGTTTCCCCTAATAAGAGGAGGGACTGTTTTCAGCACTTGATATTATCTATAATAGCCAAATCATGGAAATAGCCCAAGTGTCTATCCACCAACAAACGCACAAAGATGTGGTATATACAGACAATGGAATACTTTTTGTAATATTTTATTTATTTACTCATGAGAGACAACAGAGACAGAGGCAGAGACATAGATAGAGGGAGAAGTAGGTTCCCTGCAGGGAGCCTGATGCACAACTTGATCCCAGGACCCTGAGATCACCACCTGAGCCAAAGGCAGACACTCAACCACTGAGCCACTCAGGTGCCCCCATACAATGGAATATTATTCAGCCATCAAAAAATGAAATCTTGCCACTGGAGTAACATAGACAAAGCTACGGAATATCATACTAAGCAGAATAAGTCAGTCAGAAAAAGACAATTACATTATGATTTCATTCACATGTAGAATTTAAGAAATAAAACAAATGAGCAAAAGGGAAGAAGAGAGAGAGGCAAACCAAAAAACAGACTATAGAAAACAAACTGATGGTTACCAGAGGAGAAGGGAAGTGGGGGGGACACAGGGGAAATAGATGATGGAGATTAAGGTTGTGATGAGCATCAGGTGATATATTGAAGTGTTGAATCACTATATTGTATACCTGAAAAAAATGTTACACTGCATGTTAACTAACTGGAATTTAAATAAAATATTTTTAAAAATCTTTAAAAAATTCTAAAAATCTTTTATTTATTTATTCATGAGAGACACAGAGAGAGAGAGAGGCAGGACAGGCAGAGGGAGAACTAGGCTCCCTGCAGGGAGCCTGATGCAGAACTTGATCCCAGGACTCTGGGATCATGACCTGAGCCAAAGGCCGACACTTAACCATTAAGCCACCCAGGTGTCCCAAAAACAAACTTTTTAAAAAAGAAATAAAGACAGACTCTACAAACTAAAAAAGATTAGTTAAGTGAATGTTTGCAAATATATAAATAGTTCATAATAAGTAACAAAAAGTCACAAGAAAAAAATGAAGAATGAGCACAAGTGGTGGTCTAGATCAAGAATTCAAAGAGCTTTGTAATACTAATAAAACTTTCAACCAGTGATTCTTACCTTGAGGTCTACGAGTTCAAGAAGCCTATGAATCATCAAAAGATGTATGCAGTTTTGTATCTATTTATGAAGAAAGATACCATATTTTTTTTGAGGAAAGAGTTCTATAGTACTCATTTAATACAGCCTTTTAATGGGATTTGTGACCTGAAAGATTAAAAGTCACTGTATTTTACTATATTTTCACCCTTTATATTGCCCAGTATTAATATTATAACATGCAATTCAACCAAGTATTTTTCTTCTGGCTAGAGGAATCTAGAGATTTTAAATGTTCAAAACATGAAAACTAAGTACTGGCTACCAAAACAACGTAGGATTATTGTTTCTATCCCATCAGCAGAAAGCTACTAATCCTTAATATAAATTTTATATTTTTGAAGTTAATCTAACTTTGAAAAGATAACATCCCTTTGCTCTTCAGTATTTTTATTATTAAGCAGATCCACAGTGTTGATGGTCAAAGTTACTGGGCTGGCTTTTCTAAATAATGCCCATCTAAGCAAAACAAATAATTTAAGTACCAAAACATATAGGTCACTCTGTTCCATGTGACAAAGTAAATGTTAATAATATTAAATGGTTTTAAATAAATTTGCATAATCTAAATTTAAATCTCTAATGAAAAAGGTAAAATCGTTGCTTGTTTGCACAACCCCAAAAACATCTCAAGTGACGATACAACCATCTGATCCAGGAAAAGAATGAACCACACATTTTATTTTTTGACAAAAAGATAAGTGAACTTAAGCCACATTCACATACTAAGTGAACAGGATGGGGGGGTGGGGGGGATGGCAAAGAAGATTGAAAACAACAAACAAAAGTAGAAGTAATCTGGGGCACCTGGGTGGCTCAGTTGGCTAAATGTCCGAATCTTATCTCCACTCAGGTCATGATCTCAGAGTTTTAAGATCGAGCTCTACATCGGGCTCTGTGCTGGGCATGGAGCCTGTTTAAAATTCTCTCTCTCTCTCTCCTTCTGCCCCTCCCCCTTCTCTCACCCTTTCCTAAAAAAAAAAAAAAAAAAGTAATAATTTATATAGTTTAAGTTTGATTAAAGATGACCCTCCTCCTACAAAAAAGAATTATTTCCCAATAATTTAATAATGGAATTATACTTCTATATCTGTCTTTGGTAGAAAATACTAAAAATATTAAGTAGTATTAAAGATTTATAAATGTAGGGGTTTTTGACAAAACGACAGATTCACTGTGTTTAGATAATGCCTTCACATTCCACAGATGCAAAGAGCAGTCAATTAAGAATAATAATCTTTGGGAAATAACAGTTGACAAAGAGCCAGCTGTAGTAAAATTCTGAATAAACTGAAAATATTGTCACTTTTTAAATAAAAAAACAGTTGTCATGGCACATTACCCCACTAAAATGGCATAAACATTCTTAAGAAATGCATACAGAAGAATAGAACAGTAAATGAGGAACAGCTTAACTTGCCAGGAGGGAACACTAGAATTTTATTATGGAGAACTATAAAAACCCATGAAAGCAATACAACTGAAACATACACAGCTGGATATTTTACATTTCAAATATAAAGAATAATGAAAAACTTATTTGAAAAATGAAATCAACTAGTTTTGGATAAAAACACTGTCACATACCTGGAAATTAAATAATAAAAAATACATATATATTAATTGCAAATTTTCACATATAATAACTATGTATTATTATTATAACACACATAAGCCATTTTCTTGGGCAATACTTAGGACATAGGATTTTCATAGATCATTTAGTCTAGAAAGTATAATAATTCTCAGACTCTATCAGATGGTAAGAAACTAGATTAAAATTCTGTTTAGAAAGGAAAACCTTCATCTTCCCATTTTGTTTTGTACAATTACTGGTGTCTTTTCTCTCTTATTGGAATGTGACTTTTTTAAAGACAGAGATTATGCCCAGTTCACTTTTGTATTCAACCATAACACCTAGCACTGTCTTATGCTAAGAAAATGTTAAGTAATCTTTGCAAAAATAAATTAGGATATAAAAATAATCATGCTCTCAAAAGTTGTAAGGCTTAGAGACAGACTACTGACCTATCTTAACTCTAATAACCACACAAATTTTGAAGAATACTGAACTTGTAGAGGTGATAGAAGTGATGCTCAAGGATTGCTACCTCTTCCTCTCACCTCTCCACTATCAGTAGGGTTAATTTCATTTCAATCAACATCTGGTCCTTATAGCCTAGAGAAGTGATCATTTATACTACTCAAAATATGTAAACTAATTCTAAACATGTAAGGTGGTAGGGAAATGAGGAGCAAGGAATGTGAAATCTTAAATGTCTCTATTTGGGAGACCTTAAATACAATATATCTAAAACTAAATGCATCATTTTCCCAAAGAGCTCCCTCTCCCAATTTTCCTAATTTTGTCAATGGTACATTCATCATTATTCTTCAAGTCATTTCCAAAATCAAAATCTTGGAATTATCTTTGATTCTTCCATTTTCCTAAACCCTATGTAAATATCAGTCACCAAGAACTACCAATTTTCTCCATACAAACTCTTTTAAAACTATCACTACTTTTGCATTTCCATTGCCATCATCTGGCCCCAGGTTCATACTTCAACTCTAGACTATCAGAAAGGAGGCAGTGTCCCATGGAAGAATGATTCCAAATGGTTTAAGACTAGTTTCCAGCAACTGGCTGCAATATGTTTTTCTGACTTTGCTTTCAGCTACTTAAAAATGTATGAATGCTCAGCTTTCTGTTCCTGCCTCCAAATATGTTTTATAGTTTTCATCTTTAGCCTTTTGCTTCTACTGCTCTGCCTACTGGAATGCCCATGATGAGCCATATGTACCCTTACTCAGCTATATGAAATTTAAAAAACATACAGAGAACCTACTACGTGGTGCTCACCATATGCTAGAGACCAGAACTCACATACTAGGAATGTCAAATCATTCTAATACAGTGTGCTAAGTACTCTAATAAAGGTAGAAATAAAATAATATACAAATAGCTAGTTTTATTAATTTAATATTATTTGATTTGGGCTTTGGGAGAAGATACAAAATAAGTAGACAGTTACTAAATATTTGGGGTAGGGCAAAGAGGATTGCATGAACAAAATGAGGGAGGGGAAAAATACATGGCACATTAAGGGAATAAGGTAGCAGAAGTACGAGGTATTTGGGTAGAGAGGAACGCCAAGAGAAGTGCTTGATAATACTATACCACTATCTTCTACTCCCTCCCTTCAACTTTGGTTGAAGACATATCTTAAAAGTGAGAATGCACATCAAATTATTTCAGATATTTTCTTTCTTCTTTTTTTTAAGATTTTTAAAATTTATTTATTCACAAGAGACACAGAGAGAGAGAGGCAGAGACACAGGTAGAGGGAGACGCTGGCTCCCTGAGGGGAGCCTGATGTGGGACTCGATCCCAGAACCCTGTGGTCATGACCTGAGCCAAAAGCAGATGCTCAACCACTGAGCCACCCAGACATCCCAATTTCAGCCGTTTTCATAATTAAAGTTGATCTGGAATCAGATCATGTGGGAAGTTCAAAAATTTATTAACCTGGCTGACTCAATTATGACCAGTCATACACTCTTTCATCTCAAGATTCAGGTTGGCCCAGGCCCTTCACATGATCATGGGTTTAAAAGCACGGACTGATAAGGTCTGGAGATAAAAATTTTAAATCATTTCATTCTATAGGATTTGAGAACTAGAAGCAACCTTAGGTAATGTTTAGCCACGTGACCCATAACTATCTTTGGCTGCTGCTCTCCTTTGAGAATGTGAAACAAACTCCTGAATTCATTTTCAGGGGGTAAAAGGAAACTGACTGGAGGCCACAGACCAAGAGCCATCATCGCTGGTACTTCGGAGGGCCAGGGAAATTCAGATGGCAATGCTGGCTAGGGGGTGAGGATACACTTGAGGGAATACACGGAGCTATTTGCCACACAGTGGTATGCAACAAAACAGCCAGATCTTCTGATTTTTTTTTTTTTTTTTTTACAAGAGAAACTACAATTCCAGATTTGTGGGTGTGTGTTTATGTGCATGTGCATATATTAAATCTGTCCATTTTGAAATGCTGCCTGGAAAAAAAAGTTAACTTATTGATCGTGTAACACATGTTGACAAGCCACATGAACCTGGGGGCAGCTATTTTCTACCTCTGACACTGAGAAACTCCCTAGGTGGTTACTTCTTAGATGAGGAAACTAAGGCCTACAGTTAAATGTCTGTGCAAGATATATGGCTCATCAGACTTGGCAAATGACTATCCAGGTCTCCTGACTCTGGGCCCAGCTTGCCCCTATCTGAGGGGAGTAGAATATAGAGATTACTAGTATTCATTACATGCCTACTCACATGGTAGGTTTTAACACTTATCTCATTTACTTTTACACAGCCCTTACAGGGCAGGAATTATGATTCCCATTTCTCAAATGAGAAAATTAAGGCTCAAAACCTGCAGCAACTTGCACAAGATAATACAGCAGTAAAGTATCAGAGCCAGGATTCAAAACTAACTGTAATGACTACAAAACCCATAATTTTCCTAATGTGCTGCCTCCTATTTGCTTACATCAACAGCTGAGGATCCAGGTGGAGAGGAAAGAATGGATAAGGCCAGAAGGTGATGGACTTTATTTTGTAGGAAATGCAGACCTATTGATGGCTTTTGAGCAGAGGAATGACAGGACCAGGAAGATAACTGAATGGCAAAGTAACTGAAATACAGAGTCTGAAGGCAAGAAAAACAGCTCAAAGTTATTGCTAAAATTCTGCTGCAAGATTTAAAAAGGAGGGAACTGAACTATTTGCTATGGGAATGGGAATGAGCAGATGCAAGAAAAATTGAGGAAGAAGAGTCGGCAGATTATGAGCCTGAGTAACAGGAAGAAGAGTAACCACTGAGGTGATGAGGTCAAAAAACAAAAACAAATGCAGACTGGCGGTTATGAAGCCATGCAGGCAAGCAGGGTGGTTTTGTAAACCGGGAAAAGAATCCAAATCATGGTAAGCCATAAAGATAGGTCACCGTAACTGCAAGCTTCCGGTGAAAAGTTAATGATTTGACAAAATTTAAATAAACAACAACATAAAATGAATATCTAAACACACAGATGGCACTCAAATTTATTCTGACTGGCTAAAGATAAGCATAATTTAAGTAGAATGAGGGGGGAAAATGCCAGAGATGAGCGGGATCTTCATGAACTTTGTTTTACTGAGCATCTTAATAATGGAAAGATAGAGGAGTGGGGAATCAAAACTTGGGGAGAATACATTAAAAACCAGAACATAAATTCAAGTTCTAAATGGTCTCACCTAAAAGGAACAATCTGAAAGGACTTTCCATACATCAAATAAACAAAGTATGATAACAAATTATTCTGGGCTCCCAGATTTGCTGCTTTGTTACTCTCCCTTACTTACAATTACAGTAGCAACCCGGGAACAGAGCTGACATTTGCCACTATCTTATGGTGTCATATCATTTCCACACTTGAAGTCTCCTAAAAAGATCCAGAAAAACTGAAAAAGGGAAAATAGAGTTCAGGAAAATACACAAGGAAAGTGAATGAATAAAAGTTGAATACAACAGAGTAAAACAGACGACGCTAATTATTTCTCTGTTGTTTTCATTTTATATTTCAAACACATTTTCTGGTTTCATGTGTTTTGAATTAAATGTTAGCATAATGTCAATACACCACAATCACCACCATCACCACCACCAATAGAAATTACTTAGGATGGCCAAGAAGAAATGTAATCTATTAAGATGCAATAAAAATAATTTAAGAGAAAGCTCAACAAAACAATAATCTATCACAGGCATACATTTTCTGCATTGTTCAATTAAAATGATAGTAAATTAATTACACAGATGCTCACCAAAAGGAATCAATTCTAAACATTTACTCAGCAGCCAATCCTGGTAAGGATCATCTGAGTGACATTAATAAGAAACAGGAGAAGTAGCATATGGCCTCAAGAAGCTGGAAGAAGAGAGTCAAGAGAGGCCCTGGAGGCTCACGCAGGGTCTTAGAGCAGCCCTGGGCTTTGGCAGTCACCAAGGACAGCTTTGCAGGTATAGAAACTGGATTTTCTGAGAGCTGAGGAGGTTTTCCACAACAGGTTCTAAACGAAGTTATAAGAAATTGAAATACAAATTTATTAATATGCATTGAGAAATATACTTATAATAATAACCCATACTATTCATTTGCTAGGACAGTCTCCTAATTTTAAAATTACATTTAAAAACAGATATTCTTTTTTTTTTTTTAAGACAGATATTCTTAAAATTTTAATCAAACTGGATAACTGGTTGTCTCTGTAGTCTAGATCTATTTCTACTTCATAAAACATTTTGGCTACCCTAACTCGGAATATCATTTCCCGCTTGTTTTTTTGGAAGAATTTTCTAGACTTTATGAAAACGAATAAATTTCTGAAGACCAAGAGATGATTCATTTGAGAATGTTACAGATTTATATACATAATTATTACTTCCTAAGGACACAGCCTTGTTCCCTTGAAGGGGGTATAACAAAATCTTACCTCTGAGATGAGATACAGGAGACCTTTTGTCCTATATCAGCAAAGCATTTAGAAACTATTTCTGGTAGTGTTTTCCTGTAGATGGTTAATCTCACATATGTAATGACTCTCAGGAATTTTAACCTGAAGTGATGCCTGTCTCGATTTTATCTTCAAATTCTCAGGGTATCTTATTGTAATTTGCAATGTACTAAAAGAAGTACACCCTTTTCACATAGGGGAAAAAAATAATTACTGGTTTCTGCCTCCTCAAATTAAAATAATTGGACCAAATCACATATACATAAAAATAATAAACACAGTATAGACAGAAACCACACCAGAAATACTAGCTGTCTAGTTCAGTAGCACATTTTAAGGGGTACCTTCAGCGACACTCATTATGCTTCACTTCATTTGTTCTCTAAGAATCATTTACTTTACTCCTCTGTATGCCTAGAAAATGTACAAGGTTCTGAGAATACAATGAAAAAAGCAAATACTGTACTTTGGTTTGTATATGGTTAATGATGTAGTTGCAACTACAGACAAGCCATTGGACAATGACAACAGTATGACATTTGTTAATTTGGTAGAGAACACAGGTTGTTACAGAGGGCATACACATTTCCAGAAGTTCCTGACAATTTATTTCTTTCAAGGAAAGACTAATTACCGCATCATCACTACAGATATCATCACCACGACATTTACTAGCCACAGTTTATTACACTCAGTGCTACCATTAGTGAGATAGTACATCATCTTTAATCTTGACTACAACTCTGCGAAATAGGTAAAATTTTACTTCTAGAAAAGAAAAAAAAAGTCAGTTGTGACAGACAGATGTCCGCTCATAACTGTCCTGGCACGGACATGCAGGTCAGTCTTCCTACGGAATATAAAAGTGGCACAGTACACCAATATCAGACAAGGTCCGTGACCACAACTACTTCATAATCATGTCTGAGTACAGACAAAAACAAGGCCATTGTGCAAACACAAAAGTTTCCACGCACGTGGCAAGAACTGAGGCCTCGTGCCAACGGGTAACTAGCCACCCGTGAGTGAGACATCATGAAGGCAAATCCACCAGCTTCAAACAAGCCTTTAGCAATTGCAGCCCAGCCAACATCTTGACTGTGGTCACATGAGACCCCAAACGAGACCCACTCAGTTAATCTGCTCCTGGAATTCCTGGCCCATAGGAACTGTGTGAGATTGTTAGGCAGCAACAGATAATATAAAACCTTGATATAATTGTGTCAATATGCATGTACTTTTCCAGTTAAGAGAATTATGAGATAAGTCATATAATTATTCATTAATGCTATCTTTTCCTTTAATTCTTGGAGATTATTGAGTATATTTTCATCTAGTTCTTTGAATATATTTATAACAGCTGCTGAAATCCAACATCTGAGCCCAATAGGATCGGCTCCTATTAACTCATTCTCCCCACCGTAGGTCACACAATTCTTTAATTCTGTGAACATAGTTACTTAAATCCAACATCAGGGCTCACTTGGAATCAGTTTCCTAAGTATGACTCACACTTTCCTGGTTTTTTTTTTTTTTTTTTTTTTTTTTTGCACATCTAGTAGTTTTCAGTTAAAAAAGCAGAATTGCGGATAATTTGTTGTAGAGGATTCCATTTTGTTTACACCTAAGGGTTTTGTTGTAGTTGAAATTAATTAGTCTGGACTCAACTGTGACATCTGTCCCCCATCAGGGTGAAGCACTGATGTCTCTGCTCAATTACTAATTTACTAGCCTGCCCCTGAGGGCATCCGCGAACCTGTGCAGTTCAGCAGTCCCACAAATTTGGGTACATTTTATAGTCAGATTGCAGGGCTCACCCACTCTGTGGTTATCTTTGTTTCCAGGATTCCCCAGCCTAAATTTCCATTTGCTATACTAGCCCTGAATTCTTTCCCTAAATACATGAATTCAGTCAGGCTCTTGATGTTTGCCACCCAAGCTGTGTGCACCCTGGGGAACATGCTCTGTCAAAGGTGCAGTAGATTTGTAAATCTCCCCAGAAATTCTCTCTCAGAGGTTCACTATCCCCTGGTTTTGCCAGCAATTTTGCTGGACTCTGCATGTGACCATGCATGTGACCTCTAAACTTAGAAGTCATCCAGGGTAGAGATTTATTTTATTTTACTTCATTTCATTCATTTATTTTTAGAGCTTCTATTTTAGATCTCAGCCCTTTCTGTGGCTGTTCTGCTTCCAAAATATACCCCTTAAATGTCCATCGGCTTTATCTCTGACCTTTGTCATTACCACCTGGATCTAGTAAGGATGATGCAGCTCTCCGCCACCAGATCTAGGGGGGCTTGGAGCACAAAAGAAAGCAAGAAAGCTCTTAACTCCCAGTTCTTATCCAATCAGAAGAAACCTTCTATAGTAAACTCTTCTCACCTACCTGTGGTCATCTTCCAGAACCTTCCAGTAGGTTTTGTTTTGTTTGGTTTTTTGATAATCTGGCCACTGTTTATCATTGTTATCTGCTAGAGAAACTATCTGACCTCTTCAGGTGGCCATTACCTGAAGTTGTTTTATTGGCCTCATGTCCTGCCTTCCTGCTTCCACCCTCTCTTTCTGATAGTCTCTTTTCCACACAGAAGCCAGAGTCATCCCTTTAAAACATAAATCACGTATCACATCTGCCATAAAATCCTTGAAAAGCATTCCATTTCACTCGGAGTAAAGGCCAAGCCATCATATGGCCTGCAAAGTCCTATATAAAGTTGCCCAAACCACCTCTCAAACCTTAGCTCTTACCAGTCTCACCTAGACCATTCTCCTGTGCTTCCAACAACACATTGCACACTCCAGCTTGGATATCTGGCCTAAAACACTCTTCCCTCACTTAGCTGCACGACTGGCTCCCCTCACTTTCTCCAAGTTTCTAATTTTGTCTTGCGAGAGAAGACTTCCCTGATTACCCAATCTAAAAGAGCATTTCTCTCTACTACACTGTCCATCATCTTCACATCCCCTTCCTTGCTTTGCTTTTTCCTCACTGTATTTACTGCCACTTGATCTCACTTATTTACATAGATATGTGTATATAAATATATATGTACATGTACATATGTATCACATAGACATACGGTCACTACGGATCTACTCTCACTTAAACAAACTCTATGTGGCTGGAATTTTGTTGCATCCAGTATCATAACTGTAGGTCCTAGAACAGAGCCTGGTAGGCAGAAGGTAGTCAATAAACATGAGCCAAACAGACGAATGGGTTAAAGTGCTGCTATCCGTTAGGCATTATTGTGTCAACTCATGTTACTTTCCTTGTACCCCATCAAATGGGATCATAATTATCCCTATTACAGATAAGGAATCAAAGCATAGAGAGTTGAAGTCCAAGTTAACAAAACTAACCAGAAGTTGAGCCAGGATCTGAACCCCGCAGTCCTGTGTGCAAAGCCCACTGCAGTACTCTGCTCTGGCTATTATAACCAAGTATCAGACTGAGTGGCTTAAACCACAGAAGTTTCTTTTTTCACAGTTCTGGAAGTTGGAGGATGGCGGTTCCTGATGAAACTTCTATCCTTGGCTTGCAGATGGCTGCCTTCTCAGCGTGTTCTCATATAGTTTCTCCCTGTGTGCGCCCTCCCGAGGTTTCTTCCTTTCCTGCTGGATTAGGGTGCCACCCCTACTGATGTCATTTAATCCTAATTGCCTCCTTAAAGGCCCTACATCCAAATACAGTCGCAGTGGAGGGTTAGGATTCTGGCACTTGAATTTTTGGGGGGAATCCAATGCAATCCATAACACCTGTCATTTATACCCATAAAACATAATTATTTTCCACATCTTTCCTTTTTATTTTAGAGAATTAAGGTTTGTTTTTTTCTTTCCTAGTTCTTTTTAGATGGATGGTGGAGAAGAAATTTGTGGGAGGCTGACCAGGCCATAACATTACCTGACGAATGAAATCTACTAAAATAGCTACAGGAAGATCTTCAGAAACAACTTGGTCTCATAAAACACCAAATGATTAGGTCAAACATCTGCTAGTGTACTTTCACACACTGCCCATTAACTCACTGCAGCTCTGGGAATTGTTTCCTTTTTGTCTCCTCATACATAATCAGCAGAAAATACTTATTGTGAGTCCCTGGTGGAAATCCATTCAAGTCTCCTCAATCCTCCCCAAACATTACCATGCATGTTTCCACCCCAGGCCCTTTGTACTTCTCGCACTGCCTGTGATGCTTCCCTTCCGGAGAGCTTCAGGACTCATTTTTCTTCTTATCCAGGTTTCTTTTCTAGAGTTACCTACATAATTTTTTGCTGGAACAGCCTATTTAAAGCTGCAAGCATACTTTCCTCCTGCACTTCCCGTATCTATTCCTCCCTTTCTACACTTCATCTTTCTCTGCGGTATCAAAAAAACTCTCTCTTCCTTCTAGAATGCAAGCAAGATGAAGGCAGGGGTTACTGTTTGATTTGCTGCTGTTTCCCTAGCTCCTAGAAAAGTGCCACCGCACAGCAGACACTTAGTTAATGTTTGCTGAATGAACAAAATTTCCCCACGGTTACAGAGCTAATAAGTGATAAAAAAAATGGAATTTGAACCACATCTGAACAAGTCTAAAAATTTAACCGCTAAATTATACTGTAGACAACAACCATGTAAGCTTTAGTGAGGTGCGAATAGTCAAACAAAAACTGCTCTTCTTTGACACTAACAGATCTCATACAGTGATAGAGAAAATGTTGATCTTTAATCTTCTCGTGAACAAGAATTAACATTCCTTACAAGCACGACTTATGAAAATTCATTCTTTTTAATACCAAAGACAGCTGAGCATTTGTGCGGCTGAATAGTGTGTATGAAAGTTTGCAGGGCCAGAAACTTTTCAAAAGCGAACAACAGTGCAGTCAGGATTCCACTGTTAAATAAATGAAAAAAAAAGTCGGTTGTAAGGTTTTCCCAAAAGGCAGTAGCAGCCCCTCTCCCGCGCGCTCACCGCTCGCCAGTCCTGCCGCCGAGGCCGCGTCGGGGCGCCCGCGGAGGGCTCGGCGGCGGCGAACACGGCGGTCCTCACGTGTTTAAAGGGGAAACGATTAAAAACAAAAAAACAAAACGAGGCACGCGTGCGGGCCGCGTGGACGGCGGCTCTGCGCGAACGGCGTCCGGTCTCGGTAACCGGCTCCCCAAGGCCTCCTGGCGGACTCGCCGCGGCGGCCCCGGGGCGCCTCTCGGTGGCCGGGCCCCCCAAGCGGCAGGCTCCGAGCCGCGGGGCCACGACGGGAGCGCGGGCCGCCACCGGCGCGGGGCAGCCCCGGGCTTCAGGTTCCCCTCCCCTCGCTCTGCTCTTCGGGGGAGCCGCCGCGACTCGGTCAGGAGGTCACTCCACGGACGCAGCGGGGCACGCGAGGGCTGCCCGGCGTCCCGCGGAGCGCTCAGTGCCGGGCCCCGCCGACCGGACGGAGGCCCCGCCCGCAGCGCCCCGGGGAGCCCCCGGCCCGCCTCCTGCGGCCTGCGTCCTGCGTCCTGCGGCCCGGGCCCAGAGGCCAGCACGTGCCCCCTGCCCGCACCCTTAGAACGAACTCACCTCCGGGGCCCTGAGCTGCTCGAGGCCACAGCCCCGGGGCGCGGACGCCAGGCCCCGCGGCGACCCCCGCGCCGTTCCCCGCAGCCGCACGACGCGGCCCCCGCAGTCCTCCTCGCCCAGCCGCTCTCCGACGCCTGGTGGACGACCTCCTCGGAGCTAAGTGACAAGAAGCCCCTCCGCGGCCTCAGGGGCCGCACCCCAAACCCCGCTGCGCTCCCGACGGCTGGCGGCGCCCCCAGCCCGCCCCGCCCCGCCCGCCCGCGTGCCCCCGGCCGCGGCGGCGCCCGGACCCCCGGCTCCTGACCCCCCGGAAAGGACGCAGCCTCCCCCACGACCACGCCTAACGGTTCCTGCTTTTTTGTCCCTTGGCCGTTATCCTTATTTGTTTATTTTTAAAAATAATTTTATTTATCCAAGATAGACGTTATCGTCATGTAGAAATCCATCCTGCAGTGCCTTCCGCGCGCACCCGTCTCCCGCGCTTCCCGCGCGGAACCCAGAAGCGCGGCTTCGCGTGTTTTCCTCCGGTAAGGGAATCCCTGTCGGTCGGCTCGGATCTCCGCGCGACTTCCGGTTCTCTTTACGGAACCTGGGGACCCACGGACCGGAGAGAGAACCCGGAAGAAGGTCCCGCGCCCACCCCGCCGTGCCCCCAACCGCACTTCCGCCGCCCCCGCCCGCGTCCGGCCGCCTCCGCCCGCCCCGCCGCACACCTGTTTCCGCTCTTCTTCCGCTAGGGAGACGCTTCTGTGGGCCGCCCCGAGTCTCCGCTCCCTGCCCGCCCCGCCCACCTGCCGCTTACCTGAGGGACTCTCGGCTTCCGACAGGAGGCGCGCTTCTGAGACCCGGGCCTCGGCCTCGGCCTCCGCCTCCACCGCTGACTTCCTCAGGACCCCCAGCACGGCCTCAGGGGGTAAATCGATCAGCTGCTCCCACACGGACTCCGTATAAAAGTCCACCGTGTGTGCGTTGGAAATGGACAAGGCTTCCCGCAGGAACTGCAGCAGCTCCTGCAACTTGGCACGCAGCGCGAACAAGTCTTGGGTCACCGGGAGCGAGAAAGAAGCCGCCATGACGCTCACCCTCCCGGGCTGTAGGTGGCGCAAACGTGGCCGCACGGCGAGGCCTCGGTCGCAAGTGACACAGACCAGATCAGCGGAACGTCGATCTGGACGCGGGGTGGGGGATTGATTGCTTTCGTCTCGTGACGTATTTCAACAGCGTCCGTCGTGTTCCGGCGACGCGGGTGGTGCGCCATGGCGCCGGTGGGGCCGGCCGCGGGCTGGCCGCCGGGCGGTCTTGGGACGCGTAGCGCAAGAGCGTCTTCGGCCGGGTTCAGGAGTAAGGATGCGAAGCAGAGGACGTGGCGGTCGAACCATCCTCAGGCGTTTCAGGGGAGCGTTCGCGAGGGTAGGTCCCCAGGCCCGCGGCCCGCTCGCTCCCCGCCGCACCCGAGGATTCAGGAACGAGAGCCGGCCTCGGTTGGCGCAGAGGAAGCCATGGCGAACCCCCTAGAGCCGTGGGCCTCCCGGAGCTGCGAACGGGAGGATGAGCCCGGGCTGCTAACTCTGGGTCTTCAAGCGTCGCCCCCGACTTGCCCCCCTCCTCGATCAGAATCGTCTTCCTCTGCGGTTTCCCTGTGCGGCCGCACCCACAGCGCCTGCGGGTCCCTGCCTGCAAGTGTTAGGGTGGAGGGTCGGAAGGACGGGCTGGGCAGCCGGGGGCGGGGGGGGGGGGGGGCGGCGTGACCCGGGGTCCCGGATCGAGTCCCGCGTCGGGCTCCCTGCCTGGAGCCTGCTTCCCCCTCTGCCCGTGTCTCTGCTTCTGTGTGTGTGTGTGTGTGTGTGTGTGTGTCTCATGAATAAATAAATAAAATATTTTTTAAAAAAAGAACCAGGGGCACCTCGGTCAGTTAAGCATCCGACTCTTGATTTCAGCCCAGTCGTGATTTCAGGGGCCGTGAGAGCAGAGGTCACGTCGGGCTCTGTGTTCGGCCGCGTCCACGCGGGGCTCCCTCTCCCTCTGCCCCCGCCTCTGCTCACACATGCCTGTAGGCGCACACAAAGAGTTCTCTTTAAAAAAAACAAAAAACAAAGGAACCAAATTAACTAGTTACGCTACTACCTTTTAAAAAAAATCCACCAGCATATAAACTTATTTTTTTAAAAAAAGGTATAAAAGCGGGGATCCCTGGGTGGCGCAGCGGTTTGGCGCCTGCCTTTGGCCCAGGGCGCGATCCTGGAGACCCAGGATCGAATCCCACGTCGGGCTCCCGGTGCATGGAGCCTGCTTCTCCCTCTGCCTGTGTCTCTGCCTCTCTCTCTCTCTCTCTCTCTCTCTGTGTGACTATCATAAATAAATAAAAATTAAAAAAAAAAGGTATAAAAGCAAAATCTCAAAGAAGTATATAAAATGTGTATACATGTTCATTCAAGGCTTTCTGTACCAAAGGCCAGCGCTCTTTCAAGTAAGCCTCTCTATATTTTGGGAACAAAGTTGCAAAACTGCCCTCCTCCGAGAGTCCTCTGGGATTGTCCTCTTTAGAAAAAGCCGGTTCCTTCCAACCGTCAGGAACAGTGAGGAGCTCTAAAGATTTATCTAAAGAGGAGAAGCAGCTTACACATACGATTTTACCCTTCTTGTGGACACTTAAAAACGCTTATATGCGGGATCCCCGGGTGATTCAGCGGTTTAGCGCCACCTTCAGGGCGTGATCCTGGAGTCTTGGGATCTAGTCCCGTGTCGGGCTCCCTGCATGGAGCCTGCTACTCCCTCTGCCTGTGTCTCTGCCTCTCTCTCTCTCTGTCTCTCTCTCTCTCTCATGAATAGATAAAATCTTTTTAAAAAAAGCAAGAGAGGCATGGCTGGAAACGCACTGCCCCTGTTCTTTGCTGATTACAAATATCCCAGAGCTTTCCAGCCTTCTCACTGACCTTCCTTTATTTCGCTTTCGTTTGTGCTTTTATTTGTCTTGCTGTCAACAAGTTTCCTCAAATTCCATTTAAAATGTGTAAGTCTTAAGTTTAAGTTCAGCTTTCTCATCGCTGCTAGAAATCGCACACTGTCTTCTCACTCTTGTACAGAATTACTTTAGAAAGTCAGTCTTACCGCCGGTGTTTCTCTAAGGTCAAATAACGGATGTGGGTTTTCTTCTTAAGTGTTGAAGATCTGGAATGAGTGTTTGAGAGAAAGAATTTGTTTGGATTCTGGGTACGGTAAGTCGGAGTCCTGCGGCGCGAGTCGTTTTCTGTTCTTTGGGATTCCCGCCGAGCATGCATGACTGATGTTAACCAAGTCTTTTTGCAAAGGACCAACGTACTGTTCACCACCCCCCACCCCCCACCCCACCCCCGCGAAACTCGTTTTCTTAGAATGACCTTTTAGGCAAATCCGTGTAATTCTAGTTTCTGAATGTGATAATATGAGAAGTTTTCCATTTTAAATTAACAGTTACATTTTTCATACAACTCCCTTTCTGAGAAAGTAATTTATGGCTCATACTCTTTAACAGGGCAAGGCTTTGCATTCCGAAGAAAACTGAAGATTCAGCAACATTATAAGAAATTGCAATGGAGGGAAAAGAAGGGTCAAACCCCTCAGGAATCCCAGTTCACAGATCGATACCCGGATCATCTGAAACACCTTTATTTAGCTGAAGAGGAAAGACTCCGGAAGCAAGTTAGAAAAGTTGAACAGCCTCTGTCAGAAGAACAAACTGATCAACCTTTGCCACAGGAGCAATGTGACATCGAAAAAGCCTCGTCAGAAGAACATTGTAGTTTTGAGCAGCCTCAGTCTGCAGAACAAGGTAGCATAAGAGTAAAGTATGTATTGATTTTCTTTCAAGTCCTTTGTTTTTTAAAAATAATTAAAGATTGATTAATTGATTTTAGAGAAAGAGAGAGCAAAAGGGAGGAGAAGAGAATCTCAGGCAGACTCCCAGTTGAGTGCAGAGCCCAACGTAGGGCTCAGTCTCAGGACCATGAGATCCATCATTACGTGAGCTGAAACCAAGAGTCAGAAGCTTAGCCGACTGAGCCATGTAGGCACCCCTCAAATCCTTAATTTTAGATGTAAATAGTATTTTATCAAAGAGATTATAGGACAGTTTAAGGAATTGCAATCTTTCTTATTTTAAGGCATCATAGAAGTCAGAGTGGATTATGTGAAAATATTTTCAGGAAAGCTTTCTTTTTTAGCTGAAATGCATTAAGCTAGTTTATAGGTTAATGGGAGAAGTAATGGAATTGGAATTAAAAGATCTAGGTTTTGGATTTTAGTGTTTTGAGTATATTTAGCTTTTGGGGACCATGTTTGGCTCCTGTTACTAATCCATGTTTAAAATAAACAACTGTCTCTTGAGAGCTATTAAAGTGTAGTGGTTAATACCAGACTCTGGAGCTGGACTTAACATATTGGTGCCTGATGCCCTCTGAAATGGAAATAATGAAAGTACATAATCCAGAGCTGTCATGTTGTTAGAACTCTCGAATGGATTATTCACATGGTCTCTATGGTGTCTCTGACCCATTTCATGATGTTGTGAAGAGTGAGTTCATTTCCATAAAAGGTGTATAGTACCTGGGAAGTGCTACATGGATGTTAACTGTTACTACTATTCTTGATTCTTTTTCCAGAGGACATAGACTTGGTGACCATTAAAAAACAAATGGCATAGCTGTATAACACTTTGGGTTTTTTTTGTTTGTTTATTTTGTTTTGTTTTGTCTTCTTTTTAACACTTTGGTTTTTTAAGAGCTACCTTACAAAGCTTTCTCTACACACATCTCAGGTTAAAAATGTATGTTGAAACCTAAACCAGCAGGGAATCCAGGTGTTACTTGAGACTGTAACTTTTTAGTTCACTAAAATACTATTCTTTAAAGTTGTTAACTATTTGTGGTAAAAGTAATAGGAAATAATACCCTAGGAGAAAGTGTGGTGGAGATAGAGACAAAGACACTAAAAATTCAAATTTTTTTGGTCGGCTTGTGCATCATATTATTTAATAATGGATGTAAAGCTCTGACAAATCTAGAAATGTAGATTTCAGTCATTCCTGGCAATAATTGAGGTGAGGAGGGTTAAACCATAAGATATGATATATAAGTGACCATCATATTCTTTTTTTTTTTTTAATTTTCTTAAAGGATTTATTCATTCATTCATTCATTCATTCACGAGAGACACAGAGAGAGAGTGACAGAAAGGCAGAGACACAGGCAGAGGGAGAAGCAGGCTCCATGCAGGAAGCCTGACGTGGGACTCAATCCCAGGTCTCCAGGATCAGGCCCTGGGCTGAAGGCGGCGCTAAACCACTGAGCTACCCGGGCTGCCCCATGACCATCATATTCTTAAAGTTTACTTATTTTGGGGTCAAAGCAGGAAAAAGTTAATAAGACTGTCGTAATTGGAGAAAGGGGAATACAGAGAGTGAAGTCAGCCCAGGAAAGTTGTGCAAAGTAGAGGCTGGTCATCTATCAAATACTTAGTCCACACAAAACACGACTAAGACCAAGTCTTTGGATTTATGGCCTAAGTAATCATTGGTGACTTTGGAAAGATTTTAATGTATAAGCCTTTCTGAGTTTTTTGAGTGTACATCCATTTGGTGTCTGAATCCATGGTCATGGATATGACTGAAGAATGGAGACCGAAAAAAAAAAAAAAAGAATAGAGACCGAGAAGAGAAACACTTGGGGAAAGGCCTGGAGCAAGGAAGGAAAAAATGATCAGGAGAGAAAAATGTTACTAGAACTAAGGGAGTATATTTGCAAAGGTAGTGAATGGTCAGTTAAGTGAGACTGAATAGTATCCATTGATTCAATCATTGTATTTGGCGAGAAGGTCATCACTATCTTGGCATGGACTGTTTTATTGGAGAGAGCAAACGTGAAATGGCAAAGAGTTAAGGAGTGAATGTGAATAAAGAGTGTGAGGTGATGACTGTAGCCTACGCACTATGCTTTCAAGGTACTTGACTGTGAAAGGACAAGGAAAAGATTAGTCCCTGGTTAGAAGAGTACAGAGAGTCTGGTGATGAGTAATTTAAGCACTTGTTTAAGAAAGGAGCTGCTGGGGGATCCCTGGGTGGCGCAGCGGTTTGGCGCCTGCCTTTGGCCCAGGGCGCGATCCTCGAGACCCGGGATCGAATCCCACGTCGGGCTCCCGGTGCATGGAGCCTGCTTCTCCCTCTGCCTCTCTCTCTCTCTCTCTGTGTGTGACTATCATAAATAAATAAAAATTTAAAAAAAAAGAAAAAGAAAGGAGCTGCTGGGCAGCCCGGGTGGCTCAGCGGTTTAGCGCCGCCTTCAGCCCAGGGCCTGATCCTGGAGACTGGGATCGAGTCCCACATCGGGCTCCCTGCATGGAACCTGCTTCTCCCAATGCCTGTGTCTCTGCCTCTCTCTCTCTCTCTCTCTGTGTCTCTCATGAGTAAATAAATAAAATCTTAAAAAGAAAAGAAAAGAAAGGAGCTGCTGAAATATGTTTTATTATGGTTCTCAGTTGATGTAGTAAAAAGTTGAAGCTGATAAAGGAAGATTAATTGCTGAATCAGATAGTTTGAGGAAATGGATGGAATCTGAGCCTGAGTAGTTGAATTAGGTTAGAGAGGGACACCAGAGAGGTGAGTACTTCAACAGGATGGAACAGTCCTAACTGCGGGCTGCCTTCAAGGTGTGGTCATTTGTGACTGAATAGATAAAGTAGAGACGGTCAGGGCACTTTGGGATTAAAGTTCGTGTCACCCATAACTTTTATAGTGTCCTTAAATGTAATGCCTTTTCAGTCTATCATTTGTGTCATTCTTGTGCTAGTTTCCTGTTAACATTTCAGGATCTTAAAAGGATCTTTCAGAGCTTTCTGTATTGTCCTTGGTTCAAATATTTCTTCAAGAGTCCCCATTTTCCACTTTGATGTGTTATATGGACATTTTACTAATAAGGTTGATGACCTCTTTCTGCCAGCCTCTCTCCCCTGCTCTATCAATTTGCATCAGTGAGATTTTACTGTGGAAGTATTATATTTGATGTGAGTGCATCATAACTTCGGTTACGTCACTTAATTGTTTGACTTACATATCTTTATCTTAAAAAGTTCCTTTACCGTTTCAAAGAAAAATAAAAAGAAAACGTCAAATCAAAAAGCACGGGAAGCATATGAGCAAGTACAAGCTGAGCGTGCTGCTAAGAGACAGGTAAGACCTTTCAAAATATGTAGATTCTTTTTTTAATTTATTCTAAATGAAGATTATGTAAAGTTGTGCTTCTTAGTATGTGCATATAATATGTTCTCTACAAGTACTTGCTGAATAAATGAGTAGTTTTAGCAGAGCTAGAGAATTCCAACAAATTCCTTGATCATTTATATTACCCTTGAGAAGAGATACTAGCAGATCAAGAATAGGATTTTAAAGACATTGCTCATAGGTTATGAGCATCTGGAACAGCGTTTTTCAAGAGTATGTATATGGTCTGAGGACTTGCACTTTTTAAAAGTGCCTCAAGAAATTTTTATGTATAATAAAATTTGAGACCTACTGATCTGGGAAAAGAATAGATGATTATCATAATTTTACATCGAAGCAAGTAAAAACCAGGAGGCATTAAAAAATACTTTTCTCAAAAAGAGTTGATCATGCCTATTAAAAAGCTTCCTAGATTTTTTTTTTCTTTAAAGATTTTATTTATTTATTCATGATAGACACACACAGAGAGAGAGAGAGGCAGAGACACAGGCAGAGGGAGAAGCAGGCTCCATGCAGGGAGCCCGACGTGAGACTCGATCCTGGGACTCCAGGATCAGGCCCTGGGCCGAAGGCAGGCGCTAAACCACTGAGCCACCCAGGGATCCCCAGCTTCCTAGATTAACTTAACAAAAAATTACCACTTTTTATTATCATTCAGAAATCCAAAATATAAGTCCTATTCAAGTGAGTATAATAAAAGTATCTACAGCTTCGATAAAATTTAACTTGTTTTTATTTTTTGTATTGAAGCTATATTTATTGCCTTAAAAGAGAACACATCAATCAAAAACTACTTTAAAGATGGCACTGACATAATTTATTTTATATCTTAGCTTTAGAATTTATATAATTAAAAAATCTGGAAGTTTAACAACTAAATTCTCATGATTATTCTGAGACTGGTGGATTAGCATAAGCAGAAACATCTCTCTATGGAAATACTGGATATTTGTTTCATAGGTTTTGTTACATTATACTCTTTTCTAGCCACCCTTGTAAATAGTATGCCAGATAAGGCAAGCGCCATCATACAGTAAAGCATATATAGTATGCTTTAAAATTTTCTTTATAATTGACAGTTTCTTAGGACTTACAGATATCAAATGTCAGTATAAAAGCTAATACCCAATCCACAAGAAATCACATAAGCACCCATAGTAAATGGTAAGACCATTTAAATTTTTTTTACTTTGTTTAGAGAAACTCCATAGAGGTAAACTAGACTATATCTACCTAAATTCACAAATAGTTCCAGCTCTTTTATACTTATTAAAATAAATGAAGTATTATACCATTGGAGAACGTAAGTTCGAGTGCTAATACAGACTGAATTCATAAGATCTAGATCTAGATACAAGACTTGGCTCTGCCAGGTATTTGGGTTTTGGGACAAGTCACTTTCAGTATCATTGAGCATCAGCTCCTCATCTGTAAGATGATGATAATAGCCTAGCATGAAAGTTTTATAAGAATGGAATATGCTTTGATGTGAAAGCCCTTTGATGATTATGTTACCATGCAAAACACGCTGTGTCATTTGGGAGCTGTATATGTTACCAGGGAGATTGAGAAACCGTATATGTATTGCATTATTTATGAACTTTCATTTAACTTTTATATTTAATTTAGTAGGAATGTTCTGCATTTCAAGTAGTACTTTTCAGGTTTATGTATAAATTTGAATTATTTTTCTTATGCTTAAATGAATTTGAGTCTTTATCTTAGCAAATCAAATGAACATGATAATTCTTAATCAAAGTCATAATGCCTAGCAGTGTTTGGCCAGTGTATAGTCAGTAAATGTTTGCCGAATTAAAGCAGTTAGACAGCAAATTAAAAAGAATACCAGTTATTCTGGAAGTGAAGGTTTTTGTATTATATGGAGTAGGTAATCTCTAAAGTCTCTTCTAGTTCTAGCAGATCTAATTAAACGATGAAATCTTAAATATGCTTCCTTTTCTCTGCTCTAATTTTAGTTTTATCCAAAGAATTAAAAATTTAATAACTTTACCTTATTTTATGTTATAGGATGCATTATAGTATAAAGACAAAGAGGGTACACTACTTCAGTGACAACTCCTCCCATTTTGCAAAATATAAGACAATCCTAAAGCATTTGTGTGATAATTATTTCAACACAATTATTGAAACATATCTGCTGTCTGTTACTAATGGAAATTACATATGTTAATAATTTTAGGAATTCGAGAAGAGAAAACGAGAGAGAGAAGAAGCTCAAAGGCTCTATAAAAAGAAGAAAATGGAAGTATTCAAAATATTGAGCAAAAAGACTAAAAAGGGCCAACCAAACCTGAATTTACAAATGGAGTATCTTCTTAAAAAAATACAAGAGAATAATTAAATCAGACATGTTCTTAAGGGTTAAAATATCTGCTCTCTATTGAGTTCTTTTGTATAGGTACTGTACCTCCTAACAGTTAACTAAATTTGTTAACATAAAATGGATTGTAAAGCTATACTAAGTATAAAATGTTCAAATACTTTTATTCTTGTGAAAGAAAATTTTCTATGTGTGCCCTACATAGTATAATTTGTTTCTTATTGATTTGCCTTTGAAGGACAGTGGTCCAAAGAACTTTCTATTTGAACATATTTAAGCATGTAATATTTTTGTATCATGTGAAATTCAGATGAAATAAAATGTTTTGAAAATAAGGGGGCACAACTTTCAATGAATCATTTCAGTGAAATGTTTAAATTTATTAATCCCTAAGAGCAGGCTACATGGGTGCTGAAGCCATCTTCTACCATTAGCATATTACCATATGGTCTTTATATTTTCTTTTCTTTTCTTTTCTTTTTTTTAAAGATTTTATTTATCCATTCATGAGAGACACAGGCAGAGGGAGAAGCAGGCGCCTCACAGGTAGCCTGATGTGGGACTTGATCCCAGGACCAGGATCACACCCTGAGCCAAAGGCAGAGGCTCAGCTGCTGAGCCACCCAGACGTCCCATCACATGGTCTTTATAGAGTTTGGTGTAAGAATTCCATCTGGTATATTTATAAACTTTTTCTTAAATGGAAGCAGATAGCTTGTTAGTGTCAAATCTTGAGTAATGATGGAAACTGAGCAGTGTCACAGCAATAATTAAGCTTTTCAGATTCTGTGGTACCCTATTAAGGAAGGATGCTGTGACTGGACAACAGTGTTGTCTCCATTGATACTTTCTGTGAGCTGAGGAAAAAGACTGGTGTACTGCTTCTCTGACCCCCTTATAATCACTGCAAGATGAGGAGGGCTTGTGTATCATCCCTAGAAACAAAAGGACCCTATGATAGTATTTGTAAAAAATTGTGTAATAAGATTTTATAAATGGAAACATGCAGCCTGGTACTGCATTAAGGTTTTAGGGAGCGCTGGTGCTCTATCATTGGCATTTAAAAGTGCGTTTAGGAAGGGATCCCTGGGTGGCTTAGCGGTTGAGCGCCTGCCTTCAGCCCAGGACATGAACCTGGAGTCCGGGAATCAAGTTCCGCATCCGGCTCTCTGCATGGAGGCTGCTTCTCCTCTGTCTATGTCTCTTCCTCTCTCTGTGTCTCTCATGAGTAAATAAATAAAATCTTAAAAAAAATGCATTAGGAGATGCTGAGGAAACCACTTACTAAAGAAGAGGAATTCTTTATTATGTAGAAAAACAGTGCTTAGAAATTTGCCTTTAAAACAAGCCAACCCCAAGAGCCTAAATATGGCTATATCAGTAGAGAGAATACATTGTGCAACTAAAATTTTTCAACTGCTGTACGATGATTTCACTTGTGTTTTACCTCTAGACGCTATCAAGGTAAGACAGGGGAGACACTTTACCAGGATAGTACCAGGGAAGACATCTAGTACTTTTGAGAGATGAGCAAAAAATAGAGTTCATTTTCCAAATGCTGTTGAGCAGCTGCTATGAGCAGTGCAAGGTCCACTTAAGGAATTAGTCTTTTTTTTTTTTTTAATTTTATTTATTCATGAGAGAGAGAGGCACAGACAGGCAGAGGGAGAAGCAGGCATCATACAGAGAGCCTGACGTGGGACTCGATTCAGGGTCCCCAGGATCACGCCCTGGGCTGCAGGCGGCGCCGAACCGCTGCACCATCAGGGCTGCCCAAGGAATTAGTCTTAAAGAAAGAATTCCTTCCTCCAACTTAATGGTAAATACCAAATAAATAACATCATAGGACAAAAGTAATCTGTGATGATTAGGTACAAAAAAAGAGGTTCAGACTTCACCAGAACTTCTTACAAGGCACATTCAAGGGTCCTACTTCCAAGGTTTGGATCGTATCTGTGGGCTCATTAACATGTTTTCACAGCTCATGATTCTGTTGTGGATGGCCCTCAGAACATTTTCCGGAGCATCGGACAAATGCTGAGAGATTTCATGTGGTTGAAATTAGAGATAATTTCATGGATGAGACTGTTTATGGGAAAAGGTTTTAAGGGTGAGAAGTGAAGACAGCATGAGGAAAAGACGAAGGGAAGAAAGCCTGGGGTATATGTAAAAGTTTATTTAAAAGTCTTAAAAATAGTTCTGTGTATTTTATTACGAATGGGAGCTAACTCTTCCTATCCATTGCTGATGTTTTCTTCCCTGCACCCTCAGCCTAGAACTCATGGTCTCCTTGCTCTTCTTAATTTTTCTGCCCAGCAAAGTAGTGACTTAGCTAAATGGTAATTTGGGGAGAACACCTGGCCTGCCTGCACAGTGCATATAATCTTGATTACTATTCTTACACCGAAATTGTAAAGAACAGGCAGTATGGATGAAGGGTAGGAGGGAGAGGACATGGAGGCAGAGCAGAGGAGAGGCCTGTGTTTGGGGGAATGTGACATCTAAAACCAATTTGTGCTGCCTGGGTCCATACATCAAGAAATAAAACAAGAAGTGCAGCAGCTTTGGGTGGCCGGAGCTTGTAGTTTTAACCCTCAAACTTTAATACAGACGCAGGGGATTTTGATCTTGGCAGTTTGCAGAGGCTTATACTGGACCGTTAATCTGATTTTTTTTTTTTTTTAAGATTTTATTTATTCATGAGAGAGAGAGAGGCAGAGGGAGAAGCAGGCTCCATGCAGGGAGCCTGACATGGGACTCGATCCTGCGTCTCCAGGATCACGCCCTGGGCCAAAGTCAGCGCCAAACCACTGAGCCACTCTGGCTGCCCTGTTAATCTGATTTTTAAAAATATGCAGTAGGCTTTTAATTGCTGCCATTTTGGGCGAGATACTTTAAGCCTTACGGCACATGGGATTTTGAACTGAAGTTCAGGGTAGCTTCATCTATAGAAAATCGGATATTTCTACAGAGGCAGAGTGGACTATTGAGCCTCAAGTAGAGGTTGTACCGGCCTCAACAAAGAAGCAGGGTGGGGAGTGGGAATGGTAGACACCCAACCTTCAGCAAACGCTCAGAATGTGGGAGCGGGCTCACCCAGAAACTGGCCTCATGCATGGCCTCAGCTGATGCCAGCCAAGATGAGGCTCCGTGAGTCACCCTGGCGGTGCTGGTATTAAAGGAATTGGCAAGTGCAGGTGGCAGGTGCAGGCAGGCCACTACAGCTTGACCTTGAACTATATTTAAACTATGTGTGAGCCTCAGGAACCTCCTCAGAGGCTGCAGCAACACTAGAAAGCAACCTCATTTAGGATTTAATGATAGAAAAAATATGCTAAACTGACTATATCAGTGTTTGCTGCTCTTCAAGGCAGAGGACTTCTATGCAATACAGTTTTCTACATCCTCATGAATTATTTTATAACTGGATATCTGTATCTTTTTACTCCATTCATCCTCTCCCACCTGACACTTGATTTGATATAGTTTATAGGTGGATTTTATTTTATTTTCTATTTTTAAAGATTATATTTATTTATTCATGAGACACAAGAGACACAGGCAGAGGGAGAAGCAGGCTCCATGCAGGGAGCCCGACACAGGACTCGATCCCAGGACCCCGAAATTATACCCTGAGCCAAAGGCGGGCGCTCAACCACTGAGCCACCCAGGTATCCCAAGATGGATTTTATCTTAAAAATGACAAAGGCATCCACTCTTATTGTGTCTACTGAAAATACAGCCATTAAAGCAGCTCCATTACATACATTAGATCTTCCCAGGTAGCGGAAGCAATAGCTCTGACCGAGGCAGAGGAAGATAAAATGATAGTCGGTATGATTTTACAGTTGTGATTTAGAAATGCTGTGAAACCTGAAGGATTTATAACTTCAGATACGTTGACTAATGGTAAGAAAGATATTGATGACTTAGCGGAAGCTATTCAACACTCACAAGGCAACGGTGGTTAAGGAGGTAGAAGTGCATACAGACCAAAAGCCGGTGGCAATGCCCTCGCAGTGCGACATGCTAAATGAGCATCTCTTAACCGTCTGAGCTGTAGGAGATGCCTCTATGTTGAGGTCTCCCCCTCACTAAACTTCCAGACAGATCATTTTCTCAGTTTAAGCAGGCTGCCGTCATCTCCCAGCAGCTAGATCCACCTGAAAGACAGAAATGGCCATCAGGGAGATGGAAGCCAGAAGTCTGAAATCAGGGTGTTGAAGGGCCATGCTCTCTGGGAAGGGTCTGGTCCAGGTATATCTTCTAGCTCTACTGGTTCCTTGGCTTATGGCAGCGTAACTCCAGTCTTCACATGCTGTTCTCTCTGCGTGCCTGTCTCTATGTCCAAAGTTCCCTTTTTTATAAGGATGCTGATTATGTTCTAGTAGGATTCCTCCCAGTTATCTCATTTTACCTTGATCAGCTCTATAAAGACCCTCTTTCAAGGCCACATTCTGAGGTCCTGGGAATAAGAATCCAATGTATCTTTTATGGGGGACACGATTCAACCCATAACACATATCATCATAAAAATGCTATACAACATTTCTGGAACACCAACTCTGTTCTTTCTATGGATTCACATGTCACCGCACAAATGACCAACCCACATCGGTGGATTTCCACTCACATGATTCCTTAAACTGAGGCTAAGTCAAAAAAGTCTCTAGAAGCAGACAGTTTCAAAAACAGTCTGAACCAAAGGTAACGACGGATGTGAAGCAAGCCCATGCCTGACAAAATAAGACATAGCACAATGATTTTTTTTTTAATCTTTCACTTTTTGTACTTCTTGTTCTGGTATTCTTTAGTGATTTAACCCAAATAACCCGAACAGATCGTTTTCTGTCAGCATAGCTGAATTTAACCATATTCAGTTCTTGGTATATTCGAAATACATGGTTACAGTTAGCCTGTGCATTTCCAAAGCTTTAAATTACAAAAATGGCTGGGTCTATGGGAATGTCTCTTTTTACACTCAGAAAGTCTCCAAGCTACCAGGGAATCATCCTTGTAATTCTCAGTTATTATGCACAGGCACGGGTGATTGCTGTGGTCCCCGATGGCCAGAACCACATGAGGTTTGTGATACCATTCCTGTGGTCCTCTGTAGAGGCCAGCTTACCTGGTCAAAATCCACACAGGTCATGGGGTCTGAGTGGGGACTGACTTTCCAGTGTGTGTCACTTTCAGTAATGTTTGAGAGATGAAAAATAATGTAAAAATGACGGAAATAACACAAAGTGTCATCAGTGCAAGTTTCTTAAGGTTTTTTTTGTTTGTTTGGTTGGTTTTTTTTTTTTTTAGTATCTTCTTCCTCATATTGCATTTGTGCAAACTGGAACTTGTTAGATGTTGCCTGTTAACTGATTATGCTGAGTAATTTAGCCTATTTTATTGTCAACCTTGCAAAGTGTACAAGATCCATTTGAGATGGCAAAGCAGTGTTCCATTGGTCAAAAAAAGGTCATCATTGGTTGGTTCAACTTCTACTTGTGGTTGTGATGAGGGAGCAGGGCTAGCTGAGGACAAAGGACAGCTGATAAGCCACAAACAACCCCCACCCGGGGGGGGGGGGGGGATATGTGTGACTTCTTCAGGAAGCTTCCAACTGTCTTAATGTTAACGCCTTGCTAGAGGAAAAAGCAATCTTTAACTTGACCATGGCAAGACCTCCAGTATCTTGTAGGTCCTCCTTAGCATAGAAAAATCCTTTTGCAATTTCCCTTTTACTTACCTCCCCCAACCCCTAGATATGTAATTAGCCACCCCTCACAGGCCTGGGGCAGCAGCTCTTCCTGCCCACAGGTCTTGTCCCCGTGCTCTAATAAAACCACCATTTTGCACCAAAGACATCTCGAGAATTCTTTCTTGGTCGTCAGCTCCAGACCTCACCTGTGTTCCAAAACTTCATCAGTTGTGTTTAATATTAATGCAGTGCAGTCATACAGGGTTCAGAATATTGTTATCTCAATAGGCCACTTCCGTCACTGAACCTCTGATGCACAGACACACTCAAAGGATGAGTCTGTGCAGAGTGAGCCAAATTCTTTATGGTTGAACCTTCTCTCCTGGAACGGAAGAATAACCATAAAAAGAGACTGATGAACTTTGGTGTCTTGGGCACACAACATACAAAGCAGAGAGAGCCAAACACCATAATCCTAAACTGGTGAAATCACATACAAAGCAGAGGTGCTTAGATGGTATAATCCTAAAATGGGCGTCATACAAACACTCCAAGTATCCTAGTGCTTACTTAACCCAGATATAGCCATCCGATGGACATCACTGAGAGATCGTGTTTTTCTAAGATGCAACAGAGACAGTTCACTGTCTCATGGTTATAAAAGACCTAGTCCATTTCTCCTTCCCCAGATTTTTTTATGAGAGCCCCCTGTACTTGGTCGGCTATTATTTATATATAAATATATATATTTATAATATATTTTATATATAGTATATTTTATAATATGCTATATATACTACATAGAAAATCTACAACAGAAATAGAGAAACTGGTAGAAGGAACTGGCTTGGGTTAACAAGTGTTTGTTCAATTTACATCTGAGTAGACCTCAATGTATCTGTTCACCACAGTGGATAAAGTCAAGTGGATCCTTAATACCATTCTCTTCCTCTTGACATCCTTAGGAAAAAGTCTTTTGGAAATTCTTCTTGAGTTAATTACCATGGCAGGAGGTTTGGAAGGTTACTTTTTGTGTTTTAAATGTAGATTAGAATCTGAATTCATTTAAAAAACATTAGCATATTTGTGTGACTTGCATTTCGTGCTTGCATATTGAAAGGAGTAATTTGGATTTCTTTTCTTCCAATCTATGTATAATTTGGCATAGTATCGAATGTATCATCTTAAATTGTAAATATTCACAATAGCGGTTTCCCTTAGTAAAAACTGAAAAACCGCTAAATTCATCCATTACGTTCTTACCCCCATTTCCAAGCAAATTTACTTTTTTGTATGCTTTATTGACAAATTATTTTAAAAATCTTAGTTTTTAAAGTAAGCTCTATAGCCCACCTGGGGCTTGAACCTACAACCCTGAGATCAAGAGTTGAATGCTCTACCAACTGGGACAGCCAGGTGCCCCCTAAAAATCTAATTTTTAATTAGTTAAGAAAGGTTACAATTTACAACAACCCATGTTTAGCCCTTTAAAAATTTTTTGAGATGTATTCTGCATCATGAATTACTACAATTTATAATTTTCCACATTTATATATTCTTCACAGGGTATATATATTTGTCATCAACTCTAAAAGCTTACCCACATTCTTTGATTTTATAGGAATGTTTTTTGCATTAGCGGCCTAATAAATGAGCCATCCACGTGAGTCATGATGACAACTCTTTGGTCTATATAGGGGTTTTGGCAATAATGGAATACGCGCTATTCTAGAAATTAGAAACAACTAATCTGGTGTGAATGGAAAGAATTATTCTTTGCTATTAATTGAAATAGTTTAAGAGCTTGCAGTATTTTGCTGTCCCAGGAATAACTAAAACTGGGAAACATTAATGTAGAGTGTGAAAGGGACAAATAGGCTTGAATTATTAACTTACACATTTATAAGTTGACTAAGAATGGAATCTATGTTTAGAATTGTGATCATAAACTATTACTGTTTTGCCACTTTCAAAAAAATTATTAAAGAATATAAGAAGTAGTCTAAAGGTTCTACCTTGGGACACACAGCAGATGACAAATTCGGAGCTTGGCTTCACATATTGCTTCAGGATTAGACACTGGGATAGTAATAAATACTACTTTTAGGGCTTTCTAAAAATGGCTCAGTCAGGTACATTTATTTCATCTACGTTTCATCAAAACAGAACTCCAAATATAATTTAGAAATGAGAACCTATGAAATAGAATACTAAATTATTTATTCAAGGTCACATGACAATTTGATTTCTGAGCTTAAACAAAAACTGAATTTCCTAACATTCACCCCAAGCTGCTATGCGGATAACTCTAGAAATTCCATCTGTGAAATTTCATCAAGACAGATGTATTTAAGCCCTTTGAAAACTTTGCTTTCTATGTAATTCCACATTTCAGACTGATTATTATATAGTCATTCACAGTGGTCTTTTTTTTTTTTTTTTTGACAGTACATGCTGGCACAGCATTTGGCAACCCTTGCAGTAACCATGACACACACACACACTTTGAAATAAATTAACAGCCGGGTCTTAAAGGACTCATCTGGGTTGACCAATATGATATCCATAGGATACAAAGTGATGTTTTTAAAAATGACACTCCTATGCACAAGTGTCCATCAAACATTCCATTTCTGATATTTGGGAACCAGTGGAAAAGAATGGAGGGATGGGGAAAGCATTTAAGACCAATTTAATGTTTATATGGAGATTAGTCATATTTCTCTTATTTATGAGCTGTGTGACTGCAAAATGGCTTACCATCTCTGTGCTCCAGTTTATCTATCTGTAAAATGAGCACGATAATATAGGTTCATAATTTATTTTCCAAGAGTCCAAAAGTTTCAGATTCAGAATGTTTTGAATTTTAAATATGTAATTCAGCACAAAAAACATATATTTACATAACAGTCACAGCAGGGTCTCAAGCAGCATATTAAAATATTAAAATTGCTGCAGTAAATTTGAATATTCAAACTAAGAGATGATTCAAGAATATAAATAGCCTCATATCAATTCAGGTCACATTTTTGCCTGTATGATAAAACAAACAAAAAAAAAACCAAAGCTCTCCGAGACTTGCCTTTTAAAACTGTAGGTAAAAAGATCAGTGACCTGAAATAATAGACACAAAATAGGATAACTTTAGTGAATAAATAAACATTTCACTTCTTAAAGATCAAAATGGCATTAGGAAAAAAGTACGTATGTTGTCGATATAAAGCACTTGCAATTACCCATAATTGCAATTATCTGACTGTAATATTTTAAATATGAATCACATTAATTTCTGTCTTGGTAATATTTAATAATAATTTTTAGCTTGTCAAATTGAATGTCATGCATGATTGTTTTTGTAACACAGGTATTAACCCATTTGATTAATAATGGCAATTACAGCCATTAAGAGACCATAAAAAAGGGGTACCTAGGTGGTTCAGTGGTGAGCGTCTGCCTTCTGCTTAGGATCCTGGGGCCCTGTGATCGAGTCCCTCATCAGGCTCCCTGCATGGAGCCTGCGTCTCCCTCTGCCTGTGTCTCTGCCTCTCTCTCCATGTCTCTCATGATAAATAAATAAAATCTTAAAAAAAAAAAAAAAGAAACCATAAAAAATCCTGAAGTGACACTTGAGTGCTGGGTCCCTTACGGATAAAACCTGCCAATATTTGAATTATCCACCCTTATTTCTTTATCCATGAAGACTTTTTACACTTTTGTTACTTAAAAAATGAGATTGTAAGCATAGGATATGAATTGAACTTTATCTTCTTCTAAACCTAATTGCAGAGATGCCTGAGTGGCTCAGTGGTTGAGAGACTGCCTTCAGCCCAGAGCAGAGTCTCGGGATCGAATCTCACACCGGGCTCCCTGCATGGAGCCTGCTTCTCCCTCTGCCTATGTCTCTGCCTCTCTCTGTGTCTCTCATGAATAAATAAATGAAGTCTTTAAAAAATAAATGAATGAATAAAAATAAACCTAATAGCAGAGACTTAAGCAGGCTAATGCTAATGCCACTTACAAGGTAAAAATGTAATTGCACCTGAAGTCCATATTCAAATGTAGATCTCTAAACATATTTTTATATCCATATAAGCTGAGAACTCAGATATTTTAGATTTTTAGCACTACTTTGCTAAATGTTAAACATACTATTTTCCTTCTTATAATTATTAGATATTTTCATGTGAAATATAGGTTGGTATTTTGAGGCCAATTAATAGCAAACTAATAATTTGAGGTCATGAAAGGTATGAATGTTAGAGAAATAGAGATATTAAGATACTATTCATCGGACACATATGTAAGAAGTAAATTAAGATCCTGGGACACCTGCGTGGCTTAGCAGTTAAGCTCTGCTTTCAGCTCAGGGAGTGATCCTGGAGTTCAGGGATCGGGCTCCCTGCATGGAGCCTGCTTCTGCCTCTGCCTGTGTCTCTGCCTCTCTCTCTGTATCTCTCATGAATAAATAAATAAAATCTTTTAAAAAATAAGTAGATTAAGATCCTTATTATTATAATTACCTGGTATCATGCTAAGAAACTTACTAATCTTATCTCATTTAATCCCAATGAACTCTGATTCCATCCAACCCTATGAGTGGCTAAATATAATATGATGATGATAAAAATACTAATATTAATATTGGCCAAAATTATACTAAGACTTCTTTACACATTATCTCCTGTAATCCCCTTAACGTCCCCCTGATAAATACTATTATTGTTGCCATTTTCAGTTAAGAAAATTATCATTTTTGTGATATAACTTCTTAATCATAACTGGTAAATTAATTGAGGTACAAGCAGGCTTCATACAGCTCATACATAGAATAGTATTTTCCCAAATTAAATTCCTCAAAATTTGTTCTTTGTGTAGCAAATTTTCAAAATTAGTACCCTAGTTAGTTCAAGCATCTTGCTTCCAAATAAGAATATTCATTACTTACTTAACAAAAGTTTCTTTAAACCAGTGACTCATTTTATAATTACAAAAATGAAGAATAAAATACGTTAAAAATAATCAACTAGTTGTGTTTCCAAAGAAATTCTACTTAAAGAATAGCTGTATTTTTTGTCTTTTCTTATCTTCCAGTCAAATGTACACACAGAAGTGTTTCCTCAGCTATCTCTACAGTATTTAGTATTCTGCTAAGGAATAAGTCAAATAGCAGTACATTAAAAAATATATAGAGAAATGAATATTTTATTTTTATAAATATTAGTTCAGATGAAAATGCAGATTTTTAACAAAGAAAAATTATGGACTATTATGGACTATTAATGCATTGGTGTACATCTTCCTAATATAGTGTTTTATATTTCCCTTACTATATTACAAACATATTTTACATCATTAAATGGTCTGATAAATCAGCATTCTAAGGGTTTATAGCTGAATATGTTTTATTATAATACTGAAACTTCATAATCTATTAATTGAGTTAGACTTCGGATTATGACTATCCTAAAAAAAAATAATGTAATGAAATTTGTGTACTTAAATATTTTTTAAAGATTTACTTATTTATTTATTTGAGAGAGAGAGCAAGAGAGAGAGAGAGTTTGTGGATGAGCACCAGTGGGAAGGGCAGAGAGAGAGAAATTTAAGCAAACTCCATGCTGGACCCAGAGCCCAAGGCAGGGCTTGATCTCACCCTGAAGTCAGGACCTGAGTGGAAACCAAGAGTTGGACACTTAACTGACTGAGCCATCCAGGTACCACTGTGTATTTAAATTTTTAAACACTTTTTTTTAAAGACTTTATTTATTCATGAGAGACACAGAGAAAGAGGCAGAGAAATAGGCAGAGGGAGAAGCAGTATCCCTGCAGGGAGCTCGATGTGGGACTTGACCCTGGGATCACAACCTGAACCAAGGGGAGACGCTCAACCACTGAGTCACCGAAGCATCCCTAAACACTTTTTGGATAAATTTTCTTTAAAGATTTCTGTTTTATACAAAATATCCATATAGAAATTTATACATTTCATGTTAACTAAGTTACTTGGGAAATTTTGACATATTAACTATAATTGTAAATACATATTAAGTGGATAATATAAAGTATTTCTTTTTGAGCTTTTAAAAAGATTCCCTTGGATCACAATAAATAATCAGGTATAGTGGAAAGAAAATGTAGAAAAATATTGTACATCCTTCAGTTCTGAAAAAGAAAGAAAATATGATTATTTTCTCCAACCCCTTCTTACATAGCTTTATTGAACGATGAGTATTCTTAATCTTATTACCATAAAGCTATAATAATTCCCACCATTTTTAACAGAAAGAAAATTTCAATTTCCCAATTAATTTGAAATGGTAGTTCACACAAATGGGAGATAGGGGAAAAAATCACATCATAGAATTGGCTTTAGGCTCCAAAAAAACATGAAGCAAAGTAATAACCACATTCCTTTCCAATAATATTCTGATATATTTCAGTATGCTTCTAGAGACTTTCAGTTTTCTAGGAGATTCTATTTTATCCAGACTTCCTGAAAGAAAATATGTTTTTAGAAAATACATTATATTTTTTGTTTAAATAATTAACTTAAATTTTAAAACAATCTTTTAGAATTTTAAGTTCCTTAAACCTTAACAACAACAAAAAAGCGATAGAGACAGAGATAGAGAAAGAGAGAAGCAGAGAGAGAGAGAGAGATTGGGAGTGGGAAAGAATGGAAACCTAAATCAGGGAATTTAAGTTAATTTATAGTGTGATTTTGATGGGAGTGGTCATAGGGAAAGCAGTGACCTAGACTATGTATTTCTGAAGTCTGATTTTTTTCCATTGTACCCATGAAGAACCATTTACGATGCACTAATTAATTTCAGAATAACAGAAAAGTACAGCCAGCCTCCTGACATTTAATAGATCTTTTTCTTGGAACACATGACATTTATTCTTTCTTTTTAATAGGTACCTCCTCTTTGAACCAAAGCTACACAACTGTCAAAGGCTGTCTGGCCTAAAGAATCCCTTATGGAGTTTAGAAAGGAAAGGCAAGTGTTGTTTGTGTTTGGGTTTTTTCTCACCTAGCTTGCTCTTGTTTCACAAAGGTCCTATTCTATAATGCTTCATAGAGGCTCCAGATCCCAAGGTGGGCTTATTTCCCCTAACAACTAAAGTATCATGAGAGTTGAGTCTATATACCTGCAGCAGATTCTTCTTCAAAGAGTAGGTCTTACATTTTGGGGTTAAAGTAATGAGCCAGAGAACTGCTACTGAGAGAAGAAAAATAGGATGAAGGAATTCAAGAATGGGACATTGTATGCATATTTTATTAGGATATCACTTTGTCTCATAAAAGGCTGTTCTTTATCATATATCTTAAAAATAAATTATTATAAAGTTACATTGTCAAGTGATTAAAAGCTAAGATTGATTAGTTTCACTTACGTTAACTTGCAAGTAATATAGCAAGCCACATATTATGTTAATAAATATCACTACAACACAGATAGGAGACCAATGGCTATGCTTTACCCTCACATTTTATGGTTGATGTAAAGTTTGTATTACATTATAGTTAATACAAAGCTTATAGGCAATATAGCATAGGTGGAAGAACTATGGTTATGTTACACCCTGACACTTTATAGTTAATAAATGGTACGGTAGCTGAAATAGGGAGACCTTTACCTATATTGGCCTGTCCACCTTGTGTAATGTAGTTTAACATTTACTCAGTAATATTGATCAAAATAAAGTCTATACATTTCCTGAATTGTGTCAAAGTTAATAATTTCTAGGTCATTAATATAAATTAGCCTTTAATATAACTTAACATTTTAGTTTCTAAGACGAGAACATGTAATTTGCATTTTCTAAAGTCACAGCATGAGACCGCTTAAACTCTGCAGCTGGATGTTTATAGCTGCTTTTTTCCTAATTCTTCTTGTGGTGCTGTAATTGGATGTGCTAACCTATTAAAATTCACATCTTTGTGCTGATGTTGTATTAATGTATTGTCTCAAGTTGAGCATTCAATTGCAACAGTGCAAATAGTATGGAAATATAAAGGGCTCTGCTATCCCTATTTTTTTCTTTTGCTATAAATTAAAGGAAAATGAACTCATTATGCTATGGAAGATCTTCCATAACCTAGTTCCTCCTTATTTCTCTAGGTCCCTCTCCTACTACTCCTATATATACATAATCTATGCTATACTCAAATTTCTTGATTCAGTAAGAATTAAACCATGATGCCACACTGGGTAGGGGGAACGTAGTAAAGAAAAAAGAATTTGGGGATCCCTGGGTGGCTCAGCAGTTTAGCACCTGCCTTTGGCTCAGGGTGTGATCCTGGGGTCCTGGAATTGAGTCCCGCATCGGGCTCCTGCATGGAGCCTGCTTCTTCCTCTGCCTGTGTCTTTGCCTCTCTCTCTGTCTCTCATGAATAAATAAATAAAATCTTAAAAAAAAAGAAAAAAGAATTTGGATATATATTTAGTAAGACTTGGTATTTAATTAATTAAAAGTGGGTTGTAGTAGACAAGGGATAATCTTGGATGACTCCCAAATTTGTTATTTTGGGTCATGTAGTGAATTAAGTCTTAAGGGGAGAGGAGCTCAGAACTTGGAAACGTTACCATACACAGTCCTACATGATCCCTTATGGTTTCCCTATACTTTGCCCTACATGATCCCTTATGGTTCCCTATACTTTGCCCATGTAAATTAGTTTCTTCATGAACCTCTTCTTAAGTTTGTGTCATTTCATTCCTGCCAGGACTTTCACTGATACAATAGTTGGTTCCAAAGTGGCACCAAGAAGCAGAATTTCACATTTGGGAGATGGATTGCTCACATATTTGAAGAGTGCTGGAGAGAGATGGGACACAGCTAATCCATGACATGCAGTGAAATTATGATTACTCAAATGGACACTGATACTGCCATGGAATGAGCTATATGGACAGGCTATAACATTGGCATATCAAGCGATCATAAAACTCAGTTGCTATGGAAAAAACTTGGCTTTTCCTGATGGCCCTGGAGAATGTAGATGTGAAAAACCAGCAGTTGAGAATTAAAAATATCTGGCATGGATGGCCAGAAAGTTCAAAGAGAAGTCTTGAAGGAATCCCTCATTTTCTGTGGCCAGAATGAAGAAATGGGTGAGAACCAAGTTCAAGATCCAATTGTGAGGATTTTGGAGCATTAACTCTAATTCAAAAGAGACTTCAGGGTCTCTTATAGAGATAGGAAAGTGTTGATGGGGAAGAGATAGAGTCTTAAATCACAAGAAAGGGATATTTAAACAGCATGGATGAAGCTGAGAACTTTGATGTTCTCCTCACTTCCACCATCAATTACCTCAAATATGAAGACATCTAGAAAATTAAGAACAAATCTATTTATTATGAAAGCTTTTCAGTGGTTCCACTTATATCACATATGGATTCTCTTCATAACACAATTGTCATTACTTCCAGACCTAGCATGGATGAAAAGTACAAGAATTGCTTTAAAAGGAGACAGCCCACACACCCAAAGGATTTCAGGACCTCCCTAAGTTGTATTGAAAAAAAAAAAACTAGAGAATATGTATGGAAATGGATTTTAAGGAGGATAAAACTATAAGGTGCAATTAGATTGAACTTCTTGTCATGGATGCATTCACCTAGAATATAGAATTTAATAAAATGGCTTAAGTATGGGGAAAAGGAATCAATAACCGATAAACGGGCTAATTGAAGCCTGGAGTCATTAATAGTACCTACTTTATAAACTGGAAATGCCTGAACTTTGCTGGCGTACTGTAAAGGTAGAAGTCTACAGGCCCAAAGATAGAAATATCAGAATCTGCTCAGTCCTTGTTTTACCATACCACAAAGAGAAATATTTGAGAATATTTCTCTCAACAAAACACTGTAAAATATATTATTGAGGAAGCTGCCAGCCTGATAGGTGTGTAATTTTGTGAATGGGTTGCAAAACACAACTATGATTAAAAATTAAATAAATTACCTGAAAGGCTATTGAAATAATCAATCCCTCTTTCCCCATCTGTGTATCTGTGTGAAGCAGAAACTTCTTCATAAGCTTTAATCACACAACATACTGTAAGGAATTGAATGCAGAAGCATATATGGGATTCCAACTGTCTTCTATTAAACCTAATATTAAAGAGTTTTGCAAAAAATATGAAGCAATGCCTTTTTTCTCACTGCAAGCTTTTATTTTAGAAAATATAGTTATTTTTCACAAATCACATTACTTATATTAACATATAAACCTACTATCTGATTTATTTATTAATTTTAAGGTAAATACATATTTTGAAATTGTGTGGTTTTACATAATACAGTAAATAGTGAGATATATGTGTATAAGTATATAAAACAGCTCTTCCCTAAATAGGTCTTAAGAACTCAAAATAAGGGGATTCTGAGATTAAAAAGTTTGAGAACCAATGCTTTAGATCTTCCTTTACCAGTCATATAGTTTGCTTTCAATTTTTCTTAATCTTTATTAAAGATCACCTACTCTGATTTTCATAAAATTATAATCATTCTCTCCAAATATGTATCTTCTGTCCTCATCCTTTGGTTTATTTTTAAAAACTTATTAATTTATATGGATATGATTTTGTTTATTGTGTGTCTCTTTGAGTGAATTTAAATACCCTTACATGGCAGGGAAATAGCCTCCCATAATTACCATTATATTATCATGCCTAGAAAAGAGCCTTGCACATGTATATGTTTAAAAAATATTTTTGGCTGACATGTTTAAAGTATGAATGAATGAATTTCTGTTATCAATTTCAGAGAGAGACTTCTCTGACTTCATTAATTGGCTAGAGCAAGGACCCTTAACAATTTTGTGCCATGGACTTGTTAGAGTGTTTTTCTAAAGGTTAAGAATATGATTGTCATAAAATATTGAATGAACACTCATTAAAATGTATTCAACTCATTAATGGGATAAGTAGCAGGAAGTCTAAGTTGGTTAGAAGGAATAGTAGTAGTATTGTTATTGGAAACACAATACTGAATAAGTTTGCCACTTAGATATAAAACTAGTTAATATTCTATAGAACATAAAACCATAATTTGGGAGATTATATTTTTACTGAAAGAAAATGCCAGATACATAATACATATGTTAACAGAAAAAAATCACATAGTCTGGGACTTCTATCAATAGTAGATAATGATTTTTTTAAAATATTTTATTTATTTTGAGAGAGAGAAAGAGAGCACTCGCATGGGGAGGGGGAGAGAGAGAGAGAGGGAGAGAATTTCAAGCAGATTCCCCACTGAGTGTGGAGCCTGACTCAGAGCTCAAACCTAGGACCCTGAGATCATGATCTAAGCCAAAATCAAGAGTTGGACATTTAACTGACTGAGCCACTGAGGCACTCTGGTAGTAGATAATGATTTAAACAAACAATAGCATTACTGATTCCCCTAGATAATGAAATGTTCCTTAGATTGACTTGTTATATCTGTTATTCCAAACCTTGGATAATTTTTCTTAAGAGTCCTTCTTTTATAATCACAAATAATCTTCAAAGATTATTCCTAATCCTAAAATGGCTGGTTTCATTGTTCTTTGACCTGATTATTACATAGATTCACTGAGAAGTGTTACTTAAAACAAACCTCATAGAGCATACAGAGTTAGGCAAATTAATGCCAGAAAATTAACTTTGTTTGGAAATTTCATAAGGAATATATAGGATTGAACTTTAAAATCCTATTTATTTGCTCTTGTATTTCAATTCTAAAAAACTCTAAAAAATATATGGAAAAAAAGATGTGACATATCTTTTTTTTTCCATATCTTTTTATGGAAGACAATTATATATATAATTGAGCAATGTTCACTTAAACTCCAAAGTCTGTGTATATATATATATATATATATATACATACATATATAATATATGTGTATATATATAATAGAATATTACTCAGCCATAAAAATGAAATCTTTCCATTTACAATGATATGGATGGAGCTATAGAGTATTTTGTTAAGCAAAATAAATCAGTCGGGGAAAGACAAATACCATATGATTCCACTCATATGTGGAATTTAAGAAACAAAACAAATAAGGAAAAGGGGGAAAAAAAAGAGACTGTGGTAAACCAAGAAATAGGCTCTTAATTATAGAGACAAACTGATGGTTACCAAAGAGGAGATGGATGGGAGAACGGGTGAAATAGGTGGTAGGGATTAAGGAGTGCACTTGCTGTGATAATGCATGGAAGTGTTGAATCACTATGTTGTACACTTGAAACCAGTATTATACTGTAGGTTAACTAACTGGAATTTAAATAAAAACTCTTAAAAGTCTCTTTATATAAGATTTCTTACAATGTCTATACATTTTGGTCAATTGTTTCCTCTTTGAAGTTACCCACATAATCTAAGATTTCTGACTAGGAAATGATTTTTCTTACTAGTGTGGGACTGGAACCTTGTAATTCATATGATAAGCACCAGTCCAGTTTGATATGAGAGTGTTCTGAATATTGGTTCCATACTTATGCTTTAATGGTGAGCTTCTGAGGCTTATTATGAAGTGTAGTACCTCTTTATGACCTTGATTCCACCATCAATTTGTCAGATATGTCTTGGTAAAAAGAATGGTGGAATCTTATTGAACCTATGAAATAAATGCATTACCATGAATTTCTGAGCTCTGAGAGGTCAGTGAGAATCAGATATATTTTAAATGTTTGACTTCAATTTACAAAAGCATAATCTACTAGCTTGAAGGTTAGCTATAAATTAATAAGAAAGGGAAAGGCTTTCTCACAAATCCATCAGAAAATAGACCTCTAGAAATAATACTAACAGCATGGCAAGAGAGATAGCCACAATTAAATATGCCTCAATGTATTTGAATTTATGTAATCAATTCCTGTTCTTCTGAATATGTTTTCTTAAAATCTCTGTTTTTGGACTAAATGATTCTTGAAAATCATAATTCAGTCCTCTGGGCAGCCTGGAAATTGTCTGAGCAATGTTCACTTAAACTCCAAAGTCTGTAACTATGATGAGTTTATTTCTAGAAATATTACTTAGTGCAATCCTTTCAATGAGTCTCCGAGACTGACTCATTTTTTTGCATGCAGTGTGTAGCAAAGCCTTCACGAAAGCATGAATGGAAAGAAGAAAGTTGATGATGACTGATGAATGGAAGTAGTTAATTTATTAGAGCAACCAAAAATATCAGAATGAGGAGACATCACCAAATGGTCAGACTATAAAACTAGACTCTCATTCATTGATGCAGCAAGTAGAAAATAACCTACCCCCGTGTAAACCAGATGCATGTATACATGTTCTCTGTCTTAATGTCCAACACATTCTATAACATCTTTTTTTTGTTTTTAAGATTTATTCATGAGAGAGAGAGGCAGAGACCCAGGCAGAGGGAGAAGCAGCCTCCCTGTGGGGAGCCTGATGTGGGACTTGATCCTGGGATTGTAGGATCAGTTCCTGAGCCAAAGGCAGATGCCCAACCGCTGAGCCACCCAGGTGTCCCTATAACATCTCTTTTTATTTAACCCCTTTGAACATCACTCCTAACCCAACTCCAACTTGCCACCCTAAATTGGCCTGTTGCACTACTGTTAAAACAGAATAGTCTGTAAAGGACCTAGAATAGGCAAAATATTGAAAAAGAAGAAAAAAATGGAAAAGTTAACTACCTAATTTCAAAGCTTGCTACAAAGTCACAGTAATCAAAACACTGCTCTTAGCATAAGAATAGACATAAAGAGGAATGGAACAGCATAAAGTCTAGAGTGACCCATGCATAAATGATCTTCCCCTGCCATAGGTGACAAGATAATTCAATGGAGAAAGTACTGTTTTTTTTTTTCAATAAATTGTGCTGGACCGATAAGATGTCTACATGCAAAGAAAGAAGGACCTTGATCCATATAAAACTTGAAATAACTCACAGATCTAATTGTAAAAACTAAAACTATAATATTTCTGGAGCAAAACATAGGGGGATTTTTGTGACCTTGGTTCAGGCCAAGTTTATGATCCATAAAAGAAAACATTGATAAATTCAACTTCATCAAGATAAAAAATTTGCTCTTGCAAAGGCATCATTAAGAAAATGAAAACACAAGCCATAGACAGGAGAAAGTATTTGGGGATTATATGTCTGATAAGGAGCTTGTATCTAGAATACACAAAGAACTCTGACAACTCAATCTACTCTCTCAAAGGCTAGATATAATTAATAAGAAGGGAAAAGGCTATGTCACAAATCCATCATAAAATAATAATAATAAAAAAAAACAATTAAGAATGGGGCCAAGGATTGAAATAGACACACCACCAAAGAAGATATATGGATGGCAACAGGCACAGAAAAAGATGCTCAGTATCTGGTCATTAGGGAACTCAAATTCAATCATACCTACTAGAATGGCTAATATCCCATATGTACAATGCCGAGATTGATGAGGATGTGGAAAAACTGGAACCTCCTGTCAAAAACTGAAAGTTCTGAGATTTTGCCCCACTTGCAAGCTAACAAGCTAGGCCTCCACATTTTGGGGATCCTAGTAGAAGATACAAGACTCCTGACTCTGAGACAAAGGACAGTTTATTGCAATAGCAGTAGCCACAGTATTATTTTCCTGCACCAGTTCCCTGAGTCCTAACTCCCATGGAGTGATGCAATGGGAGTCAGGTGATGCTATGCGTGCCATGGTTTTCATTGTTGTTGTTGATTTTTTTTTAGATTAATTTATTTATTTTAGAGAGAACTCGCGGGGGACGGGAGGGGCAGAGGGAATCTTCAGGCAGCCTCCCCAGTGAGCACAGAGCCCTGTGAGATCATGACCTGAGCCAAAACCAAGAGTCAAACGCTGAACTACCTGAACTACCCAGGTGCTCTTTGTTTTGTTTTGTTTTGTTTTTTTAATCACACCTGAAGAGCCCTAAGCTCAGGAAATATACATCTTTTATATAAGGCCGCAAGAAAATCTGCTGACCTTTGCCCCAGAGGGAGATATTATTTTTATTGTGCTAGTGAGTTAACATTCTCTTGGCTTTTCCAAAGCAGTTCTCTATACAAAAACAAACAAACAAACAAAACAAAACAAAACAAAACAAAAACCAAACCAAAAAAAAAAAAAAACCCAAAAGCTTTTAAAAAATAGTCTGAAACAAAAGAGCAGTTAATTCTACTGACAAATGTGCAGAAACATGAAAGACACATAACAACTGTTTCCCAGCACTCTCATACATTACTGTTGAAAATGTAAAATGGTATATTTTGGAGAAATTTTTCAGGTTTTTTGTTTTTTAATTTGGCAGTTTAAAAAAAAGTTAAACATACACCTACTGTACAATTTGGTGAATCTATTCCAAGCGATTCACTTTAAAAAAACAAACAAACCCAGATTCATACAAAGACTATGAACCTGTGAGCATCATTCATAATGGCCTCAGATTATAACTCAACAAAGCTGTTTTTAAAGAGAAAAAAAAGCACAGAAAACATACAGCAGGGTGTCTAGACTTCCAGGTTTTTAATTTTCTTCTGTCTGACACCATATACATCTTCTCCTCCCCTTTAGGTTGCCTGCCTGAGGCAAGCCGCAGATTCCAGGTACTACATTAGCACAGTGTTAAGGTCTGTACTCTAACGGTCCTCAGCTCTCACTCTGCTTCAGAATCACCTGGAGAGCTTTTTTTAAAAAAATACTAGCACAGTACAAGCAATCCCCAATTCCAAGATTTTTGATCCAATCAGCTTGAATACGATATCCTTTTGTTTGTTCCCAGTTTTTATTCTATTGTGCAGCCAAAGTTGAGGAAGAAAATACTGCACTACTTTTCCAGAATAATTTTGGGAATCAGTGATGCTGATGCCTGTGATCCCATCCAGCCCCTGGTGAAACTCTAAAAAGCAAGCAAAGAGAAGGTGTTCCCTACCTTATCAGTAAAGCTGTAGTTCTCAGCACAGGTTAGGGGTTCTTTGGGAAGTTTTCCCAAATATGTGTGCTTGTGGTGTTGTTCCCCTACTCTATACTGGAAATTCCTTTGCTACTTCTCACCTCCTTCCATCCAGATTTCATGGCCATACACTGCTGGGTGGTTAAAGTTTCTTTTATCTTTTAGGGGAAAATAAAAAAAGGAAGACCTTTTTGACCCTATGACTTCAATCTGTACAGGGTGTATGTACCTTAGTCCTGAGAGATAAATGTGACTACTGCATATTAACACTTGAAAATTTATTTTCTTAATTAAAACAGCAAATTAGAGACATATTGATACTTGTTTTAACTAGTATGAAATTCAGATGTAGAAAGGTAAAATTTACCTCCACCCCCCTTCATTCTTATCCCTTGGTAACTACTATAAAAGGCCTAGTTCTTTTCCTTCTGCAATGCCTATTATGCTCATACATACATTAATATTCATAAATAAATGACATACTGTTATTGTTTTTTGTAATGATTCATCATGATTCACCTTAAATATGATCAATACGTATTTTTTTTTAAAGATTTTTTATTTATTCATGAGAGACACCAAGAGAGGCAGAGACATAGGCAGAGGGAAAAGCAGGCCCCCTGCAGGGAGCCTGATGGGGGACTCCTTCCCAGGATCCCAGGATCACACCCTGAGCTGAAGTCAGATGCTTAACCACTGAGCCACCCAGGCGCCCCTCAATATGTATTTTTGATCTCTCTCTCTATATATAATTATGTCTCTCTATATATAAGCTTTCCTTTAAATAATTGTATGTTAGAATGACCGTAGCAAAAGTTATCCATATATTTTATCTTTCATTGATATTTGGATGTTCCCTAGTTTTTGTCATTAGAAATTTGTTACATTGAATGTCACTAGATACATGGCCTTGGATGTTGGCACTTTTATTTGTATTGGATAAATTCCCGCAGGTGGGATTATTGTGTCAAAAGTGTGTTCGTGTGTGCATGTGTGTGTATATTTAATTTAAAGATACTGCCAAATCATTTTTTAAAAGACTGCAGCAGCTTGCACTGTTTTTTGTTCTGCTTTGTTTAGAGAGGGAGAAGGAGAGAGAATCCCAAGCAGGCTCCATGCCTACTAGCTTGGAACTCCACATGGGGCTCATCCCACAATCCTGAGATCATGACCTGAGCCAAAATCAAGAGCTGGCGCTCAGTCGACCATACCATATAGATGCCCCAACTTGAACTGTATTTTTAATTTTTTGCCAGTTTGAACAGGGCTTAAGATAACTATCCTCTAATGGTTTGTAACTCTCATTGCATATTTCTTTTTCCTTTTCCTTGACTACCAGGGAGGATAAGCAGCTTTTCCTATGCGTGTTGAGTACGTGGATGTCTTCTAATTTCCTTAGTAAGACTTTGTTTATTTTTCTTAGGTTCCTTTTCTTTTTTCTTACCACCTTATAAAAGCCTCTTAATAATAGGAAATTTATACCTTTACCTATCACATTTGTTGCAGATATTTGCCCCCAGTCACTTGCCTTTAACTTTGTTTATGGTATTTTGTTGTTGTTGTTTTCAGAGAGAGAGAAAGAGAGGGATAGAAAGAGAGAGAGGGAGAGAAAAAGAACCTTAAGCAAGCTCCATGACTAGTGTGGAGCCCAACATGGGGTTTGATCTCATGATCCTGAAATTGTGAACTGAGCTAAAATTAAGAGTTGAATGCCTAATCCACTGAGCCATCCAGGTATCCCTTTCTTGTGACTCTTAAACCTCATCTTTTAGGAAGATCATCCTCATCTGGAGATATGAAATTTCCTAACTTACTATTCCAATGTTCATGTGGGCTTAAAAGTTATTTTTAAAAAAGTACAACCAATTATATCAACATATATTGTCACCACTGCTTATGTCATTTTACTTTACATCTAGTAAACTCCTAATGTACCTGTTTTTTGGCTGTTCTGCTCTTTTTGTCTTGTGTCTGCCTCAAACTGTTTTGATTACTGCGATTTTATATTATCACTCCTTCAATGTTCTTGACATTGAAGTATACTTTTTAAGTCTGAAAGAAGATAGATATGCTTATTTTTACTCGAATTTTTATCATAGTTGAGGTCGTTATGTAACATTTAAAGTGTTTCTAAGTGCTTCTGTTTTATGCTAGATTATTATGCAAATACAGGAATGTCTTTTTAAGTTAAACTGCCCTCGAAAGCCAGCAGAGGGAGTACAAGGCACTGTTTTACTCGTGAGGAATTAAAAATCATTTAGAAATACGTCCTTTCACTGATTTCTGGAATACATTTAAGAATTCAAAATATTTATTCCATCAAATATCTTTATTGATCAAAATTTACACCTACATAATCAAAACTTGCTTAAATATTTATAGGCTCTCCATAAGTCACATAATTTAGAGAACCTAAATTTCCTTTTGAGTGAGATGAATATTTGACACAAGTTCATGTATACAATGAAGGTAACATAAAATTAAAATAATATATGGAATATAATAAATGGGATCTCGACTTAACTTTTGAAAATCAAACAGAAAAAATCCAGAGAAAATGACTAAAGATTAGTTAATAAATGCTTATTATTTTGTCACTTATTTTTGATCATATGAACACAGTTTTCTAATGCTTGAATATGCATAAAACAGATTGAAGTCTTGCATAAATAACACTTCTAAACATTCTGGCAGTACTTATTTTTTTTTTAAAGTGTAAGTAAGAAATTACAAAATACCGCAAACATGATACCCTGAAAAGGGGTTGACATTTTAGTAGGAACTTATAAATAGGCTAATTTATATTGGATATTTGGAAAACACTGGGTTATTCCAGTGGAAGTTTTTGTCTCTAGCCTGCTGCTCTTTGATATTTATAAATATCAGAATGATGGAGACTGCCATGAAGCAGAAAATGCTTCACTGAACCTCTCAGTAGCAGTAATTCAATCAAGCAAAGGTTACAAAAGCCCTGTGGGCCACTTGTTATGTGATAGCAGAGGTAGACCTCATTTTGTTGTATCAAATATTTTTTTAAGCCAGGAACCTTACTTAGTGTTAAATTTAATGCTCTATCAGGGTAACTCTATTATCCTGAGTTTGATGTATCCATTTCATTTTGTTCTACATTTTGTTCTGTTTGTTGTCGATATATATTATTAGCTGTGTGTGTGTGTATATATTTACATAAGACGATAGAGTATAAATGAAATTAAATATTTAAAAGTACAATACTGTGTTAGAATAGTTTTATTTTAAAGCTAATGTATCAGGACGCCTGGGTGGCTCAGTGGTTGAGCATCTGCCTTTGGCTCAGGTCGTGATCCTGGGGTCCTGGTATTAAGTCCTGCATCAGGCTCCCTGCATGAAGCCTGCTTCTCCCTCTGTCTCTGCCTCTCTCTGTGTCTCTCATGAATAAATAAATAAAATATTTTAAAAATAAAGCTAATATATCTCAGACATACACACTTCGTAGCACAGAGTTAAATTTTGAAATAAATATCTAGAATGATATATTTTAACTATTATCATTGCTGAATTTTCTACACTTCTATTTTCAAAATATTTTACCCAAGATAAGCATTTGAATTTTCAATTTTTCAAGAAACACAAATTTAGCTACTGTTAAGTTTCTAGTCATCATTCATGAAAAGTTATATAACTACCTTGGCAAAATATACTCAGTTGAAAATAGGCTTATAAAACAAGTAGAAAAAATATACTTGATTATCCATCTTTTCTTGGAGATAGTAAATAATTGAGCATTACCTCAAAGTGAATCATAAAGAAAAAAATGGGTATATTTTACTACATTAACTTAAAAATATTTATGCATGTCAAAATAAACACAATCAAACTTAAAAGGCAAGCTCCAAATGGGAAAAAGTGTACCATATGTTAAAGATTATAGATCACAGCTCAATATTAAAAAGAGCATACATTTCAAAACATAGGAATTTCTTAAAAATACAAATGATTACTAGATATACAAAAATATATGTTCTCATCACAAAATGCAAATTTCAACAACAGTTTTTTTTTTCTTTATAACATGACAGTTAAAAACGATAACATATAATGTTTTAATTTGGGGAAGTCATTACTGATACATATTTCCAGTGAGTGTCTAATCTGATGCAATCTTTCGGGTAGCTGATATTTATCAAGAGGTTTAAAAATATATATGCACTTTGACTTGATAATTCCATTCTAGAAAAATATCCTAAAATTATAGTTAGAAATTGGCACTTTACATTGACTCTTTCCTTTGCCTGGAAGCTCTTTCCAGGATAACCACGTGGATAGCTCCCTCACTGCCCTTCTCATCCATCTTCAGCAGCCAACTACTCAGTTAAGACCTTACCTAACCAACCTCTTTAAATTGCAAATCCCACCCTTCATCCTAAACTCCCTTATCTTATTCTTTTTTCTTTATTTCATCATACATAACATCTTCCAACATACCCTATAATTTACATATTTGTCATGGGTATTGTTCACTGGAAACTCAACAAGACTGAAATCTTGGTCTTGTGCCCTGATGTCTTGCACCTCCAATTATCTGCAAGAGTATCTGGCATATAGTAGGTGTTTAATAAATATTCATTGAATGAATGAATGAATGTCAAGAATTCTAGTATTATTCACGAAAGCAAAAGAAAAAAATGGGAAAAATTCCTCTGTGTCTAAGAATGGTGACATAAATCATGGTCTGTACACAAGTGTGCTAGTTTCCTGCAGTGGTCCTAACAAATCACCACCAACTGGGTGGTTCAAAACAATAGAAATTTATTCTCTCACAGTTCTGGAGACCAAGAGCCTGAAATCAAGGTTTTGGCAGCGTTCTGGAGATTCTGAGGGAGAATCCCGTCCATACTTCCTAACTTGTAGTGGCTGCTGGCAATCACTGGTGCATCACTATGCCACAATCTTCACATTACCTCTCTGTCTTCTTTCCTTCTATTCTCTTAAAAATATCCTTGTCATCGGACTTAGGGCCCACCCCAATTCAGGATGATCTCATTTCAAAAAATTTTTAAAGATTTTATTTATTTATTCATGAAACACACACAGAGAGAGGCAGAGACACAGAAGAGGAAGAGACAGGCTCCTCACAGGGAGGACTTCTGTGTCTCTGGGATCACAACCTGAGCCAAACGCAGATGTTCAGCCGCTGAGCCACCCAAGCATCCCTAATTTCAAAATTCTTAATTGCATCTTCAAAAAGACTTTCATCTTTTAAGGTCCTATTCACAAGTTCCAGGAGGACCTATCTTTTGAGTAGGGGAATCACCATTCACCCAACTACAGTACACTACATTGTTACAGTGCTATTAAAAATCATAGTTTAGTTACTGTTTAAAATCTTGAAAAATGTTCACGATGTAATGTTTAATTAAGAAAGGATGGGGCAGCCCGGGTGGCTCAGCGGTTTAGTGCTGCCTTCAGCACTAAAGGGTGTGACCCTGAAGACCTGGGTTCGAGTCCCACATCAGGCTCCCTGCATGGAGCCTGCTTCTCCCCCTGCCTGTGTCTCTGCCTCTCTCTCTCTGTCTCTCATGAATAAATAAATAAATAAATAAATAAATAAATAAGTAAATTAATTAATTAATTAATTAATTAAAAAAAGAAAGAATGATGGCAACCTATTTATTTTTGTTTGTGTATAGATATATAGCTACATACATACACTGAGTAAATAAATCTAATTTTACTTAAATTCGTGAATTGAAAAAGTTCAGGAGAAAATATATCAAAACATGAAAGAAAGTTTAATTCTGGCATGCTGGTTGACAGAAACACAAGTGGTTTTTATTCTCCTCAAGATTTCCAGTTTTTCAAAATTCCTACAAAGAAAATAGATTTTAATTTTTATATTTATAATTCTCTTATTGAGAGAAAAACAAAAATTAAATAGAAACAGCCCTTATGAATGATTTATTGCAAAAGTAAGAAAAATTCAGTTTCAAAAATGACACAGTGATTAATCATCTCTTTTATATCTAACACCATTAGGTTTATCCTCATAAAATTTTTATGTTAATCTGCTCAGGAAGATGTGTAGTCATTTGTCCCTAGAGACTTTCTAGAGAAGATGAGAGAACAATTTCGTTGGAAAGCTTAGAAATGTACCTTTCTGAGAACAAGGGAGTGGAATTAATGAACTCGTAGATTCTCTGGTCGTTTTAAGATTTTGTCAGTTTTAACATATTGCATATTATATGATTTATCAAAGGCATATAGATTAAATAGAAAGTTCTCATTTTTTTTTCTTGATGCTTTTTGTTTTGCTTGCTTTTAAAATTTTTCACTATTATGCTTACTTTTTTGGTTCTGCCACTTATCTTTGTCATTAACTAATTAATTAATTAGACAAGTATTCATTGAGTGCTCCTTTTGTCCCAAGCACTGTAACCAATGTTGGAATTTGGGCGAATATCAATCCTGAGTTTGGGAGCAGGTGCTTAAACAGGGGGCTTGGGCTTGGGCTATCTGCATTCCAGCTTCATGGCACAGACACGGCCACATCCTCTGGGCACAATGGACTCCACAAGAGCCTGTGCCAGGATTGGATGGGAGCCTGGGAGGGAAATGTTGCAAATGTGACTGTCCCAGGAATTCTTGAGGTCTTGTCCTTGTAATTTACTTGCACTTTGCTTGACGGGTTTTGGTTCAAAATGTCAAGAATGTCCCAGGTGAAATCTGAAACTAGCCCCCTTACAGGAAAGGCAAGGAAAGAGCAGAGAGAGGAGAAGGCCACTCCAGAGTGGCAAATGACAGTCTTAATAAGCAAGGGAACTGACCTACGAAGCTTGTCTTGGGTGGCCTCAAGACAGGTAGGTCTCTGCACAAGACCCCCAAAACCTTAAAAGTGTATATAGAGGCCTTAACTAGGCTTAATCAGGTCAAGATGGCCTCAATGGGGGCAGCCCTGTGGGTCAGCGGTTTAGTGTTGTCTTTGGCCCAGGGTGTGATCCTGGAGTCCTGGGATCGAGTCCCACGTCTGGCTCCCTGCATGGAGCCTGCTTCTCTCTCTGTCTCTCTCTGTGTCTCTCATGAATAAATAAATAAAATCTTAAAAAAAAAAAAAAAAAGGATGGCCTCAATAATGCATTGCTCTCTCAAAGTTGCATCCTTGAATGGCTTGGGCTATGGGGACGGTTGAGTAGCATGTACATTCCAAAGACAGGGGAGGAGGTGAGGAGCACCTGATTGTCTAGGTCCAGCTTGAAGTCAACTGGTGGTCACATTCTCTAGATGACCTCCTCTAACAACTCGGGTCAAAAAAAAATTCTGTGTAAGAAGCATATTCTCCAACGTGTTTGGCCATGTCCATTAGATAATTTTGGGAGGAGAGTAAAGATAAAGAATTCAAAAATTAGTGAATGATTCCCTTTGTGATATTTTCATTCTAATGGTTAAATGTTATTTTATGCAATTGGTAATGTTTGACTAGTGATACACTCGTAAGATTTCCCTGAGGTGTAGAGCGCAAAACAATAAAATATACTTAAACGTACTTTAGTATTATTAACAAGCATGAATCCGTTGAAGCAAGGAAGAACTTGATTTGCAAACCTTGCCTGTATTATTGGAGGCACAAGTGAAAGCAATTCCTACATTTACTAATTGTTCTGTCCCGCTGTGGGCACTAGGCAGGAATAGGCCTTTTAGCACCAACACGAACACTTCCATTTTGAATCTCCTTTAAAAGATGATCCCTCCAGGTATTTAGCAACTCTTTCTGAAATGACAAATACCCACCATTTGCTTCAACGTGGATGGAACTGGAGGGTATTATGCTGAGTGAAATGAGTCAATCGGAGAAGGACAAACATTATATGTTCTCATTCATTTGGGGAATATAAATAATAGTGAAAGGGGATATAAGGGAAGGGAGAAGTAATGTGTGGGAAATATCAGAAAGGGAGACAGAATGTAAAGACTCCTAACTCTGGGAAACCAACTAGGGATGGTGGAAGGGGAGGAGGGCGGGGGGTGGGGGTGACTGGGTGACGGGGACTGAGGGGGGCACTTGACGGGATGAGCACTGGGTGTTATTCTGTATGTTGGCAAATTGAACACCAATAAAAAATATATTTATTATTAAAAAAAAAAAGAAAATATATCTAAGGTCCCCCTGGGGAAATCTACTGGATTGCCTCTCAATTAGCTTTCTAAGTCTGATTCTCCAAAAGCCATCTAGCACGGCAACGATCCCCAGAAGCTACCTGTGTCAAATCACATTTCAACTGGTAAAAAGAGCCACATCCTTTGTACTGCATAGGATGCCAAGTACAACCTTATGATCACCTGGGGCCGTGGGGATCCCATGCCTCAGCCTTCCAATGTATGTAGTCATGCGTGGGGAAAACAAGAAAACCTCTGCTAATGTTCTGTCTTGAGCTCACTCTCTGGTTCTTCTGTTCACCCTTGATAATATTTGAAAATTATGAAAGGGAAGGTTAACATTTAAAATGGATAACGTAAATTTTGTTGCATGCAGTCTCTGATGATCTAGAGGTAAATAATCATCTACTAGAAGAAGAACGACTGAGACCAAGCCTTTGACTTATTTCCAGGCTCATGTTTTCCAAGGGTTAGATTTTTTTTGCGAGTGTGTGGTTAATTTTAGATGATGCATGGTTGCTTCTATCCAGCAATTGAGAATATCCTGGAAGAAACATTTTTAAGTCAGAGCCATGCCACATTCATTTATAATATCCATCATGTACTTGACATATCAAAGAATTTTAATAAAATTCTTCATCACACCCAGGTTCAAGTCCCAGCTGTAGCACATAGACCTGGGCCAGCTTTTTAAGGTCCCTGAGACTTGTTTTTTTCTAATTTGTAAAACAGATTTTTAAAGTTGCTTCTTATTCCTTCAGTTTGAGGGAAAAACAGGTGAATATTAATAAATGGATTTTGAAGCTATGATTTTTTTTTTGTAGAAAAACAGTTATTGCTGTGTACACATGCTGAAAGTATTTACAGATCCTGCAAAGCCGAAGTTATGAGGGGAAGTTAAGAGGTGGTTAGAATACTGAATCTAAGTCCTGAAAATGGATGTAGAGGTATTACATTTGTCATTTTACCCAATTTAAATGTTCTCCATGGCACTTATCTCACATATTTTTCTTTTGTTTTAGAATATTTTTCTAACTAGTTAGTAACATTTACTGAAGTAGAGACCTTTTCTGTTATGTTCCCAGCTGAACCCCAAGCACTTAAAATAAAGTCTGGCACTCAGTAGACATTCAATTATTTTTTAAACAAATCAATACCATCACGCTGCAGAGAACCACTCATCACTGGATCACTGTCTCCTAATGTTTATGGTTAGTTAGTATTTTTGAATCTACTTGAAACTAGAGATTTCAAGTGATTAAAAAATCACAATTTTAGTATCTTATGTAAATAGAAAAGAAAAATATTTTAAAATCCTGTGTGTACACAAGTATTTTGCTGCTGAAAATTGGGGAATTATGCAAGAAAGTATAATTATTTTTTTTAAAGATTTTATTTATTTATACATGACAGACACAGAGAGAGACAGAGACACAGGCAGAGGGATAAGCAGGCTCCATGCAGGAAGCCCGACACGGGACTCGATCCCAGGACTCAGGGATCATGAGCTGAGCCGAAGGCAGACACTCAACCGCTGAGCCACCCAGGTGTCCCAGAAGGTATAATTATTAAGTCACCATCTTATGGTAGGCAGTATGTGTTTTACTTCCCATAATTAAACTTAACCTTTATGTAATTAATATCATACTCTTATTTATATTTTGTTTTCTAAGAAACAGACTTCAGTATTTGTTTGATATTTAAAAGCATTATTGGCTCTCCTACTAAGAGAAAACATTTTGAATGGAATCTAATAAATATATAACAAAATCTTATCTTTAATCAGTATATCCAAATATTGTTTCGTGTTTATTCAAGCATGCACTAAAGCAGTTGGCATATTTTTGGCAGTTCTGGTCAAATTACTTCATCTTTTCAGAAATGTTTTAAGCCAAACTGACAGTTTGGACTATCTGACAGCTTCTATCCATGATTGTCTAATTTTTTTTTCACAATGTGAACCAAATGATTTCCTTGCTTATAAAATTAATAATAATAATAATAAAACTTGTCTCCCAGAATTGTTACTCTGCAACTGGAGAATGTATGGAAACATTATAGTTACAATTAAGGACACCGATAGTTGGTATGAAGTATTACTGGATGTATCATGCTATGGACTTTAGAAACCTTTTCTTTTTTAAGTTTTGATTTAAATTCCAGTTAACATACAGTGTGATATTAGTTTCAGGTGTACGATACAGTGGTTCAATACATCCACACAACACCTGGTGCTCATCACAAGTGCCCTCCTTAATCCCCATCACCTATCCAACCCATTCCCCCCACCCCCTCTCCTCTGGTAACCGTCAGTTTATTCCCTATAGTTAAGAGTCTGTTTCTTGGTTTGTCTCTCTCTTTTAAGTTTTATCTTCTATTTCTCTGTCTCAATATGACTATACATTCTAATAATTTGTTCTCTAGCTGATATAAATTTTATTTTAATAATTTAAATTTTAGACAAAAGTTGCTTATTTGGCATTTTCTCAGCTCTTGAAAAAGGATCTGATAGGTTTTTGTTTCTGTTTTGACAGAAATCTTTTAAAAACTGACCATTTATTTTTATTGATGCCCGTGTAAATTAATGAAATTCCATTTTTTTTTAACTTTGAGAGAAGGATCCAAAGTCTCTAATAACATTATCTAACTTTTTCTAATACTGTGATAGTAATTCCAAGTCTAAAATAATTTTTTCTGTAATCAGCATGTTACATGCAGGGGAAAAAAAAAAGTAAGGCCCACTAATGTGAGAAACTACTATATGTTGTGTTAGACCCTATATTGTATTTCATTTGATAGAGAAATATTAAGCCAAATAATAGAAATTAACTTGAGTGAATTTAGGAAAAGCCAGAAATTTAATGATAGATATTGACTTAATCTAATGGGAAAGGGCAACTAGGGTTCTCTAATGACTAGAGGCAAGACCAAAAAAAGCCAAAGGGACTCCCAGCTCTCCCAGCTCTAATCTGCCACTTTTCTCTGTATTACTATGAACATCAGGCTTGCCTTTTTTTTTTTTTTTTTTTTTTTTTTTTTGAGACTGACTTCTGCTTCTCCATGACCGGGATGGAAAAATGGTTACTCACTGATACCAAGTTTATATATCAACATTGTTCCATCTGTCTTAATTGGCTGTCTCTGACCTTCCGTTCCAAGTTTTTGGTAAAAGCTTTATTTATTCATTTGGCTTTGACATTGCGGTCATTATGTTGCTCACCACATATTTCTATCAACCTACTTTGCAAGCATGACATAGGATTGTACTTCCTAGCTCTGTTGTAGTTGGGCAATACCATGTGATTTATTCTGGTCAATGAGGTGTGAGCAGTAGTGAAGTGTGTCCTTTAAACACCAGTAAAAGACTCTCTAGGGTGTGCTTTCCCTCTGCCTTGATGATCAGCAACGTTATAGTTAATGGATACTTTCTCAGCTTAAGTTCCTGAATGAAGACTCTCCAGATTAGGGTTGTGAGTGTCCCTCAACGAAGCAAGAAATAAACATTTATTGTTTTAAGTCACTGAGATATTGAGTTTCTTTGTTATCTCAGCATAGCCAAAACTGTCTTGACTAATACATAAATATACTTGGGATTGTATTAGATTTTCAATATTTTCAGATTTGGTCTTTTATTTATTTATTTATTTATTTATTTATTTATTTATTTATTTATTATTTACAGATTTTATCTATTTATTCATGAGAGAGAGAGAGAGAGGCAGAGACACCGGCAAAAGGAGAAGCAGGCTCCATGCAGGGAGCCCGACGTGGGACTAGATCCCAGGTCTCTAGGATAACGCACTGGGCCAAAGGCAGGTGCCAAACCACTGAGCCACCCAGGGATTCCCCCATACATTCTTTTACTTATTATTCAGCTACATGGCCATGCAGAATTTTACGATTTTGATATTCAGTTTCTTCATATGAAAATGAATATATTATACATTACCTACCTCAATACCTCAATTATAATATGTAAAAAGTAAAGTACAATATTATATATATATATATATATAAGCTATTGCTCTGTGTCTTTGTATCTATCAACTCTATATAAATTGTGTAGGTGTATTTCCCAAGGTATGGCTGTGTATGATTTCACTTGCTCAATTTAGCCAATGAATATATGCAAGTGTATAAGTTCATATCTGTGGATAATGACACGTAACAAATTAGTAGCCATTCCTTTTAAATGTCTGAATTGCTTCTAAGCCTTGATTTCTTAGTATTTCTTAAATTATGCTTCAGTATAGTGATAAAGCCAGATAATGATAGTTACATAATTCCAGTTACATACTTTAAGACAGGATGCACCATGTCCAAACAGTGATTTAACTCTATTGCCTCTTTCACGCCAATGGTAGCACTAAGTCTATACCCATGTAGCTTTGTTTCTGCTTGTATCGTGGAATCTATTGATCATATGCACTGGTGTAAGATTTGAGAGGCAGAAGCCATCCTTGTGTCCCCTTTGACTGTTTTTCTGTAAGAAATAAATTCCTGGAGACATGAGATCATTCTATTGCGGCTTCTCAGGCTCCACCCTCCAGCTTCTGGTATTCAGGCACACATGCGGAGGCAGTAATGATGGCTTCTTAATTTTAGCATCCAGATGCCCCCTGCAGTTAGTCTATGCTCCTAAATCAGTTGCTCCAGTAGTGGATGCAGCAGTGGTAATTCCCCAGTGGGTCAGTTCTATCCTGTTCTTTATTTCTGGAGGCCCAGTGCAGAACTTGCTCCTGCAGCCTTCTTTTTATTTTTAAAGATTTTATTTATTCATGAGAGACACACAGAGAGAGAGAGAGAGAGAGAGGCAGAGGCACAGGCAGAGGGAGAAGCAGGCTCCATGCAGGGAGCCTGATGCGGGACTCCATCCTGGGACTCCAGGATCACGACCTGAGCCAAAGGCAGATGCCCAACCCAAGAGCCACCCAGGCATCCCCTCCTGCAGCCTTCTTAATGATTCTGTAAACTCCCAATCTGTATTTATTGTTACATATAATATCTAGACCAGTGGTTCTCAAACTTTAGGGTGCCTCAGAATGCCCTGATGGACTTGTAAGAACACTGATTACCTGGCTCCATTCTTGGAATTTCTGATTTATTAGGCATGGAGGCAGGATCCAAGAATATTGATGTAGAAGAAGTTCTCAGATTGCTGAACTAGAGATTACAATCTAAGAACCATAGATCTAAAGTATTTTCTATTTCCTACCCAGAATCTATAATAAAATAAGTATTGTCTCTGAATGTGTCAAATAATCCAGGCCAATCACAATTGTTTCTCAAAAGTTGAATAACTGGACTCATTAAGTGTTATCTCCCAAATGGAGAATATTAACTGAATTCACAAAAAAAGTATATATTAAAAATGTATATTGCACATTAATCTGTATGTTAATACAGATTTAATGATTTGTCAGGTGTGTTAGATCAGCTTATGTTATGCTGAGCATTTATTTTTACTTTTATTCTTTGGTTTAAAGACTGAGTGAAGTCACACAGTAACATTATCATATGGTAACATACTTCTTTCCCCCTCTGTCTCAATATCAGTTCTGTGCAGATGGGTAGCACCTTTGTCATGAGAGGTTTTTCTATGAATTCTGTTTTGAATATAGAAGCTTAAAGAGAACTATCATTTAAGATTAATCATCCTTTCATACTACATATATCGATCTTAAATTTTGGTCATCCGTTTAACTTAGTTTAGCCCAATACTCTTTACAAAAAAGGTGTTGAGGCCCAAAGACATAAGCATTTAGAGAAAGAGTTGAAGGTTGAATCTAAATCCTTTGATATCTAAGTCCAGTTTCCTTTTCATTACTGCTATTAATTTTCTCTGGAGGGGCGCCTGGGTGGCTCAGAGGTTGGGCGTCTGCCTTCGGCCCAGGGCGTGATCCTGGGGTCCCGGGATCGAGTCCCACATCGGGCTCCCTGCATGGAGCCTGCTTCTCCCTCTGCCTGTGTCTCTGTCTCTGTCTCTCATGAATAAATAAATAAAATCTTAAAAAAAAATTATCTCTGGAGTGTGAACTTCATTGTTACCTCTTTTATGTAGGTATATAGTCAAATCAGCAATGGAAAACTTTTGTCCTAAGTGAAACAAAAGTTTATAAGCTACATTAGTATGGATTATTTGCCAAATCCACACTAATATTGAATATTTAACCAGAGATCATTAGTTGCTACCAATTTTGAGTTGTTATTTACATGCTGTTTAAATTTAAATGTCATATTGTGCTATTTTAAATTCTTCAATTTTTAGAAATAAGTAATATATTTGGATGCCTTTAGGATCTCCCTCTGAATTAAACTACCTCACTCTATAATCATGTCATTTAATCAAAAATTAACTTCCTGCCAGAGTGGCTTGTTAAGGATTTGCTAATTCTGACTTTCTTCTCTGAAACTTAATTGAACTCAGCGGTCAATAGCTCCTCACCGGGTCTCAGATAACAAAACACATTTCGGTTTTTTTCTTTTTTTTTTTCTTCACATTTATCATTTTTCAAACTTGTAACTTTTTTAAGAAATACATTCTTGCAATGATTGAAACAGGTGAAAGAGATAAACAAGTAACCATTAATTGATTACTCTTGAGGCTTTGCTATTTTTAAATCAATTTAGGATGATTTTCAACCTCTTATATGATTTTGCATCCAATTAAAAATATATCAGTCTGGAACTTTTATTTTTTTATTTATTTATTTTTTTTAATTTTTTTTTTCAGTCTGGAACTTTTAATACAGGCTAGCCTCTTGGGTAACTCAAAGATGTTTGGTTCCTTCTTGTATCTGTGTCAGCTATACTGCATGGAAAGTATCCTTCCCAAGGATCAGAACACAGTGAACATCTTTCATGCAGTTGTGTAGTGCTTTAAAAATGGAGATTGTAAATTAAAGATCTAATCTCATAATTTAGTGAGGTATGAAGAGATGAAACACATCTGCAAAATAATTTCTCTCTAGGAATTAAGTGATTGATAATTGTCAAAACTAGGTAATGGTACACGGGATTTAATCTACAAGTCTCTCCATATTTGCGTATGATTGGAATTTTCTGAAGTAAAAAGCTTTGAAAAACAAAATGTGAAATGATACACAAATTGCAAGGCAAGGTGAAGTACATAGTGCATAGAAAGGTATTTAGTGCATAATGCACAGAAGAAATGCACATACCCTTCTTGTTTAGTGAATAACAAAGCAAATGCATCTCTACTATGATCTATTGTGTGCAGCTAGACTAGGAGTAGGAGAAAATAAGTTAAAAAAGAAGTTGATATGTTAGAGTAGAGAAACTAATTCCTTTGGGGCTTATTTGATACTATTGTTTACACAAAAATATGAATTTTAAGTGTACTTCAACCGTGTGTTCTGTAAATCTCTTTTCATAAAGTCCGATGAAACAAAATTGAATTCAAGAAATGAAATTCAGTTCTCATTCTTATTTTCAAACATCAATTAGTGATAAAAATCTTATTCTTGCATTTAAAAATGATAACTGAGGTGCACCTGGGTTCTCAGTTAAGGGTCCGCCTTCCCCTCAGGTCATGATCCCAGGGTCCTGGGGTCAAGCCCCACATTGAGCTCCCTGCTCAGCCAGGAGTCTGCTTCTCCCTCTTTCTCTGCAGCTCCCCTTGCTTGTGCTTGCTCTCTCACAGTCTATCAAATAAACAAAATCTTAAAAAAAAAAAAAAAAAACTGAGTTGTATAGGACAAATGAGAGCAAATCTCAAAGTCTGAAAAAAATGTTGCTTTAATTCATGAGGAAAAAGTAGTTTTGACCTTTTTAGGTTAAGATTATGAACTCCTACCCAGGAAACGTTGGCATATATATGACTCAAATCTTATGATAGTAGAGTATTCATGGAGCAGACTCGTGGGACTCCAGGTTAAGAGCACTTTTAAAAAAGCATTTCCATTCTAGTCTTCTAAGACAAGATTCAGAACCATGATATTAGAAATTCCTTGTTAGAGGCCAAAAGCACCCCTAAAAATGATGACAAGAATGTAGGCTTAGTATCTTTAAACTTTAAAGACAAGGGATATTATAAAATAAGCACTCCACTCGGTCAACGTGTGTTGACTTTGATCTTGTAATTGTTGGAGGAGGTCATGGAGAGGGCGTGACCTCCAGTTGACCCCGGGGGTGGGACCTGGGCAACCTGAGGCTCCTCCAACACCTTGAAAAGTGGGTTCCGGCTGCCATCCCCATAGGTGGAGCTATATCCTAGGACACAGCCTGGACAGAGCAGCTGTGGAGACCACCTGGACCGAATCTGTGGCTACACCCAGTTAATGCCTTTATGGAAACATTTCAGATTCTGGCTGTGGGGTGTGGAGACCCCTTGCCCTGCAGCCGACAGAGACCAGGGGTGTAGGTAAGTTCCCTGGCTTGGAACTGCCACCTGCCAATCCCCAGTGCTCGGCCTCTCTCTCTCCAGTCTCTCCCTGTCCTCCCAGTTTGAGGGCCAGTTTCCATTTCACCTGGGAGGCCTTCTCAAGGGTGCGAACCAACAGTAAAATAAATAATAAGAAAAGTTGTAAATTCAAGCTTGGAAAAGCATTTGTTCTTTGCTCCACGGCTGACCCTCTAGGGTGAAGCAAGCAAGATGCCTGGGGAGCAAAATATAAAGAGATCCTCTCTGCATCATGCGCTTGCTGGGTCAGCACCTGGAACGGGCGCCTCCTTGAGTCCTGCTCCCTGGAGGCCTCCCTTTCCTTGCCTGTAGTCCCAGCCCAGCTTTGCATTAATCAAAGAAATTCAAATTACAGCTATGTGATCACCAGCCTCCCAGATGGCTCTCCACGATCCCCTGCTCATCCTGATGGCATTCATAGAGATACAGGGTCCTTATGACAGGGAGAAAATGAGCGGAGTGATGGGATGTGACATCCTGGTAGGGCTTTGCTCTCTTCTGGAAGAAGCTCTCCGAAGCCAGCTGCCATTTTGTTAGCTACACAGACTGCTCCACACAGAAGTCCAGCCTTTAAGCTTTAAGGACCAGAGGCCTCCTGCCAACAGCTCTGAGAAGGAGCCATTCTGGAAGCAGATTTTTTAGCCCCAGTCAAGCCTTTCAGGGGCTCTAGCCTCGCCAACATTTTAATTGCAATCTCATAAGAAACCCTGAGCCAGAACCATTCCAGCCCAGCTACTCCCGAATTCCTGACTCACAGGAACTTTGAGATAATAAATGTTTATTGTTTTCAGCCATTTGTTATGCTGCAATAGATAAATAACACAAGCAGACTCCAGGCATTTTATCAATTGTACCTAAAGATAAAGGAATTCTGTGCTGGTAATACACTCTTATCATAGTGGTTAAGGACAGGACTCTGCAGCCACAGACCCCATTTGCATTCTGGATCATCATTGATTAGTTGTGTGGCCTTGGAAAAATTACTTAGTTGTGTTTTAGCTCTTCATCTATATATATATAAAAAAAAGAAAACAATAGCACTTATACTACAAGATTGATGAAAGAATTACACACGTGAATATATACCAGGTGTCTATCAAATAATAAGCATTATGAAAGCATTTGCTGTTATAATTACTTCTAACTACTTTTGTCAGTGCTTTTTTGTCCCATAGAGAGGAGGCATGGGTTATAGTATAGTTTTCCTTCTATGCAAATGTGTTTCACTAATGCCTTACATAGATATGTATGGCTTCTGAAAAAGGTGTTTTGTACCTCCAGAGATGGAGGAATGAAATTTCTTCCACCTCAGTTTTAGGTGGGGAATATACTTTTTCTGGATTATGGAATCAGGAGAAGTTTCCCCCTGTTATTCACATTTTATTTTCTGGTTATTTCCTTCTTTCATTTCAGAGATGCTCCCAGTTTCAGTAGCTAGAGTGAAATGTTTGCAGGTCTCCTGCAATAAAAAGACTCAGAAAGGTTTCATTGTCCATATGTTGCATGCCCAGAGCATGCAGCTTGCACTTCCCCATAAATGACTGTCTTATTCCGTTGCATTGTGTGTGTGTGTGTGTGTGTGTGTGTGTGTGACCTAGATGCATTCTTCTCTTTAAAGGAATGCTCTTACTGCTCTGCAGACATCATCTAGCCTGAGCTGGAGGTTACCATGGTGATATGGCCACACAGGATGACTTCAAGACTACATCAGGCTGAGTTGTTTTCAGGGAGGATTGAGGACTGTTGTCTTTTGCTGATAGGCTCTGCTTAAATTGACCCTCTCTGCCTTCTTTTAAGAATAATTAAAGAACTTTGCTGTTGGTGATGTCCAGGCCGGCTATTTGCAAAAAAAGTGAAGTAGGTAACATTTATCTTCACACTTTTCATTTTTTGGTGAGCTCTTCCCCAGTAATAGCATCCTTTTAATTCTCTAGGTATGTGATGACCATATATTATCTGAGACCTTCCTAACAAGGAATAAATTAATCTGGCAAAGTTATCCATGGTTTTAAATCCTCACCATCTTTGAGTTGCATTATTTAGGTTTGCCACAAAAGTCATGATTGTAGAGAGAACTCTTGTAGAGAAAAATAAATTTTCTTGGAAACATACATGTGGCAGAAATCTCTGCATTTAGAAATATGCAATGAAATCTTTATTTTAAAATTACAACTATAAAATATACACTTAGCTTTCATATAATTCCCAAAATATGTATACTAGGCAGATCCACCAAGTGTGCCAATTTCTGTCCAAAACAGCACAGGCTTTTTCCCCCTCTGTCCCAACCACTAATCCTTCTGAAAATGACTTCAGTTTAATTATTTTTTTCTTAGTGAGCAACATTTACATTTTTGTCTTTATTTTTCTTGAATGGTCTGAAATAGTTTTTTAGAGTTTCTCAGATTTTTTTTTTACCAGATTATATATTCAGTTGGGCATCAAAATCTTCAAAAAATCTTCACTGGCTGCACTTCAACAGTGAAGCAAAAAAAGAAAAAAAAATCACTAGTTATCCAGTGAAGTAAATGCATTCGAATCTTACACTATTTCTCTTTATTCATAATTGTATCATTCTTCTAGCATTTAGTATTTGCTGCCTGGTATGTAACTTTTCATGTGTATGGTTGTCTCCTCACTGAAATTGGAAACTACTGGATATTAGAGATCATGCTTATGTTTTGTTCTTTGTTTCCGGGTGGCATTTAAGTAGTAGCTTCATAAATATTACTTAACTGAAAAATTTATTTAGAAGCAATTTAAAAAGGTTTGGAAAGTTTCAAGGAAAGTGATGACTCATCATTCCCCCCCCTCCCCCATGAAATGTTTTGCACTAGCTCTTCAAGTTTTATTTTTCAGTTGTAGAGAGGACTCATATGTTTGTTGATGCATTTAGCATATTCTTTTGAATACTAGCGTCTGTTCTTTGAGATGTTTGGGGATTATACAGTAGTCTCCCCTTATTCTCGGTTTCACTTTTTGTAGTTTCAGTTACCCATGGTCAGCTGCAGCCTGGAAGCGAATGATCCTCCCTCTGACATATCATCAGAAGTCAGTAATAGCCTAATGTTACATTGCAATATCTACATCATTGAACGCACTTCATCTCATCACATGGGCATTTTATCACCTCACGTCATCACAAGAAGGGTGAGTACAGTACAATAATATATGGGTAGAGAGACCACATTCATGAAACTTTTATTATAGTATGTTGTTATAATTATCTTACTTCATTATTAGTTATTGCTGTTAATCTCCTACTGTACCTAATTTATAAATTAAACTTTATCATAGGAATGGATATAAAAGAAAAATATGTATTGGGTTCAGTGCTATCTGTAGTTTCAGGCATCCTTTGGGATATATCATGGAATATATCTCTCCTGGATAAGGAGAGATTTGACATTTTTGTAATGTCAAAGTTAGAGAAAAAAAGACCATGGAGTATCCTTTGTAAACCAGGGAAAAGAATTTGAATTTTTTTTTTTAAAAGTATACTGGGAATCCATTGGTAGGTTAAGGAAGGATGATACAAGATCTGCTTTACATTTTAAGAAGTCATAGTACTAGGATATGAAACAGAGAAGATTTGCACAGGATATAGTTGAGATGGGATTAGGAAGGTAGGCCAGCAGTTCTGATTTTTCCCTGTTAACTTTGAAATATTTGTTTAATTCGCATGCAGAGATAGGAGGTAGAAGATGATGTGTAAGGTTAAAGACAAGGATTTTGGAGCCATTAGTATTTAGTTGGTGCTTAAAGCCATGGAGTGCACAAAATTAGCTAGAAATGTTACTTTGTGAGAATATTGACAAGGTGACTTGAAACTGAGCCTTGAAGCACCTTAACAATGTAGAGGTTCAGTAGAGGAGAAAGGATCATAAAGGAGACAGAGAGTGTTCTAAGTGTGGTGAGAGGACAGAAAATAGGGAATGTAAGATCAAAAAGGTGTGCATGGGCTTTGGTTTCACAGAAGTCATTGGTGACCTTGACATAAACAGTAGCAATGGAGTGGTGGGGAGGAAACCTGACTAAGGTGGGTACCTATGAAAAGAACTGTCAAAGATAACATGTGTCTCATAATATATGTGGTAACAACAGTAATAGAATGAGAAACTATTTAATGGGTGTTGGGTTTATATATGGCATTTTACTAAGCACTTTTCAGGTATTATTTCATACATGCTTGTAACTTTGAAATCGGTATTATTAACTTTATGTTAAAAATAAATTAAGATCTAGAAAATGTAAGTGACTTTGCTAAGGTCACAAGGTGACATTGCTTTATCACAAGCAGAAGATGTGCTGCATCACTCAATCTGAAGAGTTAAAGGAGTGATATAATTATTATGTGTATTTATTTTCTATAAATTTTTATTCTTTAATTAAGGTAACAGTTCACATATGTTAAACTCTGTTTTGGGAGTTTATTAGCATAATTGGATCACAAGAAAGTGATAATCACATCAGCACTATAAAGAATTGATGGCTGTACGATGTGATCTTTCTTTTTCAATCATAAAATCCAAACTTAAAGGACTTAAAATATCTCTAAAATGTATTTATGTCAAAAGTCCCAGATATAATGAAGGCATTTCTGACTAAGGGAAAAACTTTCAATTTATTTTTTACCATTTTTTCTGAATGTCATTGTAAAATAGAATAATCCATATTTAACCACTTAAATTCCTTAAAATCAACATATATAATTTTAGATGATCAGACTACAAAGAGGGAGGCTGACCAAATTATGGCAGACTCCAAAACAGTATTGTTAGAATCTATTTCTAAAGAATTTTACAGTGTTTTACTAAAATTGTTTCATACTTTTTATGCCAGCATTTCCATACACTGACTGGGGTATATGGTTTCCAGACGTGGTGGTCAGTAATTCCTTCCTTCACCATACATGGGTAGACTCCAAGTAATGGGGTCTGTTTTTTGTCTTCTTGAATATGCCCTGAACTATGGCTTGGCTAGACCAATAGAATGCAGTGAAAGTGACATTCTGAGATTTTTACACTAAACCTTAAGAGATATTGCAGCTTCTACTCCTTTTTCATGGATCTCAGCAAACATGGTGTGTGATGAAGTCCAGGCTAGAGAGTGAATGATTAGAGGCCACATGGAGAGACCACATGGAGAAAGCCATCTTAGACAAGCTCCCACCTGACTGCAGCTGCATGAGTGAAACTAGCCACTAGTCCTGAAAAAAAAAATAAGAAGTTTCCAAACAGAAAAAACTGAAAATGTAAATGGGGATGTTTTAACAACGGAAGAAAAGGATTATGTGGCTGGCATGCAGTGAGAGGTGGGGAGAGGAAGTCAAGTAGTCTATTTAGCATCTTATTAGCTGTATTAAGAATTTTTAAATTTTATTCTAAAATTGAAAAATGTTAGGCACGCTATGGACTTATTTAAATATATCTAAGTATATGAATACATTAAATGCGAATATGTAACAAGCTCTTTACAATAGTTATCTCTGAAGAATGTTTTAAGGGGAATTTTTACTTTTGAAAGCGCATTTTTATAATGTTTTAATTTTATATAAATATTTAAAAGACTCTAACTTTTGTCCGAAACTTCTTCATTCTTTCTATATAATAAGATGTGGTCATGAACATGTTTAGACTATATATCTCTCCCTTGTGGTTAAAGTGTGGTTAAAGTGAATGGAAATAATATGTAGCATTCTCATCTGAGGCTTTTCTAGTATAGGTTGGCCTCTTCCATGATTTCCTTTCCCTTGTTTTAGCTGCCTGCAGAGACTGATGAGAATGATAAAGCCATAAAATGGAAGGGCACTGAGTTCTGAATAAATTTTATGGGAGAGAACCACACTAATATAAGAGCAAGAAAAACTCGAGTGGGTTAAGCCCCCCAAATTTTAGAATTTGCTACCAAGGCTTAATCAAACCCAGCTAAATACAATGAAGTACATGTATTGCTTTCATAATGGGATTATATTTAATGTAATAATTTCAATTGTACTTCAGGTTAAGCCTAAAGTCCTTATGAAACTTTGCTACAAATAGGGCAAGGAATTAATTAGAACACAAGGCCAAGTGAAGTTTTGTGAAACAATGTTTAATAATTCCAGTGACTGATCTGATCTTATAGTTTATGGCAGATTCAAGGATCCTCTCAGTCCTCTTACCCTATCACTTTATATGTCAAGAAACTTATACTTGTATATAGTATGGACTAGGAAGTATCATCAGATTATACCTTTTTTTTAAAAAAAAAGATTTTATTTATTTATTTATGAGAGACACAGAAAGAGAGGCAGAGACACAGGCAGAGGGAGGAGAAGCAGTCTCCACGCAGGGAACCTGATGCGGGACTCAATCCCAGGAATTTGGGATCATGCCCTGAGCCAAAGGCAAAGGCTCAACCACTGAACCACCCAGGCATCCCCAGATTATACTTTTTGAAGTCATATTTCACTCAGTGTATTAACAAAATGTGATAAAATATAAATTTTTTATCTTGTCAATTTTCTGAGATCATTATTAGATTATTAAACTAAGAGAAAATTTCTTGCTATTAAAATTAAGTAACATGTACTCCAGTGACCAGGCATGTTGGATTGCATCCATATGAAACTTACATCATCTATTTATGTTTTATTAGTATTTGTATCATGTATGCACAGAGCTTGAGGACAGAATTCTAAGTCTGCATGTCCATTTAGAAAATAAATCTAAATAAAATAAAATAAAATAAATCTAGAGGTCATGCAAAGATCAAAGACAATTTTAGAGGTCATGCAAAAATCTTAATTCACTCTCCCTTTAATTCGTATCCTTTCTACCAAACCTATTTCAAATAAAAAAAAGTATTTTCTATTATCTTTCTCATTGTTTTTGGCAAAGTGCAACAAACTGGGCTCATAGAATAAAATATACATATATATTCCCTATTCCCAACCTAATATTCCTGAAATGGCACCTAATCTAGCTCTGTTCCCTGCTAAAACCAAATCAGACATTTAAGGGAAATTTGCTGTGCTGTTACTTCTAAAACTGAAAAATTTGATTAAAAAAAATCTTAACAATTTAGTAAATTTTTTATATATCTAATAAAGCAAAAACACCAATAGAAATGCACAATCTGAACACTCTATGGTAACCTAGAAACAATTTATGTTAAATTAAAATTGACCAATGAAACAAAAATTATATTTGTGAGGCTGTGACTGAAACTATAACTAAATAATTTTGTAAGGGTATAGCTAAAGAAAAAGAAACACAATTTAAAGCCTTGATTTATTAGGATGGCAAAATTGTGGGTTGGTATTTTCCTCTTTTAGTTATATTTTATTAATGGTGCTATAAAGTTTTTTATGCATCAGGTAATTCATTTATTCTTGGGTCATAAATAGTTGTCAAGTACCTACTTTATCCTAGATTCTTTTTTGGGTACTGGGAGTACAACAGTAGGAAAGACAAACTCACTGCCTTAATAGAATTTACATTCTAATGAGGGAGAGATACAACAAACGAATATGTGATGTATTTTGCTGTGTCTCTTAGGTCCTTCAGAAAGTAGGCAGTGATATAGGTGTAGGAGTGAAAATGTTTGCTGAGGACTAAGACCAGTGAAGGGAAAAAGGAAGAAGAGGGACTGGACAGAGGTCAACTATAATGCTACACCTGACAATGTCTCTAACAGTCCAGTGAGGCAATCCAGAGCAAGGAATTCTCATTAGAAATGTCCTTGCCCTTGTATTGACCATTGCTCAGCCATTGGCTGAAGTCCTCTGGAGTAGAATGTACCTGTACTTGAAGATGAGGCAGGTCCTGATAGAGTTAATATCTGGGGGGCCGTTAGTTAACCCCAGTCCTCACTTTTGGGAAATAGAAGGGATTTCTGAAAAGAGTATCTCTTCATCCACAATTTTTATAGATAAAAATAGGTGCGAATAGAAAGTGATGTGGGAAGTTTATTTTACGTAGGACAGTGAGGAAGGCCATTGATAAGATTATAGTTGAGTGGAGACTTGGAAGTTAGCCTCAATCTATTAGATGATCTAGAATAAGAATATTTCAGGAGGTGGGATACCAAGTGACAAAGTCCTGACAGACAAGCCAGTGTGGCTGAAGTGAAGAGAGTTCACAGAAAGAGGTAGGGGATGAGATTGGGAGGGTAGATTGTGAGCATAATAGGAACATAAGACCATGGTTAACAGATATTCTGAGTGTCATGGAAGGCTTTGAAGAGGAGAGTACCATGACCTGATTTACATTTTTATAAAAGTCACATTGGAAAATTGTGATTAGCTCTAGGGTATTAGTGGTGGTATGGTGAGAAGAGGTAGGATTCAGGTATATGTTCAAACTATGGCTTTGTAGTGAGGTGAATGTGGGAGATGAGAAACAGAAGTCAAGGATGATTTGTAGGCTTGAGGAAATGTGTGAATGGCAGGGAAGGACAGGGGAAGAACAGGTTCGTGATCCTAGTGGGGAGATAGTTGTTTGGGATAAATTAAACTACGTATTCGATTCCTAGTTGATATGTAAACAGTTAGTTTAAGAAGAGCAACATGAAGCTCAGAGGAGACGTAGAGTGGAGATAAAATTTGGGCATTAGACTTTGGGTGAAATTTGCACCAGTGAGTTTGGAAGAGATCACCTGCTGCAGCGAGTGTACATAGAGATGTGCACCCTTGATTAAGCCCCAAGGCACTCCACAATTCAAAAAGAGAGATGAAGACAATTAGGTAGGAAAGGAGACAGAGAAGGAACAGACTAGTATGAAGAACAGCAGGAGATGCAGTATCTTGGAAAGACGTATTTGGGGAAAATGAGGGAGAGAGGGTGGTGATGATCAACTATGTCAAATGTGGCTGAGGAGCCAAGTAAGAGGAGGACTGGATGCTGACTTTTGGAAATGGTAAGGGGAAATCAGTGTTGACTCTGATAGAAGCAGTTTCACAGTGAAATAGTGAAAAGACTTGTTTGAAAGCAAGGTTAAGGAAAGGGCTTTGAAGCTTGAGAAAAAAGAAGCCATGCAAAGGTGTGTGTGTGTGTGTGTGTGTGTGTGTGTGTGTGTGTGTGTGTTTACATTTTATCCATAGAAGAAGTGATTTTCTAAAAGGCACAATACATCATATTCCTTGGACTGCATTTTTTCTCTCTTCTCTTACAGGTGAGAGATCTGGAATATAGTTGAGTATGTTCACCAAGCCAGTCAAGTTCTATTGTTATAGTTTTAGAATATGGATAGTTAATAAACCCTTTCAAAACACTATGCTTTGGTAAAATAAAGAGTTGGATGAATTTTGCTAATGCAAAAGTTTCTACCTTGGATTCTGTTGACCTGAACGATAGAATTGCCAGTTATTTTACCAGCCAAAAAATGGGTTTATTTGAATGGCACAGAATTGCAACTAGGGACAAGCAAGATATGGCAAAGAGCATAGGCAGGTCTACTGAACAAAGGAGAGGAACACTCTTTCATAGAAGGAAGTGCAAGTTGGAAAGACTGTCCTAGACAAAAGTCCACTGGAGTAAACTGGGAGCTGAGAGTACAGTGGCCTCTCACTGGCTGAGTTGTGACTGTCTCTTAGTGGCTGGGCTATTTCCTGGTAGGGGTGGGGGTTAGCCTTTCTACCTCCCCTTGGGATGGTCAAATAGTACCCACATGCCAGGGCTGTCTCTTCCTGTTGAATTTGCAGTTGAGGAAGAGTGCTAGGGTGTGAGAGCTCCCCCTGTCCAACTTCTCAACTCCATTTTAATGAAGTTTCACTTTATTAATTTTCACAACGCCAGGGGCTAAATATATCGATATAAATGATACGAATTTTTTTTTGTTTGGAGCAGCACCCAATTTACATTTCTGCATCTGTAATTAAACCAGTAGAGGAAACATTAATTGGTAGTTAAGTTACAGTAATTGCTGTGGGCTCATACATACTATTATTATTAGATTGTTTCCACATACCTCCTTTAATACTGAGGAGGATCCTCTAAAAGTCCTTTATAGATGAGAAAATGGAGGCTCTGAGCTTCAGGTAATTTGCTCAAAATCATATAGCTAGTTTCAGACATGGAATTTGCAAGTCTGACATTAGGCTCTTATGCTACTTCTCGATTTAAAATGATCAAATGGTTTAAAAGAGGCAATCATTTATGCCCACCCCAACCAAAACTTTTAAGTACTTCAGGATGAATTACAACTCAATAATTAGAGACCTAGAATTATGCATTTAAATTAAGGTCAATTTTTTTGGTTTTCCTACATAGAGAGTGATTGAATAATTATGATAGTTGACCTAATTAGTAGAAATGAATGTCATATTAAAAATCTTTTGGGGGGACTTATATGTTCTGTATATATTCTGTATATATTCTGAAGAATATTTTATATATTCTTCAAGAATATATAAAATTTATATATATATAAATGTATTATATATAAATGTCATTTATATATATAAATGTCTTGACATTTCTTTCTTTCTTTTTTTTTTTTAAGATTTTATTTATTTGAGAGAGAGAGAAAGAGATCATAAAGGGAGAGTGAGAGGGAGAAGCAGCCCATGTGGAGCTCAATCCCAGGACCCTGAGATCATGACATGAGCCAAAGGCAGACATTCAAATGACTGAGCCACCTAGGTGTCCTGTGACATTTCTTTTTTATAGAAATTCAGTCATATACTGAATCTTTAAGACCAATATAAATGCATATACATAATTATGAAATTTTATAAAATTCTTAATCTTGAGGGGAATATGCAAGGAAGAATAGATTTTATTTTATTTTATTAAAAATTTTATTTATTTATTCATGAGAGAGGGGTTGGCGGGCAGAGACACAGGCAGAGGGAGGAGCAGGCTCCATGCAGGGAGCCCAAGGCGGGACTGGATCCCAGGACCCTGGGATCAAGACCTGAGCTGAAGGCAGATGCCCAATTGCTGAGCCACCCAGGCGTCCCAAGGAAGAATAGATTTTAAATTGGCACTTGAAATATTGTCAGGGAAGGAATAAAAAAGTGTGTTTGTATTGATAGATAAATAATACAAAGATATTATGACTTATGACTGTAAAATAGTGACTCTATTATGTAGTACCAATTATGAATATAATGTTAAACTGATTATGCATTCCAGAGCTATGGTAACTATTACCTAGGTAACCACAAAAATATATAATCTTGAGCTGAATTTATCAAATGAGAAGTTTTGTTTTGAATTCCTGCTATTGCCATATGTAAAATGATAACATGATTTAAGTGCTTTGGAACTGTGTAAAAACAGATTTTTAAATCACATTTTACATGGTTAGAAAAGATAATCACAAAATTTGTTTCAATTACATATCCCAGACAACATGTGGTGACGATTTACACTTTATTATACATTTTCCCCTAAAGAAATGAAATTGCTCTCTATCATTCTTAGGGAATTCTGGGGATTTTTGTATGAGGTAGCTATTAGTGGACATTTTTATATTATACCCTCTTTTACTCAGTGAGAAAGCAAGTACTGATGGAATTTGTTAAAAATCACAGTTACAGAGATCACATCTTTAATTCCAATTTTTGTTTCCTTTTAGTTATTTTTGCATCATTTTGTCATCTTGGTATTGAGGCCAACTCCGTTCTCCATCTCTAAGATGCCCCCCTCATCCCATAACCCCTATCCCCCCATCCCTCAGCTAAGTCTGCTTCCAAATTAGGGGTGGTCATGTGACTAAACTTTCTCTGAAGATACTATGACTAGCAGTGCTGGATGGCACCCCCGCAGTTGGTCTGGGTGTGTGCCACCGGACCGTCTTCTGCTTGTTAGCCAAAGGCAGCCTTCACATGGCACTGACCTGACTTTGATTCAAATGGCAGTGACCTGACTTTGACCTGCCTTAAACATAAGGCCCTGTGGGACAGTGGAGGAACAGGAAGGAAGGAACCTGGATTTTTGAGTGACTGCGGGGAGCAAGCTTTTGACCTAGACTGCTCACTTCAGGGTATCAGATAAGAGATACATTTTTTTTTGTCTTCTGTAGGCTACTCAATTATTGTTGATTCTCTTTATTACAGCAGCGTGGGCTAAATAATACATAGTAATTTGACTGGATTCAGTGAAAGAAGGAATAAATCCAGATGTTTTCAGAAACTCATGAGTTCAAGTTAGCTCATTTACACACATTCTTCCCCATAATACCATCAGTCTCGTGCGACAATCTCACACTCCTCCCCAGTTCTTTCATACATTAGTAGGTAGCTTTACCTCTAACTAATGCTTGCTCTATTTACTTGTGCTTTCTCTTATTCTACTGCTATTACCATAAGTAGGGTGGGTTGGTGTCTTGCCAGCCATATGTACATTGCAATTTTGTAAGAGATATTTGACTCAACTTGATGGGTTTCCTTACCAATCTAGTTCTTTGCTACCCTTACTTTTGTGATTTAAAGAATCCAAAGCATTCCATGGTCTGTGTGCTCTGTTTTCTTTTTCTTTTTCTTTTTTTTGGTAATATTTATTCATTTGAGAGAGAGAGAGAGCAAGCATGAGGGGGGGGGATGGATAGAGGGAGAAGGGGGTTCCCCGCTGAGCAAGGAGTCCAAGGTGGGACTTGATCCCAAGACCCTGGGATCATGACTTGAGCTGAAGGCAGATGCTTAACCAACTGAGCCACCCAGGCACCCCTATTTTTTCTATCTCTGATGATTTAAATAGATTCTGATGAAAATATAAAATTATTGGCTTGATGCTTTTTTATTTATTTATTTTTCTCTTGCTTTTTTAAATGCAACATATACAATGTATAGTTTTCTTTTTTAATAATTTATTTTTTATTGGTGTTCAATTTGCCAACATACAGAATAACACCCAGTGCTCATCCCGTCAAGTGCCCCCCTCAGTGCCCGTCACCCATTCACCCCTCCCCTTCCACCACCCCTAGTTCGTTCCCCAGAGTTAGGAGTCTTCATGTTCTGTCTTTCTGATATTTCCTACCCATTTCTTCTCCCTTCCCTTCTATTCCCTTTCACTATTATTTATATTCCCCAACTGAATGAGACCATACAATGTTTGTCCTTCTCTGATTGACTTATTTCACTCAGCGTAATACCCTCCAGTTCCATCCACGTTGAAGCAAATGGTGGGTATTTGTCATTTCTAAGGGCTGAGGAATATTCCATTGTATACATAGACCACATCTTCTTTATCCATTCATCTTTCGATGGACACTGAGGCTCCTTCCACAGTTTGGCTATTGTGGACATTGCTGCTAGAAACATCGGGGTGCAGGTGTCCTGGCGTTTCATTGCATCTGTATCCTTGGGGTAAATCCCCAACAGTGCAATTGCTGGGTCGTAGGGCAGGTATATTTTTAACTCTTTGAGGAACCTCCACACAGTTTTCCAGAGTGGCTGCACCAGTTCACATTCCCACCAACAGTGTAAGAGGGTTCCCTTTTCTCCACATCCTCTCCAACATTTGTGGTTTCCTGCCTTGTTAATTTGCCCCATTCTCACTGGTGTGAGGTGGTATCTCATTGTGGTTTTGATTTGTATTTCCCTGATGGCAAGTGATGCGGAGCATTTTCTCGTGTGCGTGTTGGCCATGTCTATGTCTTCCTCTGTGAGATTTCTCTTCATGTCTTTTGCCCATTTCATGATTGGATTGTTTGTTTCTTTGGTGTTGAGTTTAATAAGTTCTTTATAGATCTTGGAAACTAGCCCTTTATCTGATATGTCATTTGCAAATATCTTCTCCCATTCTGTAGGTTGTCTTTGAGTTTTGTTGACTGTATCCTTTGCTGTGCAAAAGCTTCTTATCTTGATGAAGTCCCAATAGCTCATTTTTGCTTTTGTTTCTCTTGCCTTCATGGATGTATCTTGCAAGAAGTTACTGTGGCCGAGTTCAAAAAGGGTGTTGCCTGTGTTCTTCTCTAGGATTTTGATGGAATCTTGTCTCCCATTTAGATATTTCATCCATTTTGAGTTTATCTTTGTGTGTGGTGAAAGAGAGTGGTCTAGTTTCATTCTAAATCTATATTTTATACTATATATCATATATTTTTATTTACAATATATCTAATGTATGTTTTCTATACAGTATTTATTATTCTTATATTTTTCCATTACAATATATTTCTCTTTTTAATTTGTTTCCTGGCCAACACTTCCTCATTTTACAGAGGGATAAGCTGAGAGATAGAGGGATAACTAGCTTAGGCCATTACACACAGTTGCTAGATAGAGGACCCAGTTCTCAAAGTTGGCCACTCTGGCCCCAAGTTCATTTTTGTTTTCTAAATAATAATGGAGTGAGATGCCAGGATGTACAGTGGGAATAGAAGCAGTGTCCACAGCTTCAGGGAAGAAGGGACATAGAATAGGAAAGAAAAGTAAGGGATAAAGAGAGATTTGCAGGCATGTGGGGAAGCTGGCCTTGGTTTAGGTGACCTAGCATTGACATTGCATGGTTGAGAGGCTTCCTTGGAAGTACCTGTTCTCAGACATCCCAATATTGAAAGAACACTTTTGTTGTCAGAACTGGTTGTGCATTCCCAGTAATCTGTATGGAGTAAACTTCTGTGTCCAGAGTGGACATAAGAGTCTTGGTCTTTCCTGGGAGTCTTAAGGTATGTGGCTGTGTGTAGTCAGAGCTTGTGTTCTAGCACAGGCTCTCTTGACACTAACGAGAATCTCTTTGCTAGGTCTTGCTCATTTCCAAAAGAAAGCAAAACACAAGGAATCTTTTCCTGGTGACTGGTCATGGCTTGTCTCTCATTTCCAGCTTAGTTACAGATTTATTTATGGCCTTATCATCTTCCTGGTCCTTTTTGACTGATCTCCCTATATTCTGTCTATGTGGATTTTATCACATACTAATTAGAAGGTATGAAGTAATGTATACTTTTATATACAGTGGTATATAAGATGGTACAGTGAGGACAGAAAGAAAGATCTGTATGAGAAGCTTTAAAAAAAAACAACAGTTAAAAACTCTAAGAGATGTCAACTATTTTAAAAAATGAAAGACTTATTTCATGTTCTCATCAATATCTTTATGTACAGATTTTAAGAAATGGCAGCTGCAATCTTTGGGATTGTTCAGCCCCTTAGCAATGGCTAACATCTATAAGTGTATCGGCATTAGTTTGCTAGGGCTGACATAACAAAATATCACAGAGTGAGTGGTTTAAACAACAGAAAACTATTTTCTCAAATCCTAGTGGATGGAAGTCCAATTTTAGGGTGTCAGCCGGTCTGGTTTCTCCTGAGGACTCTCTCATTGGCTTGTAGATGGCTACCTTCTTGCTGTGTCCTCACATGATCTTTTCTCTGAGCCTATGCATTCCTGGTGTTTCTCTGTGTGTCCAGATTTCCCCCTCGTATAAGGACCCCATTCAGACTGGACCAGATTTTTGAATGACTACATGGAGCAGGGCAACCTTTTGACCTAGGCTGTTCACTTCAGAGTATCAGCTAAGAGAGAAATAAAGAGCTCCATTTTAACTTAATGTACCTAACTCTTTAGTGGTCCTATCTTTAGTACAGTCATATTCTGAGGGATTGGGAGTTAAAGGCTTCAGCATCGGAATTTGAGAGAGATGCCCAATTCAGCCCATTAATAAGTGGTAATGAGGGATCTGCAGTGTTCTAACCCCTTTTTATTTACTGAGTTGTTTGTGCAACAAACCTGTGAGCTAGCTACTATGAAACATACTACTTTCTAGATGTGAAAACCACGTTACAGAGAGGTAAAATGACTTTCTCAAAGTCACAAAGGCAGTAAATGGCGGAGTAGGGCATAAATGGAGGTGACCCGGTCTCAGAGCTGCTCTCTCAGACACTGCGCTGTTAAACGTTAGTTTGTACCAATTTAAGGGTGAACAATTTAATACTCGATCCTCAGTTCAGAAGATGACTTCATGTTTTGGCTCTACTAGTCTATGCTTTTCAGAAAGCCATCTGATCTCTTTAGATCGTCTACAATCTCCTGTATGTGCGGAATAACTGACAAGATGATATAAAGCTCTTTGGTAAATAAGAAGGACTCCATAAATGTCAACGGTTGTAGTAATTTCATCAGTACAGGTGTATTTGTCATTTATATTTATGGGCAGCCTAGCTACTGAACTGACATAAGACTGTTGATTTCCAGAGAAAACAGGTCCATGACAATGGGAACGAAAGATCATACAGTATGTGGCAGTAAACCTTTGGACTCCAGTAGTAAATTCAGCATGGTATGGAGGATCTCAAGCCTCGTTTGTTGTGTACATTTTTTTTAAAGATTTTATTTATTTATTCATGAGAGACACAGAGACAGAGGCAGAGACACAGGCAGAGGAAGAAGCAGGCTCCATGCGGGGAGCCCAATGTGGGACTTGATCCTGGGTCCCCAGGATCACGCCCTGAAAGAAAGGTTTATTATTCTCCAAATAAGCAGACATGAGGAAGAAAAAAGCAGCTTCTGACCATGGGGAACTGTCTGATAGAGCCCTAAGCTTCACGGTTATTTGAAACTGGCCTGGTACTTACCCCTAGTGGTTGTCCTGTTGGGCATAAACAATCTCATCAAACACCAACACAAGACAAGGCCGTGATGAGACCAAGACAGAGTGAGACAAAACAGGGCCATATCCTAACATTTTAAGCACAGGGGGAAACAAGGTCACTGTGCCATCCAAAAATAGAACACATCTCCCTCTCCTGGCTGGCCTGAGAAACTGCTACTTCACCATCACTTCACAGCTTTAGCCTCACGCAGGCCTAGCATTTACATTGACAAGACTTCCTGAGATACCCAACCCCAGAATTGTCCCTGCTTTCTTATAGCATCTAGAGTAAACCCTTGCTTTCTTAGACTGTCCTCAAGAGCACCCAACCAAAGCCCAAATCCCTTAGGAGATTCTTCGTAGCACCCTGTTACTAAGATGGCCCCCCCAGTTCCCACACATCCTCTCTTTCTTTGGCTTCCGTGAGTAATGAACCTAACTGACTCAACCACAGGCCTGTCTCTGGTGGTCTTTAGCTGAAGGGTATTAATATAAGGCAGTGCAACTACCCAAGCAGATTTTAGAGAAACAATCTCATTCATGCTACTATTTCCCAAGAGTGAAAGCCTTAAAAACATCTTTTTAAGCGCATAAAGCTTTGGGGTTTTTCAGGTGAAACGCCACTGGGAGTTGAGACGATATCAGTAGGAGAGAAAAGGTTCTATTTGAACACCTCTGGTTTGTGCTTTTGCCTTTATAGATCACATAGGCTGTGTTTACATGTATTTCTAGTGTTCCTTTTATTTTTTGCTTGCATTCCTACAAAAGTGTGAGTTTCTGAATACCATGTATTCCATCTTGTTACAATGACTGTCACACATGATTTAGTACAGAGCTCTCCTTCTATATATTCTTATCGTCTTCCTACCCAGAATAGAAGAAGAAAAAAAGAGAGTTATGCTGGTTTGTGCTGCCTGCGCAATTTAGTTGCTAACTGTCCACCCACTGTTCTCTTCTTTGCGCCTTATGCCTATGCTGCAGTTTGAGTGATCAAATTAAATGATAGGCCTAATTAACTGAAAGAACTTTGCAAGCTTCTAACTAGAAAATCTGCTTCTTCTGGCTCCTTTTTTCCCCCCTCTCACAGAAAAACTGCTTTATTCTTTCAGCTCATTATTGTCTGATAATTTATACAGTATTTGCCTACACATACATATACACATTCAACTAATTTTGTTCTAACACCTTAATTCATGTGCCTATATTCTGTGCCTTGAATTTTCCCTTTCTCTCATTATGGTTGCATAGCAACCTATGCAAGTTGTGAACAGCAAAATGACTTGTTATTGGGTGCTAGGAGAGAGTTTTTCAAGTACCGTTGAGCTAGGTGTTCCATAAGTAAATTACATTCTCTTATACGTTGGTGGAAGTATATTTAAAGAGGGAAAATTGGAATCTGTGATCAGTCCAGGAAAAATAGAATTATCTACATCCAAGAGAAATGTTAACACAGGTTGCTTAATCAACTGACATGAGGGGTTCGAAGATTTTTGTTTCATATTGAAACATGAGTTTTTATTCATTTACATTTTATTCATTCACTCATTTATTTAAAGTATAGTTAATATATAATGTTATATTAGTGATTTGAATTTCAAATGGTGTGAGCGTAGAGGTCTATTTTTAGCCTCTGTTTTAGATTCATTCACTAATATATTGAAGCAATGATCCTACTACATACGATGGCAGGGTGCTGAAGGTAATGAACACTAGTGCACAGAAATTTTATAAAATAGATTAAATTATGTTTTTCCTGGGTGTTTATAATCTGTCCTGGATTTGGGTTTAGGCTTTGGGTATATGACTAAAGGTACAGAAGTCAAAAGGCTCAGTGCCTGAGGACCTCTACTCTTTCATTACAAGGGCAGTCTATTCTTTCAGAATAAAATTTGTGGTTTTACTATGGAAGGTCCAAACTGGAGGAATCCAGATTGAAAAACAAATGCACAATTTTTTCCTTCTTGTTCAAGAAGCTAGCTTTTGTAGACTGTGTAGTGTGGATAGCCCGACTTTTACATTCACTGTCTGCCTAAGATACCTAATTAAAATATATACACACAGAAACAACTCCCTAGTTCTGACTGCAGCACACAAGGGAGTATTTTTGATACTGTACTTCTTAAAAATATATATTTTATTTATTTATTCATGAGAGACACAGAGAGAGACAGAGAGGCAGAGACACAGGCAGAGGGAGAAGCAGGCTCCATGCAGGGAGCCCGACGTGGGACTCGATCCCGGGACTCCAGGATCACGCCCTGGGCTGAAGGCAGGCGTACAACCGCTGAGCCATCCAGGCATCCCTACAATTTGTACTTTAAAAAAATTTAAGAACAATACTTTTGTTTATCTGGATCTGATGTCTGTAATAAACTCATGATAGTTAATTTTATGTGTCAACGTGACTGGGCCACAGAATAGCCAGACAGCTGTTTAAATGTTATTTCTGAGGATTCCTATGAGGGTGTTTCGAGGAGAGATTAGTGTTTGAACTGGTGAACTGAACACAGCAGATGACCCTTCCCAAGGTGAGTGAGTATCATCCAACCTACTGAAGGCCTGAATTGAGTAAGAGGACAGAGGAAGGATGAATTCAGTCTTTCTCTGTCTGACTGCTGAGCTGGAACACCAGTCTTCTGTCCTTGATGCTCCTAATTCTCAGCCTCAGAACTGGGATCCATCATCTGCTCTCTGGATCTCAGCCTTTACACTGCGACGCTGGCCTTCTTGCATCTCCAGCATACATAGGGCAGATGGTGGCCCTTCTCAGCCGCTACTGATTGTGTTTCTCTGGAGAACCCTGTCAAATATAAAACACCAGGATCAAGACCATATACAAGCAGTCGTCTAATGGAAGGAAAGCATAAATGACGTTGAGCACCTACTATGTGTCAGTATTCATGCACTGTTCTCAATGCACACAATAAGGTGAGTATTACCGTAGGACTGGTAACTGATGGGATGATCACGTCTCAGAAGAATTAAGAAAATTGACTTTGGTCACATAACCAAGAAGTAGCAGAAGCAGGTATTCAAACCTGCTTGCCTGACTACTATATTCATTCCTACCACCCCATTCTGAAGTGGAAGGAACTAGCATTTATTGATTATCTACTACTTTTCAGATACTGGATGAAAGATTTATACACGTATTCTATACAGTATACACTCTGAGGTGCCCTGGATGCAATGAACAAAGCAACGAGCAGCTGTTTTCAGCTCTTTATTTCAATTATACTTTTATGACCTTTTAAATCTTGAGTGACTATGGTATAAATGAGTGTATCTCAGCTTTATCCTGTGTGATTCTGGGCAAATTACTTACTTCTTTGTGTCCAAGTTTCTCCGTTTGTAGAATGTGCATAATAATAGCACCTAGTTTTTAAATTTGTTGTGACAGAATGATCTAGTTATGTCGTTAGGTACATACATGTTTAGTTCATAATTCTAAGGTCTTCCTGATGAATCTTACCTTTTATCATTCGTTCACTCATTTTGCGTAACAGTACTTATATATATATTTTGGTCCATAAATCCTACTTTGTCTAATGCCAGCTTTCTTTTGATCAACATTTGCTATTAGCATTTGATAGTATTTGCAGTCTTTTTTCTATCCATTTGCCTGCAATTGTTTGGGGTCCATATGTTTTAGGTATTTAAAGATTACATTTATGTTTATTGTAATTATTGTTAATTTTTATTTCTCTCATTTGATTTTGTGCTATATTTTTCTTTTTCTTTTTTTTTTTAAAGAATTTATTTATTTATTCATGACAGAGACAGAGAAAGGCAGAGACATAGGCAGAGGGAGAAGCAGGCTCCATGCAGAGAGCCTGACGTGGACTCGATCCGGGGTCTCTAGGATGAGGCCCTGGGCTGAAAGTGGCACTAAACCACTGAGCCACCCGGGGCTGCCCTGTGCTGTATTTTTCTATGCTCACATTTTCCTTCTTATGTATTCTATTAGGTTGCTAAAATTTATTTTGTTTTTAATCCCTCTATTCACTTGGAAATTACGTGTTCTCACTTAAGGAAGATTGTATATTTTCCTGTAAGTGTTAACCTTAAAATTTTAGCATATATATTTAACAAAGTTTAAACAAATCAGAATTTCTGCTTTCTTTCCAAACAATATAACTTACCTAGAATGTTTTTCTCTTTAATAATTCCCAGCATGTTTCCATGTCATTATGATCAAATATTTTTTGTTTCACCTTGATTTTTATGTTCCCTCTATTAATCATTGTTCTTGTTTATGATTATTGCTTTCTTGGTAATTTTCTCAGCACTAGCAATTTACGAATCATGTTTTTAGCTTCATTTAATTTTCTATTTTTACTCTCTGTTACATTAGTAGTTTCTAGGAATTATATTTAATTATTTTCCAAATTTGCCTGGATTTTTCTGATTTTTTTTTTTAGTTCAGGGTTTCTAATCCCTTATTTGCATATTTAAGCATTTAAATATATTTAGTATTTTATATGAGATTGTTATGTTGTCTGAAGTCGTAGATGTCTTACCTGCTGTTTATAGTATCTGCTGATTCTTGCCTTCAGTGGTGGTTTCCTTCTGTGCTTTCTAATTTGGGATTGTTTATCCTCAGTAGGCAATCTTCTGTTAATGGAATTTAAGGTGTATCCTTTAGGAATGATTTTATATTTAGTTCTACCAAGAATCTTAAAGATTATCCAGCCTCCAGGCAACATTTTATATTAATTTTTAAGCTTTGGAGATTTAGACCCAGGAACCAGTGGCAATCAAAACACCAATTTTGACTGAGGTCAGGCCTGTGGTTATAAATTATTGGCAAAGATTTGTTTTCCTCTCTGTTGTAGAGCCAGAGCACAACAATATCCTATCTTTACATTTTTCTCTGGTAGGAGCTGGGTGCATTTTTATTGCTTATCATTTCATGTGGGGATGCCCCCTTTTAGGATTCTCCTTTAATGGAGGAGGGGCGAGGGCTCAAAGCAGGAAATCCATAAGGCTCTTGGTAAAAGCAGCATTATTACACTCCACCCATGTATACCAGCGACTCGGGTGTTTCCAGTTCTGGATTTTGGTTCGCTCTTCTCTTTGAATTAGTCTTCACTTACCACCCCCCCCCCCCCCCCCATATTTCCTTGGAATGTTGTTACTTCTAAACCCATGCTGTATTAAAAAAAAAAATTCTTATATTTACCTAATGTGTACTTAGGAGTTTTGTAGTTTGAAGGCTTTTAGAATTTCTAGTTCACCATATTGCAAGAAATGGATCTACATTCATGGGCAATAGAATGTGAATTTAAAAAGCAGTAGAGGGATCCCTGGGTGGCGCAGCGGTTTAGCGCCTGCCTTTGGCCCAGGGCGCGATCCTGGAGACCCAGGATCGAATCCCACGTCGGGCTCCCGGTGCATGGAGCCTGCTTCTCCCTCTGCCTGTGTCTCTGCCTCTCTCTCTCTCTCTCTCTCTGTGACTATCATAAATAAATAAAAAAATTAAAAAAAAAAGCAGTAGAGTTTGTTACGGCAGTGATGAGGAATCTCCTGTGTTCTTATTTTCCTTCTAAATCACAAATCTTATTGTACTTTTGCATAAAAACCCGTTAGTAATTTTTCATTGCTCTTGGGATAAATTCTAATTCTCTGAGCAGGTCTTTCACAAATTCTTATTGTCCGCCCCTTACCTGTCCATCCAGTTCTCTCTGTCTCTTTTTTTAAAGATATTATTTATTTATTTGAGAGAGGGAGAGAGAACAAACAAGTGGAGGGACAGGAGAGAAGTAGGCTCCCTGCTTAGCAGGGAACCCAATGTGGGACTCAATCCCAGGACCCCGAGGTCATTACCTGAGCCAAAGGCAGATGCTAACCAACTGAGCCACCCAGACACCCGAATCCAGTTCTCTTCTTCTCATGTGGCTTTTTGTGCAACTAGAATGAACTTCTTTAATTTCTTCATGTTTGTCATTTTGTTTTTCCCTTCCAGCCTTTTTATTATTCTGATTCCTTTGCTTGGAGCTCAAATTTTTTCTCATCTCTCCCCTTTACGCCAACTCCTTTGATGATTGTCCAATTTTTAGGATTCAGTTTAAGCATCACTTTTTGCAGGGTACTTTCCCACCCCACCCTACTCCAACATGCATTCCCATTACACACTCCTATAGCATCCTGTACTTTCTATTCTCTTTATTATGTCAGAAAAATCATGTTTATTTATTCTTAGTAATTTATTGATCATTCTTGCCAGTGTCTAAATTCCATGATAGTAGGCACCCAAATTATTTCCTCACTATTGATTGTCTATATCCTAGCATGACGTCATATTGTAAGCAGTTAGTAAATATTTACAGAGCATTTCAAATTAAAATTGCTATGGTTATAATTACCATTTTTAATAGCCATCATTTATGTGCCTAGTACTGGGCAGAAATTATGAGCATTGTGATGTTATAAGCAAACCTTAATTTGGGGTTATTTATGAGAGCCTTTCAGAAATAGAAAATGACCATGTCCTGTAATCTTAATTATCTACTTAGTGAGCCTTTGTATTCAGATCTATCAGAGAAAATGGAGAATGTTTTGAATATGATGATGACTTTCAAGCCACATATTAAACAATCCAGTTTGTTGAGAGTCTATGATGACAAGACTGGCACAAAGATGATTAGGGTCACTGATCATTCCCCTGTGGTTGTGCCATGTATGTTGGCATGAAGAGTGGGAAATGCTTGGAGTTTTTGAGAGTAGTCTTTTCTCCGGGCATAGATCACACTTAGAGCCTGTTGAATTACCAGATGGCAAATAAGGGTAAAGAGAGACATTGTGGAGAGTATGGTTCCAGGTAAGGCTGTGGCCCAACTAGAGGTCCATGGACCCTTGTGTAAGAAAGATATACGCAAAAATGCACATATAGAAGGAAACCAATAATGCAATATGTTTAGGGATACAAATAGGAGTGAATGTGAATATTAGTAAATCAGATGGTCAACCAGACCAGTTTGTGCTGCTACCAGGTGAGGAAGATGAAGTTTAACGTAGGCTGAGTGATGATGAATTTCTTATTCAAAAATAGGGCTAAGGCTATTTTTACTGATTAACAGTTCTAGCACAGCCAGATATTTTTTCTTTGAGGCTAGCTATCTGACTTAGATATTTAGGTTTTAGGTTAGATTTCTAGGCTTATTTATGATCTTGGAGTTGAGATACACAAAGTACACCATTTACTATTTTTATCACCACTTAACTATGTAATTTTATAGAGTTATTTTAAGCTGTGGCAATTGGTTGCATTTGTTATTTTGTAATATATCCCCACCCTCCTAGTAAAGGCATCCCACATTAAATGTGGTTCTTGAGGTTTCATTACCCACATGGAGCGAATAGTTGCATTCTGTTGGGCTGAGCTCCTTTAAGAATTTCATGAGGCAATAGTTAGGGTTCCCCTGGGCCTCCAAGACAGCCATGACCATTTAGGTCCATCAATCTCCATCAGAAGCAGCTGAGAACATTTTTAAAGTGAAATTTGAAAAAAAAAAAAAAAGAAATTTGAAATGCAGACTCTGGAGAATATATTATGCCATCAGGAATCACTAAAATTATGCAATCTTTTTCAGGAGATATATGCAAAGGGATGGGCAATGTCAAGGATTGGACATTAGAGCCAGTAAGAACCAAAGATCTTTGGAATAACTGAAGGTTTTCATTGCTATAATACTAATTTTTTTTTTCAGGAAAATTTGGACTCCCTTAAGGAAGTAGATATAATACTCAAACACTTGGACAATCAGATCTTGCTCAGGTCTTATATACAAATGATACTGTTACAAATGGCCCAGGATAAACATGCTAAAATGGTGTTCTGAATTGGGAATACATGCGTATATTAAGTTGATGAAGTTGCTGTTCAGATAATTCCTTGGCCCAGAAGCCTCGGTGTGTGTGGTTTGTGCTCACACATGTATGTTGATAGAGTAGGAACAACCACCCTTGGGTAATTGTGGTTACAATTCATAGGCCAGAGGTCCTCAATAGGCAGTTAAGTGTTCCAGTATAGTTTTGTAAAGCATATTATTTGCATATAATGAACCCCAAGTTATACCAGCTTATGGAAAAACAATATTGGAAGGATTCTGGTAGAGTTTTCAGAGTCCAAGGCAGAGCAAAACATCAGCTTCAGGAAAGCAAGAATGAGGACAGTTCCGGGATCCAGAGGTACTGAGTCAGGGGCCTGAAAGCCATCAGGATGGTTTTGTTTGATCTCCTAAATCTATCATCTTGGTCTTCTCTATATTTTGGCATGCAGATGAGCTTTCTTTGTACAGGATGTACCTTGCAATTTCCAGGGTATCTTGCAACTTAGCCAGTAGGTAGTAAAAACTCATTATCCCATCTTCTGCTCCAGTTATTAAAAACCCAAGGAAGGGCTTAGATTGATCATGTCTAGGTCATGTGCTTATCCCAAAGAGATGGGGATCAGATCTCATTTGAAACGTATGAGTTTTCTGTATGTATGTATGTATGTTTGTATGTACCTATGTATTTAATTTACTTTTACTCTGTGACCTTCCACCTTCTCTTTAGCCCGGGCTGCTAAACATTATACTTCCATCATCTTTGGGGGGAAGGAGGGTAAGTTTTCCCTGGAACCCAGAAAAACATGAATTTTTACTTGTAAAGTTAGACAAAAAGTCATGATTCAAATATCAGACTTTATGTGTGGGGGAACATTTGTTGTATCAGTTTTTATAGCTGCAATGCAGAGGTGAGAAAAGAGGTGAAGAAGACAGCAATGTAGGAGAATGGCTTGGGCTACTGAGAAGGACCCTTTACATTTCATTCTGGGGTTAGTTCCAAGTTGGGAGATAAAAACTTGAGCCCTCCCACCCCCACCCCCTTGGGTTTGGAGATGGGAGCTTAGAAGGGACTTGTGATTCATCTCCTACCTGGTTACCTGGGTGGGACAGAATGGCACATCCCTCTGATATCCACCATGTGGGAAAACAGAACGGGCACCACCATATCAGATGCCTAGGCAGAAGGGGGTGCAGTAGGCTCATTAAATTAAGGTAAGCCTTTTATAAGTGAGGTTATCCAGAAGCAAATGCTGAGGCAGAATTTGGGGTACAAGATGTTTTTTTAGGGGTTTAATACCTTGGAAGAGAAAGGGGAAAGAGATAGGACAGGACAAGAGAGTCTAGCTGTGATACAGCCTTGGCCAGCCTTGAGGGAAACTTTGGAACAAGAATCGCCAATCAGTTTCCTGGCTTGGCTGACATGGCTGACCTATAGGCCCTGACCTTGTTCTGTCATTGGCATGAGCCACTCAGCAATGTGCATGAGCTCAGGCAAGACAGCTCACTGCTGGTGAAGCAGACCAAGAGGTGGCTGGCAGTGGGAGGTGGTCTGCTAACCACACTCCCCACAGCTGGGCCCCAAACCCGTCTCTAGAAGGAGATTTGGAGATGCATCTTTCATCTACACAGGCCCTCCTGCCATATGGGAAGCAGCCATTGTTTTCTTTTGTGGCTCAGGAAGATGAAGACCTAGAGCATCTTGAGGTAATAACGGCAGTCCAGAGCAGAGAACAGCTGTGGCTTATGTGGTTGTTGACTCACTGGGAAGGCTGACTCCCTCAGCAGTTGCCAGGATAGTGAAAAGAACATATCAGTAGACCCACCAGGATTTTGGACTTTAATAGATGAGAAAATAAATCAGGTTCTGATTTCCCACCTAAGGTCCACTCTCCTACTGTGTGTTGTATAAGCCTTCTTGAATTTGTCACTGAAGAAGATCTGAAGTGTCTTCACTCACTTGAAACAGAATTATTATTATTTTTCCTTTGGTAAAATGTTGATTCCAAATGGAGAAGAAGATGGGTTATAGAGAAACAAAAAATTTAATTTGCATATGCAGGAACATGGCTTTGAAAATTCATGACTACCTCAAAGTAATTGAAATAAAACTTTTGCTATTTGCTTTTATCAGGGGAATATAGATAGTTCTCAAAGTCTTTGGTTAAACTGGGTCAACTATGTTTTATAATATGCCAGTGGCTGCCTTCAAAATGTTTTATAACTTTGGGGTCTTATATGATTATTTGGCAAAAGCAAACTTACTATTGTAATGTTGTTTGAATCTTTTCCCCCCTTTTAATCCCTTCCCTTTATATTCTCTCATTCTGGATGTTCTTCAATATCGTTCTATTCCTCTATATCATTTTTTTCTTTGTTCAGATACCACTTTCTCAGAGCTTTCATGGCTAACTTATATTTCCTTCCCATGCTGTGATTTTCTTCAACTGTTTATCACTCTCTGAGATTATATTCTGTGTTTGTTTGTGTGCATACTGTCTCCTTACAAGAAAGGAAACTGTAAGGGCAGGACATTCTTTTTCATCGTCTTCACATCCCCGGTTCCCAACACCAGGTAGAAGCTCTATGACTATTTGTTGAATGAATGAATTAGTGGTATTTAAAAATTTACCAATTCTGGAAATTCATTTAAATTGATTCTAATGGGAAAAATGATACAAATTAGTTTTCTTTTTTTTTTTCAAATTAGTTTTCTTTATGTATCTTCCTACGTAAAATACTTCTGTACTCATTTAAAGTAAGGCTTCTGAAAAAAAAAATAAAGTAAGGCTTCTGAAAGGAACTTTAAAATATGAAGGAAATAAATGGGCTTCATTGTAGACATATTTCTAAGCAGTATTAAGTTGGAGCTCCAAATGTATGTTTTTCTAGATTACTGAATTAGAATGAAATATTATCAAACCCATTATTGGACTATTATTGTTAATTATATATTTTTATTATGGTGCTTCATGCCGTAGCAAGATCACATTTTGTTAAACAGAGATGAGACACTTTTGAGTGTAACTCAACAGTGGACATCCTTGGAAAAATGGTATGGGATTCAAGAGTAAAGTCATACACCCATGTTTTCCAGCCATGAAATTTGAAAGGAAAAAATGCTTTTGCTTTTCTTCTCCTTCTTCCTCCTCCTGTTATTCTTTTCTTTCTCCTTCCTTCTCTTTCTCCTCTTCTTTCTTTAATCCTTTTTGTGAAATAATCCCACTGGGTAGAAGCACGGAGCTAGTTTTACCAAATGAGAGCAGTAGAAAACAACACTTAAAAATGGCATTGCTCCTTCAACATATTAATCCTACTAATCTTAGAAAGTATTTTTTCATTTTTAGAACTTCTAAAAATTGAGAGGAGAAATAATAAATGGCATCAGAGGTTGTAGATATATGACAGACTGGCAATCCATGCAGGGATTGGTACTTTCATTTACCTTAAATGTCTTCTGTTTATAAGAAAACTAGTAAAAAAAAAAAAAAAAAAAAAAAGTTCTCTAGAATTAACTGTGTTTTGGTGACATATTTCCTTAGCTTATTGATTAATTTCCTAGTCACATAAATTATACAATTTTAGCTTTTCCTTTATCAAGATTTCTGAAAAAATGATAATGGATTAATGAAATAAGATAGCTCGGAGGAGTTGAAAACTGGATAATGCTCATATTAAAAGTATAATATATGGCTTTGAATTGGTGCCTTAAGCAGACAATCATGTTTATCTCAGAAGAAAATCTTAAGTGTGTTACTGCACATGGGATAATATTTAGTTATTTCTTATTCTCATGCCTTAAGACACATCTCAGAGATATGTGCAAATGTCATAGCAATACTATTTTAAATTATACATATCTGATTATTGACTGGAACTTCTGCATATAATTTTTTTTCACAGCCAGTATTTCTTATAATAAAACATGGAAAGCTGTATGACAGGGAAAGGGGCATAAAATATGATCACTTACAACCACAAAAAACCCCCCTCTCCACATGTCTTACTCCTGGCAGAAAGGAGGGCAAGCAGGGGAGAGGCAGGCTGGTGTCAACCCTGTTTGTAGAGGATATCACAGTCCATGGTAACCTTGGTTCATTCAAGAGCTGGTCATCAGGATAGCCACATGGCAAAAATATTTATAAAACGAAAGAAGAAAATTGTAGAAGAGACTGCTTTCATCCTCAGGCCCGGGATTGCTACTTAGATCCCACGGTTGGTGAGCAAGGCATCAGTTCCCTCGATGGAAGCTGACTCAGGAGGTGACTGCTTTCAATGGAAGCAGCTCCAGAGAAGATCTTTTATCCTAGCTTTTGAGAAGAAATGAACAAATACAGAAATTAAAGGCCGGACTTTCTGACTATGCTAAACACATGTGAAACTTGCAGAATATTACAGAGAATCTTGAAATTGTGTTAGAAAAACACCAGAATTATTCCACGTGAAAATTTTAAGAATGAGACATTCCAAGCCAACAGAACCAAAATGGCAGAAGGATTGGCTTGGCATTAGCCAGGACCAGGAACGGGCAGAAAAGAAATGGATCAGCTAGGTGAAGGAACAAGTTTCTAATAGCTCAACAGAATCTGGTTCAAGATGTCACACGGGGATAACCTGGACTTACATCCTCCCACAGACACACTGAGTCTACAGTTACATATGGAACAGTTCTTCTTAAAAAAAGCTTAGAGCCTGGCTGAGTGATGACTTCACACTAGGGAAATGAGAAGAAAAGCAAGTGGGAGAGGCTGGGACATAATCTTGCCCTAAGGCCCCCCTCACCCCAGTGCTGAGACCCACAGCCAAGAGAATTCAAAACCAAGGCTTCTTCCTGTGGAGCAAAGTATTCAAACTTCACATCAAGCACTCCAACTTTTAAGACATGGGTTTACATTATTATTATTATTAATTTTTAGAAAAAAATGCAGATTTCATTTGGTAAATTTCAGAGGCAAACACCACAAGAGAACCTTGCCAGTTGAGATGTATGTGATGCAGACAAAACGTCTTGTGTAAAAAGATTCAAAAAGGATTATAAGCATGGCTAGCAGAGTAATTTTAGAATGAAGTCAGGAGGCCATCAAAGAAATGTAGCTCATGCATCCAAATGCAATTTGAACTTTTGACTTTTGCCAACCTCAACCCACCACATCCTAGAAAACATCCTTGTACCTTGGACTGAAGTAGAAATAACAAAATCCTGTTAGCTAAACAACCAGTCATGTATTAGTCAACTTAAACTCAATAGCACCAGTCATAATTAATTCAAAACATTTGTGTAAGCATGTAGTTTTTGTCTTCAAAAACTCTTGCCTATTGCCTGTGATTTGGAGCACACTTTTGATTTTGGTCTATACTTTGTCTCCTGGATTTTAATCCCTAAAACCCCAAATAAATGCTTACATTTATTTTCTGGTTTTCAGTTTTGCCTTTTCCTGGCCAACATTACCCCCATGGTAATTTAAACAGCTTTGGATATGAGATTGGGAAATGAAATTCGATATAGATGTGAAACAAGTCACCATGTACTCTGATGTATTCAGTGCTATGAAAGAATAATTTGCTTTTATACTCTGCAACAATTCTGGGCTCCAAAAAGGGCATAGAGACAAGAAGTAACAGAATAGAGCTCCAAACTGCAGCCAGAACAATCTTCTAAATGAAGATGAAAATATAAATCTGTTAATGTCATTGCTTTGAATAAAGCCTTTTATCTCTTCATAATTGCTTTCAGGTTCAGGATCAAAATCTTTATCCTCATCTGTAAGACTCTTTGTGATCTCACCCTATCTTTTTTGTCCTCAAACTCTACCTCCATCACTCTCTCTCTCTCTCTCTCTCATCTATTCTAGTAACAATGGACTTTCTTCATTTGCTCAAATGAGCTGTGTTTCCTACAGCTACAAGCTCTTTCTGCTGCTTCAAAATAGGGAAGATTCCGGTTCCCTTGCCGACTGAACTCAACATTCATCCCTCAAATCTCAAGTATCACTTCTTCAGGGAAGTGGACTCAGGCCAGGCAAGCTCCCCAGTTACAAACATTTAAGGAATCATGTTTGCTGTATGACTATTTGACTAATGTATTTTACCCAAGTTGACTGTAAGCTCCATGAAATCAGGGACTGGTTTAGATTTTGGTCACTATTGTACTCACAGCTCTAGGAGTTTGTCTGCGATTCCATTCCCTCTCTAACTCCTTTTCCTACATCCAACTTGTTTTTGAATGCTCATTTTTGAGATTCCCATGGTACTGTCGGGCTCTAGTCACTCCAGTTCCTTCTCTTTTACCTACAAATATACCATCAAGAGATGGGGATATGCATCAAACCCTGCAAGATATTCTACTATCAAGAAAAGTGAGGTGGCATTTGAAAAAAAAATTGGTAGCTATGTATGTAAAAGACTGTAGCTGTTCATAAACTGTCTTAATTCAGGTCATTATAGAATAAAAAGGTAAATTGTAGGAAAAGATTCTACTTCAAACCAAGGAAATCAGAGTGGTTAAACTTGTAAGCCACATCTTGGATTGTTTATGCGACATTGACTTTCATGCTGAATTTGTGGTAGTTGTCTATTTCAAAATAAATGCAAATAGAGTAAGTGTTAAGATTGATGCATGAAAGAGAAAAACATTTTCTCCATAATTAATATTCATTCCTTTTTCAAATTGGCTTAGAAATAAAGCCATCATCTCAGACCAAAATGACTCCCCCGTGATGGGGTCATTATGGTTTTTCTTTTTTTTTTTTTTTTTAAAGAGTTTATTTATTTATTCATGAGAGACATAAGGAGGCAGAGACATAGGCAGAGGGAGAAGCAGGTCTTTGCAGGGAGCCCGATGTGGGACTGGATCCTTGAATTCCAGGATCACAGCCTGAGCTGAAGGCAGATACTCAACCTCTGAGCCACCCAGGCGTCCCCATTGTGCTTTCTATTGGGGGGAAAGTGAGGAAAGGAAAACAAAATCTTATGACTTAATTATCAGCGACATCACTTATTATTTCTACAGATGTAAATACTTTCTTCATCAATTTTCTCAATGTTCTTGATAAAAGTAAAGTGATTACAATGCTTCATACAATCCTAGTGTAGGAACTTTATGTAATGAGAAGTTGTTTCTTTTTTCTTTTCATAGCTTGCCAAACTAGGAGTCATCTAATCAAAATTCCTCATTAGCAGGTGAGAAAGTAGTACTTGTACTGTGAATGAGTGATATAAACATATGTAGGTGATTTGTTCATTTTAGGGTGTATGTGTGGGTGTGTGTGTACATACGGACTTTTTTTTTTTAAGTGAGATGGTGCATAGCTAACTCATTTTTCAAAGATGTCTATATAGCCAACCCAATTTTAAGAACCAGACAATCTCATCTAAACAGTCAGGGTCAGAAAACTAAGGACATTCAATAAAAGAGGGGGAAGGTAAAGAATAATTGGAAAGATAGAAAACTTGAGAGTTCTGTGTAGTATGTTATTCATCCCCTCTTAAATGTATCTTATATTACTGCCTCTGAAACTGAGACTCACTCTGGATTTGCTAACATTCCTATATTTGGATATTGATATAGTACGTTTTATTATGATGAACCAAGAAGCAGTTATGTAAAATGAGAAAGTCTGGAGGAAGTACAACTGTGTACTGACATCCAGGTAGGAATATAAAAATGTCCTGGATTTAGAAAAAGCTACAGACAGAGTTATAGCCATGCAAATGGTGATTTGGACATACGTTATAGCTCACTGCCCCCAATTTATGATGAAAACCACAGCTGTACTGAGAAATGACTACAGGGATGCAATGCATTATATATGGAAGATGCTTTATATTTTAGAAAAAAAAATTAAAAAGTGATGAGATAGTTTCAATTAATTGTCTAGAGCAAAATTTGTAACCCTATAAAATTATTCTAAGTCTACTAAATGTGTGTGAATTTAACAGAAAATTTTACTTGTCTTTATTAAACATTTTTCCCCTTACAGCCAGCAAATGTAGGGAGAAGTAATTAAATATGTCCTGTTTTGCATATAGACATGTTCTAAAACTAAGGTTGAAAATGTTCACTTTATTTACTACAACATTTTGATTACTAATAATATAGTTTTACAAGTCTTCAGATATCTTTTGTGGACATTTGTCATTTATTTCTTGATGTGGAGGTTTTATGAATTTCTTTTCAAAGACTCATTTATTTATTTTAGAGAGAGAGACTGAGTGAGTGAGTGTGGGGAGGGGCAGAGGGAGAGAGAGAATCTGAAGCAGACTTCCCATTCAGTGGAGAACCTGACTTGGGACTCAATCCCAGGACCCCATGATTGTGACCTAAGCTGAAATCAAGAGTCAGGCGTTCAACCGACTGGTGCCCCTGAATTGTTTTTCCAGAAGTAAGGTCTAATATACTAGTGTAGGTTCAGGAAACAGTGGTATAATTTAGAGCTCTAAGGGAATCTCAAACATGAAATTGTAGCATCAATAGAAGCAATTCTTCTAATAAGGTATTAAATGAATGGTTACCAATCCAAGTAAGATTGAGGTGGTAGGCAGGTAAAAAAGGCAATAAAAGTAATGAAACTTAATATGGTAGAAACCTGGTATGATAGTCATGAAAATTCAGATTAAAATGCCGTATTTTGAATTATTCTCTCTGAGGCTTGGGTGTAGCTGGAGGGACTACCTGCTATATTACATTATTGCACAGTAGCCTGGAGTATGGACTTCAGATTCAGGATGCTTTTACCTGGAGCAAGTAACTTGTCTTCTGTATGCCTTGGTATCAAATCTACAGAGTTTCTGTGGAGCTTAGGGGACTTAATATAATTAAAGATCCTAGCACAAGCCTAGCACATAGCAAATTACTCCAAAATGTTATCTGCACTCTAATTACTGCCACCAATATTGATGCTTATCTCTATAATTGATAATATTTTTAATCTGTGAGGAATCATGAAGAAGATATAGGAGGCCGAAGGAAGTGATAGCAATATTCAAAGAGATGAAGAAAACAGGACCTATAATTGTAACCTTGAGACGTTTGTGCTAGATGTCAACTTCTGACCAAAAAAGAAAAACCAGAGTGAATTATTTAAATAGTGGTTTGTGAATAGGAGAAAAGGAAGAGGTGGTTATCAGGAGCCAAAATGGAATTTGAATGAATCATGTCAGTCTAAGTAAATTCCTTTTGACAGAGATATTAGACTGGTAAAACACTTCACTTCCTAAATATCATTAGGGACAGTGTTTCCAGGCTTTTAGTAAGTCACTAAATAAGCTCTTTCATCTTGTGAACAGGATAGGGATTTTGTTGTTCATTAGATTCAAGATGCTGGACTTATTAATTAGAAAAGTAATCAATCTTGTAACTCTACCCAAAGGGTCCAGATTAATGAATTAGTGTAGACATATAAGAAAATTTCTAACAGTCTATTTCAGGGTCTAGTTTTGGCTGTCCCCTGTGGTATACATTTTATAAATTAATATATTGAATAATAATGATGATGATGAAGAACAGTAATAGAAACTTTAGAAGATTTTATCTCTATTCACAGCCAATTTCCTCTTTTCCCTTCTAACAAAACTCCAATTTTCTTCAGCCATTAACTCTTTTTATAGCAGCCATGTGCCCAAGTGGAAAAACATCAGTCCCAACCCCAGAATCATGACTGGTTTAAGTAAGACAACCATTATGCCCTATACCATTTGCCAGTGATTGATTTGGAAATGGGCATTTTGACTTAGAAGGAAAGTTGGCCAGGAAAGTTCCTGAGAGACAGAAGATAGAGATTTGTTTCTTAAGGCCTTCTGGATCTTACCATGAAGGCAAAATTGTTGAAGATGCTAATGCCATCTGGAGACCATGGAGGGAAGAAAGCCAACATGCCTCAGAAGAGCAGGGAAAGATGATAGAAAGACCCCAATCACTGAGAATGTTCTTGAACCACTAAATAAATTTACTTTGCAACATGTGTGTGAAGTAAAACTTCCCTACTTTGACACCTGAGGCAGGTTTTTCCGTACCATGTAACTTAAACATTTGAACTCCTGAATCTTGAGTGTCAGGTGCTGTGCTACATGTCTTAAACCCACAATCCCATTTAATCATCTCAGTAGCACTATGTATCTACATTTTACAGAGCAGTAAATTGAGGCTCCAAGAGGGGAAGTGATTTGCCCAAATCTCACTGCTAGTAAACAGCAAAGTTGAGATATGTTGTCAGGTATCATGCTTAAGGATTTGCATGCTTGGCTCTTATAATACACAATCTTAACAGTTAAGTTAAAAAAAGAATGATAATAAAGCTTTGAGGGGGATAGCAAATATGTTGAAGGGAAAATTTAAATTCTAAGAACTTTGAAAAATAGGTTAAGTATGATAGCTGCTTTTGACCTGGGGGTGTTTTGTTAGAACTAGGCTATTTTGAGTTTCAGATCTGATGACCTTCTGAGAAACTGTGTGGAGTCAGAGCATGAGATACCATAAAAAGCGGGGGACGGGTAGGAATTCTGAGACCCCAAAGGACTATAACCTCAGGATAAGTATGAACTAGAAGCTAAACCTGTCCCTGCCCACTTTCATCCCCAAGATCTCAAAAGAAAAGTTTCTCTGCAACTTGGCAGAACAGGAGAAAAAAAGAAACAAAACCAACTTTAGAAATTGTTGCCATATGTGAGATTTTGAATTCAGTTGTAGTAAAAATTCTCATCACTTGGGGACTAAGAACAACAATAGCAAGAACAAAATAATCCTCCAAGCATGAATAGTTTGCCATACAAATACTAACAGAGAGGAAACATGTGCAGCTTCATTACCATCAGATAAAATTAACTTTAGTATCTAAAAGAATTGTTAGAGATAGAGCAGATACTTCACAGAGATAAAAAATTCAATTGTCAAGGAAGATGGAAAATTTAAACATAGGGGTACATAGTTACATAGCCTCAAAAGACATAAAGGATGAATTTTTAGAACTACCAAAATAAATACATCGATCTCTGTACATGGTGGTGGTAGATTTAAGCAGGCATCTCTCAATAATTGATAGAACAAACAGACCAAAAAATTAGTATGTGCACAATATAATTAGCATACTTGACCTAGTAGCCTCCTCAACTGAAGAATTTATATACTTTTCAAATTATATAGGGAAAAGTTAAAAATATTGACTGTGTTCCATAAATACACTTTCAAAAAATGTAAAAGGACTGAGATGATATGCGACGTATTCTCCCATTGAAATGCATTTAAGTTTAAGAAGTAATAAGAAGAAAAGTTTCCATGAAAATCTCCATAAGATGGGGAATTAGGAAACCCAGTTTTATATAATTCATGGTTCAAAGAAGAAATCATAACAGAAATTAGAGGTATTTAAGAAATAAAATTCAGCTGAGTAAATGTAAAGATCTAATTGGCTTTATTCAACTATTCATGAATCAAGTAGCATCCCATCCAGCAAGCAGAAAGGAGCTCCAAAGGGCTGTACAGAATGGAAGGATTTTATAGGCAGAAATGGGGCAGAACAAGGTTATTAGCAAAAGAAAAGAAAGGATTACTTCAGGCCAGGTTACCTTTCCTTAGGTGAAGGCAGGTGTCTTATTATGCAGAGTACTTTACTAGGGCTAATCAAGAAATTCTAGACTTCTTGGCTTAAAATTCCATTCCTGGGAGAGCCTGAAACTGCAATTAGATTAGTTATTAAATCTTGGTGAGGTTTTAGGGATCCCTGGGTGGCGCAGCGGTTTGGCGCCTGCCTTTGGCTCAGGGCGCGATCCTGGAGACCCAGGATCGAATCCCACGTCGGGCTCCCGGTGCATGGAGCCTGCTTCTCTCTCTGCCTGTGTCTCTGCCTCTCTCTCTCTCTCTCTCTCTGAGTGTGACTATCGTAAATAAACAAATTTAAAAAAAAAAAAAAATCTTGGTGAGGTTTAACATAAGTGACTCCATTTTGAAACTGTTTCTTTTCAATAGGGTATTTTTTTAATAATGATAATACTAAATAGGAAATACTATTTTTAATAATGATAATACTAACTAGGAAATTGAAGAGGATATAGGCTAACACAATAATTAGAAATTTATAGCCTTAAGTACTTAGAAAATAAGGCTGAAAATTAATGTCAACCACGTGTCTCTAAAAGTTAGAAAACAGCAAAATAAACCACAAAAGTATATAAGAAAGAATATAAGAGCAGAGATTAATGATTTAAAAACAAATATATGAGAGAAAATATCAACCAAGCCAAAAGTCAGCTGTTTTGGAGGCAAAAGATCAATAAAATTGACAAACCTGGCAAAGGTGATCATGAACAAGGGAGAGGAGACCTAAATAATCCATACAAAGAATGCAAAAGGACATAACTATAGGTGCTGCAGACAATAAACAGATAGATGGTATTATAATTAGTTTATGCCAATAAATTTGAAAACATGGAAAAGAATGTCCAAAGTCCTAGGAAAATAAAACTTTCCCAAAGTGAGTCAAAGTAAAATAGACAATACGAGTAGTTCTATAAACATGAAATTAATGGAGTATCCAAGAATTTTCACAAAGAAAACCTCAGACCCAGATGGCTTTACTAGTGACTTTTATCAGGTAATCAAACAAGTAATTCTTATCTTCTGCAAACTCTTCCAGAGGACAGTTCATTTTATAAGGCCCATTGAATTTTTTTCAACAGTATACTAGTTTTTCACAAGATATTGAAAGCTTTTTCTTGCATCTGGAACCTGAATACTATTTATTTTAACATTGTACACATAAATTATACAAATTACCAAAAATTCATCAAAGAATCTTGATATAATATCAATATCCAACAATAAATTGATATATAATGCCATATCAACTACAAACAGAAAATGTAATTTTAGACTATAACATTCACAATAGCAACAGAAAATGTCAAATATTTAGGAACAAATTAACACAAGTGTGCAGGATCTATATGGATAAAATTATGACTTTTTTGAAAGGTCATTAAATATGTACACAGATATATTGCAATAATGAATTAGGATACTTAGTATTGTAAAGATGTCAATTGTCTCCAAATTGATCTGTAGATTTGATGCAATTGCCATTAAGGCCACTATAGATTTGTTGTAGTGGCTGTTTTTCTTGTTGAATTTGAGGAGCTGATTTTGAAATTTTAATGAAAAATTAACAGCCAAGATATCCTTTAAGAAAAAAATACATGATTATTGGAAAACTTGCTGCAACAGGTATTAATTTCCAATATATAAAGCTATAAAATAATTAGTGCACTGTATTGGAGCAGGTTTAGACAAGTAGAACAATGGAATTAAATGTAGTCCAGGAACAGATCCAGGGATAAAACTGAGGTGGCACTGTTAGGTAAGAAAGTAATGGACTTCTCAATTTATGATAGGAGGGTAATTGAATGTTTGTCAAATAATGAACAGAAGTTCCATCTGGCTTCTCCCATCCTAGGCACAAAAGTCACATGTAGGTGGTTCAAAGTTAAGATTTTAGAATATGCAATAAAAGAATATATTTATATATTTATATATAGAAAGAGTTCCTCATTAAGACAGGAAATAAGACATGAAAACTTATAGCCATAAAGGAAGACTGGTTAATTTGACTACATTAAAACTGAGAATTTCTTTTAAAATTATAAGAATAAAGAATCACAGAGTAAAGTTGCAGCATATGTAAGCAATAAAATATCCTATCAATAATAAATATTTAGAGATTCTTACAGATTAATGAGGAAAAAAACCAGATGTTTCAATAGAAAAAAAAAAACAGACAAATGACTTGTATAGACTTTCACACAACAGGACATCCAAGTGGTCAATGGACAAATAGAACGCTGGTCTATCTTATTTACATGTTAAAGTCATAGCTAGATATATCATTACTTACTCAACAGAGAAGGATGGGAAATTTAAAGAAGGGGTGTAGCAAGAATAAGAAGTGTAAGTTTTCCTAATAAATATTTTTGAGGAATGGTATGATAATATCTAGTAAAGTTGAAGATATGCAAAATAGTTTTTCCTCTTCTAATATATTCCCTAGAGAATCTCCTGTATGTGTGTACCAGGAGATAGTTATAAGAATTTTTATAGCATCAGGCCTTAAAAAAATAACTCCCACTTGAGACTAACACAATAGGAAAATGGAAAAAAAATTGTGGTACCTCATACAATGGGAAGTATTATGACAATTTAATCAAATGTAAAGTTAGGTGTAAAAATAAACGAATAAATCTGACAAACATGGTAAGCAAGAGTAGTAAGTCATTTAATAGTACAATATTTCAATTGGTTAGAGTTCAAAAATAAGAAAAACTAACCGCATTGTTAAAAGTAAGGGTTAATTTTTATAAAAGTCATAGAATTGGGTATCTCCAAGCAGCAGGGAGAATGGTCTGATAGAAGAAGGCATAATTCTGGGCTTTCCATGATGTTGTCAGTGTCCTAGTTCTTCACCTGATTACATTAGGTGTCTGTTTTATGAAAATACCTTAAAGTATATATTTTATGTAATTTTTAATGTATGATGTATCTCAAAGAACTATGTTTAGAAAACAAACTAAAAGTAAGATTTAACATGATTTTATTTTATTTTATCTTATTTTATTTATCAGCATATATTGTACCAGTTGTGTGTATGAGTGTGTGTAGCTGAGTATGTATGTGTGATGTATGAATAAAATTGGTTAAGTGATATATATAGATACATTTTTATTCTAAATGTTTCAATGAACAATGTATTTCATTCCTTGAGTTTTTATTTTATTTAGTTTTATTATTTTTTAGGGAGCATGAGAGAAAGCAGGGATGGGGTGGGGCAGAGGCAGAGGGAGAGGGAGAGAGAGACAATCCTAAGCAGGCTCCACGCCCATTGCAGGGCTCAATCTCACGGCCCTGAGATCAGGACCTGAGCTGCAATCAAGTCTGCTGCTTAACTGACTAAGCCACTCAGGCACCCTATTTCATTCCTTTAAAGATAATTTAAATGATGAATCATTTCATAATTTATAAAAATATTATGGTGAATTTTTACGTGCATACACACAAAATATACAATTATGCCTTATATTCAAACTAGTGTTGGTCATGGGACCTTACCTTTGTACACAAATATAGAAAGCAGAAAAAACCTTAAAAATTTCACTAATCTTTAAATTCAATGTGATCTAATAAGAACTAGTGTTTAAAGTATAAAAATTAATACCAAGGAAATAAAATTCTTAAGTTCCCTGAACTTTTTAGATCATAACTGAATTACTCAGTTCATACTTAAAGATGGCTATGTTCATTATGTAAAGTGATAAGTGTATTGAAAAGACTAGACTTTAGACTATTTGATAAAGAAAACTGGACCTAGTGCAAAGTAGATTTAATGTAGACAGTAGAGCTGTTTTCAAATATTAGAAGGGCCATTATGGGAAATAGATAAATTGGACTTAAGCAAATTGAAAACTATTGTGCTGCAAATGGTACCAGCAAGAAAGTAAAAAGAACTCACAGAACTGGAGAAAATATGTGCAAATCATGTATGTGATAAAAGACTTCTTTGTAGAATATATATAGAACTCTTGTAACTTAATAATTAAAAGATAAGTAACAAAAAAAAAACAGGCAAAGACTTGAATAGACATTTCTCTGAAGAATATATACAAATGTCCAAAAGCACGTGAAAAGAAGGCAACATCATCAGCCATCAAGGAAATGCAAAACAAAACCACGAGATGCTACTTTACACCACAAGAATGACTACCATAAGAAAGATGGATAATAATAAGTGTTGATGAAGATGTAGAGAATTTGGAACCTTTATACTGACTACTGGTAGGAATGTAAAATGGTACAACCTTTTGGAAAACAGTATGACAGTTTGCCAAAATGTTGAATGTAGGTTATTATATGACACAGAAATTTCACTCCTAGGAATACAACTGATCCTTGAACAATATGTATCTGAACTGTGTGGGTCTGCTTATATATGGATTGTTTTGGCTAAATACAATAAGTGTTGTAAATATTTTTCTTCTCTCTAGCTTATTTTATTGTAATAATATAGTATATAATACATATAACATACAAAACATGTGTTAATTGACTTTATGTTATCTGTAAGGCTTCTGGTTAATAATAGGTTACATTGTAGTTGAGTTTTAGAGGGATCGAAAGTTATATGCAGATGTTTTACTACATCAGGGGTCAGTGCCCTAAACCCCTGCATTGTTCAAGGGTCAACTGTATACCCAAGAGAAATAAAAGCATATGCCCACAAAAAATTGTGAATACAAATGTTTATAGGAGTATTATTAAAATGGCTAAAAGGTAGAAATGACAACTATTAATTAACTCATTAATGGGTATATAAAATGTTTCAGAAATGCAATAATATTCATACAATGGAATATTACTCAGTTATAAAAAGGAATGTTGTATTGATGCATGCTGTTATATGGATGAATCTTGAAAACATTATGCTAAGGAAAAGAATCCAGTCAAAAAGCTCCACAGATTATACAATTCCATACTTATGAAATGTCCAGAATAGGTAATCTGTAGAGACAGAAAGTAGATTATTTGTTGCCTGGGCTCAGGAGATCACTTTAGGGAGATGACGAGTAATTGCTGAAGGGTATAGGATTTATTTTTTTTCCCTTTTTTATTTTTTAATTTTAAAGATTTTATTTATTTATTTATGAAAGACATAGAGGAGAGAGAGAGAGAGGCAGACAGAGAAGCAGGCTCCATTTCAGGGATGTGGGACTCGATCCCGGTCTCCAAGATCGTGCCCTGGACGGAAGGCAGGCACCAAACCGCTGAGCCACCCAGAGATCCCCGGGTATAAGATTTCTTTCTGTGACAATTAAAGTATTCTAAAATATAGCTGTTAAAAAAAAAATAGCCCCAAGAGATAAAATTAGGATCAACAAATAGAAGGTAAAACAAGACAGATTTTGGTTCAATATATGAGATAAAGCTATGTAAATGAATTCCTAGCTGATGGAATGGTCTGCCTCTGTACATGGTGAGTTTCTACTCATTTCTGATGCTTCAACTTACGTAGGATAATTACAAAGGAGGGTTGAAATAATTTATGTGTGGTAGGTAGCATTTCAGGTGTTTTTCAGCCTTATAATCCTTGGTTATATGAGGTAGGGCCTAGTTTGATTTCATAATTAACAGTATGGGTAACTCAATTCCTTTAGGGGATGGGGTAGGGCCTAAATATGTAAACAAAAGAATAAAGTATGGAATGACTAGATGATATTTGTAAAATTGCATTGTGAATCAATTGTCTTTCTAAAATACAAAGATAACTCATTTATTTTAGAGGATTGTGACTTATTTCCATAACAAGATAATGCGTCAATTAATTGCCTTATGCTTCAATTAAGAAGCAATATAATTCTCATGCTTCCTTTTTACCCTTTTCTGTTTCCTCAAAAAACAAAACAAAACAAAACAACAACAACAAAAAAACAAACCCAAAACTTGAACTTTAATGGGGGAAGATGTTTAGCTTTTGGAAGAAAAGAAATGTGTCCGTATATGCTTCAATGACCCTTTTGCTTTAGAAATCATTCTGGAAGAAACAGTCTTGACTAGAGCACCTGTAGTCTGGCTTTATCGTCTTCTGCAGATCACTCAGCTCTTTAAATGTCAACTTCTTTATCAGCAAAATGGGGATAATAATAGTACCAACCTCACGAGGTGTTTGGCAGAATTGAATTAAATGAGGTAATGCATGTAAGTCACTTAGCACAGTGCTTGACTTATGGTAAGGACTCTACACACATTTATTCAAAAGCCCAAATAAAAACATACAGCCTCTGACATCAGAATGGGTAGCATTGAAGCAAAATTTTGGAAATGCAATGGAGATCTAGGAAAGAAAATGGGATTTGATCAGGGGAACTACTATGGGATTTATTTGTATTTACTTTTATCTCGGCACAGTTTTCCTTCTTCCAGTTGGCCCACTTGTCCTCCTATTTCCAAGTGCACAGGATGCATCAGCAAACAGGGATTTCGAGAAAGACATGAGCATGTCACCTCACATTTGCCCCTTGAGGCCAAGAGTGCATCTGTTTAGTGGGTTGGTGGAAGACAATGGGGAATAATGTGTTATATATGGTTATCGGAACATACTATTGTCTTTCTATGGACATATGTGGAACCTACAGGGCATTTTATAGATTAAAGTCTTGAAATAGCTTATCAGATCTGTCACTTCATTCTTGATGTGTAAAATACATTCAAGATAAATCCAGCATAAAATAGTGACAATTTTAGTTTTAGTACTGACACTAAAAATATAAAAGCATGAATAAGTCAACTCTTGGATGCCTCTCTACCTTAAATTTTATTTTGAGATTCCTCCAACAGCCTTTTGCTTTAGGCTGATGGGTGGTTACAATCTGAATTCTGAATTTATAGCTTTTATATTCAGATCCTAGATCAATAATGCTTTCATTCATCTTCAACATGATATGAAACTAAGAGTTTAAGAGACTAAGGGAATGTTTACATCTGTAAATATTTATATTTAAGTGATATGCTTTCATTTTCTGAAATTTTTGTTCATTTCTAAAAATGAGCATAGGAAACAAATAATTCTAGAATAGCAATAGGTCAATTTCTTTTGGATTATTCTATTCTGGCTCTCATTTTCCCATCTTTTTTGGTGGTGTAGATTTACTCATAATAAAGACAAGGCACTGAAACGCACTATGGAATTTAGTTACAGAGGAAGCCAGCAAGATTTATAAATATCTTCAAGGGTCTGTCTCTTGGTGTAAAGTCATCTCTCTCCTCCCACCATTAAAACTGAGTTATGCAAAAAACGTGAACTCCTACTTATAGAATATCTTTTTCTTGATCTCTGCATTCAATATTTAAGTTCATGTTATCAGCATTGCTCATCAGCTTTGTACTTGGTCATCCAGCTTTTTTTTTTCTTTTCTCTCCCATTCTTTATATTGACATCACTCTCCCCTAAATCTTCTCCACCAACACATCCACACCCATAATCTAAGTGTGTGATAAAATTCTACTAATTTTGTAAGAAAAAGTAAGAGGTATTTTTCTCATCGTTAATTTCTCTTACTACCAAAACCAGAACTAACTTATTTCTTATGTGTGACCCTCGGCTCTAAAATGCTCTCTTAAATTTAGCATGTATGATGTGATCTTACAGTTTTAAAAATGCATGTGTTAGTCCCTGTTGTTAAATTGATAGCTCTTTGAGAAATGGGGTTGTGTCTATTTTTTTAAAAGATTTTATTTATTTATTCATGAGAGACACACACAGAGAGAGAGAGGCAGAGACACAGGCAGAGGGAGAAGCAGGGTCCATGCAGGGAGCCCGACGTGGGACTCGAATTTAGTTACAGAGGAAGCCAGCAAGATTTATAAATATCTTCAAGGGTCTGTCTCTTGGTGTAAAGTCCAGGATCCAGGACTCCAGGATCACGCCCTGGGCTGAAGGCAGGTGCTAAACTGCTGAGCCACCCAGGGATCCCTCTGTGTCTATTTTTTTAAAGTAGTTCCCAACCCTACCATGATTCTGGTTCCTTGGGAATGAAATGAAGTAGCAGTGGTAGAAATGAAGAGAAGTAAACAATTTCAAACGTATATTAAAACTGTTAGAAATTGCTGATGGATTAGATGTAACAAATGAGAGAAATATATCATCAAGATAAATCCTACGTGTTTGTCTCGGACAACTGGAACTATTTAGTGAGATGTGGAAACATAAGAGCTATGATGTACGGGAATCAAGAATTCTGTTTTGTAGCTGTTAAGAGAGCAGTTGATCAGGGAAGAAATGCACATTTGGGTATCATTTCATTACAGTTAATATTTCAATGCCATTGTATTGTAGAGATAAAGTAGGAAGAGAGAAAAAGAAAAGTTTGCTCAGATAATCTTCGGAATTCTTCAATTTTAAAAAGGAAGAGTATGAGGAATTGACAAAAAAGGAGACTAAGAAGGAAGAACCAAGGAAATTGGAGCAAAATCAGAAGAATATGGTGTCTCAGAAATTGTAGTGGATTGGATCATTGTGCCTCACTATCCACTCTGTCTTGCAAGAGAACTATTTACCCCTGCCTGTTGCCACATAAACTCTTAGTGAAGGATTCTTGCACACTCTATTGATTTTGGGCTCAGTCGTATGATTTACACTGGCAAATGGAATGTGAGCAGACATGCATGCCCTGTCCAGACAGCAGATGAGAAGCATAGCAAGTTTCTGCCAGGCCAGTCATGTTCTTGAGCCCTCTTCCAAGAGAAGGCTAGGCCTCAGAGAGGCACCTGTCTGTCTCATGGTTGAGCATCTGCCTTCGACTCAGGTCGAGCTGCTCCTTTGACCTGGGTCCCCAAATGAGAAAACACGTGTGGCATGTATTAATTAAAAGTATGCATTGGAACAGAGTTATGACAGGCAAAGTGCAGAAAGAGACATATTACTAGAATCAGTTACAGATATTATTTTCTGAAGTAAATACAGTTTTGCAGGGCTTTTTTTGTTTTTGTTTTTGTTTTTATAAATCATACTCTAGCCAAAGTCGACTAAATATAGGACCAAAGAGAGAAGAATTTCAAGGAGGAGGAGGATGGTAATTAAGCTAAAATTGTGTAAGGAGGTATGTATAGAATTTGATTTTAATCTCCTTTTCATTTTTGTAGTGTGTAGAATGCTGGTAATGGAGGGGGAAATTCAGCTTCCAGAAAAAATATAGGCACAGAGTATTTTGGATTAAACTGTCAGTGTGTTGCAGCTTTACAAAAGAAGCCAGATGTGGTTTTGGAGACTGTGATGAAGTGAAGCTAGGCCTTTCTTTGAAGTAATTGAAAAAAGACTTAGTACAAAAAGTTTGTACCTTGAGCATATGTGTAGTCACATTCTAAGGACAAACCTACAGAAGAGATCAACTATTTTGTTGCAACTTTATAAAGAGGATAAAGAGAATTTCAGAAAAGGTACTTAGCTCAAATTTCATGATTCTCAAAAATAAAGCAGTATGGATGGAAAAGTAGAATACAGGGACATGTTTTCTGAATAACTTGAACCATTATATATTGATTTTAAGAACGTTAATATTTCGAAGACTGCTAAAGCCACAAACACAAAAATAGACTTTTGGAATCTATACAAGTCTTTTTTTTTTTTTAATTCATGGGAGAAACAGAGAGAGAGAGAGAGAGAGAGAGACCTAGGCAGAGGGAGAAGCAGGCTCCATGCAGGAAGCCCGATGTGGGACTCGATCCCAGAACCCTGGGATCAGGCCCTGAGCCAAAGGCAGACGCTCAACCGCCGAGCCATCCAGGCGTCACTATACAAGTCTTTTATAAATACTACTATAATAGCATTCTTCTTCTCCCATTAAATCTCAAAATAAATGAATGAAAGCAACTTCTCGGTATTCATTATTACATTGGGAAGATATTTAACATCCCATTGATATATTCTAAACATTGTTTAGTATTTCTTTTTTGTTTCAGTACAAGTAAAATTAATTTGTCTTATAAATTTACACATGGTCTTTTGTCTTTTAACACTATTTTTCTCCATAGGCTTTGGGTTCCCCAACCATGGTATCTTCAGTTATGGTTTTAAAAAATTAATGCGAATGTATTTTCAAAAGCTTCATTTGGAATCTGAGCTACCATTACTATTGAGTACTATTTGTAGGGTGAATGGGAGTAGGTAGGTAGCTGGGTATAATGCAAGATATCTCGCTAAATTTGAATTTGAGATAAACAACAGATAATTTTTAGTAGAAGTATGTTCCAAGTGATATTTGAAGTTCAAATTCTATCTGAAATCCTGTATTCTTATGTGCTAAATCTGATGACTCTAAATGGGAGGGAGTGTCAACATCCTGCCTCTTCATGTTACTCTTGCAGGGCTGTCTCAGCAGTTATGCCATATAACTGATGTACCCAAGGTCACCCAAAGCTGCTATGAATGGCAAGCTATGAACATAGTGGCCACGTTAGGACTTGATTGGCATACAGTTAAAATGCCAACCGAAGAAAAATTGGAGAGGAGACTAGCCAATGGCTTGTAGTATGTGGCTCAGTGCCCAGTCAGACCTGGATCAGAATCATTGCTCAGAATCCCACTTCCTGTGTATTCCTAGTCATGGCTCTTTCTGAGAGATCCAGTTTCATCACCATGTGAAGTGGGAATGATAATAATTACCTGTAGTATTTTTTGTGAAGCTCAAATATGGTTATGTTCATAAAATGCTTGGGACGGAGTCTGGCACAGAGTGTCATTGACTGTTACCCAATGACTATTTTCATTAATAATTTTACATAAGCTATTGTGAAGCAGAAACCTAGAATAATGTATTCTGCTCAAAATGTAAAAAGGTTAGCTTTAGTGCTGCTTGTATATTGTGTATTTTTTTTTAAGATTTTATTTATTTATTCATGAGAGACACAGAGAGAGAGGCAGAGACACAGGCAGAGAGAGAAGCAGGCTCCATGCAGGGAGCCCGATGAAGGACTCCATCCCAGGAGCCTGGGATCATGACCTGAGTGAGCCAAATGCAGACGATCAACCACTGAGCGACCCAGGTGCCCTGGTACATTGTGTATTTTGCTCAGCCATCAGATTTTAAATCACATCTATATGCAATAGTTACTGATTTAAGTATTAATAATTTTTTTTCATATCAAAGCACTGTGAATATCTATTTAAAATCTCATTTATGGGATGCCTGGGTGGCTCAGCGGTAGAGAGTCTGCCTTTGGCTCAGGGCATGATCCCGGGGTCGTGGGATCCAGTCCCACATCTGGCTCCTCACGAGGAGCCTGCTTCTCCCACTGCCTATGTCTCTGCCTCTCTCTTCATGTGTGTCTTTCATGAATAAATAAATAAAATCTTTAAAAAAAAGTAAAATCTCATTTATATTTAAGAACAAATGAAATTTAACAAATTAGTAGAATTAACTGTATCCTTTATTCATATACTGATGGCTTCTTTATTAGACTGATAGCTATTACCTTGGTAAGAAACTCTTAGTGTGTCTAAGTGATGCTAATTATATGGAAAGGTAGTATACTGGGTTCAATTTAGTTGTTTCTACTAGTTATTATTGTTGATGATTTTAATTACATATGATATCTATAATCTCAGAAGATTATGAAAGGAACCAATTACAAAGATTTTAGGTACAGACGAAGTTTATTAAACTAAAATTATGTAGTAGCAAGTGTATTTAACCAGATAAATGAGAGTTGCACAAATGTCTAAAATATTTTTCTCAATATTCACTTAAAAAAAAGATTTTATTTATTTATTCATGAGAGACACACACAGAGAGAGAGAGAGAGAGAGAGAGAGAGAGGCAGGGACACAGGCAGGGGGAGAAGCAGGCTCCATGCAGGGAGCCTGACATGGGACTCGATCCTACGTCTCCAGGATCAGACCCTGGGCTGAAGGTGGTGCTAAACTGCTGAGCCACTGGGGCTGCCCAATATTCACTTTTTAAAATAAGATTTTATTTATTTATTCATGAGACACATACACAGAGAGGCAGATTTATAGGCAGCTTCTCCCCATGGGGAGCCTGATGCAAGATTCCATCTGGGGACCCTGGGATCACAACCTGAGCCAAAGGCAGACACTCAACCACTGAGCCACTATTCACTTTTAATTGTCATAATTAAATAACCTTCACATTTCCTTTTGTTGTTCAGAATACAAATAAGTGGGCTAAAATATATTGTTGACTATTTTAACGTAATTTATTTCGCACTGTGGGATTTTAGAATGATCTCACCATTGAAACAATACTGGTGGGAAAACTTTGGAAACTAGCATCTGCATTGACATTTTTCATAAAAATAATTATTCAAATTCCTAAAATACTGTGCAATATTAGAACTCCCTAATTAATAAGGAAAGAATGTCACTTTTCTATCCTATGATCATTTGGCTGAATCCCAACTAATGTTGAGCTTTTGCATTGTCATTCAAAATACCACTTCACAGCTATTTTGTTGCCATTTCACCCTTAGTGCTGTATGGTATTGTCAGAGAAATTATTTAAAAGTATAGAAATTCAAGATGCCTAGAGAGTAAGGAGAGGAATGAATAATTTCAAGACCCAGTAGGATTCTGAAATTTCTGGCAGCTATGATTTCTAAAAGATGCATTGTTTTAATTTTATTTTTTTAGATGCATTGTTTTAATTGGAGATTTTCATTTTAACTGATTTAATAGTAGATTTTTCCCAGTACAATATAAATCCTTAAAGGAGAACAAAATTTTCTACTTTTTTGGGAAAAAAACCCTTAATTGAAATAATGAGCTATTAGATTCATCAGGTTACTTTGTTTCAATGGTAAATTAAAATTTTAATGTAAGTTTTGAGTTTACTTTTACTGTAGAAGTTTTATTTTCAATAGTTCAGGATGCAGTGTACTTGTCTTTAATATAACACAATTAATTACATAGTATTTCTAGAAGAAACTCTCATGAGATTCCTATTTCAGGAAAGGAACCAGAAAAAAAGAAGAACTATTTGCCTAGATTTAACTAAATATATCAGAACATATAAGACAAAAATTTTTTTTTCACCTTCTATTTCTCAGAAAATGTAAGACTGTCCCAGAAAATGTAAGAATGTTCTAGAACAGAGCTTTCTTTAATTTGATAATAGTCAGATTTTGTCTAGTGTTAAAAGGTGTAGTTTCCTTGTACTAGGATCTGCTTATCTAGGGTTCCTGGATAACTAATGGAACATTGCGACAGACTATTAAAATATATTAAAATATATTAAAATATATTTCCTTATGCTAACCTGATGGCTTAATTTTAGTTACATCAACTTTTTATCAAGTTCCTTTAATTCTTTTCAATTGGAATTTTTACCTGCTTTTTTCTGAGTTAACTGAAATGTCACTCCTTCATGAAGATGCATGTAAGGAAATATTTTGCCTAATTTCTAACTTTAATAAGGAGTTAAGAATTGTGATATAAATATCTCTTAACTATCCCACATTCTTAAGATAAAATATTTAGTGAGAATTAACAATGGGTCAAATCCTGTCTTAAGTTTCTAGGAGCACATTAATAAATCACAGCTTCTGCCCTCAAGAGAGCTATGGCTTAGAGGGTAAAAGACAATTAATAGGACCATTAAAATACAGAGCGACATGTGATGTGGTAGTTAGGGGGTGTTCAGAATTCTGTGGAAGCCAGGGCCACCTGTTTCAACCTCAGGGCATCATGGGAGTTTCCCAGAGTAGGCAATTTATAGTCTAATTACTATATAGGAGAAAGGCAACCGGTATTGTGGAGGAATGTTGGGAAAAAAAGCTTCAGTAAAGAACTCTCAAGGTGCCTCAGAAATTTTGTTGCTACATGTGTTTGGAAATGTTAAATTGTGCCTGTGGAGACACAATTCTCCTTAGGTGTCTCCCATTTCTGTGTATCTCGTGAGCAAATGTATTACTGCTATTTTTCTACACTAGCTTTTTGGGGATGTGTATATAGTGAACAGCTTTACAAGATGGGAGATTAAAAAAAAAAAAAAAGATGGGAGATGGTATCTTCTGGAGCTGTGTTTATTGTCTGGTATAATGTTTCCCTCTGGACAAGCCAGTCTGACTTATTGTCCATCATAGGAGACGAGAGGTCCCTAAGGTCAGGGTTTCTCTTCTGTAGTGTAACCCACTAGATGGGTAGGCATTATGTGGCCCTGTTCACATTTCCCTTTGGGAACTCGGGGCTCAGAGAACTGGCTCAAATGCCATTACTCTCACCTTTGCCATTTTTGTGAGTAATAATATTCAGTCAGATGAAAAATTCCTATTTATTCAAGTTTAATAAATATACTCTTATAATGTATTTTTTATAGATTGGAGTGTTTATGGAAAAAGTAATGGGAACTAGTATGAAATAAAAGGGGGCAATTATTGTAATAGTAACAAATTTCTTTCTACCCTGATACTTTTGAAATGAGTTGTCAGATATATTGTTCATAAAGATATCTAACAGAAATGAAAATTATCATGAAAAATATGGCCAAAAGGCATCGTTCATCTACTCATATTTATCATTTACCTTTTCTGTGCCAAGCACAGTTCTAGATACAGAGGATACGAAGTAACTAAAAAACAAAATCCTTGCTTATGGGGAGCCATGTTCTCAGGGAGGAAGAAAGATAATAATCAAGTAGACAGATAATTGTATAATACATCCAGCAGTGATTAATGTTATGAATAAAAATAAAACATGTTTAGTATATAGAGAATAAAAGCACGAAGTACCATTTTTATAGTATAGCCAGAGAGAGCCAACATGGTAAGTAACATTTGAGATGAGAACTTAAGAATGTGACAGAGCAAGTTCTGTAGCATTCCAAGGAAGAAGGTTCTAGGCTGAGGCAAGAGCAAGTGTAAATGCCTAAGGCAGGAGCTTGCTGGGTGCATTTGAGGAACAATGAGAAGGCCAGGAAAACTGCAGGGACACAGTTGTAAAAAAAGAGAGAGTTGTAAAAAAAGAGAGAGTTGTAAAAAAAAAAGTGATCAGAGAGTACAATGTGAAATCATGGAAACCTCCTGGACTTTGAATTTCACCCTGAGTTAAAATCTTGGCTCTGTCACTTACTAGCAGTTGTAGGTGAGAAGCTCTTGGTTCCATGAGGTAAGACGAGTTCCAGTGCATCTGGAGAGGTTGGCCAGAGGAAAGCATTGAAGGATGTCTGCTCTAATAAGGAGAAAGCCCCAAAAGACAATATTAGGGTTCGGGTAGGCTGGTATAGATCCTGGTAGGCTGATAGATTGGGCGGTGGAAGCCTTAAAAGTTATATTTTGATTAATTGTAGGGTTTTTTTGAAATAAAACAAGCAGGCATCCCCCAAAGGAGAGAGGAGAGGGGAGGATGTATCGGATGTTTTAGGATTAAGGAGAGCAATGCCATTGGAGGATAGGAGACTGATGACCAAGGAAATATGATAGGATATGTCGAATTCTAGAAAACATCACCAGACAACCTGTAAGCAAATATTAAACATAATAAGTATTATTATAATTTTATTACTATATGTAATATTATTATTATATAAATAAAATAGATATTAAAACTTTCTCTGGTGAAGGAGTATACCACCTTAATAGAGACTTAGCATTCTTGCAGAAAGGAGAGGTCAGAAGTGTAATAGTGATAGACCTTTGTTTGGCAAGCTGAAGTTGTTTAAGGTCTTTAAAGATAGGGAACTAATTGGGTTTAAACAAGGTTAATGATATAATAGTTTAGAATTGGTGGACATAGGGAAACAAGGGTCATGATGCAAAATCTTGATAAATAAACCCTGCTAAGCGACTGGCTTCTCAGATAAGCAGTTTCTTGCTTCCAATAAATTGATCTGTGGGAATTTCCAGAAACAAATGCTGAAGTTATAGGTTTATTTAGCCTTATTTTTCCTTGGCATATATCTTGAAGCAAACAAGTTAAGTCATGTTGACATAGGGGACATAGAGTCTTATCTCAGTTATAGTGACACAGATGGTCTCCATTCCCCACTTTTATTTGTCAATCTTGAGCCCAAGCTGGGAAATAGGTAGATCATTATCATATGGGGAAACAATCAATCAGCATCTGTATTACCTTTTGTAGAGTCATGACTGCATAGCAAGTTGCTGCTGCTCAGTCATTTCAACTGCTACGTATGTCAGGTTTTGTTGTTGTTGTTGTTTTTTGTAAGATGATAATTTTTTTCTTAATCACTTGATAGGACAGTGGCAGTACAACAACATTTAAGGTCCTGGAGACACAAATTTGAACCGTGCCATTCAGACAAATACTAGGAGAATAATTATAATCAGAATTTGTAGACTTTTAAGCCTAGGTCCAAGAGTGCCTAACTAAACCAGGAGAACAGATTCCATCCCTAATCTAAAGAACTTGCAGGACCAGATATGGGGGTATTATCCAAATCAATTACTTTCATTGGTTTTTCAGTTCTTTATAATAACATTAAAGGTCTCATAAAAATCCATAGGGATGAACGTACAGCATTTTCCCCCTAAAATGCATATCTACAACCTCAAAAGGCCATTATTCTGTCTAGGGCTGCTCTGTTTTAAATCATCATATTCCCAGCCTCCTGAATTTCTTTGTGATATTGTCTAGCTTCCTCCGCAATCAGTGAACCAAGGCAGGTAGGAGCTTCTCATGTTGCGTGTCTCTTTTAAAGCACGATATGAAAAATCTTAAGGACAGAAGAAAGCTATCTAGAATTTCCACTGAGTGATTATGGTTTTGAACCTCAAATCGAGGCCCAGTTTTTCTGCCTCTTGAATCAAGTGGAATGATATGGAGAAGGCCTGTAATTTTGTAAGATCTAAATTTGGCAAAACATCTAAAATAATTATAAATAGAGATGCCATCCTTGATAAATGTCTCATGTAAAAATGTGTGTTCAAAGATGAATTCTCTGGTTGTAGCTAAGAAAGATCCACTTACAAAAATATTTACGATGGAATATTTACTTGTTTAAATAACAAAAGATTAGAATTGAGAATATCCTATGTTTAGAAGAATTTCCTTTGAGCTTATTGGTTACCCCAGTTCTGTAGAGAGAATGTTTTCTTAATGAAAAGTATTGTGATTACAGAAAAGATTCTACTGACGATATCAACAGTTTCAAATTTTTAATATTCTGTTTTGTTTTGAGGAAGATTGCAGATAATTTTATAAAAATACTAAATCATAAGACAATTAAAAACATGTTCTTTACAGAACTAGCAGTGGTATGGTTGGGGGATAGCTACGCCTAAGAATCCGATTAAAACTATTTGCATATGTACCAGTAATATTTATGCTGTTTGTCATTTTTTAATATTCTAATAGTCAAGATAAAGGAGTTTCCTCCTTTCTGTACATTTGTATATGTTATCTCTACTTTTTTAAGTAGAATTTTAATTTTCAAAAGTTTTTAAATAGAATAATTTTTATGTCTAATTGTATAATAAAACCAAATTTTCAGCAGGAAATTAATATTTATATCAGTTCCATTATTTTAGAGACTTATATTCACTCTTAGAATTGTTTTAGTTTGAACTGTGGGTTGTATGGTCTCTCAAGTTTATGGGCCAAATAAAAGGGAAGTGGTAGGACACAGATTTAAAGAGGGATGCAAGAGCCGAATTTTGAAGCCCACCGAGGAGGAGAGTAAGGAGTTTGGATTCTACGGAAGAGAGAGGCTAGGGAAGGGTTATTACTCTGAGACCTTCAAAGGGCAGGAAATTGAGCTAAAATTGAATTTACTCTGAATTTTGAATTTCTGTTAACACAATAAGGATCTATTTTGAACAGAAGGATAATAGTGATAATCATGAGACACTTCCCAGTTTTAATTGGTTATAGCACTCACATGCTTTTTAGTAAGAATAAGCTTTTCCTAAAAGCTTCCTGAACACTATAAGTTCTCTTTATCCCAGTGTTGAACTGCCAACACCTTTTCATAATTTTAATCCTATACTACGGCTTCGCAGTCTGGCAAAGAGCTGCTGTATACTTAGTCAAAATGTGGTGTTCACACCTCACTTTAGTTCACCATTATCCTTCCTTTCCCAATTTGGTTTACTGGTTTAAGGCATTTGAAAATTCTTTTTCTTTATTCTTTCTCAGAAAAACCCTTCTCCCTCAGGTGCTTCCCTTTTTATCTTTCTTCAGTTCTAGTAGGGCTCTGACATCAATGTGGTGTTCATTCTTGTCCAGCAATATCTCAGTCTTTTTGCTTAATGTCTTTTCCACGGGATTGAACTATAAGAAATTACCAATTTTTGAGCTACAAAGATAACAATTTCATATATTTTAGCCTATTGCTTCTCCTGCTTCTTACTCTCCTCGTCATTGATACCTAGATCACTGATCTCTTTTCTCTTCCTTCTTCTTCTCCAGTTAGTTCCCATAGCATCCTCTAGTACAAACCATAACATTTTGGGGGTTTTATAATTGGCTTCATAGTATATTAGATCATTAATAAGATACATATTAATAATATTAATAGAACACTTTGCACATGCCAGATATTTTCTATGGGCTCTGTAGGTATGAACTCATTTACTCTTTCAAACAACTCTATGAAGAAGATGCTGTTATTATCCTCATTTTATAGATAAGGAAACAGTTACTAACTGTTTAAGCAATTTCCCCACAGTCACACAGAAAGTAGATATCCAAGTTGGAAATTTGAACCCGGATACTCTCTACTATTTTACCCTATTGCTTTGTTAATTGATTAAGGTAGAGAGGGGATTGGGAATTAATAGAACATAGGAAAAAATAGAGCAAAACAGTAATGCCAGTGAAGGAGCTAAAAATTGGGCTATTTAGTTTCAATAGGGATGTTTCAAATTCAGACCACCTTCTGGTAAACATGACAATCTTGGAGGAATTTTAAAATGGTGGAGAGCTTTGGAGACCCAGCTTGTGATGTACACTGTGGAGGTTTTGGAAGCATAATATTGGGAAGAGCCCCATCCAGAGATCCCGTTTTTGAAAACTATATGGGAGGGAGTAGGGGTGGGTCCCATCCCTGAGGGACCTAAAGGACTTGGAGAATATTTAGTAATCCAAAGTACCTACCAGGACTCTCCTCCTCAAGATACCGGTGATCCGGAGGACAAGTTCTGAAGTAACAAAGGCTCGTGGAGGAGGGGCTCAAATAGATGGCCTGACTTCCTCACAGACATCTTGCAGAGGAACTGCCACTAATGATCTAGGTTGGATATTTGCTGCTGCAGCAGGCAGTTTTGACATTGTTGTTGCTGATTGCATGCTCATCACAATCAACGAGGATGAGGTTCTGATTGTGGTAATTATAACATTACTAAGAAAATCTTATCGCACTTACAAAATTATCATATTCCAGACATCTCAAATTTATGCAATATGTTGTTAATATGAGATAATGCAAAATTCCAAGGAAACAGTAATACTGCTACTAGAGAATTAATTGTGTTTATTTATAGGGTATGCTAGGAAACATTTTTGACATGAATGCTGACTCTCTGAATATGAGTAAATTGAATAGATGTAATAACTAATTGTATAAAAGTTTAATTTCTGGCCTAATGGCATGAAAATCAATTGTAATTTTTTGAATATATTTTTAGCTCATATATCACTGTAACCAATAAAAGTAAGATAAAAGGTACTCAAAGAGACTTTTCCTTATGATCTAATTTGATTTAAAAATTTGCAACAAGAAAATATTCCAATTTTAGCCTGTAGGAGCTTAAAATCTTGGCAATGATAGCTTGGTCTAACAAATAATATCAACCTATGAGTTTTTCCTATTTGAGGAGGATCAAGAGAAGGTAAATCTTTAAGGTACATAGAGTCCTAAATTCCTTAGAAATCTCGAGGACTTTTACAGGAAAAGTTTATTCATTGACTTTAGGTCACATTTTTCCCCATTGTCTAAGACAAGTCATATATACAATACTTGTGTTAAAATCTGCTGTTCTGATACTTTTGTATGTATTATGTCTATGACATAGAATATATGATAGGATGACTGTATATCATTGGCTAATAAGTATTATTATTATTATTATTATTATTATTATTACAGCTTATAAATTTTCATTAGTATGATTTAAAGTGTTTCAGAAAAACCTTTTTTTGACTAATGACTAATCCTGGCAAGGGTTGACAGGTCTAGGAAACTGTGTGGACAGCAATATTTTACTGCAAGTAAGTGAGTTAATTAAAAAATAAACAAATTAAATCTCTGTCCTTGGAGATTGAAAGAATATGAGATGCCACTTTTCACCTATTGGACTGGTAGAGTCTAAAACTTTTAATAACTAGTATTGGTAGGGATATAGTAGGTAAAAATTCAGTTTTACATACTGTTGGTATAAACACAAGCAGACTAATATTATACAACTTGTTAGGCTTCTGGCAATGGATGGATCACTTAGGAATGTTTTGGCTGAAAGTAACAGAAAATCAGAGTGGCTTATACAAATAAGGTTTATTTTTCCTTACATGTCAAGAAATATTAAGTTAATTGCTGGGTCAGAGGTTAATGATATCAGTGCCAGCTCTTCTGTGATTTCTCTTTGCCTGTATCTCATACCTGTCATCTCATGGTCCCAAAATGAGTGTTGTTGATTCAGAAAGCTTTTCTGATGCCAAAACAGAGAAAAAGTGAAAGAGAGAAGGGCTATGCCAGCTTTGAAGAAAACAAAGGGATCTTCAGGTGTTCCTCCAGAAACTTTTGCTCATGTTTCAAAGACCAAATAGAGTTCTAAAGCCCTTCCTAGATTCAAAGGAAATTTGGAAAACAAATATTTTACTTCCAGTGAAGATTTTAGTGAGAAATGGTAAAGGAGGAGTAGGTTGAATATGGCTTTGTGATAGCCAGTTAACAGTGTCTGCCAAAGATAAAAGCAAGAAGTATATTCCTTCTAATCCAGCAATTCCACATTAATGAATGTATCCTTCAGATATATTACCAAGGAAATAGTATAGGCTATGTGATGGAAATTTTTCTAGTGTTTCAGAAGTTCATAAAGCTCCAAATTTGAAGACAGTAGATAATAACTACTTCAAAGCAAACTGCCCCTCCCCTACATATGCATTTATCAACAGAATTTGAAAACTTAAATTGGTCCTCTGACTCTTGCTGTAGACAACTTTTCCTTTCCATCCAGGGTAAGAGGGCATGACAAGATCTGCTTGTAGTGATCAGAATGACATTCAAATTATAAGAGACTGAGATCACATTTCCTAGCAGGGATGCTTGCTGAGCTGCAGGCATTTTGTAGGCCCATCCTGCTTCTTATAGTAAAAAAATTGGGGAAGCTAATAATTCAAGACTTGTAGTATTTGGGCCCACAAGTGGTTGTAAAAGAGGTCATGAACATAGAAACCATTATGTCCTTTATGCCTGGAGAATTCTTAAATCTGGAAGTTGGCTGATGGTAGGGAAGGCTTACCATCCTTTCTTCTTATTTTCAGTGTTGAACGTATTGAACTAGACTTGCACTATCCAATATGGTACCCATATTGGATAGGCTTTTACTTAGCTGTGGGCTGCAAATGTCGGGGGCTGGAGAGACAGGGGATGGGGCTGATGGAGTAGGCAACCACAAAGGTTAGCCAGAGACTGTACCACTCTACCTTGGAATTGTGCAAACTAGAGATGCCTGTGGGGGTCTTCCAGAAAAATCCACATTTGAGTAACTGCCATGCTGAGGATCCTGATGGTGGATTACAATAGCACTAATCATTTCAGAGATGGCTTCCCCTTTTCTCTAACTCTTCTCCTAGATCTTAGGATTTCAGAAAAGAAAAAGAATTTTTCTTTTTTAAAAAAAGATTTTATTTACTCATGAGAGTCACAGAGAGAGAGGCAGAGATACAGGCAGAGAGAAGCAGGTTTCCTGCAAGGAGCTTGATGAGGGACTTGATCCTGGACCTGGGATCACACCCTGAACCAAAGGCAGATGCTTAACCACTTAGCCACCCAGGTATCCCAGAAAAAGAAACTTTTAAATAGCTTAGTCAAGGGTGGCTCAGTGGTTGAGCATCTGCCTTCAGCCTAGGGTGTGATTCCCCAAGGGCTGGGATCAAGTCCCACATCAGGCTCCCCTCGAGGAGCCTGCTTCTCCTTCTGTCTATGTCTCTGCCTCTCTCTCTGTGTCTGTCATGAACAAATAAATAAAATCTTAAAAAAAAAAGCTTAATCAGTTGGGAATATAAAAGAAAAAAAGTGAAAGAATAGATGATGTTCCCTTTCTGTACTTGCTAAGTCATAGTTTAGGCCTTGAATTGATTGTGAAATCAAATTTTCTACTTAAACTGTGAGATTTTTTTAATGCCTGAAAACAGTAGTGAAATGGAATGATAGGAGGAAGCTAAGGGATCTGCCTGAGGTATCCTCAAGGAGATAAATGTGAGAGACATTAGAGCAGTGATTATTAAATTTTAATATGCATCAGAAGCACTTGGAGGGCTTGTTAAAACACAAATTGCAGATTTCATTTGCAGAGTTTCTGATTTGGTAGGTCTGAGCGGATCTCTGGGACTTAAGAATTTGCATTTTCAAATTTCCAGTGATATTTATACTAATGCTGATAGTTGAGGGACCATACTTTTAGAATCATTTTTAAAGGCAGTGGTAAAACAAGAGCAACAACAACAAAAACAAAAATAAATCTTTTTTTTTTTTGCATCTGTTAATTTCAGTGTTTAATAAACTATAGATAAAGTTAGGGGTGTAAAGAAATGTTTATTGCAGCTTTATTTGTAGGAGCAAAAAAAATATGGGACTGAATAAATTCTAGTATATTCCTAAAATGAAATACTATATAGTTATTGTAATTACAGAGATATGTATCTAATATGTATTTTCAAATTATAAAGATCAAGTATTTCAGCAATGTTCAGTTTTGGGGGGAATAAATAATACATGCTTGCATGGAATTAAAATCCAGTGTAAGAATACAGAGGACTCTCTATTAACAGTGATTTGAATCTTTGAGGTCAGATGGTAGAGAGTAGGTACAGGGAAGTTGACTTTGACCTATATATTCTTCTGGTATTCTGATCCAAAGTTTGTATCAAAGAAAGAATAGTAGTAGTTCTATAGGACCAGTGCCTTTGCATATGGTAACCCATTCAAGCTTAATGCTTTTTTTTTTTTTTTTTTTTTTTTGGTCTGAAGAATAGACTGATCAAGTATATAATCTCCTTCATAAATTTTTTTTTCAGGTTAATCTTTGCTCAGTGACCTCACTATTGTAGGCTAAATTGTGTCCCTCTCAAATTTACATGTTGAAATTTTAACTCTTAGAATATGACTGTATATGGAGGTGGAGCCTTTATAGAGGTAATTAAGGTAAAATAAATTCATATGGGTGGGCTCTAATACACTCTATACTAGTGTCCCTATTTGGGGAGGAGATTAGGACCCCAACATGTGCACACTCAAAAGAAACCATGTGAGGATGAGGACACAATGGGGAGCTAGCCGTCTATGAGCCAACGAGAGAGGACTCAAGAAACTAAACCTACTGAACCTTAATCTTGGACTTCTAGATTTTAGAACTGTGAAAAAAAGGGACACCTGGGTGGCTCAGTGCTTGAGTGTCTGCCATCGGCTCAGGGCATGATCCCGGGATCGAGTTCCACATCGGGCTCCTTGCAGAGAGTTTGCTTCTCCCTCTGCCTGTGTCTCTGCCTCTCTCTCTCTCTTTCTCTCTCTCTCTCTGAGTCTCTCATGAATAAATAAAATCTTTTAAAAAATTTCTAAAAAACGGTGAAAAAAAATTTCTACTGTTTAAGCTAGCCAGTCTACGGTACTTTGTTATGCAGTCTCAGAAAATTAATATACCCATAGTACTTTGTTTATTCCACTCCTAAATCATTTGCCACATCATATTTTAATGTGTTTATATTTTTCATTTTCCGCTGGAGTATAACCCCTTTGTACTGGTATTCTACTGCTGTCATAACAAATTATTACAAAGTTAGTGGCTTAAAACAATACTAGGTTACTATTGTAGAGTTGTTCTATAGATCAGAGATCCAGTGCTGTTCTATCTGAGTTAAAATCAAGGTGCTGGCATATTTCTGAAGGCTCTACAGGAAAATCTCTTTCCTTGCTCATTCAAGTATTGGCAGAATTGAGTTCCGTGTGGTTGTAGGACTGAGGTCTCTTTGCTGGCTGTCAGCTAGACGCTGTCCTTGGTCCTAAAGTCCCCCTACATCTCAGAACTAGCCCGAGAGTGGTGAGTCCTTTTTATTGCCATTTCTAAGATGACTGGTAATCTCATTCTCTCTAACTGCAGGTAAAATGTTCTTTTCTTTTGAAGGTTCATGGGATTAGGTTGGGTCCACCCAGATCATCCAGGATTAAATCCTCATCTCAAGGTCTGTAACCTTAATCTTATTTGCCAAGTCCTTTTGCCATGTTAACATATTCACAGGTTATGGGGAGTAGAAATCTAAGAACATATTTCATTCATTTTTTGCAACCTTAGCTTTTAGAAAGGCTTGGCAACATGGTTTATGTGTTTATTTGTTTTTGACAAGTATGTTTTAAACTAAACTTCCTAACTTGAACATGTGAAGGAAAGCCAGAATAAACAAAGAGAGGATGAGATTGAAAGAGCGAGGTAAACAGGGTGAAACAAAGGAAAACCAGAGGAAAGGAAAAACATATCTCTCACAGAATTTCACACAATTCAGTAGAAGTCCTAGTATAATGTCCAGTATGTAAAAGTTAGCTGCCTATGACATTAGAGCAGACATATAAAAGGTATTTAATAATTTTTAACAAATCTGAATCACAATTGTTATGAATTTAGCTATTAATTGGCTCACCAATGACTAACCTAGAGAGGTAATTACAGTCAATCTCAGTAAATTGTATTAATAGCATGGTTGGAAATGATTGCTTTGGCTAGATAATTATTCTTATTATATCGTAAACAGTATGATCCTCCTTAATTTTTAAAGTACTAGAATAAAATAAAATACTCTTGAAAATAATTTAATTTGTTTATGATTAAGTAAACCAAAAATCTTGAAGTGAGTCATATTGGTATCATAAATAACTTTCAGGGTAATGTCACCAACTAGGAAGATCTTTTGACACAACGCCAGAGAAATAGGAATCTACTGTATTCTTTTTTAGAAAAAGTGACTCATTCCACAAATGCCATTTAACCTTGGAGATGCCCATAGTAATTTCTAGATTTAGGTTTCATCTCCCTAGAAAAAAATTTAGGGGGTAAATGGAATTTGTTATATATTACTTTCAAAGCATACTGATGAGAAGTTAATCTGTTTTAGCCATCTCAGTTGGGTTTTATGGGGATATCCTTGAATAAATGCAAAGGACTTACTCAGCAGCAGATAATTATCAGAGTGGGATGGTTCATAGAACATCTGAGAAAACATGATGTCCTTGATGAAAGCATTGCAGGATTTCTCAGCAAGATAGGAATTATGGTCATAAAGTTGCTTTTTTGACAGTTTTAGATTTTCGTTAACTAAATGCTAATAGATCTCTTAGTAGGGGTGTTGTAAGTACATAGGTTTTTCTGCCAACTGTATTCATAGAGGAGGATCTAACAACTCTCACTTTAAAGTACTGTAGCTATATATTTATGGGCAAGCTTTTTAATTACTTTTTTTTTTTTTAAATCTGAGAGATACAGCATTAAGTTCTTTAGGCTAATATTCCAATTCCAAACACATCACGTCAGTATACCTGAAGTGCTTTGCTGCTATGGTAACCCACAACGCTGAAGTGCGCAGGTGCTAGATAGCAGGCTCTATTTCTCACTTGGTGTACAGGAGGAAGCTCTGTGCAGCCTCCAAGGAGTATATGTGGTGGGGGGGCTGCACCGGAGGTGGGAATGCAAGGATGCATCGTCTGACTTAGAACTTCCTCAGCCTTCTCCCTCCAAATTGACACCAGCTGATAAGAAACATTTTTCTCAATGCCACAAAGATGGATCCCAATTATGTGTGATAAATTGAGTTCAGAGCCAGAAAAAATGAAATTCACTGGTAATCAAAAACACTAATTTGATGACAAGGGTCAATTTCCCCTCCCAACAATATTTAACAGATTTGCTGCAAAGAAACTAAGTGGAGTTCTTTTCTTGACTCACCATCACTTCTCCACTTCTCCCCCCCTCCTTTCTTTTCTGGTTTCTGCCAGAAGTACCAAAGAAAATGAGGGATAATCCACAAGCTAAGTAATTAACTTCTGAATGGCCTACTTGAGAACAGATAAATAAACTGTCTCCAACAGAAGATATGTTCACCGCACAGTATTTTGTTTGATTGGTATTATTTTCTGGCCATGAACTTGGGTCTTTGTATTACACATTCTGTGCTCATCAGTTGGCAAGTGTGTGTGTGTGTGTGTGTGTGTGTCCAAGTGAGGAGCTTCCGTTGACTAGTGCATAATATGACATGGTAATGCTACAGCTCCTGATGACTAGCATTTATAGCATTTCTTTGCTTCTCCGTTTTTAGGGGGATGAGGCATCTTTTGTATTTTTATGTTATCAAAGAACAAATAGAATTGGGGCTTTATATTGCAATTTTGTTGCCGATTTTATGTGTCATGTCTATTAGGGTTTCTACGGTGCCAGTCTAACCTCTCTGTGAGTTCAGGGCCTCACACTGAGTAATATCCTCCTGCATCTTTCTGATGTTATATTTAATGCTAGATAGAACAAATAAGTAATAAGCTCAGTGACATACACAGACTGGCTGAGAATAGTTCTTACTTTATTCTTTTTCCAATTCTCTTAAAAACTGTTAGATATTTATTATCATTTCCAGAGGTGTCATTTTTATAACTGCAAAATAAAGGCTCACATGTAAACTCTATAGTTCTTAGGGAAATCTTGATAACCTGTTTTTGTCAATGCATCTCTGGAAAGTTAAACTACTACTTTAGAACTGATTTGTCCTTAAGAAGTAGAATTTTATTTATAAGACTTCTGCTTGTAACAGTGATCTGTCTGTACTCTGAAATAGATGCTACATGGGTGGAAAACGTTACCATGTTTCTATGATGCACCAGCATTTAAAGACAAAACAAAACTTGATTTGCTCAGATTTTCCAGATGCTCCTTCTTTTCACAAATATTTATTGATTGGTGTGTGTGAAAATTAACCATACATAAACCCTGTCCACAAAGAAATAAGATATGAGGGTCATAGGCCATGTACATTAATAACTAACAAATTATCACACCGAAAGTGGAAATAAAAACAAAACCCAAAACAGAAGAGGGTATAGACAAAATGCTATGGACATTTAGAGGAATAAGGGATTATTAGAGATTAGAGGAGATTTTTATGGAAGAGATTAGTTCATCAAATATTTATTAATGTCTACTCTATGCCAAGGAAGACAGATAAGAGTTCTTCATTTTACAGTTTGTTGGGAGCTAGCAGTTGAGTTGGGCTCTGAAAATCCAGTAAGACCTAGAAGCATAAAGATAAAAGACAAGATAGTTGCTTGTCTTACACTTTGCTTTTTAAAATCTATCATCCACCTATCTACCTGCTATTGTGTTTAGAGTTGGACTGCCTGGATCAGGATGATTTTGTGAATATTTTTTTAAGAATACTGGCTTGAAATGAGAAATGGCCAAGCCACTCTAGTCTCTCGTCACACACTTGGTTGTGTGACCCATCTTTGCTCGAGTCATAGCAATATTAGGAAAGCCCTTAGACTCCAAGCATTTGTTGCTTAATTTATAACTCCTGGGGGAATGCTTGATCTGTAGGGTTCTCTTCTGTCCTGCATATGCTGAGAGGACATATGTTGTGGAGTCTGGGACTACTTGCCTGCTACCTTGTCTTTCTGCTAAAAGACATCAGTATTTTAGTAGGGGAAGATATATTTCTGTCACTCAAATCTTAATCTAAAATATATGCCGCCATGATAAAAGAAATATGAGTAAGGGCTTTACGCAGTTAAGTCAATGCTATTAGTATTTGTTTTAGTCACATTTGGTGAAATTGACTTTTGTCAAGGGGTGACCTACTTAAAATATTAGTTCTCTGGGGAAATGAAGTTCCAAACAAGCAGGTTATAAGCAGTCTTTTGGAAAAAACATTCACAAATGGTGGGCTGCATGTATTTGTCAAGAAAATCTTCAGTTCTGATCAACTTACTTGTATGGTGTTTTGCTCAGAATAAAGAATGTACCTTGAACAGTAGTGGAATATCTAAATATAAACCATGAGCATCTTCTTTCAGCCCTGCCAGAAACTTGTATTCAGTAGGTAAGGAAGACATGACATTTATTTATTGTGATAGTTGTTTTAGCAACCTCAAGGTTGATGTAGCACTGGTGGTTTTTTTTTTTTCTTTCCTCTAAGTATGACTCAATATATTTCTTTCTTGAGGCTCACACGGAACTATACGAGATGAATAATACATGTCAGAGGTGTTTATAATTTCTTCCTTTAGGAAAATTACTTTCATCAATTATTAAAAGCTGATAATCAATGTTGATTATCTGAGAATGGGCTAAGAAAATTAGAACCTTGGTAGATACATATGCAATTAATGTATTGAGGGAGATTAGTACAAATTAAAGAGGAAGTTAAAGGATTTTAAAAAGGCTTGGGGCTTATCTATAATTTTAGTAAGCCTTTGATGTTTGAGATAGGGATGCTGTAAGAGCAGGCTGTGGGACAGATATGAATAGTTGGAGCTAGACTATTCATAAGTAGCAAGTTGAGCTATGGTAGCCAGAATTGTTAACCAGGCCAGAAAGGATACATAATCAGTAGCATCATGAACTATATAGGGATGTGGCCGTGTTCATGTTTGTAGAGGGTCAAGAAGTTTAAGGCTAATATTGAGGGGAAAATGGCCCAAAGAGAAAGGATTTAACATTGAGTCCTTGTGGGGCAAACAAGAAAGATAGGAGATTGAGGGAAACTACATCCGACATAAGGTTTTGTTACACGTGAATGTTGAATCAGGTCAACAAGACGATGTTGCAAGAACACAGAAGCAGCAGGAATCATATAATAAGAGCTGGTATAGGAAAATCAAATTACTAGTAAGGACTAGTGCCTTAGGAATAAATATATATGTAAGGGTGGTAAACACAGTATAGGTTATATGGTGAGCAGTCAACAAATAATATTTAGAATTGAATCTGAAATTGAGAAGGATTCCAACAATTCGTAGTGGCCAACTAGCAAGGACTACTGTCGTATTAAATAAAAGTACAATGAGATAATACGATCATATAAATATCATATATGATATTATTGAGGGGTCTGGAAAGACACTTCATTTCTACTCACAACTACCTAGATATAGATGACTTAGAATATCTTGAGACTGGTTTGGTATTAAACTGCTTTTGGAGGGCCACATAATAAATTAAGTTTATTTGTGACAAGTTATTATGTAATATTGCATATGAAAATATTTTCCCCATATCTGTTTTTTTTTTCGCCCCAAACTTATTCCTTTTAGAGTTTTCAGTCTCCTTCAAAGAACTCTATAAGTATTGAAAATCAGATCATTCTAAAATAGATACGCAGAACCATTCATTCATCCATTCATTCACTCAGCAATTATTTATTAAATGTCTTTTAGGTATCAGACATTATAAAACTTGTTGTCAGAGAGGGAGCCTAAAACTTAGAAAAATTAGGCAGTACATCCTGAGAGCTCTGGAAGCATCTAAGAAGCAACCAATCTTCCCTGGAGGAGACACTTCATATATAAATTATAAGTTGCAGGGTAAAGATGGTGGGAAACAGCTTCCAGGGCAGGAAAATTAGATTCCCAAAGACATGGAGATGTGTTTGAGGAAAAGGTGAGAAAAAAAATGATGTGGCTAGAGCACAGCCTTTACGAAGATGAGATTCATTGGCATTGATTGGAAAGCCTCTGAGATGTTAAGCTTAGAAAGTTGGGTCTCATTCTTTTCCATCTTTCAAACCCACAGTAGGCTTGAACGACATAGGTGACTAGATCTGAATTATGTTCTAGAGTGTTAACTCCAGCAGCAGTTGGAAGATAAATTGGTGGGAGGAAAGACTCAGTTTTGATGGGAGAAAACAGAGACAGTTACTGCAGTTTTCCAAGTAAGAGAAAAATGCTTGAATAGAAGGGCACTGAGATAAAAAAAGAGAAACTGGATTCAAAAATACTTTTTAAATAAAATTGGGTGGGATTCGTGTCTGGTTGGATAAGGGAGATGAAGGAGAAGAAGTAATTGAGAATGACTTGGAAGTATTTAGTCGGAAAAATTCAATGGTGATGAAAATGAAGATTAAGAATAGAATAGGCTGTTCAAGGTGGGAGGCAGAGAACATTCTGGATTAGCCATGCTAGACCATTGCTTAGATAGAAAAACATTTTTATCCAACTGGCATCCAAACAGGAACTAACGCTGGCAGGGTATTGCTTGGTAAGCCAGACTTAAACGTAAAATAGAAATCACACATAAGAGATATGTTCAACTACTTATGCTTTGGCACGAGTGGCAAGCAACTTTCTTATGCGGTGGTATGAGCAATGGCAGCATTTCTTGTTTCCATATTTTTCCTTTAATGTTTTCCCATGCATGGCAAGTTTTCCATATGCTCTGCTGGGTAGATTCTTGTTGCCATATGGCAGCATGTAATAGCAGAAAAAAATCATAAAGAAGACGTTTCTAATTGTCTGAAGGGATTGCTCCTGGAAAATCATAATTTCATGCTGGGTTGCAGGACTATTCATAGTAGATAGAATGTCTGGGTTAAGAAGTTGGCCAGTGCAGGAGCCATTAAAGTATGGATGCTAAGGATCTAGTAAGTTTCCTGTATTTCTTACAAAAAACAGACACATTTAACCCAAAATCAAAGCAAAATTGATCGCAGCTTGCTACTCTTGAATAATTTTACTCTTGCCATAGGGGAAAGGTAGAAAAAGAGGTGAGGTGGCTGCTTTTGCTGATTTATGCCTTGTAGAATTAACCATCTGTCCTTTCTCAGTTCAGCTCAGCTAACATTTTTTAATGGATATCTAGGTATTTGGAATCTTAAAAGATGAATGGCCTTAGAACACTGCGAGTAGCATGGTGATTGTGATATCAGAACCAGGCTTTTTGTCTGAAGCCTGGTTTAGTGGCTGGGTAGTCTCAGATGGATCACTTCACCTTTTTGAGCTTCAGTATCCCCATCTCTAAAATGGAGATATAACCTCTACCTTACAGAACTATCAAGAACATTAGAAATAATAGACATAAATGCCTATGGCACTGCCTGTCCCAGGAAATGGTAGTCACTGTTATGTTGGCTTTTACCTCTGCACCTGCACCACCAAGACTGGCAATTAGCTTTAGTGGTAGACGACTTCCAGCTATATTTAGATTTTATTGTTTCATTTTGTATGTATTGAGCAAATACATTTAATGTAAATTGAGAAAGATCCAGGGTGCTATTTTCATTATACTTCAGATCTATGTGATGTTTTATTCACTAGTGCTTATGCTAAAACTAAGTAGTTTAAAACATGACATTCTGTGATCATTCAAAATATGCTTCTTATCCTTCAAAGTGATATGATTAGAAAGATCACATAGCGGTAAGTTTTGTTTTATTAAACACAGAAGAGATGAAAGGCTACAGGGAGATACTGACCTACTTTTAAAAATGAACGTGCAGGTTCTAAATGAAATTAATTCACCAAAATTGATGATAGATGTTTAGCTATAGAACACTGGCAGGGAACGTGGATGTTTCACTTATTATTAATACTTTTGAAGAACAGATTGACATCACCAAGTTTTGTTTTATTTTCACTGAGATAATGCTGGTTACAGGCAACCGTAGAGATCTCAATAGCATTCAACAATAAACTTTTTTTTTTTTTTTTTCTCACTCATGAGTCTTCGGATCAATTGCTATTCGGTTGATGTTGGCTGGGCTCCTCTGTGCTTGAGCTAGTGTAGGCTGGGCTTCTGGCTTTGGTTTGGATTCATGCTACCCCACATCCTCTACTCTTTGGGTCAGGCTGAAGGGGAAATGGCTACATGGGCACATTTTTCTGATAGAGGCTGAAAATTCCAGGAGGCTAAGCTAAATTAAACAACCACCTGTATAGCCTTTCATAGCATGTGGTGTGTACATTTCCACTTACATTCTAAGTGCGAATTCCATTCTCATCTGCCAGGGCAGATCAAATACCTAAGCCAAGTGTTAGGAGAGGTGGGGACATGTGTGCCATGTCTAAGGGAGGTACCGCATAAATCACATGCAAAAGGAATGGCTGTAACTGCATTAGGAGACCGTACTAGAGATTTGCGAACAATGACCCAGTAGACCACAGTGTCATACTGATTGAATAAAAAATAATGTTGACTCAAACACACAGTGAATGAAATGAGCTTTATGTTACTCTTTTTAGAGAAGACTAACATGGACACATTTAATAATTCCTTTCCTTTCGTATAATGATTATATTGTTCTTATTTCATGTAACAGATATTTACTGAAGACCCTCTTCCAGGACCGTTTCATAAGCTACTGCCAGTTGTGTTCTAAGTTGTTGTGTGAACGGAGCCCCTGGACACGATGCCACACAACTGCCCCACCTCATGATGTTAGATATTGTACAAAGAACAGAGGGAAGACACACCTAGAATCCTACAGATGCAATTCCTGGGCATACGGCACTAGCATTAGAATCCAGGGCTCATAGTTGAAATGTTTTTAAGAGACCACCTGATGGCAACAGAGATGGGAAAGCAGATTGGTTACGGTGCACTACGTGTGATACACTGTATTATGATCAAGAACAACACTGAAGTCTGCCTACTAGATGTTTTTGAAAACATTGACCTGCACCAAACATTCCCATCAAGGACTGGTTTGCCAGACTCATTTCAGGATAAACAGATGAAAAACAATTATGTAAATTGATATGTAGTTCGTTATGATCTGTACTACTGAGAAAATAATTGCGAGAAGAGGAAGTGAATAATATATTCTCACCTCGCCTGAAAAACTTCCTCAGGTGGAAGAAAACAGAAGCAATCCCCCCACCCCCACCCTCATCAGAAAGGAACTTGGAGCTGCGATGCAGGCGGAGTGCTTACAGTGGGAGGAGCGCTTTGATCTCCTTGTGGCAAACCATGCTTTCAGCTTTAAAAACAGCCCCTGTAGTTGCCAACTGATGACCATTATATGTTTCAGTGTATGGCCAGGATATAAAACATTCTGTAGATGGTGTCCATTACCTACAGAGAAAAGGATTACAAGACTGGGACACATAACAGGAGGGAAATTTATTATTTTTTAAAATTAGTAGACTTTTTAAAATTTTTAATTTAGTTTTATTTATTTATTTTCTTAAACTTTTATTTTTTAGAGCAGTTCTAGGATTACAAAAAAATTGAGCCAAAAGTATACAGAAGCCCCATATGGCATCCTCCCCCAGCAGGTTCCCTTATTAACAACTTGCATTAGTGTGTGTACCCTGATAATATTATAATTACATTAGATTATTATTAATTATATATTATTATTTGTTGCAATTGATGAGCCAATTATCAACACATTATTATTAGCTACAGTCCATAGTTTACTCTCTGTGGTGTACATTCTATGGTTTTGACAAATGTTTTATGACATGTATGCACCATTACAGCATCATAGAGCATAGTTTCGCTTTTCTAAATACCCTCTCTACTCTGCCTGTTTATCCTCGGATTCCTCTCCTTGCTTGTGATGTTTTTTTTTACAATATGTCTTTTTGGTCTATTTGAAACTTTGTAGCCTTGGTTTAAGTAACCTATTTAAAAATATTAATGAACGATTTTAATCGTTACAACAATAATGGGATGGAAACCGCCCAAATCAGTACCAATAATTATATCACAGATCAAGACTGGTGTTGGCTAAAGCAAGCAATTAGAAGTATGATACCAAATTACAACCCAAGTAGGCCATTGGTAAGACTCAGAAATAAAAGGTGAGAAGTCAAAGTGCACGGGCACGGCATGAATTTCCAACCAGGGCAGATGCTGGAGAGTTAAACCTATGGGCCCAGAACGCACAAACATGAACCTTTCACACAATGATGAAGGCTGTTGAACCCATAAGTGTTGGGGAAGTTGTATCTCATCTGATAGGGTCTGTGATTCTTGGCTCAAGGAAGACTGGAATGCACCAACACCATCATGGCCTGTGCAAGGGGGGGTTAGAATTGTGGGGTATCTGTGGGAACACAGAGGAAGACACAGAGCAGAATTAAAAAAAAAACAAAAAAGTTCTCAGAAACAGAGCATAATGAAGCATTGGATTTCATTGATGGTTACAGATATCCGGTGAAGCAGGAGATGTTGAGGTCTGAGGCATTATAATTAGGAAACAATGAAAAACTTCCAACTATCAGAATATTTTGCATATTTTTACTTGATAGTATGAATAGGTAATTTTTTTTTTTTTATTGTTAACTGGATTTTATTGTTTAGAGGCAGGCACATCAAAAGTCAACCAAACCAATTCTCAACCTGTTTATTTATCCAGCTTCTGAGTTTCTTTTGGTTATTTCTAGAGCAAATTTATGCTTTGATTTCTTTCAGAATGTATGGAAAAATCTTTCAGTTGATATTGAAGACATGCTATGTTATAAACTACTGAAGAGCAACTACGTGGAATGCAGAGGAACTTAATTTAATCATTTTAGGTTAAGAGAACAGGGGAAGTAACAGCCTTGTGTGCTAACTATGTGATTCCGCTCACTATATTTGGCTTAGTAGAACATATGTGCAGCAGCCCAGCGCAGAATGCATGTATATTGGAATCCCTCCATCTGTCATCCACTTTTGTTGAACAAGTAGCGGGTTGTTGTGTAAAATGCTCTACTCTTACACATCTGACCTCTTGCCAAAACCTATTTATTTTACTTCACAGCATATCAGGAATCTAGCTTTTCTTTTGCATCTCCACAGCCATATTCTTTAGCTGCAGTAATTTCTGGCATAAAGTCTCCAATCACTGAGTGACCTTTAAAAATGCAAATTTTATTCTGTCTCCTGCCTGCTTAAAACACTTTGCTGACTTCTCCTTGCTCTTAGAGTAAAGTGAAGAATCCTTTTCATGGCCTCGGCACCCTGTCTTTACGGTCCCTGACCACCTCACCTTGTCTATCACTTTCTCCCTGTCAGCAGCTCAGGCTGCTCAGGCCACAACACACACTGACTGTCACTCCCCCTAGGGATCTCTCCTCACTCCCTCTCAATCCTTTGCATAGTTATAAGCTACAAAACTCAACTGACTAATTTAAGGAGAAAGAAAAAGACTTAAAAGCTATTAGGAGGCTCACAGAATTATTGGGGTGGTGGGTGGGAGACAATCCTAGAGAACAAAGCTAATGGCCACGAAGCCAGGAACCACATGCCAGTGGTTACTCCAGACTCAGTGCCGTGCAGACACGATGGCCTTCAATGCCAAGCCCCATATGTGGCTCTTCACCCTGCCAAGTCTGTTGCCCAAGCAACTCATTATTGCTTCGTCAGCTGATACCTACAGAAAATATCCCTTCTATTGCCTGTTCTTTTTGTGTCACTCATGTTCAGTTCAGTCTTTCATACTTATGCCTTGAGGGCAGAACCTATGCAAATGTAGCCATACTCTAACTTCAAGGGATGCTGGGAAAATGAATATCTGGAATTTTTAAATTCCTTTTCTCTAGGATGGGCTACCAAAACTCATTAAATGGTAAATTTATTAAACAAAAAGGATCTAGATGTTGTCTGGCCAAATAATAATTATAGTTAATTTTTACTCATTCTTTAGCATTCAGATGAAATAATAACTCTCTCAGGGATCTCTTTGGATCACCCCTTCCTCCCAGTCCAGGTCAAGTCTGTTAGTAATATACTTTTGTGATATCCTTTACTTACTTTCCATAGCATTAGCACTATTCTTATGAAATGACTGTGTACTTCTTTGCTTAATTCTTGATTCTCTTTGCTAGAATAATAACTGCCTATGAAGACAGTTACAAAATCTCAGTGAAACCTTTGTATCTATAGTTTGGCAGATAGTGGGTACCTAATAAATATGTTTTCAATGAATAAATAATATATTGAATGACACACCCCACTTCAGAATGCTTTCTTTTTTTTTTTAAGATTTTATTTATTTATTCATGAGAGACACACAGAGAGAGAGGCAGAGACACAGGCAGAGAGAGGAGCAGGCTCCGTGCAGGGAGCCCGACGTGGGAATCGATCCCGCGTCTCCAGGATCACGCCCTGGGCCAAAGGCAGGCGCTCAACCGCTGAGCCACCCAGGGATCCCCACTAACCAAATTTCTAAACTGCTTTTTCAAACTTTTCCAACACATATTAGGAAGAGCATATTATTATTTAATTTTCTCAAAATGGTTACTTCTCTTAAGTGTACTTTATAAATATGCCTTCCTATATATGTATTAAAATTATATTCCTATTCATTTCTGGGAATAGGGATAGAACATGGTTATATGGTCACATTTAAACTGAATATTGTAGCCAAGTTGAAATATTATTTGTAGCCCAAACCAATTAGGTACCTGCTATAAAAGTCTTTGAGGCAGGGAATTTGTATTACCCAGGGTTTATCTGTACTAAACCTGGGTTTATCAAATCAGAGATTAAAACAGTATGTACACTTTGTTTTTAGCATGCTTTCTGAACAATACTGTGTATTTGAGAGATTTCCTACTTGATGACAATTTATAAGATACCCATTTCCCGTGGTAAAAAAAACTAGAGATGGGAAGTGTAGGGTTGGGAAAAAAAAAAAAAGTTTTCTCTACACTCTTAGGTTTAGTACATGGGCCCTGCAAATGGAAATGACCAAAGAAGTTAACAGGAAAAAGGTTTATGATACATGTACATGGGAGCTCACAAAAAGAAGTGAAAATCCAAAGAATTTATTGCCTATGCTTGAGAGCTTTTATACCATTTTGTACCATTTATATATCATTCATATGCCATTTTAACAAAGGATGATAAATTATGGGAATGTGACAAGACCAAGGAACAGAGGTTTGGGCTTCTAGAAACAGGAAATTATGTGAAGGTAGATATATGAAGAAACTAATGGAGGGGCACCCGGGTGGCTCAGTGGTTGAGCATCTGCCTTCGGCCCAGGACGTGACCCTGGGGTCCCGGGATCGAGTCCCACATCAGGCTCCCTGTATGGAGCCTGCTTCTCCCTCTGCCTCTGTCTGTGTGTCTCTCATGAATAAATAAATAAAATCTTTAAAAAATAAAATAAAAAAAATAAAAATTAATGGAAGATAAGAGTTGCTTAGTAAAGGTTTGTTATGCAGATTCAAGTTGGTGCCAACTCCAGGGGTAAGGGCTGAATTGTTTTTAGTGTTTAAGAGTCACTCTTCTCTTTCTGGTATGGAAGATGGGCGAGACAACACCTTCAGGTTTGAAATATATACCCTGCTTTTAGTCAGAAAAGGAGAGGACAGAGAGTTCCTCTTGTGTTTGCTATTTCTTAATTGCTTTCAATTCATAATAATCTTTATGCCAAAGTGGCATAATCTGAGGTAGTATATTCTGACCCCCTTCAGAGGAAAAACCCTACATATATTAAACAAATATATACAAACAGTTTAGGAAGATTCCAATTGTGCATGCACATAAAAGAGCTTAATACTTTGCATTCATTTCTTACTTGTACTTTTATTATTTTAAAGTTTTCAAGTTTGGACTCAGGTACAATTTTCTTAACCCACATGTTTGAGCTGTGTTACCCAAATCTCATGCCTCTTCTTTAATTCCCCCAAATTATCTTTTCTGCACATCTTTCTCCTAGTCATCCTTTTTTTTTTTTTTTTTTAGGATTCTGAAGAACTTTGCATTACTTTATGGTTGATAACCAGCGCTCTTTTGTGTGGATGAGTTCTTGCAATTCTTTATAGAGAATACATAGGACCATATTTTCATAAAGATTAAAGTGATGAGGATTATGGATCATGTTTCTCAAAATCACTGTCATAATGGTGGGCTCACTTCTTACCAATAGCTAAACAACATGCGTAACAGATAAACTCATTATTATATGGCACCATAAACTTGTAATTATGCAAGTAGGGGAAATATGTCCCAAGCTCTATACAATGTAATTCAGTAAGGGGCTCCAATTATATAGCAAAGGAGCTCACTATTAGAGTTTTCTAGATTTAAAACCAGTATACTAACAATTAAATTGACAATTTTACAAGTATCAATGGGAGGATGAATTTGGGTTTTTAAAAATTCATTCTAATTGCTCTTACTGCTTTCCTATACCTTTATTGAGGTATCATTCTTGGAAAGGGCTCAATTAGTATTTATTGATTCACTCTGTGAAAGGTTCTGGAATACCATACAAGCAAAACATACCCTTCACTATCCTTCATGGAGCTTAAAGTCTATGAGAAATCAGGAATTTTATTGAAGTATTGGCAGGTGTTTATTAAAGAATCACATAGCATACAATTAGAGTTGGGGGCTGGGGTGCTTACTGTCTGTGCAGTTGAAAATTCACATATAATTTTTGACTCCCCAAAAATTGAACTATGAAAAGTCTACTGTTGATCAGAAGCCTTACCAATAACATAAATAGTTGATTAACACATATTTCTTATGTTATATGTATTATATACTGCACTCTTAAAATACAGTAAGCTAGAGAAAAGACAATGTAATTAAGAAAGTCATAAGGAGAAAATACACATACAGCACTATACTTTTTTAAAAAAAACATTTTATTTATTCATTCATGAGAGACACAGAGAGAGAGGCAGAGACACAGGCAGAGGGAGGAGCAGGCTCTATGCAGGGAGCCCGATGCGGGACTCGATCCCAGGACCCCAGGACCACTCCCTGAGCTGAAGACAGATGCTCAACCACTGGGCTACCCAGGCTTCCCTAGTACTATACTATCTTTATAAAAAAACAAAAACAAAAACAACCAATCCATGTATAAATGGACCTGTGCACTTAAACTGTGTTATTCAAGGGTCACCTGTACCATTTACAATTGCACCATAAGAAATTAGCAGTCTGCTGGGAAAGACAAATATGGGGATGATGAGAGCATTTAGCAGGAGCTTGTTATCTAATATAAGATGATCAGGGAAATCTCCCCAGAATGGTGTTAAGGCAGACAAAACTGCATACAAATGTTGGGGTGAGACACGGGGATCAGTGAATGTGACAAGATAGAGGCGCTGGCACTTGACATTGGAAGGTATCTGTGGACTGAATAGAGGCCTGGTGTATGTGTGTGGTCACATGTGTGTGTGCACTGAACAAAGATTCTCTTTTTTTAAATTATTAATAATAAATTTTATTATTATAAATTTATTTAAAAATTTTTTTAAATTTTTAAATTAATAAATTAATTTTTTATTATTAATATTTATTTATTTGAGACAGAGAGAGTACAAGTGGGGCAGAGCAGAGGGAGAGGGAGAAGCAGACTCCCTGCAAAGCAGAGAGCCCTATATAGGGCTTGATCACAGGACTCTGACATCATGACCTGATGCTTAGCCCACTGAGTCACCCAAATGCCTCCTAAAGATTCTCTTCTTGAGCAAACTCTATTCAGGCTTTCTGATATTGAGCTTCCATGTTCATCTTCACATTGTCAAAATTTAGCAAGAATCTTCCTACTTCACTTTAGCCAGGATCTTTTGCCCTCGGTATCTGGTCACTCTTGATATCTGATTGGGTTCCTCACCCTCTGCCATCCTCCAGGTGATATCTGATCACCTTTCAGCAAGATTCCTATTAGGTTGGCTTCACTAGAATTGTCCCTGATTGTGTCTTTCTAGCAATTTTCCATCCTCAGACTCCCCACCCCTGCTCTTTGGCTATATATACCCCCTTTCCTTGTTTTCTTTAGAGTCGAGCCAGCATCCCTCTCCTGCTGCAGAACCCCATTGCAGTGGCCCATCTATCATAATAGTCCCCATGATGAAGTCTGACTTTCTGTCTTAACAAGTGTCATGAATAATTTTCTTGAACAAGTTTATGTATTTCTTTTTGTGCTTCTTCCCCAGCTGTCTACCTTACGTGTGGCTCATCACCAATAGCTTAGAACCATGAGGTAGAAATTTGCGAATTTGTGTGTAAAGTTGGCCTTGAGTTGAGGATAGGCATGGCATAGACCAAGATGAATGAGAGAAAAAGTGAAATATGAATAGCTAGCTGTACCCCAAAGCTGTGCACCAGAGAGTGATCGTATCTTCCATTTGCCTGGTCGTTATTTATGTCTCTTTTAACCAGAGGAAGGGTTCAGCTTTTGTGAAAACTCAACTCCTGGATCCATTAATCCCACCTCTGCCTCTGTTCATCTCTCATACTGTGCTCTCTGCCCAACATGCCCTGCTGGCCCAATTATCAAGCTTGTGCTTTCCTATCAGATAACATTTGAAATATTTTGAATTTAGTATGTTCTTGTTTGTTTTCTGCTTTTTGTTGTTGTCATTTTTGCTTCAAAGCTCATGATTTTCCAGCTATAGTCAGAGGTTGACTCTCCTGATTATTGTCTTTGTACTATATGCTCTAAACTGCCTGGTTCCCTTATATAAATATATATAACCACTTATATTTCGATTTAAATTGTTTGGGATCCACAATCCCTTTGTTATGCATACTGTAAGCTCTCAGAGATAAACTACTATAAGGATTTCATTTGCTTCTTGTGGCTTTGCTTGCCTCAGGGTGCTGCCAAATGTATCCAGGAACATTAGCAATTTGCAGCAGTTCCAAAGCACTATCAGTTATAAGACAAAAACCAAACTGCATTATGATTACACAGAAATTAGAGCAATCAATAGATGTAGCACTTCCCTCCACAATACATATGGCCCAGTAGATTATAAAATAGCTTGTTAGGGTACAACGGTGTACTTGTTATTCTGTATTATTTGTTCACATATGTATGAGCTATGACAAGGTATAATGAAAAGAGAACTGAGTAATGAATTGAATCCTGGTTCTGTATAAGGCAGCCTTATGACCTTGATCGAGATATCCACCTCCTTTAAATATCAGTTTCTCCATATATGAAACGGGTATGATCATACCTGCCCTCTAACAGGGTTATGAGGCAGTTGTGAAACTTCTTTGGAAATGCAAATTTTAGGGTGTGATAATGGCTATTGAACCCAATAAATATGCATAGTAAAGTATGTTTAAATTGCTATTGATGTTGCATACATTTCCTGAAACTGGATGAAATCATCTGTACAAGACGGAAAACTGAAGCTGGCCATGTAGTTTTCTCCTTGGCAGATATTGCTATGTGATACACATTGTCCCATTGGGAAAGCCTCAGAAAATCATACATTCATTTTAGCTTTAGCTGTATGACTGTGTGAGATACCAGGAAAAAGATTAGCTTTCTGCAAGAAATATGCTAAACAATGCATCGAACCCATTAATATACTGAAGCTATCAGACCTAATTTCTGGAATGTTTGATTTGTAGTTGCTAAAATTTACATGATAGTGCAATGAAAATAAAAATAGGCATTTAAGTAAATTTGTTGTTTGCAGAAATTAGCCTTGATTTCATCAAGTTACATTCAAGATCTTCCTCTAGACATTTTGTTTACCAATGAAAAAATAAAAGAGATTAAAAAGTATTTTACAACCATTTGAAAAACAGCAACTTATTATCAAAGATGAGAGGGCTGGTTCTTGGCAGATTCCAAAAGGAATTTTACAAAAATCTATTGGATATGTATGAATAAATTAATTAATCCTCTCATCACTTTAGCGGCGAACCCAAAGTAATAAAATATATGATCCCTGTTTTCTGCATAAGGATACTAAAGTAGAAAGGTTATTACATGCTCTAGGCCATTCTGAGAATCAATGTCTGAGCAGGGAAAAAATAATAACTCTGGCGTTCTGACTCCTGTGAATGAAATAAAGTCATTTAGACTTAGTTTTCTACTTAGAGCTTGTAGCAGTCTATCTTAGATTTACTTCACTGAACACGTTTCTTGTAGTCTTCCCTGCTCAAACCATTTAGTTTCCTCCCAAATAATATTTAACATAGGAAAGCAAATCTCATCCATCTGTGGCATCTCACACATAGTTTGCTTAATATATATCATTGAGTTGAGTTACTAATCGTATAATAGAAAGGGCATCTATCTTAATGAAATCCAAAAAGAGGGCCATGTTCAGTTTGCTGTTTCTCTTTATTTGGTAAGTTGCTGGAAGACTGACTTCCTAAAAGGAACCTGATGACTGTTTCTGTTTTACTTGTATAATACTGTTCTCCTCACACAGGCTGCTTTGATTTGGTTTTAGGTGATGAAGTCTGTGTTTTGGTGCATTATGTAGGTGGATGTCATGCTGCATCTGTTAGATTAGCACCTGGTGTGCCTGGTCCCAGGGTTGGCTGTATTCCTGAAAGGCAGTTGGGGAGTTCATCACACAGCTGCTCTTCACGGATAACAATAGAGGCTGCTCCACTCATTTTGTGCCAACTCACTCAGCGTTTTCGGGAATATTACATTTTTATATGACGTTGTATATACCTATCAGAAAATAAGCTTCAGTGAATTGTGAAAATACATCTGTTACATTTTTATATAACGCTTGGTTCTTAATTGAACGTAGTGAACAGTAGTGTTTCTCCTACCTGGGTTTTATATATCTATATAAATTATATATCTATATCTAGATATAGATATATCTAGATATTGATATAAATATATATTCCAAACACTTAATTTTATTAATTAAGCAATGATACATGACATTAGGCAAATGTTTATTAGTTTATCTAAAAACATATGTTATGAGAGTAGTTTATTTTTTTTATTTTTATTTATTTATTTATTTATTTTTTAAATTTAATTTTATTTTTTTTTATTTATGATAGTCACAGAGAGAGAGAGAGAGAGGCAGAGACACAGGCAGAGGGAGAAGCAGGCTCCATGCACCGGGAGCCCGACGTGGGATTCGATTCCGGGTCTCCAGGATCGCGCCCTGGGCCAAAGGCAGGCGCCAAACTGCTGCGCCACCCAGGGATCCCTAGTTTATTTTTTTTTAAGATTTTATTTATTTATTCATGAGAGACACAGAGAGAGAGAGAAAGAGAGAGAGAGAGAAAGGCAGAGACACAGGCAGAGGGAGAAGCAGGCTCCCTGCAAAAAGCCTGATGTGAGACTCGATCTCGGGTCCTGGGATCACACCCTGAGCCAAAGGCAGACGCTCTACCATTGAGCCACCCAGGTGTCCCAGAGTAGTTTATTTTAACAGGATTTGACATACCAGCTAGTCAGAACCATATTTGTATTATTATAAGCAAGACAAAAAAAAAAGAAAATAAAAAATCAATGCAAATAAATGAAAGCTGGAAATGAAAGCTTACTTGCAGGTCAAATGAGGTGAGGAGAAAAATATTCTATTATGTTTCAGTTCATTAGGTGAACAATCTCTCTATTAGCCCATGGTGAGCTGAATCTGGGCCATCAAAAATAGCTATAGAGAGAAACAGATTGATTCATAAAGGAAGGATAGAAGGGGATTTTCATGACCACACCAAGCGGTTCATTTAGGTCTCAAGAGATGGCAGTTTCATATTTGAGAAAAGATGTGGAAAGAAAAAGGAAGAACAAGAAAAAGAAACCAAACTACTAAAACACCCCATCTCAAACCCTGTGAAAATGAAAGCAAAAAAGAAAACAATGTGAATGGATTTAGACTTAAGAGAAAAATTGGAATATGAACCAAGAGATACCTTTGGGTATTTCCAGATCTGTTAGGGAGAAATATTGTCCAAAGCTATTGTGATCCGGGAACCCAAACAATACATATGGCTTTAAACATCAGTAGGTGATTTTGATCATATGAAAGAGTTAAATTTGGCAGTGGGGAATATAAATAAATAGCAATAAATTTTATTGCTAAAATATATATATTTTAAGTGTGTCTTAAGAAGACACGTTAAAAAGAGTTTTTCATTTGATTGGTTGATTATCTATTATTTTGGCTTCTTCATTAATGGTGGTGGTGTCATAAAGACGCCGTGGTGTCACAGTTTGTCCTCAAGCAAACTAGGCATATTGTAACATGTGATCTTTTAAAACATAATGTATATTATACAAATGGTGTTTAATGTAGAAAACTCAGAATATACAAAGAAATAGAAAAATTTGTTAAGTCTCCAATGTGAGATATGTGATGTTAATATTTTATATACTTCTAAAATTCCATCTTTCATATACATAGATATATTCACACATAAATACACACACAACCATATTTTACATGATTCGATAACAATCATTTTTCATTTTCTTAAATAACTTTCCATATCTGAACATATTTCTGTTCTTTTTAAGAGAGAGAGAGCACAAGAGGTGGGAAGAGGCAGAGAGAGAGGGAGAGAGAGAACCTTAAGCAGGCTCCATGCTCCCCACAGAGCCCAATGGTGAGCTCTATCTCATGACGCTAGAAGCTGAAATCAAGAGTTGGACACTTAACTGACTGAATCCCTCAGGTACCTCTGAACATATTTCTGGTTTGAATTCTCCTCTTAGGTAATTATTTAACCTCTCTCTAGATGGAGTTTGTCAATCACATTCATTTTTCATGCAACATATATTGAGCACCAACGATGTTCTGGGTATTAAATAATAGATTAAGTCTCTACTTTCTCAAAATTTTCACTGTAAACAGACAAACAAGTAAAAAAAATCTGAAACAAAAAGATGGTTAATATCTTTAGTTAATATTATAACTATATTAGAATTAATATTAATATTACAACTATATTAGAGTTAATATAATATTATAGCTATATTAAAGTTAATATAATATTATAACTATATTAGAGTTAATATTATAACTCAAAGTATTATACTTACTAAGAAGAAAATAAAAGGCGATAATGTGATAATCACTAGTGTGAGATAGGAGTTGTACTGGTATCTGTTTAGGGCTGTTGGAATTATTTATGTAATATGTTTCATATGGTGCCTGGTATATGGTAAATACTTGACAAATATAAAAAAAAATTACAATAGTGATATTACGAGTGAGAGTAATTCATTATGGGAGTGCCTAAAATCAAAAGATAAACTGAAGCATATTAAAATCTTAAGTTTATTTGACCAAAAATTGATTCCAATTGGACAGCCAAACCAGAAGGGGTTGGGAGCTCTCCATGGTGAGGAGCTGGGGGAAAGCCTTGTGGAGAGAAGAGGCCAGAGCAATGCCAGGAAATATTTGATTGGCTATAGTTTAAGCAGCTACATTGTGGAAAGCCTAGTTGGCTGCTGTGATTTGTTGTCCTTTGGTTTCAGTTTCTTAACCTTGAGGGATTATAGGCTTAGGTTTTGATTTGCTCACAAGGCTCTTAAATCCTTAAAGCCACCTCAGTCTAATGGCCTCCTAGTGTATTTAATTCAATACTACGCTAGAATGTCATGTAGTTGCTGTACTCATTCTACCTCCTGTTGTCACTTTTCCCAGTTAGCCATCTTCTAGTGATGCTTTCCCATTCCTATAAACTCATTTTAAAGTATTTTTGGTACTTTTATTTATAATATTTAGTTCCCGGAGGGTCAAAAATAATCTTAGAATTAAAAAAAAATTAAAGCACCATATTGTAAATGCCTTACAACTTTTAATTTTTTTTAGAACGAGTAAAAACAACTGGACTTGCCTTTACAAACAATGAAATTAGTCTTCTTAGCAGTTTATCAATTTAAAGACTTTTTTTTTCCCCCAAGTAAAGAGGACACATAGTTGAATTAAGCTATTTTCAGAGGTTTCTAGGGAATAATGGTCTCCTGCATCAACTCTTGCTAACCGCCAATCCTGTTTTGCAGGAAAAGCCACTTACAACTCTTCTACCTGTTTTTTCCCTAAGTATTTATCTTTTTGATTTCTTCAAATATTCTTATACGACTCTTAATCAGTTGTGCATACTTATCAACAACTTCCAATTCCTTAGTTGAAGATTGGCTCTCTGTTGTGTCCCTCTTCCCCATACACTTGCTTCCCTCCTTCTTTTTTCTTAATATGGTTATATCATCATTTTGGTTACATCATTCATTTCTGTTTACATTTAAGGTCTAAGTAAGCATTTTCACACAGTCAAGAAGTGGTTATGTATCCTTTCTTGTGGTACTTTTTGCTTTTCTTAGAATTCAGAATTTTCTTATTTGCCTGGTGCCTATCTTTTATTTTGTCCCTATGCTTCATTGGAGTCATAATGAGCACATCAATAGTATTTTCCAAAATGTCATCATCTCAAGTCATGTATCACTTTGCTCAAGTCACTATCAGACCATCATCTCAGAGACCTTCACCCTCCCACTCCTATCTGGACTAGTTAATCTTTTTTTTTTTTTTAAAGATGTTATTTATTCAAGAGACACACACACACACACACACAGAGGCAGAGACACAGGCAGAGGGAGAAGCAAGCTCCCTGCAGGAAGCCTGATGTGGGTGGGACTGGATCTCTGGACTCCGGGATCACTCCCTGAGCCAAAGGCAGATGCTCAACCGCTGAGTGGTTCCAGGCGTCCCTGGACCAGTTAATATTGAGACCAGATGCACAGCTGCCATTTGGGGATCCCTTTGTTCTCATCATGGGAATTCCCTTTTTTCCCCTCTCCTTTGTTAGTTTCTCTCTTTCCTGGAGAGCACATCCTCTTGTAAGTTCCAAAGAAAGGATAAAAATAGAGAAATTTATTTTAGACTTTTACACCTGATATTCAGATATATCTGAATTTCTAGATTAAAAATTGTTTTCCCTCCAAATTTTAAGAGCCTTAACAGAGTGTCTTTCCAGTGTCATTGAAGTCCAACAAAAAAACTTATTTTCATGCCTTCCTGAGCCACCTCTTTTAATGTTTAAAGGATTTTTAGAATCATTTTTTATCCTTGATGTTCTGAAATATGAACTTTTTGGCATAGATTCTTGTTCTTGTTCTTCTTCTTTTCCTCCTCCTTCTCCTCCTCTTCTTCCTTCTTCCTTCTCCTCCTCCTCCTCCTTCTTCTTCCTCCTCCTCATCTGTTGTTGTTGTTGTTGTTGTTGTTGTTGTTGTTGTTGTTGTTCTTCTTCTTCTTCTTCTTCTTCTTCTTCTTCTTCTTCTTCTTCTTCTTCTTCTTCTTCTTCTCCCCCCGCCCCTTTCTGCAGCACATTCTGTGAGTCTGTTTAATTAGGATATTTAAGTCCTTCAGATATGGACACATTTATAAGTTAGTATTTTGGTTATTTCTTGCTCTCAAAGTTTTTTTTTTTTTTTTCTGTTCTCCATGCTGGTCCTTCTTTTATCAGGCATTGAACCATTATGATGCTTTGATTTTCTAATTTTTTCTTTTATTTTCTTTCACTTTGCTTTTTGGAAAATATTGTTAGCTATTTTCAAGCCATTATTTCGATGTTTTAAAATCTCAAATACATACACATATATATGTTTATATTTATTCATTTAATATTTTTCCTGAACTATGTTTCTTCCTCATACCCTCCTGTTCTTTGTTAAAGGATGTATTATTTTAATTATGTCTCTGAGAATACTAGGTTTTGTTTGATAAATCGTTTTCTACTTTGTATATTGTTTCCACGTTTTTGTTCTTCCTTACATTTATTTTGGTCTTATTCTTTTAGATTACTGCTATTGAAATCCACATAACATAACAACTTAGTTTATATAGGCACAGAGGAACACCTATTTTGAGCAATTTGACCTCACCTCTTGTTGCATATTCAGTAGTTCAACTCTGGCAGAGAGTTTTCAACCAGAAGCCAGAAACGTCACATATTCCAGGCTCACTGACACTTCACTTTCTATCTTGTACCCAGAGATTAGCCCTTATGACCAAGGGCAAACCTTCTGGCAAAGGATTGCTGGGCTTCCAGAAGCACTATGATCAGACTATTTTTCTATTGGAAAGTAAAATGGTCAAAGGATAGATCACAGAAATTTGCTTCCTAGCTCAGGAACATCCTGGGATGCATTAATTCCCTTTTAGACAAAGAAAAACCAATATCCTATCATGCAGGAAAGAGGGCAATCTTCTCTTTTGGTCATACTTATGGGGACTAGGCACTTCTAGGAAAGTCTTTCCAAAGACCATACAGTTCTTCAGCAAAGGCATAATTTTTAATGTATACCCAAGGAGAGTCCAGTAGGTCCAGTTCTAGGCTGATCTGTCCTTTGCCTGCATGATCATCACATTGTAGAACAAAGGAATCAGATCAGTTTATCCTAAGGAATGAGAGGCAATTTGTATAGTCCATCATGAGACTATTCGGATTTGAAGCACTATTCATACTTGTATTACCTTGGGTAAGTTACATGATTTAAACCTGTTTTCTCCTATATGTAAGATGGGGATAATAATATCTAGTTTGTAGAATTGCTGTGAGGTCTAAATAAGATAATTTATTTACTGTCTCTTTGCACAGTGCCTGGTCCATAGTAAAAGTGCAAAAATGACTGAGTATTATTACATGTAATAAATAAAGAGTAAGAATGGAAGGAGGTGTGATTCTAAGTTAAGAAGAGAATCTGTCATTTAGCTTGTACTTCGATTCAGTCTCAAAAAATCTTTGGCTATTGTAAAGGTGGCTCTAGGTCAAGGAGGTTTTGCTTGGAGATCATGAAACTATAAAAGATGGTCTGGTATCTTTCTCAGTGATTAGCAATGCTTTGGGTGGGAAAGACTAGGAGTTAGGAATTCTCTAGATGTGGGCATTGACAGTCACTCTAGAGGCATCAGCATGGGGGTTTCTGCAGTTTGATAATGACAGGAGATGTCACCACAGTATGTCATAGCAGAAAGGGAGAAAAATATAAAAAGTCTTAGACATACTAAGAGGAGTAATCCATGGAGCATACAAAAGCTATCCTGTGGGGATTCCAAGCTCTACTTGGGAGCTATGCTAATGCTCCTAGTAGTGGCAGTGATGTTAATGATGGTGGGGAGTTAACGTTCTAGAAGGATAGGTTTGGCTGCATGCAGGGACGCACTATTTCTTTGTGACTAGTATCATCATGATCCTGTTTTTGTTTTTACTCTCCAAATAAATTGACTAAGTTTATGATGATTATAATTAAAATAGATTGTTGCCCCTATGTGAAGTCAGTTTGGAAAAACTCAGTTGAAATCTTTGTTTCTGTCAAGAATTCTACAATCTCTGCAAAGCATCTCTGATGTCCTCCTTGTCCCTCTGGTGTGAATTGCCGCCTTTTCAAGGACCTCATATCCTCACATCTTCAAGCATTATTTTCATAATTCTTTAGCATTTGTTATGAGGTTTTATGGAGCTCTGAATGTCAAATATTACATATATTTAATCCAGGATTTGAGAAAAATAGTTTTTGTTTTGGTGTTCAACAGTGTCTTGAGTTATGCTGACTTTTATAGGCCTAACCACTAAAAGAAAAAACATTATAACTGGCTTTTCACTTGCATAATTTGTTTAAAGCATTGTCAATGTTTGAAGCCTCTTCTGGTAGGATTTCTTTGCATCTTGTGCTTAATAATGATTTGAGAGTAACTTCATGGTATAGTGATACAGGAAGGCATAACTTGTGCCATTTGATCTAAATGGATCAAGGATCTTGATTTCTTGTCCAGTGGTTTGAGATTCTAAGCCTGAACTTAGGGGTATTCCATATTCCTGTAATTTTGCTCAACTTGTAGATTCTTAGTGGCTGAGAAATAATTGCATGTCCAGCCATGATTTTCTTTCCTTCTTTAATGAATTTGAAAATATCTATTTCATAAGATAATTTTGATAACAATGTCAGAAAAATATAGGAGTTACCTTCAATTTTCATTTTTACATTTCCTTCCTCACGAATTACTACCACTTATGTCAATTCACTGTCTATTGCTATTCATTTTAATTTTGCAATGGACTTCAAAGTTTTTCCTGCTACTGTAGCCTTTGCTGTGGTTTAGATTTTCTTTACTTCTTGTTTGCATCATTGCAACAAACCTCTCAGATACATCCCTGCTCCCAGTGTTGACCTTCTTCAGTCTCTTAACACACAATCGTCAAGTGGCATTCCTATTGAAAATAAAATCAAGCTTTAATAATTATAATTTTATACAGAAGAAAGTCCAAAAACCTCAGTCTGGTCATTTAGAACCCTTAACAATTTAAACTCAGTTGAACTGTTTTTACCCTTTCCTCTTTCTCCCCTTCACATCCCCCCAGTGATTAATAACTTTTCTGGTTAGCTTCCCAAGACATACTGAAAATAATCTATTCTCTTGAAATACAGGACCTTGAGATATATGTGTATGTATATATATGTATATATAATCTATGTATCTTTCAAGAATGAGCTCAAATGATCTGTCTCATAAGAATTTCTCTCTCCTGTAGCCATTTTTTATCTTCTTTTATACCACAGGATGCCATGTTTTAAATGCTAAAGGTCTGAGTTGTGCAGGCTGATTCTTTTAGCTCTTTCATTAGATAACGAATTCTTTGAGAGTAGGGACAGTATCTTCTGATACGCTACACCATGTCTAGCGGAGTACTGTAAGTTTCTTAAATCCTGAGTTAGGCTAATTGTATTGATTTGAGTTGCACTTCTATTTTAGGTTTCCCAAAAGACCTGGCTATATTTTAAAGTTCAGAAGTGACGCAATTTGTAAAGACATTTATTATCACACTTGTGTATTTCTAGATGAAGCTCTGCAAAGCAAGGTACCATGCTAGGGTCGCGGGATGACCACTCAACAGGATCGATTCAGATATATTGTAATCCAAAATGTGAAATAGCACAGACTTAATTATTTAACATATGAGTATTGAGGACTTATTATGTATGGGAGAAATAACAGCTCAGTAATGAATAATTTAATTCCTTTGCTCAATAGCTCACCATTTAGTGGAAGAGATAGTTGAGTTTAGTCTAATAGAAATGTGTTGAACACCTACTCTTAGGTGACATGTAGATAAGGTGGTCTCTGCTCTCGAGAGACCCATATCCTATAAGGGCAAGACAGATGGGTAAAGAAATGGCTACAGTACAGTACATTTTATAATGGAAGAATCCACAAGGGGGCTTTGAGAGACAAAAGAGGATTGATTGCCTAACGCACCTTGCAGTTTTAATGATAGCTTCCTAAGTAGATGTGTAAAGTCATAAATAATTTGCCTATGTCTCTGCCTCTCTCTGTGTGTCTCTCATAAATAAATAAATAAAATCTCTTAAAAAAATAAAGCACAAGTGCATGGGGATAGGGAGGGGTGTAACTTCTTTTAGAGACTGGTACCTAGAAGTATGGAAAAGGGTCAGGGGGAGGGACTGGCAGGCAAGGAAGCTAGGAAAACAGAATGGGGTGGGGTCAGATTGAGACTGGCCTTGTGTGCCAACTTAAATAATTTAGACTTAAAGTTGGGGGGCAGAGAGCTCCTGAAGAGGTTTTTTTTTTTTTTTCTTCTTCAATTTTAGCTTTTAATTAAAGCAAAAAATACTTTAAAGGGCATATCTGATAAGTGCATGACACGATTAATTTTTACAAACTCAATATAACTGTCCAGATCAAAAGACAGCATTCAAGTACCTTGGCCCTTGTTTGCCTCCTTCCAATTGGTACTCCCGAAGTAACCATTATCATGACTTCTAATAGCAATGATTGATTTGACTTGATTATGCATGTGTGTGTGTGTTTGTTTGTTTAGAAAGAGAGAGAGAGAGAGAGAACATGTGTGCAAGTAAGGGGGGGACAGAGTGAGAGGGAGATAGAAAATCCTAAGTAGGCTCTACACCTGGGAGCCTGACCTGAGGCTCTATCTCCAACCTGAGGTGAAATTAAGAGTCAGATCCTTATGGGACGCTGGATGGCTCAGCGGTTGAGCATCTGCCTTCTGCTGAGTGTGGCGTTGGGGTGGGGTGAGGGGTGATCCCTGAATTCCAGGATGGAGTCCCACATTGGGCTCCCAGCATGAAACCTTCTTCTTCCTCTTCCTATTTCTCTGCCTCTCTCGATCTCTCTCATGAATATATATATGAGATCTTTGAAAAAAAAAAAGAGAGAGAGAGAGAGAGATCCTTGACCAACTGAGCCACCCAGGCACCTCTGATTATTGTTTTATTTATTTATTATTTATTTTTTAAAAATATTTTATTTATTTATTTACAAGAGACACAGAGAGAGAGGCAGAGACACAGGCAGAGGGAGAAGCAGGCTCCATGCAGGGAGCCCGATGTGGGACTCGATCCCAGGTCTCCAGGACGAGGCCCTGGGCTGAAGGCGACACTAAACCACTGAGCCACCCAGGCTGCCCTGATTATGTGTTTTAGATATGGAATCACTGTGAGTACTTTTTGTGTGTTTGGTTTCATTTGTTAATGCTAATGTTTGAAAAACTCATTCATATTGGTGTGTGTGGTTGTAGATTGTTTATTTCCATCTCTGTATTCTATTGTATGAATATACCTTACTTTGTCAATTCTACTGATGAACACTTGATGGATATTTAGCTCATTTTCAGTTTGAGGCTGTTTTGAAAGTATTGCTCTGAGCATTCTAGTACTTGAGAAATATACACATTTTTCCTGGGTGTGTAGTGGAATGGTTGTTATTTGTAAACATTGCCACACAGTGTTTGAAAGTGGTTGTACCAGTTTAGACTCTACTGTTGCTCTGCATCATAAATAACATGCACTAAAACTGTATAAGAGAGGAGAAAAGAAAATACATTTATTAAGCAATTATTATGATCTTTTATACCGTTATTGGGGTAGGTCCAATTATGTAGTTTTTCTCATGCTACTCTTAAGGAAACTCATGAAAACTGAGAAGGTAATCCAAAATCTCATAATGTAGATAATAATAACTCTAATTTATTGAAACTAATTATGACCTAGGGCCCTATAGTGGGCTGAGTAATGATTATGCTCCTTAAAACATACATGTCCTAATCCCTGGAACCTGTGAATGTTACCTTATCTGGCAAAAACTTTGCAGATACAATTAAATTGAGAGAAGATTATCTTGAATTGTTTTGGGTGGGGAGTAAATGCAATCAATCCCAATTGTCCTTATAAAAGACAGGCAGAGGGATATTTTAAGACAGATGAGGAGAAGGTAGTATGACCAAAGAGGTAGAGATTGGAATGAGACAGCCACAAGGCAAGGAATGCAGGGGCCACTGGAATCTGGAAAAGGAAAGGAACATATTCTCTCTTAGAGTCCTGAGGGAACATAGTCCTGCCAACACCTGAATTTCGGCCCCCTAAAACTGGTTTTTGAAATCCTGGCCTCCAGATTTATGAGAGAATAAATTTCTGTTTTTTTAAGCTACCAAATTTGTGGAGGTTTACTACAGCAGCAATGGGAAATACAGGCATTAAGCTATGAGCTAAGGATTTTTCATGAATTATGTTACTTAATGCAATGAGGTAAGTGGATTAGCCTCATTTTATAGAGAAAGGAAGCGAGCTTTAAGCATGACTGAATTACTTTCCCAAGGGCACAGAGCTAGCAAGAATCAGACACAGGAACTGAAAACCAGAGATTGTATAACTCCAAAGATAATGCTCATGACCAACATAGCAAGCAGAAGAATCAGCCTCCAATCCAGATTTCACTGATGCCCAAAGTCATAATTTCCCTATGACATGCCATGTAGTGGATTTCTGTTGTTTAAAAAGGTTCAAGAAGCATAATGAAGGATAGATTAGAATGAGAGTCAGGATACAGGGAAATCAGTTGGGAAACAAAGGGAATTATTTAGGCCAGACATGTTGAAATCCAGGACCAGATATTCATGGGAACCTACACTAGTGATGGAATGGAACAGCGTTTCAACCATAGAATTATCACACTGAGAACTGAAAGTGTATTATTTTATGCCCATAAATCCATGACTGAATGAATGAGTGAATGGCTGAATGAATGCCTGCTCAGGACTATTGCTCTTTAAATTACTTTAAACCACAGGGGAGAAGGTTTCTTGCTTGATGGTAGAACCATTATAAAGAATGACTTGAGTCCATAGGAATCTGTGTTTTGGTATCAGTTCAGAACTGGATAGCAAAAAGGAAAATAATATAAGAAAGAGATTGCTTATCTCAGCCTATAAAATCGAGTGGTTTCCAGTTCACATACAGAAAATGTGCTCGAAATCACATAGGGTGGAAAATCCAAAGTAATAATATGAAGTTGTAAGGCTAAGGCATATGTTTCTTTTGAGGTAAAAACATATGGCTTTAAAAATTCTAGTTCTAAAAGTAATGCATGCTTATTTTCAGGATTTTGAGAAAGAAAGAAAAAGTATAAAAGAAAGAATACAAAGAACTCACTAGGGGGATCCCTGGGTGGCTCAGTGGTTTGGCGCCTGCCTTTGACCCAGGGCATGATCCTGGAGTCCTGGGATCGAGTCCCACGTCAGGCTCCCTGCATGGAGCCTGCTTTTCCCTATGCCTCTCTCTCTCTCTTTCTCTCTCTCTCTCTCTCTCTCTCTCTGTCTCTCATGAATAAATAAATAAAATCCTTAAAAACAAACAAAACAAAACAAAACAAAACAAAACAAAAAACCCACAAAGAACTCACTAGTCCACCACTCAGAAATATTTGTAGTCAATTTCTTGAGCTTCTTTCTTCTAACCGCTTTGCCATCTATGTGTGCTAACCCATTCAGGATCATAGAGTGTCGCAACCCTTATTTTTTTCACCTATTACTTTATGGAAAGGAATTTACTATGTCTTCAAATACTTTTTCAAAATTTCAAAAATAATTATTTGATTTATTCAACAAACATTGACTAGGTGTCTGTTCTGTGCCAAGTATTATGTGCTTGTTGCTGAAGATCCATTGGTGAAGAGTATCTGAGGTCACTGTCTTCAAAAGCATATTCACCTAGTGGAAGGGATGGGAATCCCACTGGCAATTAGTGGGGGAAATCTTTAGATCTTTAGCCTCAGGACGCTTTAAATAGCTCTTCATGAGAGGTGACCATAGATGCTTATAAAAATGTAGCTGTCACCATTAATTCTTTAGCAGTCTCTTAGCTTCCTCTTTTCTTTTTATTCACACTAAGCCTCTCCTGCTTTTCCTATAGTAGACACCTGGATCCTAGCCTGTTTGAATTTTATAGACTAACATCTGGAAGCCATTTTACAGTCTCTTTTATAGCTCATTCTGGGGTGTTTTCTTTGAGTTGCTGAGAGGGCCAAGCCATAGGAATTACTCCTTTTGTTCTTTCTAATAGTGTCTTTTATTTAAGTACTTTGAGGAGAGAGAGAGAGAGAGAGAGAGAGAAAGAGAGAGAGAGAGCGCTCCCTTCGCTTCACCATTATCATCGAGTTATAAAAAACTTAACTATACCTGATCTCCCATAGATGCAACTTTTTCTAGTACAAAAAATGTTGCTGCATGACTGTGGTGTGCACCAACAATAGACATTTCTGCATGACTGCATTTCACTTTCTCAGTAGTATTCACACATAATCTTTAACTCACTGAGTGCACATATGGCTATAGGCTAGCTGTCACAAAGCCACATCTCCTATCTTCAATTTTTTGAAGACTTTGATTAAATTTTGACATGTATACTTCTGCCTATGTACTTTGAATTGGCAACTCTGTGAAATTTAGTGTATTTCCAAGGCTCAAAGAATGTATACTCAAAAATTACACAAAGTCAAATATCTATACTGTATAGAACATGAAAATATCAAACTGTTTAACTGAATGGAAAGAAAAACACCTTTTTTGTTCTTTTACTACTGAAACCACTTTATACCATTGGACTCTATTTCCTGACATACTTTACCTTTATCTCTCAAAAAAGGGATCCAAAAGAAAGTATGATTTCTTAAGCCATCTGGCTTTGGTTTTACTGTTTGTTCTTAAATGTGTAGAAATCCAACAGGTATCTTCGTGAAAGTATCATGCATTTCCTCCTCTGTCCCTGACCATGTAGACATTTTGAAGACAAGGGAAAGGAACATGTGAAGCTGTGACCTTTGTCACATTTCTTTTTTAGGGGGCTTTTATTTTTTCATTCCAGGCTAAGATCTCTCACCTGTCTCCTTTAGCATTATATGACTTTTCTCTATTTCAATAGTTTTTATTGATAGATTAGCTTCCTATTGCTGGTACAACAAATCATCACAAATTTAGTGACTTAACACAATTTATTATTTAATAGTGCTGTAGGATAGAAGTTCAACACTGATCTCAATGGACTAAAATCAAGGTGTTAGCAAGACTGTGTCCCTTTCCATAAACTCTAAGGGAAAAATCTGTTTCCTGGACCTTTGCAGCTTCCAGAGGCTTCCCACATTCTTTGGATTGAGGCCTCTTTCTTCTACCTTTGAATCTCTTCATACTTTTTTTCCTGTAGTTACTTCTTCTGAGTGACTCTGATCTTTTGCTTTCTTCTTTCCACCTTTAAGGGCCTTTGTGATTACATTGGTCCCACCTGCACAATCCAGGATCATCTCTCAATTTTCAGGTCAAGTTTATTTGCCACCTTCATCCATTGGAATATTTGATTTTTCTTTTCCCTGTGACCTAACATAGTCACAATTTCTGGGATTAGGACATGGATGTCTTTGGGAGCCATTATTCTGGGCATGATTACAATACCCACAATTGGGTATTGTATATATTTGCTTTTCTGTATCTTCTGTGAAAATATGAAGGCTTTCAAGTAGGGCCTGGGTTCTATTCATCCTCTCATTTCAGCCCCAAGCACAGTACCAGGCACATGGTATTTTTTAGTGAATGGTTGTTGAGTAACATGAAATGTTTCCTTGTAAAGAAAAACAAAGACTTAGATAAGTAAAGAGTAGCACAAGACTTGCCAAGGGAGGTGTCAGGTATATGTAATCTTGTAACAAGTGTGACCTTATCCTAGTTTCATTTGAGCTCCCTTTTTTTTTTTTTAAAAAAAATTAGATTTGTAAAATAGGTGAGTACAAATTAAATGTTACAAATTATGGGAAGTATTCCATAATATATCATTTTAGAAATAAAATCAATATATTCTTAGGATATTATAACTACTAAATAGGTAATCCAACAGAAGCAATTTCCTAACCTTTAAAGAGGAGAAAAAGTGATTAAGGAAATAGATTTTATATTTAAAAGTTACTTGCTGTGGCCTTTAAGGATCTTCTCCTTTGTCAGTCTTCCAGGTTCAACGTGCTTATCCCTGTAGATCTCAGAGAATGGGACAAGATTTCTGCATGTTAATATGGAGATTTCAAAATCTATGAACCAGAGGACAATTGTGACTAGCTCTTAGATACCAAAATCTTGCATTTATCAAACATGTGACTATCTTTTAGAAAATCCAAAGAGGAACGATGAAAATGAAACAAATCCTGGCACTATTTAAACCTACCAAAGCTCAAAATTATTTACATAAGAAAGGAGGGATTGTTTGCTTCTCCCTCAATAATAAACTTATGGAATGCACAAATTTCAATGTTTTTTCCCCCATTGTAAATGGAGAAGTCAGCCATATTAGGACATCCAAAATGAGTTTCACAATTACCACCCTCTGGGTTAGACCTCATTTGCTCAGGCAGAGGGAAAGAAGGGTTGAGAAAGCAGCTCTGGAGAGAGACTGTCTGTGATCTACATTTAATACTGCCATTTTCTCTTTGTGTGACCTTGGGCAAACCTATTTTCATTTCTTTGCCTCAACTTTCTTATCTACAAAATGAGAATAATAGCACCTCCCTTATAGAATTATATTGAAGATTAAATGTGTTACTACGTATAAAGTATAGATGAGTGCCTCCTTAGGACATACTGTCACTACCTGCAAGACTCAGTAGAAGAGTCAAGGGGAGGTCCGAATGCGTTAGCTCTGTATGCGGCATGCTGACAAACAGTACATACCTCCGTGTTATGGTTTGAGCTGCTGGCCTAATGTAATAATACAGTGTAGTAGGATCAATCACTCACCTTCACCATGCAAAGGAGTTTAACAGCATAATCCTTTATTGGCCTTAAAATATTCATTTTATGATAGGATAGATTGGCACCAAATAATTCTGTGCACACACAGACTAAACTCACTAATGCAAATATAAACCTAAATTAAAATTTAATATACTTGCTTTATTAAAAATTTTCCCCTTGATTTAAAAGAGATGCAAAGGGACTTGCATTCGAAATGGCATCTAACTAGAAGCTCCCAGTGCAACTTTTCCCCACTTCTCAATAAAAAACTCTGCAGACAGAAATAAAAAATAAAAATGTAAAGTAATGCTAGAAACAGAAACCATAGCCAAATGACAATTTCTAGTTATCTAGAGGTAGATGAAGTAAGTTCAGCAAAAATTATTAGTTTCACTTCTTGGCATACCTAGGAAAAAGATGAAAAAGGACAATATGTACTTTGTATAAATGTGTATTTTTTATGTACTTATTTACATATAAAATGTACAGATATACACATACAATAACACTTGTATTATTAAAAAGTGGTTTTTAAAGAACATTTTGGAAAGCCAGAACAACTTACTTTGCTCAATTCTAAATAGCATTGCATCCGAAAATTTTTAGTTGCTATTTCTAAATAATTGGTTCCAGTTATTCAGTGGGGTGTTGAGATGTTTAACAACAAGCTCTCCAACCTAACAGTCAATCAACCAATCAAGCAACCAATAGCTAACCCTGATTGGTGGGATTTGCTTATTTCCATACTGCCACTATGGCCAATCCAAATCACCAATGTGATGGTGTGGAACTGAACATTAACTGTCGTCATTGAGGGATGGAGCCTTCAGATGTTTTAGCTTCTAATCTTTGAGCTGCCTGGCTGGCATCACGTGGAGTCAGACTTTGCCAAATCCTGCAGATTCATGAATCAAGCAAATATCCTTGTTTTGTGGCCAATAAGTTTGGGAGTGGACTTTTTATTTATCACCAGGTATCTAGAACACTTGCTATCCCCCCCATTATTTTAAATGGTTATCAGGGACCACTTCTTCCTCATATTGATGACCCTACAGCTTAGCATAAAGCTTGCCACAGTGTAGGCATTCAATGTTTTTGCTATAATAGCAGGGAGAGACAAAGATCTCTCATTAAAAAAAAAAGTTCAATATAAGGAGTTTTATAATCTTATTCAATAATTCCAAGGTAATTTGACTGAAAATAAGACACATCTTAAGAAATCTTAGTAGGAGTATATAGATTAAAAGTACAGAAGAGTAAAAAAAAGTACAGAAGAAGATATAAATATATAAAAATATTTCATAACCAACTTTTTAAATCATTATGTCATTATTGTGAATAGTCAGAGTCCTACTGTTAGATTCTTAAAAATCACACTAACTTTTTAAAATGATATCAGAACCAGGTAATTTTCACATGTTTAATAAAATCTCTCTAGGGGTGCCTGGGTGGCTCAGCAGTTTGGTGCCTGCCTTTGGCACAGAGCATTATCCTGGAGTCCCAGGATAGAGTCCCACATCAGGCTCCCTGCATGGAGCTTGCTTCTCCCTCTGCCTATGTCTCTGCCTCTCTCTGGGTCTCTCATGAATAAATAAATAAAATCTTTAAAAAAATAAATAAAATCTCTCTAAAAAAATTCCAAAGTGAAAGTTAGGTTTTAATTAGTCCTAAAATTTAGGACTAATTTAAGAAAACACAAATGTGCTGTGACCTACTGATTTAAGCCCTGGCAATCTCAGGCTCCTCCTTCATTCCGTCCATATAACCCATTATGTCCATTGGCCTTTTTGTTGTTTCTTACCTTAATCACACCATTCTAGCCAGGCTCCTCAGACTTTTCTTATAACTACTAAACGGCGAGTGAGACTGGGAAAAATTCTGCTGTCCTTATGTCTTCCAGTGGCAGAAGACAGAGATTGAAACTAATAAACTATAGTAAAATATCATTTAAAATATCATCATATATCGTCATACATGGAATATTGTGTTATATGCTCCCTGGTATTTATCTGACTTGCTATAACACTCATCAAAGCGCTGCAAGGTAGAGTAAACACTATTCAATCTGAATTCTCCCTCACTGAGAGTCAGTGACCCATATTATGCTTTCCTCACTTTGAATGGCCACTTGCCAATCCATTTGGTTTGTTTATTCTGCTCTGGTCATTCTTTTTAACAATTAGTATCTTATTTTTTTTCCAGACAAGCTTTTAATTCAAGTCAGGTTACTAAGGCTAGTGCTCTAAAAAGAAAACTGAATGGCTGTATCATTAGAATAGATCTAAAATATACAGAAAAGATCAAGCAAAAAGCCAGTAGAACCATAATTTGTTGATTACAGGGTAAGTTACTCAGATATACATTTCCATGGGGACTAGGCAATAATGATCTCATATGGAGAAATTGAATTAATGCTCTCATTTCCTGGAATGCGTTGGACTCCTGGCTGGTAGTGTATACTTTGGTGTTACTTACATTTTGGATTGCCATTTCTCCAACCAGATTTTCAAGTGAAGGGATTAAATAGTATCTCTACATTTTATTTTCTCACCACAGTATAGGCCAGTCTTTTTAAAATAGGCCTGTTGTTGGTAATCATTAAGTATTTTTGAAAGAATGGATAGATGACCAATATTGATATAAAGATCTGAGATGTACAGCTGAAGTACATTAGGAAAATTTTAAATGATAGATCACATTCCATCTGTAGTTTATATTTATGGAAAGATATAATGTCAAATTAAATGTTCTTTAAAATGTATGTTTATTTTTTTATTTCAGTCTCACTTGTTTTCAAATGATTTAGGCATGACATACAGAGTTTTAAATTATTTCAACTTCAATAACAGAATAAAAAGGAATAGAGACAAGCTTAGAGAAGCATAAGGAGTTTATGTCACCAGATTTCTCAGATGACCTCATTACTACTGCTGGGCCACAATTTGGCTTAGTTTCCTGGCAGCTAAGGCAAAAAAAAAAAAAAAAAGAAAAGAAAAGAAACATACCAAGCTAAGTAATATTCATGTCTGATATAAAAGACATAAACATTTCTCTACAGGGGCAAATTATTTCTTGGAAATATATTTAGTGAGACATATATCATGGGAGATCTATATATAAAGTACAACCTTTACATTTGATAATACCTTCACTTTTGTTTGTACCATAGGCATAAAACCACTGTTGAAATAGTTTTTATTTGACCTCTTTTAAAGTTTGAGGGCAGAGCATTAAATCAAAGGGAACAACAAATAACTCAGTCAAGGCATTTCTGTGGGACTCTGAGCTATTACGGTTCAGCTATTATGGTTCACGTCCATGTGACTCATGTGTAATTTTCAAAGATCGAATTTACCGAATCTAGATGAATGGATACTTACCATCTCATGAGACTGTCACTCTCACACATTCATATTTTGATGTAGTCTTTAGCAAGTGCATTTGACAGCTTTAGCTATCAGATGTCAAGGGGCAAAGTTGTCAATCCTCTACTGGTTAAAATATTTCCTCCCTTAATTTCCTTTTCTTTTCTCTTTCCTCCCTTTCTTCCTTCTTTCCACCCTCCTTCTTTCTCTTACCCTTTCCTTCCTTCCTTCTGTCCTCTCTCCCTCTCTCTCTTTTCCTTCCTTCCTTCCTTCCTTCCTTCCTTCCTTCCTTCCTTCCTTCCTTCCTTCCTTCCTTCCTTCCTTTTCTTTTCTTTGTATAGAGATATCATATCAATAAGATAAGTTCAAATTATTGTCCATTCAACCATTAATTCATCAAACATTTACTGATCATCGAGTGTCAAGGACAAAGGAGTGATCTAGACAGTCCCACTGCTGTGCTCAGGGACCTACAGTCAACCCTGGAAGGTACATCGGGAACAGCAACTGCACTTCCATTTCTAGTGATATGATATGTCAGATGAGGAGAAAAATCCTCTTCATACATAATCTAAAATTTATTAATAAAATATTTAAAAATGTAAACTAGAGATTTAGCAAGAAGCTTAGTAAAGCTTAGGTCACTTTCTACGTTCCTAAGCAAATTTGTATTTATTCTTTTGTATTTTTTTTCTTAATGAATGAGTCTCCCCCCAGATTATATAATGTTCAGGTCCTTCAAAATTGACCCTTTCCTGTTATCAGGTTACAGATGAGTGAATGAGAAAGTGAGTGAAAAATCTCAGAGTTACCACATAGGGGTAAACTATTAATCCAGAAAGGTAAATAACTGCAACAAATTATCTTGGAAACATCTATCCATCCTCCGTGGGCTTGGTGGGGAGAGAGGCACAGGGACACTTTGGATGGGAGTTAGACAGGAAAAGCCCGTAAAGTCAGGATCCCTAAAGGTGATACCTTTATGGATAAACTGGAAAAAACAAAACTTGCCACCAAAAGGTGCATTGATGATAGTTGCCTGTTGTGGATTTATTCTCTTAGAGCGGGGTGTGTGGAGTGTGTGTGGGGGGGTACTTTTAAAGAATTCCTGACCACAAGCCTGGCCTCAGGAGGGCTTGAGGCCAGAATTATGAAATTCAGTCATCTAGCCTCATGCTTACAACTTAGTGGTTCACCAAATTCTGCTTGCACACCGAGCAGTTTTCTCCTGAGGCTCTTCTCTTTCTTCCCTTATCGTATGCAGCTAAAAGGAGCTTGCGGATAATTGCAACATTTAGGCTTGGAAATCCATCAGCCTAAATCCTCAAGTTCATTAGGAACTTTTACTATCTTAGGTGACTGTGGACAATGGATTTGCCAATTGCTTTGCTACTAAAAACTACAGGTCACCATACTTTCATCTTATGTTGTTCTCACACTGCATTCAGCGACCACTGTCTCTCTTGCCTGTTTCCCAGTCTTAATACTAATGTCCCAGGTTCATTAGTCCCCTACTTCCAGTACCAAACTCTGTGTCAGTTATCTATTGCTGCAAACAAATAACTCCATAACTAGGTAGTTAATACAACAGTTTAACCGATTTCCATGATTCTGTGGCTTGGTTGGGTGGTTCTGCTGATCTCCTGTGGCTTACTTGCGTGGGTACATTCATTCACCTTGAGGATTGATAGGAGCCTCGTCCTGTCTCACACCACACATGGTAGGGCAGCTTCCAAGAGGGGAAGTTACATGCACAAGTACTTAAGCCTTTACCTTTTTTTTTTTTTTTTCTAAGCCTTTACCTTTACTGGAGTTCTTTCCTTACATGGTTTTGAGTTTACTATCTATTGTCATTAGTGGTTTTTGACAAACTCCCTGGGGACAGGGCTCTTTACACTGAGCAAGCTTTATCACATCAACTGAAGACTAGTCTCATGGATGGGGGATTTTTCTCCAGAGATGCCAGATAGGTCAGATAGCAACAATTCTCTGGGAATTAGACTTTTAGGGATGCTTCAAGTACTTCCTCCACCAGTCTTCTGGTTTTCAAACCTACCATGATGTGAATCTGCTGATTTTCTAGGCTGTCACGGAACGGAGGAGACAGTCATGGGGATTGGGCAAGTTAAGAGTCCATAAGACTTTCTGTTTTTACTGAGATTCAGCTATTTTTCTTGAATACGTGTTCTGTGGGGTATAGCATGTCTTTGTATAATTTCCAGAGTTCTGAAGAAAAATTAGATTCTGATTGTTTTGATGCTGTTCTCTTGCCTTTCTGGAGTAGTGAATTTTGGAAGGTTCCTTCTCTGACATTCCAGAAGAGCTTCTCCTGTGGTTATTTTTTGATGTAGCAAATGGAAACTAATACACTTTCCAAAAATAAATTAGTAGGTTTTGAGAAAGTATAATTGAAGAATGGACATTGGGGAGGAAGTCTATAAATACTTCAGTGAGTGACTCCTGAGAATTTTGGGACCTCTGCTTTTCTTAAAGTTTTCTTTTTATTGGGTCTTGCTTCATCCCTACAAGATAAGAACAGAGAATCTGACTTGTTGCCCTGAGGTTTGACTTAATAAGTGTTTTGTACATTAGTCAGATAGAAGAACTAGGTTGAAATCACAGTGTTTACTCAGAATGTGTTCTTGGGCAATTTATTTAAACTTTATTAATTTCAGTTCTTTCATTTGGAAATTGGAGATGATCAGAGAAAATCAAGATATATTGTGGGCATTTAAAAAATATTGGCCATTATAACAAATCATTCAACTGAAGAAATTGTTTACAGGTAATATTAGTAAATGCTTTGATGTCTTCCTATAGAACTTTGACAAATATTTAAAATAATGTCAGGTAATCATTATTTCTGGTTCAGAATGGGGATCATGAGTTGATAGAGGATATGTTTTCCCTGAATAGTGAATTTATTTATAAAACTAGTTTTAAAGTATTAAAACACCTACTAGTTAAATATGCTTTGTTTTAAAGGAACACAATTTAATGGAATTGGGACCACTGCAGACACCTGAGGATATAACATACTTATTGCAAAATTTAGGTGGTAGTTCAGTGGCAAAAACTGATTAAAGAATCTAGCTAGCATTTTATTATTGAATTGCTTCTCAATTTACTTATTCAAAACTGAGCTTCAAAAAGTTCCCCCAAACTCCAACTTGACATCTTATATTATACTTTATGTTTTAACAAAACTGAGAACTCAGTAGTTACTATATGTATTTAATACATATCTAGCTAACACATTATCTTTCTATCTATCTATCTATCTGAGAAACAGCATGCATACATGCTCAATAAATTTTTTCTTTGGGGTACAAAAATAATATATTATATACATATTTCTGCATCTTTTCTCATGTTACTGTACTTTTATATCTTAGTAATCCACCTGAGCCAGCTGAAAATGATCAGGTAAATGAATGCATTCTTTTGGGGATTAGATAAGATCCCATGACATGAAGTTACCACAGTGATACACATTTGGCAATGATTAGAGACATTTTTAATTATTATGACTCACAGGAGTAGAAAGCATTACCGGCATCTAGTGGGTAGAGGGCAGGGGTGCTTTTGAAAATCCTGCAAAAGACTGGGTTCCCTAACAAAGATAGACCTAGTCGGTAATGTCAATATATAGGCAGAAAAAAAAAACCTTTTTCTAGGGGGTCCCCCCCCCAAAAGACAGACACAGCTTTTCTTATACAAGAGAAGTCATTTTAGGCTCCCAGCTAATTTCTGTAGTCTCTATGTAGGCAGTGTTACCTACTCTATTGGACCAAGGACACTTCTTACAGATGTTCCTAGGTGGTGTCAGAATTACAAAGAAATCCGAGAACCTCATTAGTTAAGGATTTTAAGGGAATAAGAAGGGAATACAAAAACTAAGCCTCTACCAGTCAAGGAAAGAGTCTAACCATATCAGAGACAATAAATTAGTGGTAAAACTCCTCAGTGCTCTTTCAAAAGTAAGACCCTGCATTCCTCACCCCACATAAAGGAACCTGAGACTCCATCCAGTTTATAGGAGTCTCTGAGCATGTCCAGAGCTTCGTGCCCTTGTCCCACAGTTATGATAAGTACATCATAATGTTCACGTGTCCACCCTAGGAGGAGTGTAAGCCTCATTAACATAATGTAGGATGCAAGTATAGGTTGGTTTTCTAAGGACACCTGCACAATCTTATGCCCATCTTTACATGTGGTGACAAAGTTCCCCTTTCTGAATATTCATCCTAAACCCTAAATAAAAAATAAAAAATAAAAACGTGCTTACCTCTGCTCGAAGAGTCACAGTTTTGGAAGTTATTCTCTGTGATCTCCTTATCTATTGTAAGAAAGTTGACTTTGTGACAACTACACTAATACATTCTCTGTGTCTAACTCACCAAGGAGTTTCCTCTAGTGCTGACCTTGAAGAACCCTCCCTAATCATAAACTTTCTCACCTCTTTCCTTTTTGAGTTTTTAGTATCAAGTTTCAAAAAAATCTATTTGCTGTCTTGATTTTATAAGTCTTTTCAAACACTAGATTTTAAATACAACCTCTTAAGTTTCCTTCTAATATTTTTATTTGTTTTACACCTATAAATTTTTAATTTTTTTTTCAAATGGTATGATTTAGAGTCCTAGGGGAAAAAGCCAATTTCCAGCACCACTGATTAAATAACCTTTCTTCTTTCTCATTGAATTAATCTACAATTGCTGGGGTAATGTTTTGGAATCTCTATTTTGTTTCACTGACTTATTTGCATATCTTCATGCCAGTAGCACATAATTTTGATTATTGATTATATTGATTTAACATCTGGTAAGGTATCGTAATCATTTTGATTTATGGTCAAGTTAATCCTACTACTTTTACTATTTAATAATCCTCATTTACTTTTTAAACATTTATTATTTATATGATCCTTAAGGTGATTTTGTCCAATTTTGAAAAAATCATTGAGCATTCAATTTCACCCTTTATAGCTATTAATTATATGTTAATTATGTATTTTATAATTAATTTCTGCTTACTTTTTTGTTTTGTTTTCATTTCTTAAAATGGGTATTGAGTTGCTTAACTTTAGATTTTCTTCTAAATAACAAATGCATTTATGTCTACAAACTTTTTTTAAGTCTATACATTTTGCTTGAATATGATTATAGCTATGCCCCATAGATTCTGGTTATAAATTCTATATATTTCATTGTGTACTCTCTTACATACACACATACACACACACACATAAACAAAAAGTCTAATATAAAACATTAAATATTAAAAATATATAATAACATTAAAATGACATCAGGAGAAGTCTGTGATCAAATTTTGAAACATTCTACGTATATATGCTTTAAATTTTATTTTATTATATTATTTAGTTCTTTTATATCCTATATTTTTTTATTTACATGATCTCTCTGATTCTTAAAAATTTCAAAATCCTGCATTATAATGGTCTTGTGAAATAAACATTTCTTGAAAACATAACAGTGAGAAAGATGTACAAATAAAATGTGTGTACATCTTTGTGAATTACCACAGAGTGAACACACTCCTTTTTCTTCATCCAAGTCAAGAAGTGCAACATTACCGGAATCCCAGAGCCCATCTATTTGGTCTTTGCCACTCCATAACTTCCTACTTATCTTGAAATGGAACCATTATCCTAACTTCTTATATTTTATATTACTCTTGCCTGCCTTTGAAATGCATATAATTGGAATCATTGTAAACATATCCTATTGTGTTATCCTATATACTATATACAATGTATAGATAGTATATATTATATAGTATGTGTATGTAATTAGATAATATATTCACATATAATATGATACATATTCTATTGTTCTTAACTTCCTTAAATTTTTTCTTAATAAATTCCTCCATTAGTTTATTTTTATTGCTCTCTAGTATTCCACTGGACAAATGTAAAATTTATTTATCTATTGTTGATAGATATTTGAGCTGTTTGTAGTTTTTGGGTCTTACAAATAACACTGTTATGTGTGTACTAATATATGTCTCTTGATGCACATATGTGTGAGTTTATTCTGGGTATAAATTTAGTAGTGGAATACCAGTGTCATAGGGCATGCCTGTGTTCAACTTTAATACATACTGCCAAACAGTTGTATAATGTGATTTATACCAATTTATATTCCTACCAGTAGAATGTGAAAGTTCCTACTGCTTAATAACCTTGCTAATACTTGGTAGTCAAACTTTTCAATATTACTCCTACTAGCATTTGTGCAGTTGTAACTCATGTAGGTCTTAATCTGAATTTCCCTGATATGTAATCTCATGTATTTATTGCCTCTTGTATATTGTATTTCAAGTTTCTTGCTCATTTTCCTATTGGGTTTTATTTTTATTGATTTGTAAAGTTTATGATATATTTTAGATGCTAAGTCCTTTGTTATTTACAAAGCACACTTATCTTTCCTTCATTGTAAATGCTGTTCCCCCCTATTTAAAAAGCATTTCCCTACTCCTATTTCAAAAGATAGTCTCTTACATTTTCTTCTAGAGGAGTTATTATTTCCTCCTATTGACCTTTTACAAGTACACTGCACTTGAAACCAGTTTTTGTATATGTGAGAGTAGGTTAAGGATCAAGTATTATCTTTTATATGAATAGTCAGTTGAACAAATACCATTCTACATATTTGATTTTTAAAAGCAGTATTTTTTTATAGAAGTTTTAGGTTTATGGCAAAGTTGAGCAGAAAGCATAGAGAATTCTCATATGTATCTTGCCCTCCCACCCCCATATACAGCCTCCCATTTATCAATATGCTGCACCAGAGTGGTACATTTATTCTTCAGAGTGGTGTTTCTAAAATCCATAATTTACTTTAGGGTTCATTTTGGTGTTGTATGGACATATGTGATTTTTGATGCTGATATAAGTGGTATAATTTAAAACATTTATTTTGGGGGGCGCCTGGGTGGCTCAGTCAGTTAAGCATCTGCCTTTGGCTCAGTTCATAATCCCAGGGTCCTCGGATGGAACCCAGTGTCTGGAACCCTGCTCCGGGGGAAGCCTGCTCCCTCTCCCTCTGTCCATCCCGCCCCCTCACTCGTGCTCCTCTCTCTCCTCTCTCAAATAAATGAATAAAATCTTTTAAAAAATTATTTTGTAATATTTGCTGATGGTACATAGAAACACAATTACTTTTTAAGTGATCTGTGTCCATCAACCTTGCTAAATTCACTTGTGAATTTGAAATTTTTTTCTGTAGGTTCTTACTGATTTTCTAAAACACTGTCACAGTATCTGTAAATAATTTTAGGTTCCTTTTTTTTTTTTCATTTTTCAGGTTTTTTTTTATTTCTTACATTCTTAATACCATGGATTTACTTTTCTTACTTCAAAGAAAAGTACCCTGGCTATGTCTGTTAGTACAATGCTGAATAGCAATTATGATAAGCTTTATTTATTTATTTTTTATGTGAGCTGAACTTGTTTTAACAAATTTTGAGGGGAAGGCATTAAGATAGTGCATTGCTACTCTAGCAATTTGATTTATGTAAGAATCTGTTTGTTACTCTATGGATATGGGGTTACATTTCAGTCTTCCAGTCTTCAGTCTAATGGCCAGAGTGCCTTAACTTCACTGGTGAATAGAGGCATAGAGGTTGCTATTTTTATGGATTAGTGATTCACCAGGAAGTAATATCCTTCTTCCCTCTCTGTCTCATCTTCTCAAAAGCTGGTACTACTTCAGTGACAACAACAAAGAGAATTCAACCTGTCCATCTCGCTTCTTATTCTCTGGCGGAAATCCTCCAAGGAACAAACATTACTATGACTAGATATAAGCCAGGCTCTCTTTATTTACTTTTTATTTTTTAATTTAATTTTATTTTTTCAGGCTCTCTTTAGATTCAAGAGTGGGTTTTAATTCTCAGTTTAGTTCTCTATTGCTCTTACTTCAGAATTTCCTGTACCCAAGTTCTTAGTCACCTCCTCCAGACACCAGGACTTGCTTGGCTCAAGAGAGGTAGAAAGAAGGAATATAGTGGGTGGATGAGATCTGAAACAGCCATCTTACTCGTCTTTCATTTAGAAAGAACAGTAATTGTTTTCAGGGTTGTTTTTTTTTTTTTTTTTTTGTATAAATAATGAATATTCTCTATTAAGTTGTCTATCTGCTTTTTTCTATTTTCAGATGTTCTGAAAGTAAATTTTACACACTAATGGAGGAATAAAACCTATTTTCAAGTAATGTCTTTTTCAGAAAGTTAAGTGCTACAATTCTTTAAAAGAAGATATTACAAACAACTCATTTGAATGTTGAATGGTGGGGATTAATGGTTATTTATAGTGAAGGCCATGTCTTGCAGATTCCTTAAATTCTTTTGGAAGGCAACGTTGGTAAGATTTTTATTAGGGTTATGCTTTCTATGAGACTTTAATAGTAGTTCTATTTTTATCTGGGAAGAAATGAACCTCACAATACTAATTTTCTCACTTAATGGATTTTCCTCCCTTAAATAAGCCCAATCCTCTAATCTGGGGTGAGGAACAGCTTGTTTAGCCTTTATAGAAAAGTCCACTTATATAAGGGAAAAATAATTCAAGTAAAATATGATTTTAACTTTTTATGGAAACTGAAGAAATTGATTCCTAACTTTCCTTCATATCTCATTCTGGAGGTTGCCTTTGCAAAATCTAGGCTTTTAAATTATGCACGAAGTATTTTATACGATGTGTGAGTTGGTGGGAAAGAACATAGATTTTTAAAAAAATGCATGAGAAAACACAAAGGATATGTTTTTATTGATTTAATAAGTATTTCCTTGTATGCTGACTCTTGTAGGCACTGGTCTAATCAGTAGAATAACTGGTGAGCAAGACAGGTGGTGTACCATCCTCAGGCAGCTTATATTTGGGTGCACTGGAAGACAAAAAATAAACATATATAGCATGATATCTGGTAATGACAAGTATAATGAAGGAAAATGAAATAGGAAAACAACAGAGAATTGAGTGCTATTTTAGATGGAACACTCTCAGCAAGCTTAGCAGCTTGTGTATGTATGTAGACATATACATATATGTATTATTGTTTAATTTATTATAAAGAAATGCTACATCTGAATTTGAAATTTGTTGCCATTTTTTATATGTGCTATTTGCTTAAAATTCTATCTCTTCTTTATCTGTGATTATGAGTGTCCTTTATGATTCTTATTTTTTTTTAATGATTCCTATAATTGCCTATTTTTGCTCTTTCTCATTTTAACATGATTGGTTTATTTTACTGGTTTCCTGAAAAAGAAAAACAAAAAAAATCTTGATTTTTATTCATCCTTTCTATATTTTTTGTTGTTGTTTTCCTAATTTCAGCTCCATCATTATTATCTCTACATACTTTCTTTGAAATTCCTCCTAATTTTTCAAAATGAAAAAAAAATTAGTAGTTTCACTACTCCATACTTTATTCTTAGTAATTTATTCATTGATATCTACAGATTTTTCTTTGAATAAATAATGGGCACACTCTCCTATATTCCATTATAAGGTTGACCATGTAAGAACTTCCTGATGTGATGTTAGAGGCCATAGAGGACAGTGACAAAGAAATTTCTCACAGAGAATAGATTCAGGGGGTGCCAAAAAATGAGCTAGCCAAGAAATACCTCTATAACTAGGTATGGAGTGTGATTTTTGAAGAGCAAGAATTGATCCCTAGTGTGGACCAGTGATTTTTGGTATTTTCCTTCCTGTTTCCAAATGGAAACTTTCATTAATGTTATCTAGTTCCAACTCTATCATTCATTGTATGTTATCTGAGTGAGAAATGTAGGTAGATAATATTTAAGATTCCCCATTAAGCCATGACCAGACACCTCCAGACATGGTGGAAAAAATGATCATAAACCAGAGAGCCTGGGCTTCATAATGGATACACTAAATGTGTTGGTTTTGAGGAGTTACCTTCCTTGGAATAAGACAAGTGTGTTTTATCTGCAGAAAGTTGGATGTGTATTATGAGAGGAATGGACTATGAAAGAGATTACTAATTGGCTCCCAATATTTTTCCCTCCTAACTGCACAGTTATAGAATTTTTAGCTTCATTACTCCAGATTAAGATTTCATTTGATGGCCTCCTTGTTGCCAACTGTACTGTGTGACAAAGGGCTGATCAATGGGTTGCGGATGGAAATAATTTATTCAATTATTGCATCAGGTGCTAAAATGGAAGTGTGTACCTTCCCTATGCTCTACTTCCATTTCCACTGATGAAGGCATACCTTATGGTGTAAAGTGAAGCATCACTTTGAACAGGTAGATGGAAACTATTTTAGGATGGACGATGTAATAGAAGGAGCATAGGTCCCTATTGCTTTTAGAGTTGTATACCAATCTTCAACTCTTGACCTGGACATTTAAAGGAGAGGAAATTTAATACTTATTTTGCTTAAGACATTGTTAATTCTGGGTTTTTGTTACAGTAATTGAAACTGTATGCTAAGTAATAGATCAATGGAGAGGAGCATTCCTAGAGGAAGAAACAGATCTAAGAATATAACCTCTTTTTTCTAAGGAGAGTTAGTATTTTCCTGGAGTGAAGTTTGATGGGGTTTTGAGAGTTTAGTTAGTTGAAATATTTGAATTATAAAGAATGGAGAAAGTTCAAGAGCAATTACCTATTGACAATAGACAAATAATATTAAGCACTTTTATTTTGCCTCTTTTCTCCTACCCGTAATATAATCAATGCAAAATTAATGTGCTGGGGTGATTTTTCTTCATTATATACAAGTTTGAACTTGGCTTGATTATTTATTGTATAGAATTCCTTATAACCAGAATAAAAAGTTGAATTGTAGTTATAAACTGAATGAGTAAAGTTGTATATGACAATCTGTGTGAATACAGTTTTGTCATTTAAATGCTCACAGGTTGTTAATCTTTTGTTAGAGAGTTATATATATATTTTTTAAATATTTAATTTATTTATTCATGAGAGACAGAGAGAGAGAGAGATGCAGAGACATAGGCAGAGGGAGAAGCAGGCTCCATGCAGGGATCGAGTCCCGGGATTCCAGGATCATATCCTGGGCCAAAGGCAGGTGCTAAACCGCTGAGCCACCCAGGCGTCCCTGAGGGTTATATTTTTAAAATAAACCTCTGAACGTAATACTTGTATACTTTAATCTTTTTAGTTTTAAAAGTTCGCTGTAAGTTTAATCTTTGTTACATCAAAGAAATTTTATGTTCAAATGAAGTTTCTTTTATACCTCTGTAACAAAATATCATTGCATAAGTAATCACTTTTTTAAGTCATATGAAAACAGGAAGTTCCTATCTTAAATATCTAAGAAAATGTTCCATTTTTTTCCTGGAAGGATTATGTATGTCTTTCCCTCATGATACTGTACCATTTCAGAAAATAGTTACCTTTCTGACCTGATTTATGTTAAGTGTCATTTTGTCCTCAAGTTGCAAAATAAGTGGGATTAAAAATAAACTTGCTAGTTGTTGCTTATACTCTGTTGATTTAACTGTTACAATGAAAAATATTTCCAGAGTTAAAATATATAATTTTATAAAAATTAAAGAATCTGAGAACTAGAAAATATATAAGAAATATATGTAACTATAATATATATAACTCAGTACATGTAAAATCCTCCTATCAAGCATATAGTAAGAGTGTCTTCCTCAATATATGTGTACTTTCTTTTCTGTTCTAAATTCTATCAAACACTTATTTCATATTGATTGAATGGATTTTTAAAATAGATTTTATTTATTTATTCATGAGAGACAAAGAGAGAGAAGCAGAAACAGGCAGAGGGAGAAGCAGGCTCCTTGCAGGGAGCCTGATGTGGGACTCGATCTCAGATCCTGGGATCAGGCCTTGAGCCAAAGGCAGATGCTCAACCACTGAGCCACTCTGGCATCCCCGATTTAATGGATTTTCATTTCAAAACAAGTCATCAAAATTTAACTCATTACTTTATAATTAATATGGAAAAATAGTTTTAATTTAGTACTACACTGTATTTTTTGTTATTAAGCAAGTAAGGTGGCCTACTTAAGATTAGTATTAAGTATAAGCAAACAAAGAAAAAAATGAATCCTTCACACACACGCACACACACACACAAACCCATAGCATACAGTTATTCAGGGTATTTATTCACCAAAATGAGCAGATAAGTTGGTGCTGAAGGAAGAAGTATGTTTTTTTATTTTTTTTATTTTTTTAAAATTTGCACAAAGATGGTGAATAAGTTAGTAGGGAGTCCAGTCTTAAAATGTGTTGCAAAGGGTGGCAGGGTGGTTCAGTGGGTCAAGCATCTGCCTTTGGCTCAAGTCATGATCCCAGGGTCCTGGGATCGAGTCCCACATTAGGCTCCCTGCTCAGCAGGGAGTCCGCTTCTCCCTCTCTCTGCTCCTCCCCTTCCCCCTTGCTGGTGTTGTGTGCACATGCACATGCTCTCTTTCTCTCTCAAATAAATAAATAAAATCTTTTAAAAATGTGCTGTAAGATTAGGAAAGAGATATGTGCTATTGCTACATAAAAACTATCTAGAATTATAATTCTGAATTCCTCTAGAAATCTTTTCTCGGAAAGACTTTTCAAAATTTATTTAAGAAATGGGTAGAAAGAGGCTTCAAGGTTTAGAGCGGAGTCAAAATGCTCTATAACGTATGGAGATACTTAAATGAACTGATGTTAAAGAAAAGAAGAACCTAGTAAGATACAGGCAATCCCCTTTGCTTTTACTAAGGGCATTTTGTATCTTCTCTTTTAATTTAAAAGAAACTAAATAAAGTTCTTTATGGAACTCAGTTTCTGAAATTCAGAGAAAAACCTTGTTAAAAAGTCCTTGCTTGTTTTGTGTTCATTGCACTTACAAATCTCCTTTTTGTAATATTAGCAATGAAAAGCTTAACATTGTTTTGAGTACTTTGTTCTGAATAGCCCATTACAGTGAAATACAATGTGAGTTGGTACTTAATCTTTGCAAAACCCTAACAATATTCTAGATTTTCCTTTTAGATATTTGGAACAAGTCTGCCATACTTACATTTAGAAAACGCTAAGGGCTTGGTGAGCTCTTACGAAATTTAATTCTTTTTGTCAGTGAGGTCTCATTATAAAAACACTGGATAATGCACCTTATAAAATTAACTGTAAATACAAACGAAAATATTTTAAAAATTATTTCAGCTGTATGCTTTATTTGATATCGTGAATTCTTTTACGAATTCCTAGGAAATATGCCAGTTCATTGTTCAGACTTTGCAAAGACATTCAATGGTCTAGTCTTACTTCCACCTCTCTGGGAAAGTAGATGAAAAGCAATTCTGTTGTTTGAAAGAGCAAAATGGCCTTGCTTACCATTGTTACCATTGTAATATTTTTTCATGGGTGCATGACAAAATGAGCTCCTTGGATTTTTTTCCTACTATGTGTAGCAACTTTGTTGAGATATAGCTTATATCCCATGACATTCACTCATTTTAAGTGTATCATTCAATGGTTTATTTATGTTTTCAGAATTGCACAACCATCATCACAATCTAATTTTAGAATGTATCCCTCACCTTAAAAAAGAAACCTTGTGCCCCTTGGTAGTCACTCCGCATTCCAACCCCCAGGCATAAGCAACCACTAACTCCTCGTTTCTAGACATTTTGTGTAAGTGAACTGTACCATATGTGAGTCTTTTGTATCTGACTTTTTTCACTGAACATAATGTTTTTGAGGTTTATCCATTTTGTATTCCTTTTTATTCATTCCTTTTTATCACCTAATAGATTGGTTTTGAGATTCTATGGCAGGAGAGATTAGGTAACTGATTTCTTGAGATAATTTATGGGACTCTGGGCACAAGCAGTGCTACTTTGTAACTCATGAAAATAAAATCAGTAAGTTAAGGAGGGTGTCATTTCCCTTTCCCTCAATTCTGCATTGGATATAGCATGATCATGACTTTTCAAGAAATGACAGTAGCTCTCTTGGCATAGATGTTGGTATTCCCATGTTGAACTAACAATTTAGTTACCTTGCTCAAGTTAGTATAACTACTAAGTGCCAAAGTGTGGATTCCAACTCAAGAAATCTGGATTCAGAGTCTTACCAATAGGATATACAGGACACTGATGGCCAGAACCAAAGGTGTAGCCACGATTCCAACAATAGGAACACCTTTGATTCCCATCATTGGCCATGGAAAATCACACAGTCTTTCTCTTATTTTAGGATTCTTCAAAATAGAGGGGTGTTTTGATGTAGCCTAAAATGACTAATGACCACACAACATCTTGTATTTTAGTAAAACAAATGGGGATTATAGCTTGAAATTATAAATATTACCTATCTTTCACATAATAATGGTCCATTGTTTAAAATAAGTTTAATGTACAATCTTATTTGATCTTCATTAAAATTAGTGAAGAAAATAAGACAGCTAGTATCGAGTCCTTTATATGTGCCAGGCATTATTATGATATTTTTTATGTATTGTCTCATTTAGTGACCATAACAATTCGGTGAAGAAACACTATTTTCCTTATTTAATAAATGAGGAAATACTATTTTTTTTTCATTTTCTAAGTGCAGAAAATGGGTCTCAGAGAGGGAAATAGCTCACTATAGGCCTTATGACTAATAGGTGATAGATCTTGGATTGGAACCCTGTGTCTTTCCTTCTAGTCCTTCTATTTTATCTTACTTCCACAAAAGTAAATGGTTGAAAGCAGATTAAAAAAAATTAGGAAAAAAAAAGCAGATTAGAAGGATAAGGATGCATAAAAAGAAGCTGTGAAAAAAAGGCTGATTCTCCCATCAAGTTTCATTTTTGTGGATTTTTCATAAGCTACGAGATATTTGTGTTGTGCATATGTAAAGCTGTGTTTGCATGCTGTATAGAATTTACCTGGGAGTTAATTATATCTAGTCAGCAAATATTTAATGAGCAGCTATGATTAAGTTACTAGATTACTGTGCTGATGTGAAGTCAATAAACTAAGGGAGGGAGAGAGAAATAGAAGGAGAGGGAAAGAGAGGGAGAAATAATAATTAACACTACCTTCCTTGAAACCCCAAACTCATTGCTTGTGTTAATTCAATCTTTTCAAACATAACTGAACTTGCTCACACCATATTGTATATGTGGGGATAGACCAAATATCTTATCTTGCAAAAAACGTGAAAATTGATTTTGACATAATATTCTCTATCTAACATAAAATACAGAATCACTGAATGTTAGAGCTGTGAGAGAGGCCTTAAAACTCATTCAGTTCAGTGATTTTCAAACTTGACTGCACAACAGAAATCAACCAGAGAATTCCCTAAACTCCAGGCTTTGAGATTCTGATTCAGCATTCTAGGATAGGTCTTTGAGTCTGAATTTGTAATAAAAAATTCCAGCTAGTGAGTATCAGGTTTGTAAACATGCCCTTGGAAACCATTTAGTCTAAATACCAACATTTAAAGGTGGGAAAATCGAGACTCTGATAGATGAAGAGGTTCTAATAGGTTCAGCATACATTTCCAGAAGGCAGGGGTGGCCTGATATTTTGTCGAATATGCTGTTCTGAGGCCTCCTCAAGTAACTGCCTGTCAACCATATAGAATTCAAATGAAAGATAGGACAATTTATATGATTTCTATTTTAATGAGAAGTATGTGAAAACATCTCAAAGCATTAACCTTAATGCTTGATAGAACTATGTTAAGAGAAAGGTTATTTATACTTTCATTTTATCAAATAGCCCTGATTGATTTCAGGTCTATCCAGACATACAAAATGACAAAGGATGTCATTTTCTAGAAAAACAGAATTTGTCTTAAAATAGTGTCTTTTTGATGGTTAATAATTTTATTATTTTGATTATTGATTTATATTTAAGTCACTGCATGTGATAAATGGGATGTTCATACTATAATTCTCATGTGTCATCACTAAACTTAAGGGCAATGAGATTAAAAAGTGTTAATATTCTTATTGAAGCACATTAAGCTTGTCCTCTATTCTTTCCTGTACTATTCAGAGATTAAAATATGTCACATTTAGTTTTTTGAGGTATTGTGTTTGTAGTGAGTGTATAAAATGGATCAAATCAATATTTATAGATAATTATAGAAATATTCCAATGAGTATTATTTTTATTCTAGTACTATTAAGATCTCTTAGTGAAATGTGCATGTATTTTATGGTGGGAGAGGCTTGCATCTTTGGATGTAGTAAGGGCTAAAGCAGGAGTTATTAAAAAAATAAATATTCCCAGAGAAAATTGTTGCAGTTATGGCAGTTCACTCACATACTTGCTTTGTTGAAGTTGCCTCATTGTAAAATGTGTCAGTGTTAACTACAGAATTGTGATGTATTGTGAAAATTGAATATACTTGCACATACAAGCACACACAAACACATTTTGAAACAGTTGCCTTTTTGGTCAGTAATGCTTATCAATTACAGTTATCAGTCTTGGTAATTAAGTGTTCATCATTCAGTCATTCATACATTCACTCATTTAATACACATATATTGAGTGAATTCTGTGTATCAGGTACTAGAGGTGCTTAGTGGAGCTTTCAATAGCCATACACAGATATGAAGACTGATGTTAGAGTCATGGGCCCATTTATATACACATTAGAGCATCTCTACAACTAGAGCTGCACTCTAGTTGTAAAGATAAAGTAGAAGCAGAGAGTCCTTGCAAGGAATTTCAGCTTAGCTTTGAGTGATCTTAATCTCTGAAATTGGGTTAATATGATCCCAGTGGGCCTGTGCCCATAGGAGACTAAAAGTAGTACACTTTAATCCCTTCTGGAGGAAGATAACTAACTTTAGGATCCAAATCATTTCTGCCAACAATTTTTCAAATATAATGCCTGACACTAAAAACCTATACAAGAAGAACCAATGAGGAAAAAAAATAGTAAAAATACTGTATGTAACAGGCCTTATGATATTGAAGGGATGGTGGTGGGAAAAGAAGTTCTGTTGAGTCTGTGGGAAGCTCCAGCTAGAGAATCACAAAATCTTCCTAGAGTTCTAGAAGGAGGTCATGCCTTATACACTGGACAATTATATACCTTTTGAAAGATAGTTTCTGAAATGCGCTTGAGCACTGATAGTGTCTGTATCAGATCATGAGATATAAGTGACTGTTCTTGCGGAATTGTCCATCATGAGACATGTGAGATCTACAAAATCATAAGGTCAGGCAAGACTAGTACCAGTCTACTAGGGATCGAAGTGCTAAATCCACTTCGAACATGAGGAAGGCTCAATGATACAAGCAAGCTGCATGAACAGGTAGCCCAGACACCCGCCCCACCTACTACTGTTATCTGATCCCCTTCCTCAGCTCACACCCACAGCCATTGGAGGAATCCTTGCAAGCAGCTGATAGGGAAGAAAAATTCCTGAGCTTTGCGTATGGGTTGGCTTGGTTTCTGGGTGCAAGTTAAAAATGGAGAGCTGAGTAACAGTCTCATTCAGCAGATGGCTTTGAAAGACTATTGCAAGGGAAAATCCTTCCAATAAGTAGAGCTTTACATGTGCGTGTATGTACATATATGTGGCCCATGCTAAGAATATGTGTTAAGTCATGGGCAGTGACTTGCCTGTTGGTCAGCAGTCAGAAAGGAGACCGACAGAGACATCAGAGTCAAGGAAAGACTGGGGTAGAGGTATATTCATGGATATATAGAAGTGAGAAAAAAGTGTGAAGATTTTTGTGTTACATGTCATCTCTATAAGAGCATCTACCGTGAAGGAGGCACCGAACAAATTAGATCAAATTAGATCAAACCAAGTTGGCAGAATGGTTCAGTATGAGCTAGCCTTTGCTATTGGCTAACTCTAGTGCTACACCATAGGTATATGAATGAAAAAGCCACTTTGACAATATCAGAAACTAATTTTGAGCTGGAAGATGAGGTCCCACGTCCCAGAGATGATTCAGCTAATGCAGCTGCCAAGTATCCAACCTGTAGCAGCAGAACCAACATTGAGCCTCCAATATGGCACCATTCGGCCTTAGACCTCTGTCTCCCGGAAAGGCCAGCAATTTGCATTGGCAGAAATTAATACCTTTTCTCAGTATGATGTGCCTTTCCTACCTGCAGAGTCTGCACCAGTACCACCATCTGAGAGTTTATAGAGTATTTGATTTCTGACATAGGATCCCCACATAACATTGCATTAGATCAGGGAACCCATGTTATTGCAGAGCTCTTATACTTATTTTTAAAAGGGGAAAAATATATATATATATATATATATACTTTCCCCTCTTCCTCCTTTTCGCTCTCTCTCTCTATATATATATATATATTTAAATATATAAATATATATTTAAATGTAAGTTTTAAGTGTATTCCATAACATAAAAAACCAGATTTCTAAACCTCATAAAATTTGTTCAGCATATTTAATTAACTGAACAATGTATTCCAATATTACTGTAAATATTTGAGAACTAATCAGTTAAGGTTTTGGAAATTTTTATGTGTGATATACTCATATTATTAGTCTTTCCTTATAAATGCCAAATAGGTTTTCAACATTATGTTTTCTGATAATGTTAATTGCTTATGTGTGTGTATTTGAATGGAAAAATTCACCAGAAAAGAGCTTTTGAAATAACAAATATAATATTTTTATACAATGCAAAAGAGAGTTCAGTCTAAAAGTATTGGAGTGGGGGATCCCTGGGTGGCGCAGCAGTTTGGAGCCTGCCTTTGGCCCAGGGCGCGATCCTGGAGACCCGGGATCAAATCCCACGTCGGCTCCCGGTGCATGGAGCCTGCTTCTCCCTCTGCCTATGTCTCTGCCTCTCTCTCTCTCTGTGTGTGACTATCATAAATAAATAAAAATTTAAAAAAATAAAATAAAATAAAAGTATTGGAGCTCAGTATAAAAGTATATTCTTTAAGAAAATTAAGTGACAAGAAAGTTGTAGTCAGTTTAAGATTATGCAGAAGAAATCTGTTTACATGCTAAAAATAGAAGCCATGATACTTAGCAGGATAATATTTGCCATTGATTTAATATTCAATACTTGTAAAAACACTAAGCTGCTCCTAAGTAATGCACTGAAGTAGGTTGGTAATAAGTTAGTAAAATAGATTTTAAAAGGAAACATTTGTACTTGTATCCTTTAAAAATATATCTAACCACCAATTTTATTGTTTTTAATTAATTTGCAAGGTGACATTTATGGCAGATTTAAAAAATATACTGGAGATATCTTTTCTCTATGTCTCAATTTCTGCGATGCATTTCTTTTAGGATTTTTAAAAGAATATTTTTTAATGGTAAACAGCCTGCACCTATTTTTTTTTTCTGCTTTTTTTCCCCCCATCATTAGTTAATCTCAAACTGATCTCTTCTGTGTGAGTTTAAATCCTGGCTACACTAGGGGAACATGAACACTTAATATATGACATCAATATATTAATAATACATAACAAAATTGTGAAAAGTAAATAAAATTATGCATGTAACCGGTTTAAAATAACACCTGGAGCATTTGGTAAGCATTAAGTAAATGTTGATCATTGTTACTAGTATTAGATGTGCGTACATATATGTCTTAGTCTATCTGAGCTGTCATAACAAACTACTATAGACTCGGTGGTTTAAAAAATTGAAATTTATTTCTCACAGCTCTAGAACCAGGAATGTCCAAGGTCAAGTTGCCAGCATATTGGGTTTTTGGGGAGAGCATTCTTTCTGGCCTACAGATGGCTGCCTCTTTCCAGTGCTCTCACAAAGGGGAGGGGGAGGTGGGAGAGAGAGGGAGAGGGAGGGAGTGGGAGGAAAGAGGGACAGAGGGGGAAAGAGGAATGGGGGGGGAGAAAGAGGGAGAGAGAGGGAGACTGTGAGAGGGAGAGAGGGAGAGAGCTCTCTTAAGTCTTCTTTTAAGGCCACAGTCCTATCTGATAACCACCCTGCCCTTATGAGTTGATTTAACCTTAATTACCTCCTAAAAACTCTGCTTCCAGGTTCAGTCACTTTGGGGGTTAGGGCTGTGACATGGGAATTTGGAGAGAACACAGTTGAGTTCACAGTACTGTGTTTATAAAATATCTGTCAATTTTATTTATTTTATGGAAGGATTTATATGTACTGAAGGATTTATAAATATGTATGTATGTATATAAATACATCGATGTGTCTTATAGAAATATATAATATACATTTATAGCTTTATTTATATTTAATATATAATATAATATACATAAATGTTTCTTATAGAAATATATTTATACAATGAAAATACCATATGATTTCACTCATATGTGGAATTTAAGGACAAAACAAATGAACAAAGGGGAAAGAGAGAAAGAGAAGAAAACAGATTCTTAACTACAGAGAACAAACTGTGATGCCTGGGTGGCTCAGTGGTTGAATGTCTGCCTTTGGCTCAGGGTATGATCCCGGGGTCCTGGGATCGAGTCCCACATTGAGCTCCCTGCACGGAGCCTGCTTCTCCCTCTGCCTGTGTCTCTGCTTCTCTCTCTGTGAGAGAGAGAGTAAGCACTCTAAACCTTGAATAAATAAATAAAATCTTTTTAAAAAATACTATAGAGAACAAACTGATGGTTACCAGAGAGGTGGTGATGGGAATTCAGGAGTGTACTTGTTGTGGTGAGAACCAGGGGATATATGGAAGTGTTGAATCACTATATTGTACACCTGACAGCAATTTTATACTTTATGTTAGCTAACTGGAATTTAAATTTAAAAAGCAATGAAAACTAGATTGTTTGCATCTATTTATCCACAGTGACTGTGATTTTTAAATATGGCACAAAAGATGCCATTGGAATTCCTATGATGCTTATACGCCAAGACCAGATGACTCATACACACACAATTTAGAGGTTTCCTCCTCTTATTTTTTCTCCTTTCCCCCCACTTTTTTCATCAAATCGTATTGCTGTGACAGCATATTCATGAAGAATTGCTCTTCTATACACTTAATTTTTCCATAAAGAAATACATGAGAAAAAAAAAAAAGAAATACATGAGCACATACTTCTAGCTTCAAATGTAATCGCAAAGAGATATCATTCTCCTCTTGGTGAGGGTTGGGGAAAAAGAAAATAGAAGAGGTGGTATTCGAGGCTAAAAGTACATAATCACCCAGAATGTGGATTTGGGATCAAATGAAGTAGTTTCTTTCAAAATGATTTTCAGAATTGTCCTGACACCTTCTGTTTCACATCTGATGAAAAGCCAAAGGAGTGCCAGTGTTGTCTAGCTGAGCTGCTAGATATGGTTAGAACACTGCTGGGTATGGATGCTGCTAACCCAACGGTGCATGCATTAGAGAATCCCTTTCCTTTTTGAAATGTTCAAAATAATATTTTGTATTCTTTGGGTATTGGATTTTTTCCCATGTAGTTTTTGTGGTTAAAATCAGGAGATTAATATGAAGTTTTTCCTGACATAGATATATTGGAAAAGAATGAAGATAATATATGCTCTTAGAAAGAAGGAATACAGGTGAGATAGTAGGAACTCCAAGGTTTAGAGTGTTAGATTTTGCAGGAATCTTATTATTTTTGGACAAGCCATGTTATGGAAGGCTGTGAAAATTGTACATTTTTATTTATCTACCATGTTTGTTAAATGATAGTATTATAAGGTCAGAATATCTGAATTATTTGCTCCTCATTGCCCTGTCACTTTCTCAGTCCTTCTTTCCCATGGTTTCCTCACCTGTAAAAGGGAATAATAACAGATAGGTATAGTAATGATGTGTCAGATTCACTGTGTTATTTTAGATTATTAGCCATGTTTTCTGTAATCCCACTTCTCTGTTAAATCTGGTAACAGAAGTGGCTCTGGGATGCTGTCTCCGGCCATTCACAGTGCTCTATCCCTCTCGTTGCAACAATAGGTTTGTTTGAACACACAGTGTCAAACGGACCAGAGTCTCCTGTGGACTTATTTTATTTTTGTACTTTAATTATATTAAACCAAATTCAAGCTTTAAAAATAAAGTTGGGGTTGTACCAGTAGTGTACATCTTTCTTTTTTTTTCTTTTCTTTTTTTTTTTGTATTTTGTGTGTTTTTTTTCATTTCATTTTTTTAATTTATTTTTTATTGGTGTTCAATTTACCAACATACAGAATAACCCCCAGTGCCCGTCACCCATTCACTCCCACCCCCTGCCCTCCTCCCCTTCTACCACCCCTAGTTCGTTTCCCAGAATTAGCAGTCTTTACGTTCCGTCTCCCTTTCTGATATTTCCCACACATTTCTTCTCCCTTCCCTTATATTCCCTTTCACTATTATTTATATTCCCCACATGACTGAGAACATATAATGTTTGTCCTTCTCCGACTGACTTACTTCACTCAGCATAATACCCTCCAGTTCCATCCACGTTGAAGCAAATGGTGGGTATTTGTCATTTCTAATGGCTGAGTAATATTCTATTGTATACATAAACCACATCTTCTTTATCCACTCATCTTTCGATGGACACTGAGGCTCCTTCCACAGTTTGGCTATTGTGGCTATTGCTGCTATAAACATCGGGGTGCAGGTGTCCCGGCGTTTCATGGCATCTGTATCTTTGGGGTAAATCCCCAACAGTGCAATTGCGGGGTCATAGGGCAGGTCTATTTTTAACTCTTTGAGGAACCTCCACACAGTTTTCCAGAGTGGCTGCACCAGCTCACATTCCCACCAACAGTGTAAGAGGGTTCCCTTTTCTCCACATCCTCTCCAACATTTGTGGTTTCCTGCCTTGTTAATGTTCCCCATTCTCACTGGTGTGAGGTGGTATCTCATTGTGGTTTTGATTTGTATTTCCCTGATGGCGAGTGATGTGGAGCATTTTCTCATATGCATGTTGGCCATGTCTATGTCTTCCTCTGTGAGATTTCTCTTCATGTCTTTTGCCCATTTCATGATTGGATTGTTTGTTTCTTTGGTGTTGAGTTTAATAAGTTCTTTATAGATCTTGGAAACTAGCCCTTTATCTGATATGTCATTTGCAAATATCTTCTCCCATTCTGTAGGTTGTCTTTAAGTTTTGTTGACTGTATCCTTTGCTGTGCAAAAGCTTCTTATCTTGATGAAGAAAGAGAAATTAAGGAGTCAATCCCATTTACAATTGCACCCAAAAGCATAAGATACCTAGGAATAAACCTAACCAAAGATGTAAAGGATCTATACCCTCAAAACTATAGAACACTTCTGAAAGAAATTGAGGAAGACACAGAGATGGAAAAATATTCCATGCTCATGGATTGGCAGAATTAATATTGTGAAAATGTCAATGTTACCCAGGGCAATATACACGTTTAATGCAATCCCTATCAAAATACCATGGACTTTCTTCAGAGAGTTAGAACAAATTATTTTAAGATTTGTGTGGAATCAGAAAAGACCCCGAATAGCCAGGGGAATTTTAAAAAAGAAAATCATATCTGGGGGCATCACAATGCCAGATTTCAGGTTGTACTACAAAGCTGTGGTCATCAAGACAGTGTGGTACTGGCACAAAAACAGAAACATAGATCAGTGGAACAGAATAGAGAACCCAGAAGTGGACCCTGAACTTTATGGTCAACTAATATTCGATAAAGGAGGAAAGACTATCCATTGGAAGAAAGACAGTCTCTTCAATAAATGGTGCTGGGAAAATTGGACATCCACATGCAGAAGAATGAAACTAGACCATTCTCTTGCACCATACACAAAGATAAACTCAAAATGGATGAAAGATCTAAATGTGAGACAAGATTCCATCTTTCAAGAAAAACTAGGAGTGGAGGGAAAGAGAGACAGAGAGAGAGAGAGAGAGAGAGAGAAACCTGGATAGTATTTGACATATGAATCCATTTATGCCTGAAGGAAACAAAATCTACTCCTAGACCACTTAGTGGGCCATTAATTTTTTTGTCTCCAATTTTTTTGTCTTCCTTCCATTGTCTCTCATCTTTCTTTCCTTCATTTTTCTTTCTTTTTTTCTCTCTTTCCTTTATATTAGTTTGAATTGATTTTCTGTCACTTGCCTTTTGACCAATGCGTAGGTTTTGTCTAATGAAGAAGTTAAAATAATAATAATTTTAACATAGATTTAAAGGAGTTGAATGGGGTATAATACAGAGCAGACACAGTACTAGGATCTGAGGTAATTGCTTCATTATGTAATATTGAGTCATTTGAAACAGTAACACATATTGGGTATATTCCACCTTAGTATAAATTATTTATATGATAAAATCACCCTAAACATTACCTGTTTATACAACAAAATTTATCTTGCTTCTTGAACTTTCTTCTGCTTGTTATTAAGGACATTATATGATAAACATTTAATCAAGGGATTCATCTTTTGTGTAGTAGGTGTATTGAAGTTTAATGTCATTATTTGCTAACAACATTTTAAGATACCCGATCTGATTCACTATAAGACTTCTTCCTCTTACTACTTTCTCTTGAAAGCATACAAAGAAAACTGAATTATGGGATGCTTGGGTGGCTCAGTGATTGAGCATCTGCCTGCAGCTCAGAGCATGATCCCTGGTCCAGGGATTGAGTCCCACGTTGGGCTCCCTGTGAGGAGCCTGCTTCTCCCTCTGTGTATGTCTCTCTCTCTCTCTCTCTCTCTACCTCACTTAAATGAATAAATAAAAATCTAAAAACAAAACAAAACAAAACTGAATTTTGCCAATTACTTTGAACGTCATGTTCTGCATTCATTGCCATGGTAGTAATCATTCTAGTAGATTTTCCATGAAACTTGGTAAATGCTAGGATTTCTTCTCTGAAAACTGTTTTCAGACAATGAATCGCCTCACTCCATTTGACTGTTGTGAGCCTATAAGTATGCCAAGTACTTTAATTCATAAGTCCAAGCCTACAGGATTCCAAACTTGGTATTCTTTATCCCTGTAAGCATTATTTTGATGTTTATGGAGGAAAGTCAATGACTTTGTTCTTCAGTGATTGATTCTCACCTAAGCAAGAGCTGTAATTTACTGAAATTCAATTAATGACATATTGGATCTCATTGAAGGCCTGCCTCTTCACTGTCATTTTGTCCAATGGAATATGTCTGCATTTGTATGGACCTAGCACATATTTAACACATCCTTGCAAAGCCACTAAGAAAAATAATGGTTTTGTATTACGGGGAAGCAAGTTTGGGACTCAGATGTACCATACATTTTAGGACCTACCTTTCAAGACTATCACAACCTCTGTATTAATTAATTGACTTTTCAATGTCTCCTTTGTCTTTATTTGATCAAGAAGATATACTTGCAGAATTTTTTTTTCTGATTATACTTAGTGGAAGAGAAAGACACTAAAAAATGTTTATAATTCTACTTTAAAACTCTGAATCTCACTTTTGTTTCAAATCCAAGTTTAGGTTCTCCCTACTTCCCAAATTTTTGTCTGACTTTTTCTTTGTTCTGAGATTCTATTTTACATTTACTAGTCATTTAGTTCTGACCATTGAAGCCAGTGTGAGTGGCAATAAAAATTACACCACTACTCTAACCCCAGATTCTGAAGCAATTACAAAATAAGACAAAAGGAGGAGACAGGGGATAAACAAACATCACCTTCATTAGTTAAAACCTTGATAAAACTCATATCTTACTGGCAAATGGGTTTGCTAATAGTATTCACCAGAATATTATAAATCTACTTTAGAAGAGATACTGGCTGCTTACCACATCTCCACATGCTCTTCAATATTACCTGGCCCCTTTGCAGTCAAACTGAGTAATGTCACTAGTTCTAGACATATCCATATATTATTCCAGGGGATAGGATTTAAACTCTACGGTGCCATCTATTTTTCCCACCTTAGCCACATTACCAGAAGTTTACATGTTCAAATGGTACAAATGGTGGCAAGATGTAAGCCAACTGGATCCCGGAGTCATTGCTTAGAAATGAGTGGCCCTGTAGAGCTATTGATCTAAGCTGACTTTGTTATGGAAAGCCACCAAATTTTTGTTATCTCAGCATTGCCTAGCTTAATATATCTAAAACACATTCCCTCCTAGTCCTTCAGCAGTGGCAGAAATTCCTCCCTAGAATGGGACAGCAGAGTGGAAAGCGTTCTCTCTATGCAAAGCATATTTTCTCTCCCATAGGAGAGAGGACAGCAAGTGGCTGGGCTAAATGTGTCCACTTTCTCTTCACCAACTCATGGATGTTGTGTGGGGGTGGAACAAGCGAAAAGGTGCAATGAGAGTGGAGCTCTTGCCACATACAAATAAATATCAAGAGTATGAAGAGTTCAAGTCCTCTAACATTCTTGCTGTTCCTGTTCTCTCAGCCCACCGAATTTAATTACCTGTGGATTGCCAGTGTTGTGGTTGTTCCCTTGGGGGGAAGATATCATCAGCCTGCAAAGATAGTCCTCTTTCCACCTTCATGAGGTCAATTCCTCTATATAAACCACTATTCCTTTGGGTACTTTTCTGGACCACTGATGGATAGTATAATTTTGTTGCCTGAAGGCTCTGAAATTGGACCAAAAAAATTCAATATTAAATTAACATTTAGGCCAGACTTGTATAGACACTGAAAAATTTATTTCCATATCTATTTCTCTTATTATTTTGTTCCAAAATAGCCTATCTGTAATTTATAACTACATTACATGACATGAAGATATGCAAATAATGAGCTGTCAATATAGACATGCCTCAAGTTTGCAAAATGAACCCCTTCATATTCTCAATCACTGAGGAGAAATGAACATTCAAGGAAATCAAGCCCTCTTGCAGGTTAGATTACCAAACACCGAAATGCAAAGAAATTGAAAATCAAATGATCTAGTTCTTGGCTATTAAATTTCAAAGAAATTAAAGTCCAAAGTTTGTCCTTCTCTTTTTTCTATCTCAACTAGAGGGATTTCTTGTGTTTAGGGTGATTTAGGACTTCTTCAACAGTCTTACCCTGAGGGAACTCAGAGGTTAATTAATTAAATGCCAAGTTTCTAAGTGGCTCACTTTTTAAGAGCCCAAATACTTGGTAGAGCATGCATTAAAAGTATAACTCTAATCCCAAACCTATTGAATTTAGAATACTGAGCATTCCCCATTTAACAGAAGTTATTCCTGGCCAAATTTTATTGCCAAAAGCTATTAGGAAAGACTCAGTCATTTCAGCGAAGGGGAGGAAAGTATAGAAAGCTCCTACCCTCAAGGTTTAGTCTCTAGGAGAGTAGTTTATACCAGATGTCTGGAATTCATGACTCTGAATCTAAACACTATAAGTTGAATTCCCACATTAAAAGGTGAATTTTGGGGATGCCTGGGTGGCTCAGAGGTTGAGCATCTGCCTTTCGCTCTGGGTGTGATCCCAGGCCCCAGGATCGAGTCCCACTTCGGGCTATTTGCAAGGAGCCTGCTTCTCCCTCTGCCCATGTCTCTGCCTCTCTCTCTCTCTCTCTCTCTCTCTCTCTCTCTCATGAATAAATAAATAGGATCCTTAAAAAAATAAAAGGTGAATTTTGGCATCATCTTATTATCAGACCTATGGGAAATATGCTCATGCTTCCTGTTCATGCATGATGAGAGATGTATCAGGCATAGTGTCTCGATTAGTCTGCTGCTGTAACAAACTATCCTATGATCTCAGTGGTTAAAAAAAAAATTTTTTTTAAACATGTTAACTAACTCCTGCTCACCTTACATCACCGTGGGACTGTTCCATATCTCTTTTTATTCCAGAATCCAGGCTGAAGAATCTTTGCTTACTTGTAACATGCTGCTTTCATAGCAGAGGGAAGAGTAAGAGATGGAAAATAATAATAATAATGGTAAATTCATTGGCTATTAAAGCTGTTGTGTGGACATGGTGAATGTCCTATTTGTCCATATACACTTGGTCAGAGTGAGTAATGAAGCCAACCCCAACATTAACATGATGGATATGTATACTCCTGCACTGGAGGCAGCACATGTCTTATGGCACTGAAGAGACTCATAATTTGCTTATAGGAAATGGGAGTAAATATTTGAGAACAATACAAGCTATTATAAGTTACTATTTCCTCCTTGCAAAATTTAGAATATTATAAAGATGTCATCCAATTGCAGGTCTTTCTCATCCATTATACTAAAGGTATCTTACTTTCCATTTTCTCTCTGAGCCCCATACTTCAGGCTCCCCAGTATTCAATGAAATGTGAGAATGCTCTTGTGTTGTGGCATCAAAAATCTCTTGTGAGAAGGTATTTTCACACATTTTTCAATCTCTCTTGTATATATTTGCTTAGGCCCCAAATAAACTAGTCTCCTAGGAATTTTTATTATAAATTCTTTGACTCATGTAATATTGAAAGGGATGTTTTTAATATTCTAAATATGTCTGTTTGATAGTAACTTGTAATTTAATAGCACTGTAGTCACAAGATGTATAATTCAGATAGTGAATTTTGAAATTTTTTGAGAATAGTCTTACAGATTGATGTGTGGTGGATCAGTGTAAAGAAATATGTATGTTTGAGCATAATGGACATCTCTAATATGTGGGCACAGAGCTTTATATGTATCCATTACATAAAGATTATTAGGTGTACTTTTCAAATGTACCACATCTTTATTAATTTTTTTCTTCATGGCTCATCAGCCATTGAGAAGGGTATATTGAAATATTTCATTGTAATACTCAACTTACTAGATTCATCCTATAACTCTATATTTGCATTATATATATGTTAAAAGCTATTTTATTAAGGTTTTTCAGTTTTGTAATTGTTATATCTTCCTGTTCCAATGAATTAGATGGCCCAAAGCTTCCCAGCTAGAAACTTCGTGTCCTGGTCTCTTTTGTAACAAGCTATATCCATATACCTAACTAATCAAGAGTTCTCAGTTCTGATTAATGGGGTGGGAGCAGAGTGAAATAACTTCTCATTATGTGTATTAGGAGGAAGGTAATTGTTTTCTCTCCCCTTTTCCTCTTTCTGTCAGCTGAGACATGTTATTAAGCCAGTTTTATGCAGTAAAAAAAAAAAAAAGAGAGAGAGAAAGAGAGAGAGAGAGAGCAGTACTCCAGGTGGTGGTGGACCCCATCAAGGTTGAAGGACTGTGAGTCTCTTCATGACTTTCTGGTCCATTGCCTCTACCTTCCCATATCTGTCTCATCTCTTGCCTCTGGATTGTCATATGATAGAGCAGGTGTGTTTGGTGTCTCATTTGTTACCACAGTTTAGGCTTAGCCAAACCAAGTTCATTGGCTGAAGTCAACTTGATCTAGTAGTGAGAGAATCACGCCAGTTTTGTTTTTGTTTTTTAAGTATTTTCCTGGTATATCCTTTTCCAGCCTCTTATACCAAACTTTGCATTTTATCATATTTTGGGTGTGTCTCTTATGAAGAGCATACAGTTAGCTCTTTCCCCCCCTTCACATCTGAGAATTTTTTGCAAGTTTAGTCCACTTAATTTTATTGTGATTGTTGATAATTTTGGACTTGTCTTCATCATATTACTTTTTTCTATTTTGTCAGGTTTGTATTTTTTTTCTTACCTCTCACCTTTTCTAAAAGCTTTATTTTTTCTAATTTTTCCACTCTTACTTTTTTCAAATAGTATTGTAATATAGTCTTTAAAGTGATATATTGATCCAGTTTTGAGTTTAGTAGAAATTAAACAACATATCCCTGAACAACCAATGGGTCAAAGAAGAAATCAAAAGACAAAGTGGTATCTAGAAACAAATGGAAATGAAATGATAACATACCAATACTATGGAATGTGACAAAAATAGCTCTAAAAAGGAAATTTATTGTGATAAATTAAGAAAAAAGTTAGATCTCAAGGAAACAATCTAACTCACACCTCAAGGAATTAGAAAAAGAAGAACAACCTAATCTTAAAGTTAGTGGAAGGAAGGAAGTCATGAAGATCAGAGCAGAAATAAATGAAATAGAAAAAAGGAAAAAAGATCAATGAAATGAAGAGTTGAATTTTAGAAAATATGAACAAAAAAGACAAACACTTAGCTAGACTAAGAAAGAAAGAAGACTTCGGACATCTGAGTGGCTCATTCAGCTAAGTGCCCAACTCTTCATTTAGGCTCAGGTCATGATCTCAGGGTCGTGAGATTGAGCCCTCATCGGGTTCCATGCTTAGCATGGAGCCTACTTGAGATTCTCTGCCTCTCCCTCGGTCCCTCTCCCTACTCTCTCTGATATAAATAAATAAAATCTTTTTAAAAATATATAAATAAGACTCAAGTAGATAAAATCAGAAATAAAAGATGAGACATTACAACTGATAACAGAAATACAAAAAAATATAGGAGACTACTATAATTATATGCCAACAAATTGGATAACCTAGAAGAAATGGATAAGTTCCTAGAAACATACAACCTACCAAGACTGAATCATAAAGAAAGAGAATCTGAGCAGATCAATGATAAGTTAAAGAAGATTCAACAAATAATCAAATCCAATAAGGAAAAATCCAGGACCAGGTGGCTTCACCCATGAACAAAACATTTAAAAAAGAGTTAATACCAATCTCTCTCAAATTCTTCCAAAAAATTGTGGAGGAGAGAACATTTCCAAACTTATCATACAAAGCCAGTATTACCATATTTTATTTTTTGAAGCTTTTTTTTTATATGTGTTTTTTTTCTTTTAGCAGGCTGTGTTTTCTAAAGATGGCCACCACAATATATCCCATCTCACATGCCCTTATGCAAGTTCACCTTATGAGTCTATCTCTCTACCCCTGAAATCTAGGTGGGCACTGTGACTGCTTTAATCCATATTTTATAGTAAAAATGACACTTTCAATTCTGAGCAGGGTCCTTACATGGCCTGGAAAACTTCCACTTGTTACTTCTTAGAATTAAGACTGTTAATAACTTTTTTTTTTTATAGTGTAAGCGTGTCCCAGGCAATATTTAGGATAATTTATACTAAGAAAAAAAATTGTATCATTAATTCAAATTGAAGTGGATGTCCTGTATTTGTATTTGCTAAATATGACAACCCTACTTGGAAGCAAACAAACATACCAGAGGTGTGATTAACCTGAAACTACTGTGCTTGAGAAGCTCAAGCTGAGTGACCAGGCCTTGTAGTATGAGACACCATGTAGAGAGAGAGAGAAGCCAAGGAGCATCGAGGCATCAGCCATATGATTAAAGAAGACATCTTGGAAATAGCTCCTCTAGCCCTAGTGAGTCCCACTAATTCCAAGTGGATCAGATATAAGCCAACTAGCTTAGACTTGCCCAAATTCCTGACATACAAAAGTTGTGAACAAAATAAAATGGTATATTTCAAGCCAAAGATTTTTGGAATGATTTGTTATGCAACAATTTAGAACTAAAATAGATCTCTCTTTGAAACAAACCAGCAAGAAAACAAACAAATACCAATGTCTTTGTAGGTCTAAATTTGCTGTTGTTATTATTCCTGATGAATTTCTTTGGTTTCAGTCATCTTTGTGGATGAACTCATAACTGATTGCATTTAATAGGTAAGAATTCTAAGTACCAGAATTTAAGTTATTCTCCTGAAGGGAAAAGGAAATAACATTTTGTTCTGCTGGGACCAGGTCCCAGATTTAATGCAGGTGTCTCCATTTTAGCTCCTCATCTCACCAGAGACCCTAAAGTTTAGTATTCTTGTCTGAACAATTATATGGACAACCATACCTTTCATCTTCACTGACCATTATCCATTCCTATTCAAGTTTCAGCTCATGGGCTATTGTTTTGGGTTTTTTTTTTCTTATTTTGGACAGAGCAGTGGTGATTTGGACAATTTCTTTCTGTTATTTTTTAAGGATTTTATATTTTTATCTAACAGAGGGAAATCGAGAGAGAGAGAGAGAGAGAGAGAGCGAGCACAAGCTGGGCGAGTGGCAGAGGGAGAGTAAGAAGCAGGCTCCCTGTTGAGCAGGGAGCCTGATGTGGGGCTCAATCCCAGGCCCCCTGGAACACAACCTGAGCCAAAGGCAGATGCTTACTGACTGTGCCACCCAAGCACTCCTCTCTCTGTTACTTTAAATTTAATGTCTTAAAAAAGTATCTTTTATTTACAACTTTTATTTAAAAGTCTTTGTTTTTTTAGTAGAGAGCTTCTTAGATACCTGCTTTATTGCACAATTTCCATGTTATTTCTTCAGAAATTTTAAAATGGCTTATAGGAGAGACAAATTAATGTACTGAGATCCTAAAGGAGCTATACCAAATTCCTTGGACAATCTCCCACCTGTGGCTCTGAAGAAATCCCGAGTTCATAGGAGCATCAAGAACCCTAAGACCTGACATGATAAGAAGTTTGGGAAGAATTTTATTCCTTTAGGCTTTACTTAAGAACAAGATAGTTCAGTTGAGGTTTTAGTTCACATGGATCTTGATGTTTTTAATTTATACCAAGATTTAATTTTGGTATTTTAACTTCTTCCTAGGAGCATAGAACAACAAAACATTTATTTTAGATTTGTGAATCTCTGTTCCTATTATTGGACTATCCTAATTTAACATTTAACTGATTTGCAAAATCTTTGCTTATGTTGGACAATATCAGTGGATATAATTTGAGATGGCAAATAGAAGTGAGAGTGTGCTGTTGACTTTAGGTACCAAATGGACTTGGATTTAATTCCTAAGTGGAACAGGAAGTGACCAGTCCTCCATGGTGATTAGTTTGTTCACAATCACAAAATCATCAGGTTCAACTTGTGATGGTCCTATGCCTTTAATTTCAACAGTGTGCAGTTTTATGCAGCTATATAAACAATTCTAGGTTTTCAGTTTTACTCATCACATGAATTATTGGACTGTTAAAAGTATCTTGTACTTTTTCATTTCTCTGATTAAATAAAGAAAAAGAAAATTTGCCTGGCTAAGTAGGTTATTAGCTGAAATTCTGGAAGTAGATTCTTTTAGCTTGATTTGCCAAGTTTGGCTGTGAGACTTTTAGATAAATCCTCTGAGTTAAATTTTTAAAAATTTCTGGAGCTAAGAATAAAGATTTTTCTTCCTTGTCATCAAATGCAATCTGTAAATAGCCCTGTGCATTTCATAATGATTAGTATTAGCCCTGAAGTTTCCCTTCTGGAGGGGTCAATCAGTTCTAAAATTTTCCTCAACATTTAATTAATATGAATTTTAAATTATTTTTGAAACTTTGAGAAATAAAATTTTCTGATGATCCCAAAAAGGTAATATATGAAGCTAAGATTACCAGGGGTGTAGTGGCTTCATGAAAGAGAAAACCAAACTGTCATGATTTTCTTGTAATTTCTGTCAAAGGGGACAAACAAACCCCTATGTAATCATAAGCTTAATGTTTAAAGTCAATGGGTAAGAGAAACAAGAGCTAAAGATTAGTGAGGAATGTACTTCTTCCTTACTCTTGATACTTCCTTCTCTTTGGAGGGAGTTCCACTGGTATAACCCCCTTAACCTCTCTCCTATTCCTGCCCCCTCCCTCCTGCCTCAACTTCTCTGCACAAATGAGGAGTTAGTTATGTTATTGGAGAGCTTAGAAAGAGACAATGTCCATGCATAGTTTGTCTCTCTTCTCTTTCTCAATATCTCTCTTTCTCTCAGACAGGTGATTTTTAAACTTTAGTGTGAGTCCAAATTCCCTAGAGAGGCTCTTTAAGAATTTTCTGGCCACCCCCCTTCAGAGATTTGATTCAGAAGGTCTAGGATGGGCCCATAACTTTGCATTTTTAACACATTCCCAGGTGATGTGATGCTGCTAGTCCAGGAACCACACTTTGAGAACCACTTCTGTAGTTCGCCCCTGGCCTGAGAGACCATGCATTCTGCTCTGCTCTTCCCAGTAACAGTTATGCAGCAGCAGCTTCTGCCCCCCTGGTAGGGCCAGCAGTAGAGTCACCTCTAATAAGATTGGTATGTCCGTCCAATTTTGAGTCAGTATAAGTAAGTCTACTTTGCAATAAATAGAAGTGCTTTCCCTAAATTTGGTCTTCTATCTGTTTTCACATCTTACATGTCTTTTAACATGATCAGAAGTTGAATGGGGAAGCAGGGTGCTACTACTGCATCTCCTGAAAATCTCAAAATGAGCATATACATTCTCATGTAGTCATCCTAATTGCCTTGATTATAGGGAATTTAGAAATGACTGTATCTTCTCTATCTTTGTAAACTCAGTATGCAATCCACCACTATTTGTTGTGCATTTGAACCCAGTACTTACTATTATTATTTTTTTAAGATTTTATTTATTTATTCATGAGAGACAGAGAGAGAAAGAGAGAGAGAGGCAGAGACATAGGCTGAGGGAGAAGCAGGCTCCATGAGGGAGCCTGATGTGGGATTTGATCCCAGGATTCTAGGATCACGCCCTGAGTGGAAGCAGAAGCTCAATCCCTAAGCCATCCAGGCGTCCTGAACCAAGTGCTTATTAAAGAAAATATAGTTTATATATATAAATATTGCTGTCACCTCCTGGACAAGGAGATATTTCAGTGTTGGAATTATAAAAGTTATCTCAAACATACGAAATTCAAACATGAAATTTCAAACACATGAAATTCAGCAATCTGTTTCTAAGGTCTGATGCTGCTGAATTCATTAAAATGAGACTTTCAAGAATGATGTCCAGGGCTCAGTGAGTGGGCCGTCTTGATATGTGATTTCCTGGGAAGTTAATTTTTCAAGTTTAATTTATCATCGACTTTATTCCTTCAAGGTTTTCTATCTCATGCTGAGTGGATTACAGTCCAGTGACTACTCCTAGCAGCTAGCCAGCTGGTGATAATTGCTGTTAATTTCCTGGTATTTGGCAACCAATTGTTCCTTGACAACTGGAGGGAGACAACATAAGTGTCAGAGGGAATTGCAAAAATAACGTTGATTGTTTTTGCTTGATTATAAAAATGGTACATTCTTCCTGTTGAAAGTTTAAAAAATATGGAAAATATAAAGAAAAAAGTAAGAGTTTAAACATAACCCTTCTACAGAGGAAATCATTTTCATAATTTTGTAAATTTCAGCTCTACCTGCCATCTATCTTTATATATTCTGACAGATTCATTCAAACCACCACCACCACCATTTCTAGTAACAAAAATTTTGCATCATTCTATTTTTCTAGCTCTGGATTTTACTTTTTTGTACTTAAGGATATATCTTCAGCATTTCCCCTCTTTAGTTTTCAGAAGTGTGACTTTTGATGGCACTGCAATATGCTTTTGTATGGTTGTGGAATATATTGGTTTAAGAAATAACGAGACCAAAAAAATCCATCAAACTGGCAATTTATTTAAAATTTATTTTTGGGGATCCCTGGGTGGCGCAGCGGTTTGGCGCCTGCCTTTGGCCCAGGGCGCGATCCTGGAGACCCGGGATCGAATCCCACATTGGGCTTCCGGTGCATGGAGCCTGCTTCTCCCTCTGCCTGTGTCTCTGCCTCTCTCTCTCTCTGTGACTATCATGAATAAATAAATAAAATCTTTAAAAAAAAATAAAATAAAATTTATTTTTGAATCCAGGAGGAATAATCTCAAAAGCAGTCAGATATTGTAATTTCATTTGCTAACCCTAGCCTAATGAGGGCCTAGGCAGCCAAAGAAACAAGTCCAGGGTTGTAGGCCAATATGCTGTGTTTATTGGATATATTAATGAGTAAAAAAACATAGATATAAGGAAATGAACATTTTTTTTTGGTGTGAGGGGATATTTCTCTCCTATTTATTTGTTTTCAACAGACAAACATTATTTCTTAATAACTGAATCCAAATCTAACCTAAATTTATCTTTCTTGATTATGGACAAATTTAGTCATTAGTAGGACTCCTCATTCTCCCAGGTATGAAATGTTTCCATAGTTCAATGCAACATCAAGATATTTCCTGTCTGTAAATGCTAATTAGGCACAATGCTCACTGACCTAGTCTACAGGGGCTGTTCTGATGCTTTAAAATTAGTCTTAAAGATTGGTACTTGTATTAGTCAGGGTTTTTGAGAGCAAAGTCAATAGGATCTATATCTATCTATCATCTATCTATCATCTATCTATCTATCTATCTATCTATCTATCTATCTATCATCTATCTATTTATATCATCTATCATTTGGCATCTATCTGGCATCTATCTATCATCTATCTATCATTTATCTAAGAGGGGATTTATTATAGGAATAGACTCACAGGGTTATGGAAGCTAAATCACAAAATTTATCATCTGCAGGCTGGAGAATCAGTAAAACCAAAGATATAATTCAGTCTGTGTCCAAAGGCCTGAGAACCAGGAGTTCCCACGTCTGAAGGCAAAGATAATGAAAATCCCAACTCGAGAAGAGAGAGAATTTGCCCTGCTTTTGCCTTTTTTCCATTTAGGCCTCCAACAGACTATGGATGATGTTACTCATATTGGTGAAGGTAAATCTTCACTCAATTTACTGAATTAAATGTTAATCTCTTTTGGAAATGCCCTTGCAAATACACCTAGAAACAATGGTTTACCATCTCTCTGGGGACCCCTTGAAATAGTAAAGTTGACACATAAGATAAACCATCACAGTACTCCTTGAGGAGTACTCATTGGCTATTCATTAGATACTGATTTTTTAAGGTACATAACACCAGTCTTTCTTCAGTTTTTACCAGCCTCCTAGCTACTGACTTAAAGTACATAGGGATGAAATTCACCCTCTCTCCTTCAAATGTATTTTAGTCTGTGGAAAACATTTTTTATTTTTATACACGTCGAAAACATATTTTAATGAAATAGGCTATTAATTAAGATAGGAAAAAAACCCACTGTCTTCCAATAGTTCCTGTTTTGATGAACAAAAATTTTTAAGAGAAGGAAGTGTCACGGTCCTGAATACCTGATTCATCTGGAGTGAAAAAGGAATTATCATATAGAGTTTAATATATTTTTTTGAATACATGAATGGATGAATAAATGAGTGAAGGGCTTCTAAATTATAAATAGCAAGTATTTTCATAGTGCGCTTATGATTCAAAAATCACATATTTTGTCTTGTTTTACCTCACAACTCTGAGGTAAAAATCATTATTCCCATATTTTTACGGAGAAATAGATGCTAAAAATAGTTTTGAATTGCCCAGGGCAACATTGCAGGAAATACCAGCTCCATCTAGTTTTGATTCTAGGGTAAGTGTTTATTTTGCCAAACACAACTCCTCTCTTAGGATGGAGTCACCACTAGAGAAAGGAGAAGTAGTACAAGAGCCTAATAAAATTGAATATATAAAAAATCTGTATTGAGTAGTCAGGGAAATGGAAATTGATCATTCAGGAAAGGAGAGAACAATTCTATAGCTTCCTAACTAATACATATGAGACTTGTTGTATCAAGGGTCACACTCGGGAGAAAATGGGCTATGTGAACTAAGGATGAAAAAATATTTAGAAATGAAAACAGAGCCATTCAGAGAATTTAGAAAAGTGATGTAACTAGGAGAGTAGAGGAATAAACTGCTCTCTTGGAGCTCTGAAGTCAATATGCATGTTCTATCATAGGAAATGTAGATTTCTTGCAAAAGCAATTTAACAGTGTAATAAATCCTCTGAGTTTCAATGATTCCAATAATCCAGTTTTGTTCCTGGAAAGAACCAATGATTGGTTGTTTACTCCCTACTGAGGGCTGTAGACAGAATGGAATCCACTGGAAGATGTGCTCCTTAAGTAAGGAATGCAATGGACAGCCTGCCCCTATTCAGTCTAATCTGCTGGATGCTAATTGTGGCTACTGAGTTATAGAGAGGTAAATGATATTTACAGAAAAGGGCTTGCCAAAATCTTAGAGAACTGTGTAATGTGGTTTTTAACAGAAAATTGAGGTACTTCGAGGAGTAGTGATATTTTCAGGTGAATTCAGATATTATACGTGGTACTAAAAAAGAGCATCTAGAATATGAATTATAACAACAGAAGCTTGGATCCTTGACTAAGAAATTAATATTCACACAAACCAAGAAGAGAATGTTTGCTTTTTTAAAATTAATTTTATATTATTTATTCTATTTTATTTTAACTGTAATATAATGAACATACAATGTTATATTAGTTTCAGGTGTATAATGTGATTCAAAAATTCTCTTTTTTTAAGATTTATTCATTTGAGAGAGACTGTATGGAGAGAAGGGCAGAGGAAGAAACTTTCAGGCGACTCCCTATTGAGCACAGAGCCAGTGTGGGGCTCAGTCTCACCACCCACGAGATCATGACCTGAGCTGAAATCACAAGTCAGATGCTTACCTGACTGAGCCACCCAGGCACCCCCTGATTCAACAATTCTATATATGACTCAGTGCTTATAATGATAAGTGTACTCTTAACCCCCTTCACTGATCTCACCCATCATTTGCCCACTTCCTCTCTGATAATTATCAGTTTGTCTCTATAGTTAAGGGTGTGTTTTTGGTTTGTCTCCTTTTTTTGAGATAATATAGTTTTATCTTTCTCTAACTGACTTATTTTGCTTAGCATTTTACTCTCTGGATCTATCCATTTTATGGCAGGATTTCATTCATTTTTGTGGGCAAGTAATAATCCAATATAATATAATATAATATAATATATATCTTCTTCTTTCTGCATTCATCTTTCAATGGACAGTGGGGTTCTTTCCACATTTTGGCTCTTGTAAATAATGCTGCAATAAACATGGACGTGCATGTATCTTTTTGGATTAGTGTTTTTGTATTCCCTGGGTAAATACTTAGTATGGAATTACTGTATCATATTATAATTCTATCTTTAATCTTTTAAGGAAACTCCATATTGCTTTCCACAGTGGTTGTACCAGTTTGCATTCCACCAGCAGTACATAAGGGATCATTTTCTTTCACAGCCTTGGCAACAGTTATTTCTTGAACATTTGATTTTAGCCATTTTGACAGATATGAGGTGATATCTCATTGTAGTTATGATTTTTTTTAAGATTTATTTTAAGACAGAATGTGCAAAGGTGTGTGAGTGGGGGGAGGGGCAGAGGAAGAGAATCTTAAGTAGACTGTCTGCTGCATGTGGAGCCCAATGTGGGGCTCAATCCTACAATCCATTAGATTACCATCTGAGCCAAAATCATGAGTTGGATGCTCAACCAGGCACCCCTTCTATTTTTAAATTGGATTATTCATTTTTTGGATGTTGAGCATTATAAATTCTTTATAAATTTTGGATACTAACCTTCTATTGGATATGTGATTTACAAATATCTCCTCCTATTCCATAGTTGCCTTTCAGTTTTGTTGATTGTTTCTTTCACTGCAGAAGCTCTTTATTTTGATGTAATCCTCATAGTTTTTTTTTTTTTTTAAACTTTTGCTTCCCTTGCCTCAGGAGACATATCTAGAAAAATATTGCTATGACCAATGTCAGAGAAATTACTGTTTGTCCTCTCCAATTACTGTTTGTCCTCTCTTCTAGGATTTTTATGGTTTCAGGTCTTGCACTTAAGTCTTTAATACATTTTGAGTTCATTTTTGTGTATGGTGTGAGAAAGTGGTCCGGTTTCATTCTTTTGCATGTAGCTGTTCAGTTTTTCCAAACCCATTTGTTAAAGAGATTGTCTTTTTCTATTGTATATTGCCTCTTTTGTCAGAAATTAATTGACTCTATGATCACGGGTTTATTTCTGGGTTCTGTATTCTTTTTTATTGTTCTATGTGTCTGTTTTTATGTTAGTACCATACTGTTTTAATTACTACAGCTTTGTCATATAACTTGAAATCTGGAATTGTGATATCTCTAGTTTTGTTCTTTTTCAAGATTGCTTTGGCTATTTGGGGTCCTTTGTAGTTCCATACAAACTTCAATATTATTTCTTCTAGTTGTATGAAAAATGTTGTATTTTGGTAGGGATTACGTTAAGTGTGTAGATTACTGTGGGTAGCATGGGCGTTTTAACAATATTTGTTCTTCCAATCAATGATCATGGAATATCTTTCCATTTCTTTGTGTCAACTTCAGTTTCTTTGATCAATGTTTTGTAGTTTCAGAGAACAAGTCTTTCATCTCTTCAGTTAAGTTTATTCCTAGGAATTTTATTACTTTTGGTGAAATTGTAAGGTGCTATTTCATTATTAGTGTATAGAAAAGCAATAGAGTTCTGTATACTGATTTTGTATCCTATGAACTTACTGAATCCATTTATCAGTTATAGTAGCTTTCTGATGGTCTTTCAGGTTTTCTGTATACAGTATGGTGGCATCTGCAGATAGTGAATATTTTACTTCCTTACCAGTTTGGATGCCTTCTATTCTTCTTCTTGTCTGAATTCTATGAATAGGATTTTCAATACTACATTGAATAAAAATGATGAGATTGGAGATCCTTGTCTTTCCTGACTTCAGGGGAAAAGCTCTCAGTTTATCCTCACTGAGTATGGTGTTAGCTGTAGGTTTTGTATTTATGGCCTTTATTATATTAAGGCCCTCTAAACCTACTTTGCTGAGGGTTTTTTTTTTTTATCATGAATAGACATTGTACTTTGTCAAATGCTTTTACTCCATCTATTGAAATTATCAGATTTTTTTTATCCTTTTTCTTGTTGATGTGATATATCATGTTGTTTGATTTGTAAATATTGAATCACCCTTGCATCCCAGGAATAAATCCCAGTTGATCATGGTGAATAATTTTTTAAAATGTATTGTTGGATTCAGTTTGCTAATATTTTGTTTGGAGATTTTTGCATCTGAGTTCATCAGAGATACTGGTCTGCAGTTCTCCTTTTGTGTGTGTGTGTGTGTGTGTGTGTGTGTGTGTGTGTGTGTGTGTGTGGTATCTTTCTCTGATTTTAGTATTAGGATGAATTTGGAAGCCTTCCTTCCCCTTCTATGTTTGGGAATAGTCTGAGAAGAATAGGTCTGGTTTTAGTATTTGGATGAATTTGGAAGCCTTCCTTCCCCTTCTATGTCTGGGAATAGTCTGAGAAGAATAGGTACTAACCCTTTAAATGTTTGGTGGAATTCACCTATGAAGCTGTCTGGTCCTTTTTGTTGGGAGTTTTCTGTTTACTGTTTCAATTTTATTCCTGGTTAATTGGTCTGTTCAAATTTTCTGTTTCTTCCTGATTCAGTTTGGAGAAATTATATATTTTTAGGAATTTATCAATTCCTTCTACATTTTTCTATTTTTAGGCATATAATTTTTCATAAAATTCTCTTATAATCTTATAATTATCTTACAAATATCTATGTGTGGTGTTGGTTTTTATTGTTCCATTTCATTTCTGGTTTTATTTATTTGATTTTTCTCTCTCTCTCTATCTCTTTGATGAATCTGGCTAAAGGTTTGTCAATTTTGTTGGTCTTTTCAAAGAACCAGCTCCTGACTTCATTGATCTGTTCTATTGGGTTTTTAAAAAAGTTTCTATTTCATCTGTTTCTGATCTAATCTTTATTATTTTCTTCCTTCTTCTGGTGTTGGGTTTTGTTTGTTGTTCTTTTTCTAGCTTCTTTAGGTAAGGTTAAGTTATTTATTTGAAAATTTTCTTGCTTTTTGAAGTAGGCCTGTATTGCCTGTATTGCTCTTAGAACAACTATTCTCAAGTGTTCCAAAAATTTTGTACCATTGTGTTTCTATTTGTATCCATGTTTTTTTTTTTTTTAATTTCCTGTTTGACTTTCTGGTCAAATCATTTATTGTTTAGTAGCATGTTTTTTAACCTTCATGTATTTTTGTTCTTTTCAAATTGTTTTCTTGTGGTTGATTTCTAGTTTCATAGAGTTGTCAGAAGAGATGTATGATATGATCTTTTTGAATTTGTTGAGACTTGTTTTGTTGCCTAATATGTGATCTATCCTGGAGAAGTTTCATGCACACTTGAAAAGAATGTGTATTCTGCTGTTTTGTACTGTAATGTTCTGGATATATTTGTTAGATCCTTCTAGCCCAATGTGTCACTCAAAATCATTGTTTCCTTGTTGATTTTCAGTTTAAATGACACATGCATTTGTGTAAAGTCTCCTACTATTATTGTATTACTATCTATTACTTCTTTTATGTTTGCTATTAGCTGCTTTATGTATTTGGGTGCTTAAATATTTACCATTGTTGTATCTTCTTGTTGGATTATTCCCTTAATAATTATATAGTATCCTTCTTTGTCTCTTATTACAGTCTTTGTTTTAAAGTCTGTTTTGTCTAACATAAATATGCTACTCCACCTTTCTTTTCACTTCTATTTACATGATATATGCTTTTTTATCCCTTCACTTTCAATCTGCATATGTCCTTAGGTCTGAAATGAGTCTCTTGGCAGCAGCAAAGGGTCTTGCTTTTTATCCATTCCATCACCCTACATCTTTTGATTGGAGCATTTAGTCCATTTACATTCAAAGTAATTATTGAAAGATAGTTACTTATTGCCATTTTGTTGCCTGTTGTATGATTGTTTCTGGGTAATTCTTCTGTCTGTTTCTTTTCTTGTTTTCTTCTCTGGCTTTTCTGGTTTTCTTCAGTGATATACTTGGATTCCTTTACCTTTATTTTTTGCATCTATTACTGATTTTTGATTTGTGGTTACCATTAGGTTTATATATAATATCTTATGCATATAACAATCTATATGGTAAGTTGATGGTCACTTAGGGTTTTTTTTTTAATTTATTTTTTATTGGTGTTCAATTTACTAACATACAGAATAACCCCCAGTGCCCGACACCCATTCACTCCCACCCCCCGCCCTCCTCCCCTTCTACCACCCCTAGTTCGTTTCCCAGAGTTAGCAGTCTTTACGTTCTGACTCCCTTTCTGATATTTCCCACACATTTCTTCCCCCTTCCCTTATATTCCTTTTCACTATTATTTATATTCCCCAAATGAATGAGAACATATAATGTTTGTCCTTCTCCGACTGGCTTACTTCACTCAGCATAATACCCTCCAGTTCCATCCACGTTGAAGCAAATGGTGGGTATTTGTCATTTCTAATAGCTGAGTAATATTCCATTGTATACATAAACCACATCTTCTTTATCCACTCATCTTTCGTTGGACACCGAGGCTCCTTCCACAGTTTGGCTATCGTGGCCATTGCTGCTAGAAACATTGGGGTGCAGGTGTCCCGGCGTTTCATTGCATTTGTATCTTTGGGGTAGATCCCCAACAGTGCAATTGCTGGGTCGTAGGGCAGGTCTATTTTTAACTCTTTGAGGAACCTCCACACAGTTTTCCAGAGTGGCTGCACCAGTGTAAGAGGGTTCCCTTTTCTCCGCATCCTCTCCAACATTTGTTGTTTCCTGCCTTGTTAATTTTCCCCATTCTCACTGGTGTGAGGTGGTATCTCATTGTGGTTTTTATTTGTATTTCCCTGATGGCAAGTGATGCAGAGCATTTTCTCATGTGCATGTTGGCCATGTCTATGTCTTCCTCTGTGAGATTTCTCTTCATGTCTTTTGCCCATTTCATGATTGGATTGTTTGTTTCTTTGGTGTTGAGTTTGATAAGTTCTTTATAGATCTTGGAAACTAGCCCTTTATCTGATACGTCATTTGCAAATATCTTCTCCCATTCTGTAGGTTGTCTTTGAGTTTTGTTGACTGTATCCTTTGCTGTGCAAAAGCTTCTTATCTTGATGAAGTCCCAATAGTTCATTTTTGCTTTTGTTTCTTTTGCCTTCGTGGATGTATCTTGCAAGAAGTTACTGTGGCCGAGTTCAAAAAGGGTGTTGCCTGTGTTCTTATCTAGGATTTTGATGGAATCTTGTCTCACATTTAGATCTTTCATCCATTTTGAGTTTATCTTTGTGTATGGTGCAAGAGAGTGGTCTAGTTTCATTCTTCTGCATGTGGATGTCCAATTTTCCCAGCACCATTTATTGAAGAGACTGTCTTTCTTCCAATGGATAGTCTTTCCTCCTTTATCGAATATTAGTTGCCCATAAAGTTCAGGGTCCACTTCTGGATTCTCTATTCTGTTCCACTGATCTATGTGTCTGTTTTTGTGCCAGTACCACACTGTCTTGATGACCACAGCTTTGTAGTACAACCTGAAATCTGGCATTGTGATGCCCCCAGCTATGGTTTTCTTTTTTAAAATTCCCCTGGCTATTCGGGGTCTTTTCTGATTCCACACAAATCTTAAAATAATTTGTTCTAACTCTCTGAAGAAAGTCCATGGTATTTTGATAGGGATTGCATTAAACGTGTATATTGCCCTGGGTAACATTGACATTTTCACAATATTAATTCTGCCAATCCATGAGCATGGAATATTTTTCCATCTCTTTGTGTCTTCCTCTATTTCTTTCAGAAGTGTTCTATAGTTTTGAGGGTATAGATCCTTTACATCTTTGGTTAGGTTTATTCCTAGGTATCTTATGCTTTTGGGTGCAATTGTAAATGGGATTGACTCCTTAATTTCTCTTTCTTCAGTCTCATTGTTAGTGTATAGAAATGCCACTGATTTCTGGGCATTGATTTTGTATCCTGCCACACTACTGAATTGCTGTATGAGTTCTAGCAATCTTGGGGTGGAGACTTTTGGGTTTTCTATGTAGAGTATCATGTCATCGGCGAAGAGGGAGAGTTTGACTTCTTCTTTGCCAATTTGAATGCCTTTAATGTCTTTTTGTTGTCTGATTGCTGAGGCTAGGACTTCCAGTACTATGTTGAATAGCAGTGGTGAGAGTGGACATCCCTGTCTTGTTCCTGATCTTAGGGGAAAGGCTCCCAGTGCTTCCCCATTGAGAATGATATTTGCTGTGGGCTTTTCATAGATGGCTTTTAAGATGTCAAGGAATGTTCCCTCTATCCCTACACTCTGAAGAGTTTTGATCAGGAATGGATGCTGTATTTTGTCAAATGCTTTCTCTGCATCTAATGAGAGGATCATATGGTTCTTGGTTTTTCTCTTGCTGATATGATGAATCACATTGATTATTTTACGGGTGTTGAACCAGCCTTGTGTCCCAGGGATAAATCCTACTGGGTCATGGTGAATAATTTTCTTAATGTACTGTTGGATCCTATTGGCTAGTATCTTGTTGAGAATTTTTGCATCCATGTTCATCAGGGATATTGGTCTGTAATTCTCCTTTTTGGTGGGGTCTTTGTCTGGCTTTGGAATTAAGGTGATGCTGGCCTCATAGAACGAATTTGGAAGTACTCCATCTCTTTCTATCTTTCCAAACAGCTTTAGGAGAATAGGTATGATTTCTTCTTTAAACTGTTTGATAAAATTCCCCTGGGAAGCCATCTGGCCCTGGACTCTTGTGTCTTGGGAGGTTTTTGATGACTGCTTCAATTTCCTCCCTGGTTATTGGCCTCTTCAGGTTTTCTATTTCTTCCTGTTCCAGTTTTGGTAGTTTGTGGCTTTCCAGGAATGCGTCCATTTCTTCTAGATTGCCTAATTTATTGGCGTATAGCTGTTCATAATATGTTTTTAAAATCGTTTGTATTTCCTTGGTGTTGGTAGTGATCTCTCCTTTCTCATTCATGATTTTATTAATTTGAGTCTTCTCTCTCTTCTTTTTAATAAGGCTGGCTAATGGTTTATCTATCTTATTAATTCTTTCAAAGAACCAACTCCTGGTTTTGTTGATCTGTTCCACAGTTCTTCTGGTCTAGATTTCGTTGAGTTCTGCTCGAATCTTTATTAACTCCCTTCTTCTCTTGGGTGTAGGATCAATTTGCTGTTTTTTCTCTAGCTCCTTTATGTGTAAGGTTAGTTTTTGTATTTGGGTTCTTTCCAGTTTTTGAATGGATGCTTGTATTGCGATGTGTTTCCCCCTTAGGACTGCTTTTGCTGCATCCCAAAGATTTTGAACAGTTGTATCTTCATTCTCATTAGTTTCCATGAATCTTTTTAATTCTTCCTTAATTTCCTGGTTGACCCTTTTATCTTTTAGCAGGATGGTCCTTAACCTCCACGTGTTTGAGGTCCTTCCAAACTTCTTGTTGTGATTTAGTTCTAATTTCAAGGCATTATGGTCTGAGAATATGCAGGGGACAATCCCAATCTTTTGGTATCGGTTCAGACCCGCTTTGTGACCCAATATGTGGTCTATTCTGGAGAAAGTTCCATGTGCGCTTGAGAAGAATGTGTATTCAGTTGAGTTTGGATGTAAAGTTCTGTAGATATCTGTGAAATCCATCTGGTCCAGTGTATCATTTAAAGCTCTCGTTTCTTTGGAGATGTTGTGCTTAGAAGACCTATCGAGTATAGAAAGCGCTAGATTGAAGTCACCAAGTATAAGTGTATTATTATCTAAGTATTTCTTCACTTTGGTTAATAATTGATTGATATATTTGGCAGCTCCCACATTCGGGGCATATATATTGAGGATTGTTAAGTCCTCTTGTTGAATAGATCCTTTAAGTATGATATAGTGTCCCTCTTCATCTCTCACTACAGTCTTTGGGGTAAATTTTAGTTTATCTGATATAAGGATGGCTACCCCTGCTTTCTTCTGAGGACCATTCAAATGGTAAATGGTTCTCCAACCTTTTATTTTCAGGCTGTAGGTGTCCTTCTGTCTAAAATGAGTCTCTTGTAGACAGCAAATAGATGGGTCCTGCTTTTTTATCCAGTCTGAAACCCTGCGCCTTTTGATGGGGTCATTAAGCCCGTTCACATTCAGAGTTACTATTGAGAGATATGAGTTTAGTGTCATCATGATATCTATTCAGTCCTTGTTTTTGTGGACTGTTCCACTGAACTTCTTCTTAAAGGGGAATTTTAAGAGTCCCCCTTAAAATTTCTTGCAGAGCTGGTTTGGAGGTCACATATTCTTTCAGTTGCTGCCTGTCTTGGAAGCTCTTTATCTCTCCTTCCATTTTGAATGAGAGCCTTGCTGGATAAAGTATTCTTGGTTGCATGTTCTTTTCATTTAGGACCCTGAATATATCCTGCCAGCCCTTTCTGGCCTGCCAGGTCTCTGTGGAGAGGTCTGCTGTTACCCTAATACTCCTCCCCATAAAAGTCAGGGATTTCTTGTCTCTTGCTGCTTTAAGGATCTTCTCTTTATCTTTGGAATTTGCAAGCTTTACTATTAAATGTCGAGGTGTTGAACGGTTTTTATTGATTTTAGGGGGGGGATCTCTCTATTTCCTGGATCTGAATGCCTGTTTCCCTTCCCAGATTAGGAAAGTTTTCAGCTAGAATTTGTTCAAATACATATTCTGGCCCTCTGTCCCTTTCGGCGCCCTCGGGAACCCCAATTAAACGTAGGTTTTTCTTTCTCAGGTTGTCGTTTATTTCCCTTAATCTATCCTCATGGTCTTTTAATTGTCTCTTTTTTCCTCAGTTTCCCTCTTTGCTATCAACTTGTCTTCTATGTCACTCACTCGTTCTTCCACCTCGTTAACCCTCGTCGTTAGGACTTCTAGTTTGGATTGCATCTCATTCAATTGATTTTTAATTTCTGCCTGATTAGCTCTAAATTCTGCAGTCATGAAGTCTCTTGAGTCCTTTATACTTTTTTCTAGAGCCACCAGTAGCTGTATAATAGTGCTTCTGAATTGGCTTTCTGACATTGTATTGTTATCCAGATTTTGTAACTCTGTGGGAGAGAGGACTGTTTCTGATTCTTTCTTTTGAGGTGAGGTTTTCCTTCTAGTCATTTTGCTCAGTACAGAGTGGCCAATAGCAAGTTGTATTTGGAAAAAGAGAAAAAGAGAGGAGAGAAAGAAGGAAAGAAAAGAGAAAGAGAAAAAAAAGGGAAGAAAAAAAACGAAAAAAAAAAAAAAAGAGAGAAGAAAAATAGAAAGAAAAAGGAGAAAAAAAGGGGGGGGCAGGAAACAAATCAAAAAGCAAAACAAAACAAAACAAAACAAACAAAAAAAAAGAACCACCGGGGAGTATCTTCTGATTCTGTGTACTTTAAGTCCCTTGGCTTCTCCTGGAAGTTGTCCGTCTAGCTGGTCTTCTGGGGGAGGGGCCTGTTGTGCTGATTTTCAGGTGTTAGCACTTGGGGGAGCTGCTGTGCCCCTGCCTGGTGCAGGGCTCAGTGGGGGTTGTTTGCCCCGTGAGGCCGCAGGAGGAACAGCCCCAGTGGCGGGGCCAGTTCTGGAGCCCTGGATTCAGCTCCGGCAGGAACTCCGTCTGCAGGGCCTGGAGGCTCCGGGGCGGGGCCGCTGATGTGCTCAGCTGGGGCAGGAGCGTCCTTGCTGTCCTGGGCCCTCCCGGCCTCTGCCTGTCCCGGGGGAGGCCGGATCCTGGGCTGTGTCCCGGCGCCCTGTGCTCCGGAGCCTGCGCCGTTGGATTCGCGCTCCCGGGCCGCGCAGCCCCCTCCGCGGAGCCGCCCCCGAGCCCCACCGAGCTGCTCCTGGAACCGCGCAGCCCCCTCCGCACGGAGCCTCTTCCTCTGCCCGAGCCCCTCCGAGCTGCTCCCGGGGCCGCGCAGCCCCCTCCGCGGAGCCGCCGCCCGAGCCCCTTCAGCTGCTCCGGGTCCCGCCGGGTCCCGCCGTGCGCGCTGCAGCCCTTAGGGAGCTCGGCGCACTCTCCTGGGCGCGCAGTTGCTCTGTTACTGTCCCCGGGAGCCCGAGGGCATCCCCGCCCTCCTGGGTCCTGCTCCACCTCCCTGCGAGCCCCTTTCCCCCGGGAAGGTCGGTGCAGCTCCTGCGTCTCCGGGACGGGGCTCTCCTGTCCTGGGGACACTCGCCCCGGCCTCAGCCCGGCTCCTCGCGGGGCCCCTCCCCCTTGGAGGCCTTTGTTTCTTTATTTCTTTTTCCCCGTCTTCCTACCTTGATAGAAGCGCGAACTCTTCTCACTGTTGCATTCCAGGTGTTCTCTCTTTAATTCTCAGGCCGAATTCATAGATTTTCAGGATGATTGGAAGGTTTTCTAGGTAATTTGGTGGGGACAGGTGATTTGGGGACCCTGCTCTTCCGCCATCTTGCTCCTCCCCCACTTAGGGTTTTTTTTTTAAGATTATATTTATCTATTCATGAGAGACACAACAGAGAGGCAGAGACACAGGCAAAGGGAGAAGCAGGCTCCATGCAGGGAGCCCAATGTGGGGCTCGATCCGGGAACTCTAGGATCATGCCCTGAGCTGAAGGCAGGCACCCAACCACTGAGCCACCCAGGCGTCCCGTCACTTAGGTTTGAATCCATTCTTTACTCCTCCCCCTGCCCTATTCTAGGTTAATCGAGTCACACTTTACATCCTTTTATTTTGTGAATCTCGTCACTGACTTTTATGGATATACTTACTTTTACTGCCTTAGTGCTTCCTGCTTTTATTACTTTACTTGTGGTCTTTCCTTTCCACGCAAAGAGTCCCCTTTAACATTTCTTGTGAAGCTGGTTTAGTGGTAATGAGTTTCTTTAACTTCTGTTTCGGAAATTCTTTAAGTTTCTTATGCTGAATGATAACCTTGCTGAAAAGAGTGTTCTTGGCTGTAGATCTTTCCCTCGGCACTCTGAATATATTATGCCACTGTTTTCTGGCTTGCAAAGTTTCTGCTGAAAAATAACCTGATAGCCTTATAGGTTTCCCTTCTATGTTTTCTTTTCTCTAGATGCTTTTAAAATTATCTTTTTATCACTATTTTTTTTGTCATTTTAATTACACTTGATGGAATCCCCTTAGGTGACCTTCACTTTTTAATATTTTTTTTCTCTCTCCTCTGTTTACCTTGATTACTTTCCATTACTCTGTCCTCCAGGTCATTGATCCATTCTGCTTCCTCTAGTCTACTATTTATTCCATCTATTATATTTTTTATTTCAGTTATTGAGTTGTTCAGTTCTGATTGTTGTTGTTTTTTTATGTTTTCTATCTCTTTGTTGAGGGTCTCCCTGAGGTTTCTCAAGGCCAGTGAGTATCTTTATGATAATTACTTTCAATTCTCTATCAGGCATATTACTTATCTCCATTTTGTTTAGGTTGCTTGCTGTGATTTTGTCTTATTTTTTTCATTGGAGCCATATTCATCTGTCTCATAATTTTGTCTAACTCTCTGTGTCTTTTTTCTATGTGTTAGGAAAGTCAGTTATATCTCCTGGTCTTGAAAATAGTGGCCTTATAAAGATGTCTTGTAGTGCTCTGCAGGGTAATGTTCCCTTCACCAGAATCTGGTAGTTCTGAGGGGTCTCCTATGTATGCCACAGTGCCCTATTTTTGTGGCTTATCCATATTTGTCTTCAGTCCAGTCATCTGCAATGTCTGTCTTTGCCTGTTGTGGGTAGGGTTTGGTCCTTCTGTTGTCAATGGGCCAGTTTGGGGCCAGCTTGGGCTTGAGCTGAATCAGAACAAGCATTTGCCAGAGATGCAGTAGTACCAAACTGCAGGACACTTTCCCTATGTTATCCCCCCAAGACACTTCTGTTGGTGGTGGAGCCTATAGTCATACCCACGTCTGTCTCCAACCTACTGATGGGGCCACAGTTGGACTGTTATTTGTGCATCTTCCTCTTCCCCTGGGACAGGAGTCACTTTGGAGTAGTGCTGGCCCCTGTCAGAGTTACTTGCACACTGCCAGGCTTGTGGAACTGTTTTGAATTGGTTCCAGCCAAGGGCATATTAGAGGGGGAAGGTGCACAGAAGAACACAGGAATGACCTGTGGTGCCAGCAAAGTTTACACCAGTCTTCTGTAGGAAGTACATGTAGTAGCCTAGGAAAACTCTTGCCCAAGATTGGATGGAAGGGGCATGTCTTCAAGAGAATATGGGAGTGGGGGAATGTTGTTAGCAAGCTAGATGGAGTGTTCATGCTATGCTGATGCCCATGGGTGTCTGTGTTTCTAGTCTCAAGGGTGGGGAAGGTAAATGGCACCTGCCAGCTCTTTTGTTCTTGGAGAAGTCTCCCAAAGATTCCTGCTCCTCTAGCACACAGTGTGATCTTGGTAAATAAATCTCCTTCCTGTATACCCTAGGCAGTTGTCAAACTACCTCTTCTGTGCTGTATCTCAGTGGGATTATTTGTGTGTTGTCTCTTTAAGGGTGGGAGCTCTGCCCTCTTGGTGTTCCCGGAGCCAAGTTTGCTGACTTTTAAAGTTCCAGGTGTTAAGTCTCAGGGATTGTTGGGCCCCTCTGGTTTTCAAAACCAAATGCTACAGGAATTCATCTTTCTGGTGCCTGGGGTGTCTGGCCTGGGGATATGCTCCCCTTGCCTCTCTGTGCCTGCCATATCCCTCCCTCCCATGGACAGTTCTGGAGGCCCATTTGACTTCTGACTGCATTTCTGCCTCTCCTATCCTCTTTGATATGGTTTCTTCTCTACACTTAGCTGAAAAGAGTTTGTTTTGTCAATCTTTGGGTTGTTTTCTGGGTTCTTTACACTGATGTGGGTGTAATCTAGTTGTATCTGTGGGACAAGATGAGCTTAGGATCCTCCTACTCCACCATCTTCCCTGGAAGAAAGTGTTTTGCTTTTTGCTTGAAGACTATGTGCTTTGTCCAAGAATATACTAAACTGAATATGGAGGAGAGATCCAAAATCTAAGATAACAGAATGAGGTTGAATGTACCAAGAATTATATGGATAATAGGATTATTGACTATTAGTAAATACAATTTAAGACATTAAAAATAAAATTTACAGTCTCAGATGTCTATCATATACCAATTTCCAGGGCATAACTACTAAATAAACTAAACATGAGATTATAAGTGGTAAAGTTTAACCTCATTAATGTCCTAAAGAGTTGTTGGAATGGATTCACAATGGAAGTAAGCAATTGCAAATTGTAAAAATACACACAGAAGTCAAGAGAGGAGGACAAGCAGTAACCAGCATCAGGAAGATACATACTAATATATCCTGAACTTCCAAATGCACTGGGGCTGTAACGGGCAACATAGATGTGAGTACACTGTCCTCCTAATGCCAGTATAATATATTTTATGTCCATTCATCTTCATGGAATTAGGGGCCTCTTACAGTCGATGATGTCAACAAAACAAAAATGAAACAAATCAAAGCAAGATAAACCCTGACTTGCTCAATACTTAGGGTATAGATCTAGGCTAGATTAGGCTTTGCTGTGAATTGAAGCAATAAGGAGCAATCAGAGGCCAAATTATAATGGGGTGGGGGTGGGAGTGGACTCTTTTGCACCTGAGAAATAATTCTTTTAAAGGAAAGAAAAATTTTGAGCATCACAGGAGATTAGTGGCCTTGACTATAATTGGGAGTTGGAAGAAAAGTGGGTCTGTAACTCAGTTCCTCACATTTTCCTCAGGGCAGGCAATTTTGACTGGACTAGATCTCCTTATTAATTGCTGGTGAAATTTACTAGCTGGAAGATAAATAAATGTCTTCCAGAAGCTGCTGTATACTGACCACATATCCTTTTAGCAGAGGACTTCTGGTTGCTAGGGATGTTACTGTAAATAAACCTATAATTTATGGATTTATGAGACACAGCTGAACTAGAGATTAGCAGTTGGTCATGGATTTTTTTGTAGCTACCTGGCTAGTAAGGTATAAAAGCTGAGAGAATGCCAGATTAACCAGATTCCTTTTAATGTTTATAATAGATATTGTTAGTGCTGGTCATTCTAACTTAAAATACATTCCACTATGGAATTCCACCTTCATTTTAGGAAGGTGAGTCTTGTAGGGTTAGGACATCCCAGATTTTGATTTGGCACTGATTGTGTCGCCTTTCTTGATTGTGTCCTTTGTGAATTAGTAGTAAAGCTTGATGCCAGGTAAGACACTTTGTGTAATCCTGATTGAGGATTGAGCCCTTTGGAGGAGGAGGGTAGTAACTATTACTTGAACTACAGATGACCTGAGATCCTACAGCCAGACATGAGAGATTAATGAACTAGCAAAATCTAAATCTCTGTGACTTAATGATAAAACAACCTCAAAAGAGAGCATTCGTGAGAAGGTAAAAGTAGGGAAGTGCTCAAGTAACATCATTATTATCTCAGAGCCAAATACATAAATGCTGCTTCTTCAGAATTCTTACATTTGAAGGTGACAGACTAACAGATGGAGGGAGTGGATGATGTGTTCCTGACACAAATTACAGAACTGGCACAGAGGCAAAATGAGGGACTTTCTGGACATCTGCTGGAAGTCTCAGTTGGCTAAAATCAGAGTATCTGACATGTTCTTGATTTGCCTTGCTGATGACTTCATCTCCCAAAAGGCAAAGAAAGCAAGAACAGAAACTGCTACCCTGATTTTGACCCTCTTCTTTAAAGAATTAGTAGAGTAAAAGAGATAGAAAGCCTCGAGGGAAAAAAAAAAAAAAACAGTGCTGTTTTGGAAGTTGGTATAGCCATGAAGGAAAGCCTGGGTGTGTACTGATGAGTAATCTACATATTGTGAAAGCCAGCTTTATGAATGTAAGGGTTTATAGTCTGCCTTCCATGGGCTAGAACTCTTCATAAAGGAAGAGTTGTGAGTGTATTAGTTTTCTATTGCTGCTATAACAAGTCACTACATAATTCATGACTAAAAACAGTCCCAGTTTGTTTTCTCACAGGTTCATAGCTCAGAAGTCTGGACACAGTGTGCCTAAGGTGGAGTCTCAGCTTAAGGATCATATGTTCAAAATTAATGTGTTGTTTGGGCTAGAATCTTATTGGAGGCTCTGGGGAGAAGTCCACTTCTAAGTTCATGCAGGTTGTTGATCATATTCATTTCCTTAAAGTTATTGGACTAACATCCTTATTTCCTTGCTGGTCATGGGCTGGGGCTAGTCTTTGTTCTTAGAGGTTGCATCTGTTCCTTCTCATGCTTTTCATGTCACTCTTTTCAGTAACAGCATATCAGGTCCCTCTCACATGTTAAATATCTCTGACTTTTCTGTCTCCTGTATATCTTTGACCCCATAGGTACAACATTCTCTGCTTTTAAGGACTCTTGTGATTAGATTGGATACACATGGATCATTCAGAGTCCTTGCCCTGTCCTAAGGACTGTAACTTCAATTATGCGTGCAGAGTCCTTTTTTTTTCCTCTCTCGTATGTTAAAGGGCAGAGATCAATACATGGATATCTTTGGAAGATCATTTTGCACACCAAAGTGAGGATCTTTTTCAGATTTGAACTATGCAAAGAATCAGAGTAAGGTATGAAAAAGGCAGATGAAATTATCTTGAGCTCACATTTTAAAGGATTCTTTATAAAAAAAATTTTAAATACTTAAATTGTAAGAATAGCACAAGGAAGACTAATACCTCGAATGAGTTGATGCATTCAAAAACATTAAAAAAATACTGAAAGAACCATTACATTTATGTTTTCAGTAAGAAGATAAAGTTTTAGGCCTAGAGCTGGCCAGGATAAGAGTATTAATGAATATCCAAGAGATAAGGGAACTTTTCCCTTAAGATAAATAGTCTTGGTGGAAAAAAAATTCACACAAGAAATGTAAGAACTAATTGTTTTAGATGCTCAAATGGGCAGTGTCTTAGCCTACTTTAGCTGAATTATGTGCTAGGGCAGTGAAAGGATTTAAGGAAGAAAGCATCAAACATGATTTTTAAAGAATAATATTAAATGATAGAGAGTGAAGAAACACAAAGTAAAGCATTAACTCTGTCCTGTTCTGTTTAGTAGTTTAGACACTGACTTACATAAGGATATAGAAAGAGTTGCTCAGAAGTATCTGGTCTATAATTAAGAAGGAGAGTGTAAAAAAAAAAAAGAATTAAGATACATTCAAACTTCTCAGAATTTTATTTCAGTGTTTATGAAGGGCTATTAACCATGAATACTCATTCAGATGTCATAAATTGATGTCGACCCAAACGGACCAGATAATATTCTTAAAAAGATAAAGGAGAATTGACAGTGCCTGAAGACTATTTTTGTTTGAGATAAACAAAAATACAAAGAAGCTATATAGTAAGATCTGATATCAATCTCTAGTTTCTCTATATTAAGAAACTGAAAACCCATAACCAATATAGAAGAAAAAAATTTTTTTTCTGTGGTCTGACCTGTAGTCTTTATTTTAGAATTTGGTAATTCTTTTAAAATCTTGCCATGTTCTTCTCGTCCTGAACAATTTTTACTTTGATAACTACTTTTTAAATTATAAATAAAAGTAATGTATTCCTTTTTTCAAAAAGAATACATATTATAGGTCAGAGCTGCATCTAGACAAAATTGTATTCTTTCGTGCATCTCTGTTTGTTTTATGGGATCAGTTTTCTTCTTCCTGAAATGTATTCTTAAAGATAATTTCCTTCATTGAGGGTCTGTTGAAGATATTTTCATGTCTGAAAATATCTCTATTTCACATTCACTGTTAGGTGATAGTATTGGTAGATATAAAATTTTAGGTTAACTGTTACTTTATTTTAGGTATTGAAAAGTATAGGTCATTTGTTTTACAATTTTTGTTGTTGTTGGGTTCTGTAATCTACTAATTGTTATTATTTTGTTAGTTATCTATCTTTTCTCATTGGTTACTTCTCCTTTAGCATTCTGCAGTTTCATTTTGATGTGTCAGAGTAGAGATTTGTTTTTCTGTCATTTCTCCTGAATTGTTTTTATACTTCTGATTGCTAATACTTGATTGTCCTTTATCAATTCTATACATTTGTTAACCATTTTTTCCTTGAAAATTTGCCTCTCCTTTGTCCTTTCTACTTGTTAAAATTTATATCTTTACACTCCTTTGGAGTCCTTAATCTCCTTTTACAAAATTTTTCTCTCTTTATCTCTGTCTGCTACAATTCAGATAATTTCTTCAGTACTAACCTGCATTTTGTTAATTATCCCTTGAACAATGTCTGGTCTGGACCAAGACGTTGAAGTTTGTTTTTATTTCAATGAGAAGATTTTCAATATCTTTAAGTTTTTTGGCTTCTTTTCCAAAGTTGCCTTGTCTTTTTTTTTTTTTTTTTTAAGATCTTATTTATTTATTCATGAGAAACACACACAGAGAGAGAGAGAGAGAGGCAGAGACACAGGCAGAGGGAGAAGCAGGAGCCTGATTTGGGACTCAATCCTGGGTCTCCAGGATCACGCCCTGGGCCGAAGGCAGGCGCTAAACCACTGAGCCACACAGGGATCCCCCTCCTTGTCTTATTTTTTATAGATTTTTTTCTCATATCTTCAATTTTTGTCTGTATAATTATTTTGAATATCCACTTGATCATTTTTTACTGCAATTCCCAGGAGTCTAATTACCATATGTGTTGCTTTTATTGACTTTCACAATATTGTTTTCTTCCCCTAATATGGAAATTTGTGTATTATACTTATTTTCATGAGAAATTTATCTGTGGAGATCCTATGGGGCCTTAATTAAATATATTTTCTTCTGTCAGGTACCTATATAAATACATATAAACTAAATATAAATACATATATAAAGTAGAAGTTCAGAGTCTAAACTTATATGATGGCAAGACTTTGTGGATTTTTAGGAGGAGGCTTTTGTTTTTATTTCTATCATGATTCTAGACTGGGATCAAATTTTCATATGTTAGGAATTTAGTAATCTTTCTAATGTGAATGTAATAACGCAAGGTAGCTAATACAGAAAAGTTAGGTTTAGTGACAGAATGCAGTGCTGTTTCATTGAAAACCAGAAAGATGAGTTACAGGTCATGCAATCAGATACTGGCAGTTAGATTATACCAAGCCCATCTTTCTCCCTCCCTCCCTCTCTCCCCCTCTCTCCCTTATTCTCTCCCTCTCTCCATTCCTCCCTTCCTCTTTCCCTCCCTCCCTCTTTAAAAATTATTGGAAAAAGGCACATGCTCTTAATTCATAGGATCTGGGAGCTTATTCATACCATGCAAGATGGAATCTAGAGGACCTGCTTTTTGGATAGGTAGAAAATTAAGGAAGATATAATTTTAATATTTGAGAGAACTATTTTTGGTGTCTTCTAAGCTAACAGGATTCAATTCTCAAATACTAGGCTTATTTAAAAAGTCATATAGTAAATGATGTTATCAGCACACAAACAGACCTACCCAGTGAACGTGAAAGTTAGAGAGCAAAAATATTACGAAAAATCTAAATTATGAAACCTAAGACAGGAATGGAGAGAAACATGAAATGTAGAGAAGAATGGAGGATTTACAATCATAAAGGCATTACAAAGGCCAGGTAATGTAAATTAATACTATCATTTAATCCTACAAGTAGTTGTAGGGGAGATGTAGTCTATGCTTTACTGGTTTAGAAAATGGAGACCTTAATGTTTTGGTTGACCTAACATCATACAGTTAATAAAAAGTAGAACTGGCATTTGAATCCAGGTCTGAGTCCAAAGGTCATCCTAAGAGTACACTTGTTTATGCAAGGCCATACCATGAGGAGAGCACAGACTTGGTTTCAATCCCTCATCTACTATGATTAATTTTTATCCTTATTTAGTCTCTTCTCCTGAATCCACATCTGAATAAAACTTTAATTTCTTACATCTGTCTCTGGCCTGCCTCAACTAAACTCATCTCATGTTCCCAGACAGATATAAAGTCTTGGTCAAGAACCCAGGATCTAGAATCAAACTGCCTAGTAGGAATCCTGGCTCCACCACTTAAAATCCGTGTGACCTTGGGCAAGTTTTGAAATTTCTCTGTGTCTGAGCTTCTCAGCTAAAAACCAGAAGGAAAAATAATAATAGTGAATTTCTCCACGTGATACATAGTAAGCACTTCCAAAATGCTAATTTCAGCAATATTCTTGATTGGGGGAGGGACAATACATATGTGTAGGGTGACATACAAAATATTTGTGTTTGGCATACATGTAAACCAATTAGAAAAGTTACTGGTGCTACCACTGAAGCAGAATTCTTGAAGCATTTAGATTTTTATTGCTATATAGTGTGTCAAAGTCCCACAGGTCCTGGAAAAAAGCAAAATTAGCTGGGGGTGGTGAGAAGGTACTCAAAAGACAAAGCACTAGGGCTATTTGCCAGTTAGTATATGAATATTCTGGTTTTTTTTTAAAGATTTTATTTATTCATGAGAGACAGAGAAAAAGGTAGAGACATAGGTAGAGGGAGAAGCAGGCTTCCTGCAGAGAGTCCGATGTGGGACTTGATCCCAGGACCCCAGGATCACTCCCTGAGCTGAAGGCAGACACTCAACCGCTGAGCCATTTGAGCTCCCAGCACAGAGCTCAACAGAGGCTTGAACGCACAACCCTGAAATCAAGACCTGAGCTGAGATCAATAGTTGGATGCTTAACTGACTGAGCCACCCAGATGCTCCATAAGCATTTTTTATCAACAACAGATGATATAGCCAAACTAGTATGTACGAGTTTGATATAGCCCTGAGTATACGGGAAAAAAAAGTTTGATGAGAGTAACTAGTGTCTACAAAACTAGCCAGGCTCACAATTCCATATTGGAACATTATTCTTCTGATGGGGATATTGCCTTTAAATCTCATTCCACTAGTGTAGTTGTTGAGAAAAACAATAACCAATATTACTGAGCACTTCTTAAGTGTGAGGCTTTGTGCTAAATAAGTTGCATGTAAAAACTAAGTTAATCTTCACAAAAACATATCGAGGTGGACACCATTAATATATGTAATTTGCAGAGAAAATGAGGGTGAGAGAGTATTAGAATTCATTGAGGAAAACAAAATACCAAGTTATTTCCAATGGAGTGTATTTAATGTGGATGTTGGATCAAATAATGATGAAAGGCAAATAAAATAATGATGGAAGAGAGCAAAAAGGGGATGTGGACAACATCCAAAGATTAATAATGGTTGGTAGCAGCTATCATTCCTAGAGCTAAGAAAAGAAAAGAGATCATAGGAGATTAAAAGAGGCACTCTGCAGGGCTCAAGGTTGGACTTCCTTGGGGAAGCTCTGCTCAGCTGGTGTTTGATCCCTGTGGAAGTGTCATCACTTGTCAGGGGCTCAGATCACCAAGGATACTGTTGCATACTTGGACAGCCTAAAGAGCATGTAGCTCAAAGGGTAAGTGAGGGGAGCAAAGCAGTTATTTCCACTCTATAAAAGGAACAGATTCAGGTTTATATCCAAACCTGAGTGTGTGTGTGTTGTAAAGCTAACGCTCAAAGTCAAAGAAGAAAGTATAGGCTAGAGTCAACAATTTGCTGCTGTTGGAGCAGTACTAATGGAAACTGAGTAAAATGTGGTTCAAGGCCCTTCCTTCCACAGACTTTCCAATTTCTCTTTATTACTCCCCAAAGCAGAACCTAACAGTAATCCAGCTGACAAGAGAGTCTGAAAAATGTAATTTGCATAGTGTCCACACTACCAACAGAGAAAGATGTATGAAATTAAGAGCTTGGAGCTGAAACCTGTGTAGGTTGTATGCCAGTGCATACAATGCAGGTATGCATAGGTTGTAATGCAGAGTTTGCAGCTATGTAGGTTATTTGCCTTCACAGGGATGAATTGTAAAGCACCATCTCTGGGAACCAAGTCTGTTACTGCTCAGAGTGTGAGTTGACAGATAAGCCTGGGAAAGAGATCAAAATATTCCACATGGCATGGATTAGAGTTGGAGATATCAATATGAACTCATTTTATCTTAATATAGATACATACAAAAGTATGGTCACATACAAAAGTGTATGTGCATAAGTGTGAGTGTACATAATGTGCATGTGTATACACACACATTTGTGTGGGGGTTAGTATACACACATATATTTTCTTTCTTTGTCAGCTAGAGAGCCTAGGAGCAATGGCATTTCGTAGTAGTGAGCACACTTGAAACCCAGATCTTGTTTTCCAATGACATCTACCAGTAAAAGAAACCAGGGCTCCTTATGAAACTGGCAAGGAATATATACGATGAGCCTACATGTAGCGTCTTTCTGGGTCAGAATGAAGAAAGTGTAAACTGCATTGAAGACCAGCAGGCTTCAAACCTATCATGGTCATAAAAAAGAAAGAAAGTCTGAGAAACTGTCACAGTCAAGAGGAAGATAAGGAGACCTGATGGATAAAGGGAATGTAGTGTACTGGATAAGGCTTTGAAACAGAAAACTAAGGAAATCTAACTAAACTATAGACTTTAGTTAATAATAATGTTTCAATATTGGTTATTTAGGTGTAACAAATGAACCAATCATTCTAATGTTTATGATAAGGGGAAACTGGGCTTGAGGTATATGGGGACTCTGCACTATTTTGGCAATTTTTCTGTAAATCTAAAACTATTCTAAAAAGGCACCATCTCCCTTGGGAATGTGGATTATAGAATTTATTTATATATATATATATATGCATATAATGATAGATTATACTGTATTACACAGATTATGTTATATAGCATATTGTTAGACTAGATGAAAGAAGGTTCATGGATGGAAGGGCACTATTTTATTACTTGGCATTCAAGTTCTTAGGAAAATAACCTATCATCTGTCTTATTAGCATGCTCAGGGGGAATTTTGGAAGCTTGGAAAAGATAATGGTGTATATGAAATGAGGTGAAGATGCCAACTATGCCTTATTAGAGTATTAAGGAAAGCTCAGAGAGGTAGGTACTATAGGATCTCAGTACCCAACAGGTAACGTGTGTCCTAAGGTCACTAAGAGGATATCTCCTTAACAGATCAAGAAATGTGCTATATAGAGGGATATTAGCAAGAAGCTCAGTGGTGGCTATCCTATGTTAAGCAGCATTGGTTGTAGGAAATACTGTTGAAAAGTAAGTTCTTTCGTGTCATTAAAATTGTACCTTCTTAGAAGAGGAGCCAGGGGTAGCACCTAAACATTAGGGACAAAGTGGGTGATGTTAATATCATGGGCAGTAGATCAAATTGCCCCAAGGGGATATCAACCTGCAGGTATCAAGCTGGGTGTTCTTGCAGGCAAGGTAAATTAAAAGTGGATAAGCAAGTGGCTGATGCCACTTATTCCAAAGGAAAATTGTCATCATTATTCAATTTCTAGATGTGAGACATTCCTCAGACCTAGAGCCCATCAGTTTAAGGATAGGCCATGGTCTCTTGAAGAACCCCACAACAACCCAGATATATATAGTAGTGACTCCCTCAGTCATTAACCCCCAAATACTGCTGCCAGTTCTCAGAGTAACTGCACTCTGAAGAAAGGAAATTTCCAAAACTTTTGGAAGCTGTTGGATAAGTGTTCAAGCTTATACTGATATTGGGAGTTCAAAAATGCCATCAAGAAACCCCTATTAGATTAGGGCTCTTGGAGGCCAGTTGATAGCTCAAATGTCTCTCACTGCAACTTTAAGGAGTCCAGGGCTAACCATGTACTTATCTGAAAATTTCCTGAGTATCTGGTAAGAATGTATTTAGTATCTGGAAGAGTCATCATAACTGTTTCCATGTGATAAAAAAGCCAGATACCCCTAAAACACCTAGGCCAAGGTAATAAATCAGAAACTATACTGTTTGTAGACACATAAATGACAGAGTTTAGTGCCATCTTCAAAGATCAATGAATACAGTGGTGACTCTCATTATATACCTAATGATATCTATATATCTAATATATGTCACTAAGCTAGACCCTCCAAAGGCAGTAGATTGTAGTGAATACCAGCTTTCCCAAATGAGTGGAATGAGAAGAGTGGTCCTATTTGAGCAAAGAATGGTTGTTTGTTGTCTTTGCCCAGTACGTTTACAACTGACCAGATATATGAGGTCTAACACATGATTGCAACATAAGATCCAACACATGAGGTCAAGTCAAAGGGTCGGCAGTGCACTGTTAATATCCTAGAGTTCTGAACTCCTCTTATGCCCGAAGTCAGTGAGCATCACACACAATCACCTTGTCAGGAATATTCTGGAAGCTCAATCTTAAGTGAGCTTAATCCTGTGAAAGAAATAATTCACTGGCTTGCAGAGAGCAATACTGTCTTCAGGCTACCCCCCAGGCCATAAGACCCAGCCCAGGGGCCTTGGAACAACCTCACAGACCTGAGTAATGGAGCACCTTGGGGCCTCTGGTTGATCTCATGACATAGGGTTGAAATTTGAAAAGTGAGAGAGAAACATAAAGACCAAGGGGACTCCACATGGATCCTAGTCTGAGCCTGAGACTCTCTGCCTGGACATAACTAGTAGCCTCTACTGGCTCCAGGCATAAGAGGGAAACTTTGACAATTTTGAGGAAGGCCTCTTGAAGAGCAGAGCCTGGATCTAAGGGAGTTACTGGTCTCTATTCTGAGCTCTAAGAGGACAGGATTGGGTCTGTTTACCTCATGGTTTTATCAATACCAAACACTTAATACATTTTTTGAAGGATGAGTAAATTAGAACTTGATTGCCAAAAGCATGAAAGATTAGTTGATTGTTGCAAAATTTTAACTAAAGTTTCTAGTTCCTTAAACATAAATTTTATATTATGCCTTTCTCATAAGATTTTTAAAACCTTAGTGTACTAAGCTATATAAATGCTTAGAAGAGTATCCGGCACAGATATACTTAAAACATATTTGTTGAACAAATGAATGAATAATTAATGAATCCGTGTACGAAAGAAAAGTTTTTTTTAGGTTTTCTGTTTGTAGAGCTTTAATTCATCATTTAATTCATGATTTCTGATTCTATAATGACTTAAAAAATTAATCTCAGAAAGGTTAGTCTGGCCCCGGTTTACCCTGGCTGGTAATTAGGAGAATATAGATATATATCTTATCTCCTGTCCTCTTTATTTTTTTCTTTTTTAAAGAATGGAACTTCTGGGTTCCAGGAACCAATATTTACCTTCATGTCAACACACAGTAAGTGCTTAGTAAATTTTAGAAGGACTCAGCTGACTTTATGGAAATAAAACTAATTGATTGTATTGGTGATGCTCTTGCCTTAGAGGTTGCCAGTATCTGTATAGTTTCTTTCTTTTTTCTTTTTTTTTTTTTATCTGTATAGTTTCTTATCTGTCCTAAGTTTGTAGAGGCCTTGAAGATTCTGACAAAAATCTGGGTTTAAGTTCAGTTTTAGAGATTTCCCAGTAAAAGTTCTAAAAGAGTGATTTTAGAGGGGTTAATTTCCTTATGGTTATTTCCAGTTTTTCATTTATTTAAATTTAAAAATAGCACTCAAAAGGCTCAAAGGATTGCAGAAAGTATAACTTAAATATTTTGAAGCATGTAGGAAAATGCTAGCTTTTTCTTTTATTCTTGAGTTTTAAGCATTGTATAACAACCAAAAATATATTGGATATTTAATTCATCTGTTGGACTGTCTAATTCATATTAATAAAAAATATGCTGAGATTTATTCATATTGCAGCTTTCCTTGGAAAATCTTTGAGGGCTAAGATTATTCTTTTTTTTTTTAGATTATTCTTTTATACATATACAAAACCCTCAGACTCTGACATATTTTATCTTAAAATAACAACTACAGTTCAAGGAAAATGTATAATTCCTCGGTAGCTAAAAAGCTAGAAATATCTCTGCAGAGGTTTAGCATATTCTGGAGGAGAATAAGAGGAAGTCTAAATAATCTTATTTGAATGTATGGCTAAAATATTCAAAATGTGTACTCTTAATTTTTTTGCATTTAAAATGTCATTAATATGTAAAGTCACATAACTGGTATCTTAAAATGCTGGCCACATTTCTCACTTTACAAATGACTGCATTAGGATGACAGCTGTCAGTATGATCTTCCAGCATAAAATTGGGAGTTTGATAATTTCCCCTGTCGTCTTAGTTATCCAAGAAGATATTGTCATCTTCAATAAGAAGTAGAAAGTGGTCCTCACCAGAGGATGTCATGATTTTCTTTAAAGTATCACAGTGATTCAACCTACATATTAATATCATGCTAATTGGCATTGTATAGCTAATATTGATCAGAGTCTACTTTTTTCCTTCTCTATGAAAAACATAAAAATAGATGAGTTACAGCAAGAGGAATGCATAGCTGGGCGTAAAGCACTAAAGTTTTGCTGGGTGTGTGACTGGCTCAATGAAACCCTGAGATAATGCACTCTGCAATCATGCAGATTTGAAAAAAAAAAAAGATCATGCAGTTTTGGATTGACTGTAATTCTCCATCAGCCCTTATCCTCCACAGCAGCCTTACGCCAGTTATTCCTTTAGCTTCCTATAGTGTAGCTTCATATTGCACAGGTGATTTGGGGGGGACCTCAAATATGGTATTATGGTGGAGTTTCACTGTTTTGCTGTATTTCGACTCAATACTATTTCCTTTTTCTTGCCATGGGACTCCTGTTTCTGTTTCTGTACTTTTTGGTAACATCTGTTGTTACCTTCGGTGTGAGTCTGACTTGACATCTGCCTCACTATTTGAATCCTAGGCCTGCCTTACTGTGGGCCTGACTTGACATCGAACTCACTATTTGAATACTAGGCCTGCCTTACTGTGCTTCTGACTGCTGCCTATATTGAATATGTGTTGTTTCTCAGTTGGCTTGGTCATCTGGTGCCTGTATCCCCTACCTAGAATAAAATGTGAGTCCTTGTTTCATCATCATTTTGCTATCGGTGTATAAACCCAAATAACTCATAGATGACCATGTTTATTGGAGAGAAGCAGACTGTACTACCTCTGAATGTGTCATTCAATAGTGAGCCTTTCAGAAAATCTCTGTTGCCTTATGCAAGAAGTTGTGGGCATCATAGTCATACATTTGGAAACTGTTATAATAGAAGAGTTAAGACTACTGCATCTGGAGTCATAGTGATTGGTCTGAATATCAGCCCACCATTTGCTAGCTGGATGATTTTGGCCTCTGTTTCCTGCCCTGTAAAACTGGGATATTTGGACCTGTGAGGACGATTCAGTAAAATAATTTACTAAATAATTACATGCCCCAAGTGCTCTACAAACATCTTATTTGTTGCTCACCACTCTCTATGTTAGGTATATCAGGTCTCATGTCATGATTCAACCAGAATAGACCCTGCCATTCTTTCTATACTTTTTTGTTGTTTTCTTTTAAAATATCTTCTATTATTTGGATGCTCAGATATTTATGAGCTTCCTGGACAGGGAGATTATATTATGTTTTGTGTCATGCTAAAAACCAGTTCTTATTCCTGGTGATTACAATATATATATTTTTTGAATAAGTAAATTAATAACTTTCCTGAAAGCAATTTTATAATGAATCTGTCATGGCATTAGAAATTATTATATTTTTTCACTTTTTCTAATGGAGCAAAGTGGGAAAGTTATAAAAATCTCATAAATAAGAAGCATGATTGGAGATCCCTGGGTGGCTCAGCGGTTTGGCGCCTGCCTTTGGCCCAGAGCGTGATCCTGGAATCCCAGGATCGAGTCCCATGTTGGGCTCCCTGCATGGAGCCTGCTTCTCCCTATACCTGTGTCTCTGTGTCTCTGTGTCTCTGTCTCTCTCTCTGTGTCGCTCATGAATAAATAAATAAAATCTTAAAAAAAAAAGAAGCGTAATGACAAAAGATATTCACTGCAAGAGATCATTGTTTCCAATGGGTCATATTTGGACTATCTTTCTATCTTTCTTTTTTTTTTTTTTTACTATCTTTCTTTTCTGGATAAAAGTTGCATAACTTTAAAAAAAAAGGTCATTAATGGTGGGCACATTTTATATTCAATTTTGAATTATTTTCAAAAATGACTTAGTGGAAATCCCCTTAAAGAAAAGCAAATATAGTAGGCATGCCACACTTTAGAAAAAGGCATATAGCATCAGAGCTATGGTTAGAACCTTGGCCCTACATCCTTAAAAACGTATAATATTGATAGATGTTAAGAAAAATGGCTCTTAAAACTTCATGTGTGTTGTACAGATTTGTTAGTACCTCAAAGATATCAGACTTGCCTCATTTAAGTTCATTGCCACTCATGTGATTAAGTTCATCTATGATTTGTCTATTTGGAATACAGTCACTCTTGGGTCACTTCTACTCTGAAGCACTCTCATTTATGCCACATGCAGCCATTCATTTGCTCTGGGCTGTATTCATTGAATATATGAATGGATTATGTTATGTACACATAATTTCATTTAGAATTCATTAGAATGAAACTTAAGCCGAAACACAAGGGAACCTGCCATGACACACGGGACCTGGAAATCCTGTCTTTCACCTTGAGAAGTTGGTTATACCCTATCAAGAGTTGGTAGTTAGGGGTAATGGTAGGGATGACCACATTTCCTGTTACTCCTCCTTTTCTCCTCAATATCACCCCACGTGGACATATCTGTGTGTCAGAAATGTGGGTTTAATATTATATCAATGAAAATAGCTTAGAATTGAATATTAAGTACTCTCTCTTCCAAAATATTCCCCTTTGCCACGGAAAGTTCTCCTCTGATTACTTTGTTGTGTTGTCTCTCTCTCTTCTTCCTCTCTGCACTGCTTCCCGCTATACCAACCCTCCATCTCACTCTGTTCTTCTTCCCCAGCTTCTTTTTACCTTCTTCCTTCTCCTCCTCCCTCTCTCCTTCTCCTCCTCCCTCTCCCTTCCTCCCTTCTCTCTGTTCTTCTCTGCTCTCTTCTATCCTGAAATCCTCAATGATTTATTATGAAATACATTTTAGATATGGTTTTTTTTCGTCTGCTTCATTATTGTATAACCTAGATTCAGCTTCCTCCCTAATAAGGCTACATCCCTCTAGCAAATTTGGAAACAAGGAATTTTGCCTCACATCTGCTGCTGAATCAGTTATATACTGCAGCTGCTCATCTTACTGCCTAGCTCTCTTCCCCCAACTGATGTTTCAGGTAGATACTGTCCCACACAAAGATGCTCCCCTTTTGACAAGCAACTAGGTTATCTATGTTGTAACGATCATCTCTTTTTATCGTGGTAGACTTAAAAAATTCTTCCTCCACTTTTCTCTCTGCATGTGTCACTATGTGACCTTGATATTATCTAATCCAGTGTTTGCTCCTCTGTATAGGGAATCAGGATATTTCTAGTTCTTATTCTATTTCCATGTCATTGTAGCAGGTGGTATTTAATATGCATTTATGTTTCTTGTTAGAGGAAAACACAGATGATTTATTATATGCTTCTAGTCTCTTCATTTTTCCTCCTAACTTTTAGCTTTGGAAAATAGCATCAGTGTTTAGAAACTATGGAACAAAAACTTAAGCACAAAAAGGAAATGGGTCCTTGGCTAATAACTAGTAAATATTATACCTACTTTTTACTTCTTTATTTATTTATTCATGAGAGACACACATTTATTCATGAGAGAGAGAGAGAGAGAAAGAGACAGAGACAGAGACAGAGACAGAGACAGAGACACAGGCAGAGGGAGAAGCAGGCTCCATGCAGGGAGCCTCAGGTGGGACTCAACCCCAGGTCTCCATGGTCACACCCTGGGCTGAAGGTGGCGCTAAACTACTGAGCCACCCGGGCTGCCCTCTAGTTTTTACTTCTATTATAAAATTATACAACTTCTTTAACATCTGAAATGACATGACTCTGAGAACTGAAACAACTTTAAGGTTATAACCTGTAGACATATCAAACTCATATCTAGAAATCAACTCATCATTCCTCACTACAAGTTGTTTTTCCTTCTTGGTTTCTATGGGACTTCTGCCCATGTCCACTGGGCCAGTCGTTACACATGGAATTGTCCTTGACATTGCTGTCTCCTCCACTTCTTAAATTTAAAGATTCTCCAATGTCTGTCTATTCTAATGTGAATATCTCCTGAATCTTTTATTCTCAGTCTATCCATACTGACAGCACCTTGCACCAATCTGCTAACTACTGTCTCCATTTCTAATCTTGATTCTGTTCACTCTTTTCTTCACATTGCATAAAGAGTGATATTTCTAACATGGCTGTCTGAGTGGACTCTTCCTTTGCTCAATTCAGTGGATCTTAGTTGCTTTTATGATACAGTCTAAAGTTACCAGGCAAATACAACAGGCCAGCTGCCTGTGCATTCAATTTTCCTTTATTGCATTACCAAGTACCCCTGGTTTCTATTGGCTTACTGTGATGTCAGGATATGGATTCCATCTAAGTTCCAAGAATTCAGCAGGGGGCTTGGGTGAGCCCAGTCAGTCCATTCCAGTACCTAGCTTTCATGTGAACCATATTGACCAACTGAAGTGAAACTGAGGATTTTTCTGGAAATAGGACTCACCTTCCTTTTTTGTTTCTGTTCTGGATGTAAAGAGGAAGTGAACAGGTCTGGGAGGTATTGATAGTCTTTGAGATGACCAGTGCAAATGTTGGGGTGCCAAGAATGAAATCTTGGTGAGGAATTGGACCTGGGAAAAGAAAAAAAATAAGCTGAGTTCTAATCTAATTGTTTGCACAGTCATCTCAGGACCTAGAGAGGTTTTCCTGTTACTTGGTACTGAAAGCATCTGCTGAAAACATCTGAACTTCTACTTCTCCTGCTTCAATTTAATCTCTATGATGGAATTGTACAGAATTTCTTTTGGGTCATTCTTTCTCTTATCTCTGGGTCATTGCACTTACAGCTTCTCCATATTAAGCAGTTTTCTCTCTTTTCTGTTCACCTCTGAAAAACTTGGCTAATTTCCAAATATCTTTTAGGTCTGAGTTTTGATTTCAGAAAGCCTTCCTCCAGTTTCAGGTTTGGTACCACTCTTGTGTTTTCCTCTTTTACAGCACTCATAATATTGGTTCCTGTAATTGTCTACTTGTCTGTACCTTCAGTAAACTATAAGCTTTGCCATGATAGGGACCATGTCCACATTGTTAATTACTACATCTTTGGTCCTCAGTTCAGTGTATGGTGCATGATAACAATTGGTTCATTCATTTACTCAGTAAACATTTATAAAACACCTTGTATGAACCTGAGACATCTCTAAGACCTGGATATAAAATAGAATATATTACAGAAAGAACCCTCCTCTTGTGGAGTTCATATTCTAGAGGGTAGGTAGGGAGAGTACACCACTAAAACACTACATATAGAATAGGTTGGAATGTAGTACTGCTCTGAAGATGAACAAATCAGGGGAAAAGCAGAGTAAATGAGTGAATAAACTTGAAGTTGGGCTTTTGTTTTATGTTGACAACGTTATAAAATTCAAGAAACTTAATTTTTTCTGGCCATTTAAACTGTTCCTAGCAATTTTTTTTATAGAGGATGATTTGCTATGAAATAAGTGACCAGCAGTTGAAAGATCATTGTTTAATCATCACCTAGAAACACCTTAAACCTCCCCTCACTCTACATTTTTAGTGCAATAATTTTAACAAGTAATGTTTCTAAGAATCTGTTAACCACCTGCTTAGCCTTTTTTCATTGTGTTGGAATCATTCAGATTATTATTATAGGTTATGATAACCTAAAATAATAAAACCTAGAGAAAACTTATGAATATTTAAATTCCTCAATCATATCTTTGTGCAAGTTGTCAGTTTAAAATTGTCTTTAAAATGATTGCTCAAAGTCAATTTTTCGTTTTCTTTCCAAAATCATGAATTATAAATTATAGTATAGAAGTACCTATGAGATAAGATTTAATAAGGAGTTCATAACATCTTTGAAGTGGTTTTAAATTACCTTAATTTCAGCTTTTGAGTCCTGATACATTTTTTTGAAACTAGATACAAATACTATAATAAAGGAAAGAGATTTTTGTTATTTTTATGAGTACTAATGGACTTTTTAAAAAAGATTCCAAAAAATTTCATTTCTTGTTTAAATTATAGTTGTTTGGAAATACAAGTTTCTAACCTGGCAGTAACATTTTGCTTCTCCTATATGTGTTTCTTTTGAAATTTATGTATATATTTATGGATTTCTAGTTTCCTTTAGAAAGTCCACTTTTCTTTATAATATTAACACAAAAATCTAACCTACTACATTTTCTTTTGTCATTTTACATAAAAAATGGTAGAAAAAGATGTACTTATTTAATCAGTACATAGTTAGACTGCTTCTTATGTGCCAAGCACTGTGTTCATTATTCTCAATTATTTGAATCACAATAAATCTTTATTGAAAAATATCAACTAGAGTTCCATCAAAGTATATCATTGAAATAAAAATCTCTTGGGTTTTTGGAAATCTTTCTGTATAACTAAGGTGAATTCTGTAGCTAAGAGACCTTAAAGGTTAGGGAGGAAAAAGATATTTCTTCTATTAGGGAGGAAAAAGATATTTCTTCTAAAGGGTAAATACAAATAAACTGGAGACCCCATCCCAAAGTATCTACACTTAACAGGATTTGTTTGCTAAAGTATTTAGTCAGTTGGTGACATGTGAGAAGCATGGTGCTAAGCTGACATTTCACATTCTTCTATTTTCAGCTGTGAACAGTGAAGCTTTCAGGTATCTCCGTTGTTTTTACATTGTAATCTCAGGTTAGAATAAAACCCATGTGTCTAGAATGTCCTGCTTTCTCAGTACACCTTGTCTGGTGTACTGAGTTCCAAGTACACCACTGGAATGCATAGGGCTCAGTTCCACTCAGTGGATAATGGCAGTAAGTGTTTGGTAGCCAGCCTCCAAGATGACACCCAATGATTCCCACCTCTTTGTATTCACATCTTTGTGTAGCCCTCTGCTATACTGTACCAGGGTTGTCTGTGTGATCAATAGAAGTTAGTGGAAGTGATGCATGTCACTTCCAAAATAAGGTATAAACGACTGAAGCTTCTGTTTTGAGAGCTCTCTTTCTCTTGTGCCACTTGCTTTAGGGAAAGTCATGATGTTGTGTGAACAGCCTTATGGAGAGGACTATATGGTAAAACAAATTGAAGCCTCCATCAGAAGTCACATGCGTGAACTTAGAAGTGAGTTCTCAGCCTCTAGAACTGCAGCCCTGGCTGACTTCACTGCAGTCATAGGAGATGCTGAACCACCTACCTAAGCCCTACCCTAATAGCTGACCCTCATAAACTATTAAGATAATACATGTTTTTAACTTGTTACTAACTTGAGGAGTATTTTGTTACATAGTAATAGAGAACTAAAACACCTTTAAATTATTAAATTTTGTCTTTTGGTTTCATAAACTAGGTCGGGAGTTCAGTACAATGAATTTTCGATAACTGAAAACTATTCTTGGAGTGAAGTCAGGAAAACTTACAGACTTGTTGCTTTTCCATGATGCAGAAAATACTTGTCACCTTATATTTTCAGTCTTCCTTTCTCTTAATTTTATGGACATATCTTCAAAGAAGAGAGGGAAGAAGAGAGTAAATGAAGAATTGGAAGGAGCATAGTGAGTGCTAGATATTTTTCAGGCTTGTGCTAGATAACCCATTTACTCTTGTCCACAGTGTCATTAAGCTTGCCAACCCCGTTTTTACTTAGAGAAGTTAGATATCATGTAGCTAAAACATTTCACAACTTCAAAAGAATTAAACTGGACTACTTTCTTACACCATACACAAAAATGAACTCAACATGTATTAAAGACCTAAATGCAAGACCTGAAACCATATAAATCCTAGAAGAGAGGACAAACAGTAATTTCTCTGACATTGGTCAGAGCAGTATTTTTCTAGATTTGTTTCCTGAAGCAAGGGAAACAAAAGAAAAATTGTTGGAACTCCCTCAAAATAATAAGCTTCTGCAGAGTGAAGGAAACAATTCATAAAACTAAGAGGCAACATGGAATGGGAGAAGACATTTGCAAATGACATATCCAATAAAGGGTTAGTATCCAAAATATATAAAGAACTTATAAAGCTCAACATCCAAAAAAACCCAAATAAACCAATTAAAAAATGGACAGAAGATAAAAGCCATTTCTCAAAAGAAGATATACACATGGTCAATAGACACATGAAAAGATATTTATCATTACTTACCATCAGGGAAATGTAAATTAAAACTACAATAAGCTATCATCCAACACCTATCTGGATGGCTAAACTCAACAACACAAGAATCAACAAGCGTTGGCTTGGAGAAAAGTGCTGGATGTGGAGAAAAGGAAACACTTGTGGACTGTTGGTGGGAACGCAAACTGGTGCACCCACTGTGGAGAACAGTATGGAGGTTCCTCACAAAATAAAAAAACAGAACTACCCCATGATCTAGCCATTACACTACTGAGAATTTACCCAAAGAATACAAAAACACTAATTCAAAGGGATACATGCACCCCTATGTATATAGCAGCATTATTTGTAATAGCCAAATTATGAGTGTACATCAATTAATGAATAAAGAAGAAATGGTGTATGTTTACAGTAGAATATTATTCATCCATAAAAAGAGTGAAATCTTGCCATTTGCAATGACATGGATGGAGCTAGAGAGCATAGTGCTAAGTGAAATAAGTCAGTCAGAGAAAGACAAATGCCATATGATTTCACTCACTTGGGGAATTTAAGACACAAAACAAATGAGCAAAGGGAAAGAGAGAGACGTACCAAGAAACAGACTCTTCATTATAAAGAACAAACAGATGGTTACCAGAGGAGGGTGGGTGAAATATATAATGGGGATTAAGGAAAGCACTTGTGATGAGCACCAGGTGATGTATGGAAGTGTTGAATCACTTTATTGTACACCTGAAACTAATATAATACTGTATGATAGCTAATTGGAAGTAAAATAATAACTGAAAAAAATGTTCACAACCAGAATTCAAATATGAATATGCTAAACTCCAATGACTGATTTTACATTATACTAAAGTACCAAATGCAAACATAAAAAACTTAAGTCCATAATGTAAGGATGCTATTTTTTTCCAGTTCAGTTGGAACCTCTGTTACAATGTTTGGGGAGTCTATTCTAAAGGGAGAAAAATATCTACATTGACAGATTTGTTGTAAGGATAAAGTGAGAAAGCAAGTGCAAACAAAGCTTTCTCAACTGCAAAGAAACATGCAATATAAGACCTGATATGATTTTTATAAGTCTTGGGATGGATGGTCAATATATATTTGTTCATAGACAAAACAAAATGAGTTTTAATACACTTTGGCTTCCTAGTCCATACATTTCTACAACAGCATGGATTTCTATCATGTTTCCGATATACACTTATTTCTGGCATATAAAATCTATTTTTGAAAGATTTCTTTCTATATAAAATTTATGAGAGAAAAATAATCTTTAAGATACAGTATGAGAATATTAGCTGAACTGTACGTTGTCTGAAATACATGTATGTAGGTGAAACAGTTTTAAATTACTGAAAATATATTTATTAATGTCAATTTTGATTACTTTATCATACCAAGTTGATTTAGATGTGCATGTATATCATTTTTGACTGCTTGATATTACTGAGGCATTACTGATATGCATTTCTGTGAATGGTTTGCTTCAATTAATACCAAGATAGATTCGCCACTGTTCCTTTCAACTGAATGTATTGTTGGTGGCATGTTTGTACTTTAGTCCCGTTGCTTTACCAATGCCAATTCTGAAAGCAGTCATACCTACTGACAAAGTTTAGTAACTTATGTTTCTAACTAATTAAGTGAACAACTGAATAATTTTACATGCAACATATTGGCGTCTTATAAGGAAATGAAGAGCCAAGTGAATACTCTGGGAATGGAGGTTTGGCTGGCCCTCAGTGCTCACTTCTGTAATTTTGATGAGTTATAGATTAGATTTCAGTATCTTTATATATTCTAGAAATAGTTAAAAAAATTATTTTGGCAATCGTTTTGAGTTCCATGACATAAAAGACCAGGAATGTATTTTGTATTATTTTTTTCACATAATGAGTTGAGACTAGAGCATGAACAGTTGGCTTACTGAGGTTTCTAACATGGGATTCAGGGCAGTGTTCACACTTGTGGTCATTCAAAGAATGGCAAAGGGTGGTAGAAAGGAAACTGTACAGAGGTAGGATTGTGTTGGTCACATGTTTGTTAGACCCTTAGTACATAAATGAAGAACCAACAAATAATTGTTATATTTATAAATGAATTAATGAAACTGGAGAGGCATTGTGTGTCAGTCATTTGGGTTATGACAAAGCTTTTGAATTTTATCCTGACAGAATGGGGGAACCACTGAAGGATCTTAAAATTTTGGATCATAGAAAGATTATTTGATGGCAAAAAAAGGATTAAACTGAAGGCAATAAGACTAACTAGATGGAGGATCCAGGCAAGAGATGCTGGTTTGTTAATAAGAATGGTTAGAATGTGATGCAATTCTGAACATATTAATTAGAAAGGCATTTGACTCCAACTAATAGAAAACCCAGCTTAGAGTGATAAATGTCTAGTTAATTTTTTTTTTTCACAAACAGATACTTGGAAGTAGATGGTAGCCAATGTTGGTTCAGGAACTCAGTGATGTAAGGACTGGTGTTTTTGTGATTCTTTGGGAAATTTCATGCTTGTTTCCTTTTGAATACAAAAAAAAAAAAAGAAAGAAAGAAAGAAAGAAAAAAAAGATTCAGGATAATGGCTGAAAGGAGCAGAGATGTGCTAGGTACATTTGTTCTGTTTTATCATGAAGGGGAAAGCTTTCCCAGAAACTTCTTCAGCCAACTTTCTTTTAAGTCTTTAATCCAGAGACAGATCCCATAGCCGTTCTGGCTTCAAGGGAGATTGGGAAATCTGGGGAAAATATCCTCATGATTGATTATCATGATCCATCATTGGGGTGCTATATAGTTTCCCTAAAACATCATGATTCTGTGAGCAAGGAGAAGGGGAGAATGGATACTGGCAAGAGAATTACCAGCATCTTCCGCAGTTAGCTATTTTGACTCAAGTGGCACAGTGGAATAGGTTGCTGTGGCTCTCTGTGCTTGGGTGTAAATGTGCTGCTTCATTGACTGATTCATGTCCATGATTGTTTATGATAGCTCTGATTAGTGAGTATGTAACCTAAAGGAATGGGCAAATTCAATTAAAAAATAAAGCTTCTCAAGCAATTTAATTTTCCTTATCTTCTATTTTAATTTATAGCAGCCACACACAAAAAAACTACAGCCACCAAAGCATCTCTCTCTTTAGCCAGGCTGCGGTAGAGCTTTTTTGTTCCATGGTGATAAAATGTATGATTTTCATTTCAATTAGAAGAAATTGAAATATCGACGTTAGAACTAGAATGCCAAAGGATACCACACCACACTGACTTGCGTTTACATTTTTTGAGTATCTAGATGTTTTATGATTTTAAACTTTTTTCATCAAGGCAGTTGATTTTTCGTGTAGCGGTAGTTCCTCCATAGGAGTAAAATCATATGATTATGCAGCCTTGCACAATGTGCTTCAAGTCCGGCGGCAGTTAACTGCCAAAAGGACATTAACTCCAGGGAGCCTTCATCAGGCTTGAAGAGCTTTGACATCTGGCACGTTAATCAGGGATTTTTGTAAAGTCAGTGAAAACGAAATATCTCCCCTGTATTCCTAATTTGTTTAAGAAAGTTAAATACCATGGACCTTAAATGTTATCAGTTTAGCAATTGAATAACAGTAATCAAGGTCTTTGTCTATTGAAGTGAAGGTATTTTTCTATTTCCCTAACATGTATAGAAAAGACCTTGTTTCCTGTGCAATAAATACTACTTAATTTATCTTTAAGGGAAAATTGAATGTCTTAAGCAGTTTTGTTGTGTGGTAATTTTTTGGATGGAAGCTACAAAATATGCACCTAAAATACATAATCAGAAAAAAGAAGTTAACTATCTTATCCAGCTGAATTAAATTTATGCCATATTTTCTACTATTATGTTTTCTATTTTCATATTTTATATTTATATATCATATATTTTTACTGTTATGTGCTATAAATGAATACTAAGATGTAAATAAATATGTCCTATTCTATACTGTTTTTACATGTTAAATTATAGGCTAGATGAAAATTTCCCACTTGTCTGGAAAATGAACAAAACAATTAACAATGTAATTCTTAGATTCTTTGAATTTTAGATTACAGCCATGGTTTGAGGGATCAACTCCTTTAACCTCCTTTTTTTGAGACAAGGAAATACAAAACCCACATCATTAAATTGCCTATTTAAGATCTCACAGCTCAGTAGGGACAGTCAGTAGTTTGATCATAGGTTACTAATAATATTCAGCATTTTCTAATGATTCCAAATTCATTTTCCCAAATATCTAGATAGAGTCATTGCTCAAACCAGGAAGTGTTTCAATTGTAACTTAACATCAGATTGATGAGATTGGTCTACTATGGACCAAAGAGCCCCTTAGGCAGTTACTCTTTGGACCTCAATTTACAGAAGGATGGAATCTGTGGAAGGATGAGAGATAGTTGACTGGAAATCATTAGAGTTTTGCTTCATTCATTCACTAACCTAATAGATACATAGAGACTATTTGTCAAGTGTCATGTACTATTTAAAGCACTGGAGCTATAACAGTATACAGGCAGATAAAATTCTTGTTCCATAAACCTGCTTCCTTACCTGTAAAATAGAGTTAACACTATGCACAATGCATATTAGGTACTCAATAAATGCTATATTCCTTTACTCTCATCATTATTAGGGTTAGATCGACATTGAGGAATATAAATTCAGTGTCTGAAATGGGCCTGAATAAACCTCCTATCTAAGGAATCTCTATCCAGAATCTAATTCTGTTAGAGATACAGAGTAAGAACTTACTAAAAGTTGGTAAGAGAGCAATATCTTGATATTTTGTCCTCTAGATAGGGACATCATTGAGTCTGCACTAGGCTTTCTACCATGTTATGAGTAGACCAATGAATCCCATGGACACTAGCCCTTTGTCTATGTTTTTTGCCATTTGTCTAATGATTAGAAGTAATCATGTGTGGGACAAAATGTTGATGCATTAGACATTTAGTAAGGTCGCAGATGGTTCTGATAAAAGCATGATGAGTAAGGAAAGCAAATTCAAAAGCAGAATGAATGTTTATTTCCATGAGGATGTTTTACTGCCTTTTTCATGATGGAAGAGATCCAATGTAGTAATCTGGTCTGCATTGTCTAGCTGGCTGATTTCACTGAAGCTTGATAACATGCTGAGGGACTGGAATTAGTCACCACTTCTGAAAAGCTGGAGGACAGTGGTAATAGGAAGATCAGTCTTCATGAAGAGCATTATGCTCATACATAACCTATGCCTATGCCACCATGGCCACCCATCTTGTTTATGAGCCCACTGAACAAGCACTAGGTTGCTAAGAAGAAGGCTCGCCTACATTCAGAGTAGATGAACATATGCATCCGATTGTTAATGGTCTAGTCTACTTCACTGTGAGAGGTTTTGTTGAGTTTTCTTTCCTAATGTTCTTAGTCACAAGTCTTTATCCTTGCTTCTTACAAGCCGCTGATCATTAACCAAGTATTCAGTAGCCACAGACCAATAATTGGTACAGGTCCTTATTTTAGGCTCTCTATCTTTGCAGGCAAAGTGATGATGAGATATATGGCTAATATCTGCTGCTGAAAGGATTTCCTTTAGTCCCTGACCTTCAGAGTCTTTTAGAATATGGTTAAAATAGCCCACTTTTGAATCTGTGTCTTAACTGTTAAACTATTAGGATATTAGACTATCCCATCTATGTCATATGGTTTTGATTATATTTACTTTCATACAAGTTTTAATGGCTAATAATATGTACTTCCTCTCAGCATTTTTCTTTAAAAATATAATTGCTGATCCTCACATATTTCTTTTTCTATGTGATTTTTATGTTAATTTAGGAGACAATATAGGTTTATTGTAGAACCCATCAGTTACTTAAGGCTTATTTTAAGACTTTTAATAAAATTTAATAAGACTTTTTAATAAAATTGAATATATATATATATATATATATATATATATATATATATATATATATCCTGATTTTGAAGGCCTTCCATAATATCAGGACCTCACTCAAACTATTTAGCTTTGCCTTAATGATCAAATTTCTTTCCTTAGAGTTACCCCAACAGCCATTTAGATGAATAACAGCAATAAAATATTGGGGACTTACTGTGTGCTGGTTGCCATATAGTGAATTGGTGAAAAAAATGCTCCACTTCTTAGTAGAGGAAATGTGTTAATTTACAAATAACAATGGCACAAGCTAGTCTTTCATAAATACTCCATAATAAAGATGTGAATGAGGTATAAATCCAGCCTGCCCATCCTCTTTCTACCACTTTGCTAATTTTTACTCATTTTCAAAGCCCAGATCAAAATCATCTTCTGTGTGATGTCTTCTCTCATGGTGATAATTCATAGTGACCTCTTTATTCCACTATTAATATTAACCACATCACTAACATTTATTGAGTTTCCACTTTGTATTAGATATTGCATTATGTGCTTTAAAAAGTTTACTCCTCAAATTTTATAAAGAAGGTTGTATTATGACCACTCTTATTTATTGATGAGGAAGCAAAGGCTCCAATAATTTCCTTCCTCCAAAATCATGCATTAAATAACTGATGGAATTAGATTTTGATCTAGATTTCTTTGTCTTCAATCTTCAAACTTTTTTCCATCATATTTCCTCTTCATTAGGATTAGCACTAATCTATATGCCATATTATCTTAGTTTCTCTTTGAACCATGTATATTATTTCATTTCCTCAATGCCCATTTGACACTAAAATTCTGTCAATGTGTTAGCTGCATTTATTCAGCATCATAAACAATTTTTCTACATATTTAACAAATTTTGTGGCTCATGTCTTCCTTACAAGAAAATCTCCCCTTTTGCCTTGAGAATTTTTCAACCACATACCTTTGCAGTTTATCACTAGGTGATCCTATAGAGTAGTGAGTTTATAAAGTGATTTATAGATGTTGTAGTTTAAAATGTAGTGAAAATCACATTTTAACTGGCTATATATGACACTTAGTTTTGTCTAAAATATTCATCTTCTTTATTGTTGATTCATTGTCTATTAACTGCCCATTTTACTATCTCTCCGCTATCCCAGGGATTCTATGGTAAATAAGAAGGGTGTAGATGAGGGCACACGGGCCGGAAACCCACTGTATCTTTTAGTATTCCTGGAGAATGTGACTCCTACACTGAGATCTGATGGATGAGCATTAGCTAGACAAAATAGGGGGAGAGCATTTTAAACAAATGGGAAAAGTACATGTAAAAGCCTGAGATTAGGAAGAGCATGGAGGATTGCTGAAGCAGAGAATATATGTGTAGGTATGGCTGGGACTTGAGACTGTGTGATAGGTAATGGAGAGAGAAAAGAGCTGAGCCTAATGTCTGGCAAGGGTTGTACAGCTTTTGGAAAGTTTGAACCGACTGGAAGTCAGTGAACAATAGCTAGGAGACTTCAAAGTGGAGTGCGATACTCAGGACTGGGTTGTGAAATTCTTCTAGTTGCACTTTAGAGGAGACGTTGGGTTGGGGAAAGTGATAAAATTACAAGCAGATTTCTCAGTTCAGTGAACAAACAGAAAGATCCTGTGGTGGAACTGGCAGGACTTAGTGACTGAGCGAATGCAGAGATTCAGGAGTACAGCCAGCTAAAAACAGTGGACCAGCCATGTGGAATCTGAAGCTATGGTATTTTGAAGAAAATACTAAGGAATAATAAATGCAAAGATGATTATAATTATAGGAGTTGTTTCCTGATAAGTTGTATAGTACAAATGAAATATTTTATAAACAGAATTTTAAAATAATTTTTAAGCACATCTAATGTTAAAGTGGCCTTCAGATATGATCAACATTAAAGGCTGATTGTAGATTGTTGAAGCCACAATTTACTCTATTCTTGGCTTATTTATAAACAATATTTACTTAGCTAAAGATTTTCAGGAAAACAGCAGTCTTCCATGATGCACAGTGGGTTTGGCTAGCTCAAACCTAATTAACTGCTTATATTAATCCTTACTTGACAATGTAAAATGCGTTGTAATATTTTTAAATGCATGTATTTTATTTCAATTGTCTGTTCTTGCTGCCATAATATATTAGTACTGCTCAGAAATCCCTTTATCTTACTTATTATTAATTTCCTTACTGCTACCAAACCTTGAATCTTTCCAAATTGTTGCATTAACACCTTTTTTCTCTCAGATTCTTCTGTTATCCCTGTAGGTGAAGTGCACAAGATGAAAATTAAACTAAAATTAGACATAATCAAAACATGATTTCATCATAACTCGGTACACATTCTCTAATGAATGGAAATCTTTTGTCTTGTTATACACTAATGTGTCAAGAATGAAAGTAAATTACACAGAAAAACTGCCAATAAAGAAAAAAATGAAATGAATAAACTAATTGTAATGAGAGGACAAGTGATTGATCTGTGAATATTTCTTTGTTGTTTAATTGCAGTGCACTCTTGTGGTATCAATATTAGTCAGCTATTTAATCCAAGTTACTGTTATTTGAAGTAATTTTTATTCCAGGACATAATAGAAGGCAAACACCAGTGGTACAGTAACACTAATTAAAATTTTTGTATCTAAATATTAGTGGGTTAAATTTGTTTTTGATGTTTTATTTATATCCTACCTTCACTCAAGAGTCTCAAGAGTATTTGGATATTTCATTTTATAAGACATTTTCATATTCTTTATCTTTTTTAAACTTCCCAATAGTTATTTTAGAAGGTCATTTTTATTCTCATTTTATATAAAAGAAAATTGAGACTTTGTGAGATTCAGTGACTTTTTGACAAAACCAAACTTGTAAATATCAAAGTTGGCCTTCAAACTTAGATATTCTGACTCTAAAACCTATCCTTTTTCCTGTATCATCATCATCATGCTAAAAAGATAACAATGACGAGTTGTAGTGGCTCATTTCCAATTCCACTAACATCCATCGAATGCTAATTAAGTGCTGAATGCCAATTATGTGCAGCATTGATCAAGGTTCTGAGGCTAACAGCAGGATCTCTTCTTAGATATGAATAACTTCAATACATCATAGGATATACTACTTCATTTACATTTTTGTTGAGTTAGTATATTTTTCAGTAAAGAATTTTCTCTTATCATTATGTTCATGAAAGCAAAAGAAAAGTCATCCACTTTTCTTCACACTTCCTGTGTGAAGAATCCAATTTCAATCCAGATTGTTTTCATTAGATACTGGTGATGGGATAGGGGATGATAGTCTCTACTGGTAACTAGCCTGGGAACACAGGTGTTCTTGCTTGTTTGTTTCAGTTTTGGTCCTAAACAGTCCAGTGAGTCCCAAACCCATTAAAACCCATGTACAACCATCTGCCATTTGTCTGATGTTACATAGCTTTACTCAGCTAGACAAACAACATAGTATGCTTAGTTGCCATATATCCCGGGAAATAGTGGAGTATTCCAAGTACTACATTTAAGGTTACCTCTCTTTAAGAGAAGAGGAAATAACTTTTTGAGTGGTGTGAGAGCTCATCTCTGAGAAGCTTTTTATAAATAAGGAGAAACAAATACATTTTTCTCACTGGCTTCTTATAGAATTTGGGGAACATCTTTTCAACTAGGAATGGGACTTACTTTTTTGTCCTCCAAAGTAGTCTTAAAAGTAATAATGATCTTAGAACTACTTTTTTTTTAAATTAGAGATCAACATTAAAAATTCTAAATTTCTTCCTGTTATTCAAGCTTGAGTCTCAGGTGAGTTTAGATAAATTTTCAATTACAGAAAATAATTTATTAGGGATTTATTAGGGATGGAATGATTGCCAGTACGGCAAACAATGCTCTCAGTTTTTAGCAAGTTGATTATTAGGTTAATAGACTTTAGGTAGAAATCCTCAGAGATAAATGGTCAAATACAAATTATAATGCTCTGAATGAAATTAATGTGAGCATTTTAATGCGCTTGAAATTTTTATTCATAGCAGTTTTGTTTTTTTGGATTACTTCTGCTCATAGCCAGAGAGAGAAAAAAATGTGCTTGTTGATCTCTGGCCTTTAGTTCTTAGTTATTGCTTCTTGCTGCTGAGATTCTGCTAGAACCCATTTACAGCTTTTTTTTTTAAAAATTGAAATATATTCGACATATAATATGTAAATTTAAAGTTTACCACATGTTGATTTGATGTATTTATATATTGTGATATGTTTGCCATTATAGAGGTTAGCCTCTGTCATGTTATATAATTATCATTTCTGTTTTGTGGTGAAATAATTAAGATCTAGTCTCTTAGCAAGTGTGATTATTATAATACAATGTTGTTTTCTCTATTCATTATGCCATGCATTAGATCCCCAGGACTTATTTATGGGCCACTTGCAAGTTTGTACCCTTAAACATCTCTTCTTAAACAACATCTGTTTAAAAAATACTAAAAACTTTTCTTTCTATATGATCATGAGGTCTATGAAGCATAAATAGGCTGCTAGAAACTACCATACAAATTCTGAAATAGTGAATGAAGGCAGGGAACTCCTCCTTTATTCCTGAGCAGATTCTCTGTGGTTTATAAGAAATTTTAAAAGAATTTAGTCTTGGTAAGAACACTATATTTACTCTAGATACCAATAATGCCCTGTATTAGGCCGATGGAAGATTTGGAAGTAACAGTGAGTAGGGAAAAAGTCATCTTGTGCTGTAGATGGTAGCTGAGTAGACTGCCTGAGTTTTGTTCCTAAAGGGCTGTGTTTGAAGGAATATTAATAGATGAATCTTAATCATCTTTATTACTTTTGTGAAAAAAATTTCCACAAAAATAAAGTGACTATGATGCAAATTTACTAGTGCAATTTTGTTATGAATTTTGTACAGTTCTGTAAAGCTATAGAACTTTGAGGCCTCAGCATCCCCTGACATCATGGAGGCATTTCAGAAAAACAGCTGAAAATTTTTTCTATTCTATTTATGTGTCATCTAATGCCTAGGTACAGGGGAGGAAAACTAAAGATTTATGTAGATTAACAAAATTTTTATTTTGTAAATATTTTATTTATTTATTCATGAGAGACACACAGAGAGAGAAGCAGAGACACAGGCAGAGGGAGAAGCAGGCTCCCTGTGGGGAGCCCGATGTGGGACTAGATCCTGGGTCTCCAGGATCATGCCCTGAACTGAAGGAAGATGCTCACCCCTGAGCCACTCAGAGATCCCCTAGATTAACAAAATTTTTAGTGGAAATGTGATATTAAAGCATATGAAAGATATATTGAGGAAAAGTTTCTGTTCCACTATTCCTTGAGTCTGATGAGAAGATAACTTTGTTATCTTCACATTTTGAAATAGATAATAGAAATTTATAATGCTTATCATTGGACCAAAAATTGATTTTGAATACAGGTTGTTATTATCCTTATGGTAAGAAAAAGAATATCATTTGAATTGATTATGCTTTTGCTTTACAAAACATGGTGTCTCAATGCAACTGTTTTATCATTGATCATTTGAAGCTGCAAAGTATAGCTACAACAATGAAAAAAAAAGATGTTTACCAAATGAACAAAATTTATGATTATCAAATACTCTAATATACCTAAAGCTGATTTAAATGCTTTGCAGTGAGCAATGCATGGATTTTAGAATTCATAGTCTCTGCTTTTGAATCATCTGAAGAAAAGGATTTGTAACTTTGGAGATCATGGAATTCAGTGTGGATTGTCCCCTCCCCTATATGTTAGAGACCTGCATTAACACTTCTGGGAAGCTTGAGTAAAAGCTAGAGGCTTCCCATGTTTTTTGATAGTGACCAACATGATCAAGTACACACACACACACTACAGGCATCTCTTATTGCTGAAATTTAGCCCATTTCTGTAAACTTGTTTAATAAAAAAGTTTAATTATAGGACAATCCTTAATGTCTAGCATTTAAAAAAAAATACAGTGATTTTGCAGCCCATACAAAAGTCCTCTCAAATTTTGCCAGATGTTATTAAAACAAATAACTCAAATGAATATATAAAAATCTATTAGGAGTTTATGTATAATATAAAGCACTTATAAATCCAATTAAGTGATAATGTAACACTTAATGAACTCATTTGTAGGCATTGAGTTTTTGGAGAAGAACTCAATGATACTATGCAGTATTAGATACAAATTACATTATTGTTTTTCACTGCAAGGGACCTGTAATGTAATATGATGCAAACAATTAATGACATGATATTTTAAATATTCATAATGAAACCAAATACTTTTGGCAAAATAAAAAAATTTAAAACTTTCAAAATGGGCAGCCCGGGTGGCTCAGTGGTTTAGCGCCTGCCTTCAGCCCAGGGCTTGATGCTAGAGTTCTAGGATTGAGCCCCACGTCGGGCTCCGTGCATGAAGCCTACTTCTCCCTCTGCCTGTGTCTCTGCCTCTCTCTCTCTCTGTGTCTCCCATGAATAAATAAATAAAATCTTTTAAAACAATAAATAATAAAAACTTTCAAAATGGTGACTACTTATCAGTTGAAGGGAGGTAGGATTTGGTGGTGAGAGGTGGAGACAGATACGGTAGTCATTGCTGTTTGAGGGATGGGCAAGAGTTGAGCCAGTGAAGGAGCAAGTAAAAGAATAAATGCCCAAGTTCTATTGTGACCAAATTCAAAGATGTGGTGGACAGTCTTTTCTTTTGGGATCCCAAGATTCTTTAAGGAAATGACTATTCATTATCTATCATCTGAAGCTTTAGACAAAGAAATGAAATGAAAAGCAAAAAAGTCTTTTTGAGACCCTTTGCCAGCTTAAACTGGGCCTGGGAAACCAAAATTTTCTTTTGTAATTGCATTTTTAAAAGTAAGTTTTCTGCTTATGTTATGCTCATTCTCACTGCAATTTAAATGACTATTTTTATACTATTTTATTTTTCCTTTAAGATTTGATGTCAAGTATTCCTGGATCTTTAGATCGACAGTGAAAATTAAGTTGACTGTGTCTCAATAATAAGCATGCAAATTTGCTTTGTAGTGTAATCACTTTATCAAAGGTTTACTGCAATCCATTGGGAAAAATTGTTTCTTCCTCACTATCCGTGGAAAACACTTCATCCATGATCCTCAAATTATTATATAGATTTGCACATTTTTCTTAGGTCATTTGATCCGTCCTGTATTTATGGAAACCCAGCTCTTTCACCAAACCAATTCCTTTCTCCATTTCCTCCTTCCTCAGATTTTTAAATATGTACAACATATTTTGTAGTATGAATGTGATACTTGATGACATTATATGCTAATTGTGGCCATTAGTCCATCACACTAAATATTCCCTAGTTACTGCAAAAATGATTAAATTTTACTCTGGTAATGTGGTAAAACTTTCTAGAATTGAACTTTTTCTATCATTTTTGTTTCTTTTCATATTCATGTCCAGGTTTACAGCCTTTATGTGCTTTCCTCTTCTCTATAGTTTATAACTTCCAACTTCCTACATGAGCCATTCTAGGTCTCTGAATTCAATTACCTTATTCACCACATTTAACCATTTTTTAGGACATTTTTAAGTTCATAGTAAGGAGTGGTTTGTAACCATAATAGAGAATATATTTAAATGACAGAACTGTGAAATATGTTCCTGTTTGAAGGAAATCCAAACTATGATGACAAGATGATCTTACATTTTCTTCTCAGACTCCCAGGTAACTAAAATATTTTTGTTAGCATACACATATGGATTTATTATAATGCCTTTTAGATTTGGACATGGAATTTTAAATACACATAATTGCTCTCTATTGAAGCACATGTTCAGATAGAGAAACTTCAGCTAGGGAGAATGTGGCTAACTGGATTATTGTTCCAACTCTTCAGTAGAGGGATGATGCATCCACACCTTTTACTATGTGATTCTGCAGTGCCCCTCCACTGTAGGAAGACTGTCCTGGATCCCTTGGCCCTGGGTTCAGTAAGTGCCTTGCCATGGCCAGATATTAGCTGATATAATGCAAATAGAGACATGAAAAGCATATGTGTGATTGTGTATCCTTTCGTGTGCCTCAACTACTGCCATGGGAAGAATATGCTGGGCCAGCACTCTGGTCCCAGAAGGAAGATGACAGATCATGGAGCAGAGCCAGCCTGAGTCAGGTTGACCATAGATCCATCGACCCCCATCCTTTTCAGTGAATGAGCCCAGTTGAGACTAGCAGAGGCATTCAGTGAGGCCTAGACTTAGACACACTAGCTACCCACCCACCAATTTATGAGCTACATAAAATCTTACTATATGCTACCAAGATTTCATTTTCGCTTTTTTTTTAAAAGCAAAATTATTGTGGCCATGATGAACTGATACAGAGAATACTTATATAAATAACTGAAATATAAGTTTCTCAAAATAATGCTCTTACATGCTAACAACATTATCAAATACTATGAACTCTGATTTTATCCTATAATTATACTATTCTATTTTCACTTTTCTCTCTCTTTTTTGTTTCTACTTCATTATTTAAAAAATGATGGCTATAGGGCACCAGAGGGGCTCAGCCAGTTAAGCATCCAACTCTTGATTTCAGCTCAGATCGTGATCTCAAAGTTGTGAGATTGAGCCCCACATTGGGCTCAGTGGGGAGTCTGCTTGGGATTCTCTCCATCTCTCTCTGCCCCTCTCCCACTTGTGCTTTCTGTCTCTCGGGTAAATAAATACATCTTTTTTAAAAAAAGATGATTATAATCAACTGGAATAAATTATAAGGCAACTAATGGCTCTCCATCCAAAATACTTTTACCATTTTGTTGTTTCAGTTCTGGACTCTTTCTGTATACCTCATGAAATCTCATGTTCTGACCTTAAGGCTTACATACTCAATGTAGAGCTCCTGTTATTGTCAAGCAAGCGCACAGATTGGCAAGGCCAAGCCCAAGGCCTGACTGATTGAGCTGGTGAGGATACAATGAGCCATTGATAGATTCAGACAGTTTGTTACTTATATAGACAATGAAAAGAATTTTAAGTCAAAGGTGCCAGTTCCCTGCTATTTTTGTTCCACACATAAAAAGGATGATATTGAAATGAAAAGGACTGGAGTTTTGCAATGAGATCTGTTGAACATGCCGTTGACTGAGGAACCAAGTACAGAATGTACTAAGTAGATTTATATTCTGACGCTATGCTGAGGGGGATGGGCTAGAAATTCCTACAACTCATCAGACCTTAGGGACTATGAAAGACTGTTTCATGACAGCCTCTCAGAGGAAAAAAAAAAAAAAAAGAGTGAGTAGGACAGGGCCTTGGGACAGCTCCGTACAGGCTGCCCATCCTCTCCTGTTCCAAGAGAATTGTAAGGCATCCTGCCAAGACTCAGATAAGATGTGATTCAAACCTCTGCCTGTATGGATATGTGCAAGGAAACTAGGGCGCCATGGGAGAGTTATTATCTATAGTTAACACGCTATCTGTTTTTGTTGCAGTAAAAGGTGTAAGATCACAGACTTTATGAAGTACAACATGTCTCTAATTGTCTATACAAAAGTAGTTTTGACCTACATTATTTGTTATCTCAGTGGCTGCCCAATACGTATATTAGCATCTTTCTTATAAGTGCACTAATACTTATTTTCTTCTCAGTGATTAGTATTACGCAGACCCTGGTGATTAAATGGTTGCTTAAACCTCTTCTGGAAAGAAGAGTAATTTTCTGCTTGAAATCTGAGTTAAATATGGAATTAGATTGCTCAGTGCTATGGGGTTTCTTGTTTAAGGCCAATAACTCTTGTCCAGAAGCAATTGTTCAGAGATTTTAGCGTTTAATCATTTCATTTGATATTATTATTTCATCATTACTATGCTAGAGGAAAGATAATTAAGTAAATAATAGTTTGGAGTTTGCATTTCAAATAGTGTTTTTGGATGAGAGTTGTTCATGACCAAACTTTTCAGAATGAAATATTACACTAGGACAGTGAAAATACTCTGTGTAATACAATAATGATAGATATATGCCATTATACATTTGTCCAGTCCCTGAAATTCTGCAAAATCAAGAATGAACCCTAAGGCAAACTATGAAATTGGGTAATATGATGTATCAGTATAGGTTCACCAGCTGTAGCAAATGTGCCCCTGTAGTAGTGGATGTTGATGGTGGAGAACCTATGCACGTGCAGAAGTACATAGGAAATCTCTATACCTTCCTCTTGATTTTGCTATAAACCTAAAACTTCTCTTAAAAAATAAAGTCTCGGGTGCCTGAGTGGCTCAGTTGGTTAAGCTTCTTCTGCCTTTGGCTCAGATCCTGGTATCAGGATTCTGGGATCAAGCCCCATCTCAAGCTTCCTACTCAGTGAGGAGCCTGCTTCTCCCTCTCCCTCTGCCTCCTGCTGGTGCTTGCTCTCTCTCTCTTTCACAAATAAATAAAATCTTTAAAAATGATAAATTTAAAAAAATTTAACTTAAGTCTTTAAAAAAAGGCAAAAAGTTTATTACAGCTCAACTATTAAGTTGTACTTAACTAAAAAGTAGTTTGTTTCAAAAAAAACCTTTCATTTTCTTATAAGTAGAGAAAAATATTAATTAGATGGTTAAATTTTCTATATGATTAGAAAACAATATCTTTACCCAGCATGGCATGTTTATAAAATTACTGCAATAATTTCATTATGTTTTTATGAACAGACATGGCCTGATTATTCTGAAAGAGGCAAAGCAATCAGTTCTGCACACAGGTTCTGCAAAATATTTCAGCTAATGAATTTATCAAAATAGTAATTTATGTCTGCTAAATTACTTTTTATAAGCTATAGGAAAAAGTAAAAATATCCCCCAATATTAGTGCTAACTCTAATGATTTAAAATAGCTATCCTTGAGGAAACTTTGCATGACAAGTTTAAAATTAGATAAAAGTTGTTGCAAAGATGTTAAAAATAAAAGAAGGAAAATGTGTCTTCCTTTAATATACGTAGTCAACAGTTTGAACACTGTATAAAAAAAAGTTATTTCACCATTTTCCTAGAAATTATATTACTGGGAAAATTCTGCAATTTTTTTGTTTTCTTTCTCTTCAGAATAAAATTATACTCTTCATTTAGGGGTCCCTTGTCTTCTCGAACCACAGCCTCCCAATATAACGTTGTGATATGTCAATTAAATCTGTACCAAACATTCTTTGACTCTTTGATGTCAAAGATAAAAATGGCAATGAGATCCCAATATAGCTTTCTGGTTTGGAAGACTACATACTTTAAAATAATCTAGAATAGAGAATATGACTTTTGGCAAGGTGCACTGGTGTTAATCTTGCTCTGGCAGGTCATCAATGAACAGGGTATTTTCCTGTCCTACCCCGATAGGAAGTCCTGCTAATGCCAGAGTTAAGCTCCCTTAACATTCATGCATAATTCAACACGTGCCTTCTGATTTCTGAGCACTGTGCCTATCGTAGAAAGAAAAATATTTCCCTGAAACAGAAAATACATGTGATGAGGCAAAATAAATTGTTCTGTATGGAGAAAGGAAATATTTTTATGTCGTTTTTATTGAAATGCTATTAGATTTAAATCTCCTAGCACAAAGGATAATACAATAAAAATTAAATGTCTTTCCATTACATATCCACATCTCCTTCTTCAGAGGTAATCACCATGAACAGATTTTTGTATTTTTACTGAAATAATATTCTTCGTGTTTGCAAATAGGAATAAATATGCATATTTAAATATTTACTTATTTATTTATTTATTTTAGAGAGAGAGAGAGCACGAGCAGGGGAGAGGAGCAGAGGGATAGAGAGAGAATCTTAATCAGGCCCCATGGTCATCACAGAGCCTCATTCAGGGCTAAATCTTATGAACCTGAGATCATGACCTGAGCTGAAATCAAGAGTCAGGCGCTCAACTGCCTGAGCCACCCGGGTGCCCCACTGCAATATATATTTTTAAAGCAAAATAAGAGTGTACCTGGAGAAATATTTTTCATTAATATACTATATATAAGTATTCATATAAGTAGTACAAGTGGACATGTTTCCAATGGGTATATTTAAAATATTTTACTGTCAGTAACTATTTCTCCCTGGAGTCAGTTTATTGAGAATAATTCAATATTATCTACAAATTATTTTAGTACTTTGTCAGATTCTTATAGGGGACATATTATTCACATACGATATTATTAGCTTGACTAATAACAGCAATGAATAAAGTTAATTGAATGCTCACTATGTACCAGACTCTCTTCTAAGTGATTTACCTGTATTAACTTATTTAATCATTCAATTAAAGCCTACTAATTTTACCCCATTTTATAGATAAAGAAACTGAATCAGAGGAAGATAAGTAACCTGTGAAAATTCCCACAGCCTATGAATAGCAGAGGCTGAGTTTGGATCCACTTATGTTCGTTCCTATGTTCCTATGTATTCTGCTATGTTAGCTATTAATATTTAATAAAAACTACTTTGTTCTTAATTTGAAAATACGATCTTTCAATATATCATATAGTGTTTAAAGAAAATGTATATTGTGATATCATATGCATTTTATTTTCCATTCTGTGTGTTCCAAATATAAATCACAGAGAAGTTTCTTTTCTTTTCTTTTTTTTTTTTTGTCCATCATAATATACTTTCTCTGAATTACTCTCCACAACCTAAATTGCTGTTATTCCCAACTCTTTCCAAAGAACTCTCAAAAGTCGTTTCTATCAGACTGTCTTGACAATCACACGGAGTGTGCTGGATACATCTTATGTGTATCTGAAGGTATTGCATCAAACTTTTGGTCATATGCGATCCATTTGGAAATTGACTTCCTGTCTCTCTCAGCATTGGGCTCCTCAGCTGTGTGACAGTTGGACAGCTATTGGGCTCTTCTTGGCTTCTTTCCTACCTTCCCTTTTACTTCCATCAAAACAAAGAATTCTTCTGTGATATATTAACTCTTCTAGGACCAAACCCTTCTTTAAAAGAAGTAATCATGATTTTACAAAAAAGTCATCATTAGTGTAGAAATGTTGACCCATATTATCTTCCTCAGTATCCACATTCTGCTAACAGTGTCTAAGTGCAGCTGTGCATGACCAAAATACTTCCATATACAGTTTCCATCCGTCCTCACAGAGCAGAAGATAAAGCGTGTTGCTGAAAGTAAAAACAGCTAGGATGTTAAAAGTTTTGGAGGAAGATCTCAGCTTCTTTGTGAAATCCCATCCAGTTCTTACCAATGTAATTAGTTGTTTATTTTAAGTTTTATATCTCATATTATGAAACCATCAAATTATATATCCAATAAAGAATTGAGAGTCACTTGAGAGGAAGAAAAAAAGGAGGGGGGGAGGAGGGATACTGCAGGGTAAGGGAGATGTTCCTAAAATTATTCTAAGAATATTGGCCTAGAAGCCTTGTTTAATTCTTCTTGCCTGACTGGGAAGATCCTCTATATTGCATTTTACATTCAGTTTTATGAAAGGGGCAACCTTCTTCTCTAGAGAATGGTGAGCTAGTGGGATGGACTAACTAATTTCTGGATTTTTTTAAAGGGTGCAAGTCATAATATAATGTTACAGATTGGTTGGGAACTGGAGGTTTTAACTGCTTAGTTAAATTAAGTCTTCCCTCTTCACCACCATTTATACATGCATTGGGTGTGTCGGGGAGGGGGGGTTGGGGGTGGATTTTGCTATTTATTTGTTGTTTATTCAGCTGATTTATTTTCTTATAATTTTGTGGTGGCCATCAGGGCTGGTTACAAATATTCCATTTCTCTGCCTTTGTTGCTTTGACTGACAAATTGTGAGTAGATGTAATATGTATAACTTCCAGGCGTTATTATGACAGTATGAGATTGAGACTATTAGCTTGGGACCTTGAGTGACCTCCTTGAACAGCCTCTCTGCTCATCTGCTTTGGACATATAGTGTGAGGGAGAAATAAACCTTTATTGTGTTAATGCCTGGAGATTTGAGGATTGTTACTGCAGCATAACAGCCAGCCATGCCTGTGCTAACACACATTATTTTTTCTTCTGAATATACCGCTATGGATCCTGAGTGATTTATAGTTTGTTAAAATTTCTGTTGAGATACATTACTAGAGCACATTAGCTTTGTTATTCCAATTGTCATATATTGTTGTGTCATTACATGGCATTCCCCATAATTCTCATCCTTTTTTTTCTATTCCTAAGAGAGATTGACCTTGTTTTCCTTGCTGTTACTTTTCTCTTTCAAATCACATTCATGTCCTTCCTGATTTTTGTCAGAATTGTCGTATTGTCATATAACCTTAGCAACCAACATTAAGGGGAGCCACCACTGACCATAGATTTGACTCTTAAAATTAAAAAGCAGCTTCCCTATATTGGTACACCTGACACCTACTCACATCAGTGCTTTTAATAAAAGGATCTATCAATCTTTTGAGAATTTGCCCTGATATCACTAGGTAAAGAAGTTTTCCTTTCCCTCCATTTATAGCATGGGAGAGCATTCCTATTTTAATTGGCAACCCTGGCTCTATAAATATTATATATTCTTTTGGGGGCCGATTCCACAAAATCATAGAGTTTTATTTAATACCATTAAAAATGAGGTCCAGAAATATTGTTACTAGGTCAGCCTTTCATTCGGCAACAAGGCTTTAAATTATGATGATTATTGGGGGAACACAAATTTTACATCAATCATTTTCTTCATTAAAATATATATTATAAATGGTATCAATTTCTCAAGAATTTATCTCCTCTTTTGCAGTCACTCCCTTGTGACTTATTTTTAGGGATTTAAAAATATCCGTATAGATAAACTTTCCATCACCCTACACTCTCTGGCTTTGACCTCTTCTCCTCCATGATCTTGTCCTCCATCCTGTCTCAGCCATACATTTTCATGGAGATACCCTAAAGACCATGTCCTTTACAATTACAACCACTTCAGATTTCTATTTTATGTATCCCACTCTCTAACCACATCCTCCTCTTTTTTCTTATTTTACCTCAAGACCCAGACCTCTAGTCTTCTTCAATCTAATCAACATACAGCCTTTTCTTTATGTTGCCCTTGCTTTATTTTACCCCCTTAGCAAAGCACAAATCTTGTTTAATTAAACTATTCTCCTATACTAAGCTCCACCTGTGCAAGGAAGAAAGCACAACTATGCTAACATCTCATTTTAAATTCATGATTTTGAATCACAAATAAATCCTTCATTTTGCCCAGCAATCATATTATGCATCCCTAATCATTTCGTATTTCCTCTCTTCTAAATGACTATCTCTTCTTTCCTTCTCAAATTCAAGTCTCTTTATCCTCACCTTACTTCCTACTTCACTGAGAAAATTGTAGCAGTCATCAGTGAACTTTCACAGAAATCCACGACTTTATCTAACCAGCTACCAATATTAACACATTCATATTCCAGTCTTCCTACTTGTTGCCATATATGGGTTCATACTGTTTTCATTTAAAGATAACACCTTCACTCATACTCTAGATCCCATCTCCTGTCACCTACTCAATATCATTGTTCCAGAAACGCTCTCCTCTCCAATATGTTTGTTTCTTTTTTACTTGCTACTGGATCAGTATATAAATGTATTATATTATTTCTATGTCTGAAAATATCTCTTTCCCCATTAGCTCCAATGCCGTTTCCCCAAAGATCTGCAAGTAGCCAATAGGTACATGAAGAGGTGCTCAACATCACTAATCATCAGGGAAATGAAATTCAAAACCACAGTAAAATATTACCTCATACTTGTTAGGATGGTTATTTTCAAAAAGACAAGAGACAACTGGTGCCGGGGAGATTATAGAGGAAAGGGAACACTTGCAAACTGTTGGTGGGAATGTAAGTTGGTAGAGCCATTATGGAAAACAGTATGGAGTTCTCTCAAAAATTTAAAAAATAGAATTGTCATATGATCCAACAGTCACACATCTGGGTATATATTCCAAGGAAACAAAATCACTATCTTGAAGAGATATCTGTACTCCCATATTCAACGCAGCATTATTCACAATGGCCAAGATATGGAAACAACCTAAGTGTCTGTTGACAATGGATAAATAAAATGTGATAAATTTGCACAATGGAATATTATTCAGCCATAAGGAATCTTGCCACTTGTGACAACATGGATGAAATTGGAGGGCATTATGTTGTGCGTGGCATAAAATAACCTAGATACCAAAGGACAAATATTGTATGGTATCATTTACATTTAGTATCTAGAAAAAAGTTGAACTCATAGAAATAACAGAATGACAGTTACCAAGTTAGAAGATGGATAGGCAGATATTAGAGGGTACAAATTTTTAGTTATAAGATGAATTAGTTTTGAGGATCTCATGTACAATATGGTGACTATAATTAATACTAGTATATTGTATACTTGAAATTTGCTGAGATTAGATCTTAAATGTTCTCATCTCACACACACACACAAACACACTAAACACATGAAGTGATGCATGTGTTAATGAATTCAATTATGGTAATCATTTTACAATGTATATGTATATCAATCATCACATTGAACAATTTATTTATTTTATTTTTATTTATTTTTATTTTTTGAACAATTTAAAAATATACAACTTTATTTGTTGATTGTAGTTGGGAAATACAGTTACCAATAAAGTTGGAGAAAAAAATAACTATTTCAAATTAAAATTTCATAGTAGAATATGGTATGGCTCCAAGATCGAGCCACACATTTACATATTTTAGCTTCTAATTTTATTTCTTAAGTTATATACAGTTTTCTTATGAAAAAATCTATTTGTATACCTTAATTTCATGTTGAAAAACTAATTACTATACCACAAAATAATTGGCCAACCTGATTTTATTTTTACCCAATAAAAATGATCTTTTCCAATAATTTATTTGTCAAGACACTGTAAACAGATTTTATTCAAACTACTATTTCTGTCCTCACATGTCCTTTATATAAAAAGGACAGAATGCTATAATGTGTTCCAGATTCTATAGTATTGTTAAATATGAAACCGAAGTTGACCTTAAAAAGTACTATAAATGGTACACATTATTCCATATTATTCTATAGGAAGGAAATATCTCGTTTAAGTCATATGCCTGCTTATTCTATATATAATTCAAAGATATCTTTGGCCAGCTCAAAATAGAGTCCTGCTAGCTCCCAAACTCAAAGTGGAAGTTGAAAGAAAATAACGGAATGAGCAACTCTTGTTGCAAAATATTAATGGTAGAGTACTGCAAAGTTTATTTGAATGTTTTGCCTGACTTTTTTTTGTGGATGATATTTTACATATTTTGGATGTGATTTTTTTACACCATTTAATTTACAAAAATGATACCACACTTAACAGTAATCCTTTTACTAGTTACTAATGGTATCTTTATTTACCTGGAAAATGTTCTAAGAATCCTAGATTTTATGAAGTTACACTTTATAAATTATATCCTATATATTTACATAAATAATGGCATAATTTAAAAAATTTTGAGCACTTTTTATTTTTTTATTTTTATTTATTTATTTATTTATTTATGTATTTATTTATTTATTTATTTATTTTTTATTGGTGTTCAATTTACTAACATACAGAATAACCCCCAGTGCCCGTCACCCATTCACTCCCACCCCCCGCCCTCCTCCCCTTCCAACACCCCTAGTTCGTTTCCCAGAGTTAGCAGTCTTTACGTTCTGTCTCCCTTTCTGATATTTCCCACACATTTCTTCCCCCTTCCCTTATATTCCCTTTCGCTATTATTTATATTCCCCAAATGAATGAGAACATATAATGTTTGTCCTTCTCCGACTGGCTTACTTCACTCAGCATAATACCCTCCAGTTCCATCCACGTTGAAGCAAATGGTGGGTATTTGTCATTTCTAATAGCTGAGTAATATTCCATTGTATACATAAACCACATCTTCTTTATCCATTCATCTTTCGTTGGACACCGAGGCTCCTTCCACAGTTTGGCTATCGTGGCCATTGCTGCTATAAACATCGGGGTGCAGGTGTCCCGGCGTTTCACTGCATCTGTATCTTTCGGGTAAATCCCCAGCAGTGCAATTGCTGGGTCGTAGGGCAGGTATATTTTTAACTGTTTGAGGAACCTCCACACAGTTTTCCAGAGTGGCTGCACCAGTTCACATTCCCACCAACAGTGTATGAGGGTTCCCTTTTCTCCACATCCTCTCCAACATTTGTTGTTTCCTGCCTTGTTAATTTTCCCCATTCTCACTGGTGTGAGGTGGGATCTCATTGTGGTTTTGATTTGTATTTCCCTGATGGCAAGTGATGGGGAGCATTTTCTCATATGCATGTTGGTCATGTCTATGTCTTCCTCTGTGAGATTTCTCTTCATGTCTTTTGCCCATTTCATGATTGGATTGTTTGTTTCTTTGGTGTTGAGTTTGATAAGTTCTTTATAGATCTTGGAAACTAGCCCTTTATCTGATATGTCATTTGCAAATATCTTCTCCCATTCTGTAGGTTGTCTTTGAGTTTTGTTGACTGTATCCTTTGCTGTGCAAAAGCTTCTTATCTTGATGAAGTCCCAATAGTTCATTTTTGCTTTTGTTTCTTTTGCCTTCGTGGATGTATCTTGCAAGAAGTTACTGTGGCTGAGTTCAAAAAGGGTGTTGCCTGTGTTCTTCTCTAGGATTTTGATGGAATCTTGTCTCACATTTAGATCTTTCATCCATTTTGAGTTTATCTTTGTGTATGGTGAAAGGGAGTGGTCTAGTTTCATTCTTCTGCATGTGGATGTCCAATTTTCCCAGCACCATTTATTGAAGAGACTGTCTTTCTTCCAATGGATAGTCTTTCCTCCTTTATCGAATATTAGTTGCCCATAAAGTTCAGGGTCCACTTCTGGATTCTCTATTCTGTTCCACTGATCTATGTGTCTGTTTTTGTGCCAGTACCACACTGTCTTGATGACCACAGCTTTTTTAAAAGCTGTTTTTAGAATCAAGTTTCATAATAAGAGCATTAAACCTAATGAAACTGAACTGTGATTTTTTTCTTTTACATTGGTTATTACATTTTTATATCAGGAAAACCATGTATAGAATATATATATATATATTCATATGACTATGACTATATATGACTATATATATATGTATATATAGCCAGTCATCTTGCAAACCCTTATGATTCAACTCATTATAAACATCATTAGCCTTTTTCATTTATGATTTTATGATCCTGGGTTTTTTCTTCCCTGGAGAAGTAGGCAGGTGAGAAGTGAAGTCATAAGGGTTTTAAACCGAAGTAAAAAAGCTATAGTTAGTGAATCAAAAAGAATCACCATTGGTGACTATGTACTTAATATCATATTAAATATTTTAGAGCAACTTTAGAAACTTTTTGAGTCAAGCTTATGAATAATAATATAAGTTGCTTATTGTTAGGCTTAGTATATACTGGAAGTGTAGTTGCAGCCATACCTGTATTTGAAGAGTTAACAAAGCACTATGAAATATTAGTCTGGCAAACTTAGGCTGCACTCAGTTTGGAATGAAGAAAACTCCAAACAGCAAAGAAAAAGAAAAAGAAAAATGTTTCATTTCCTACTAATTTGTGCTACACATTAATTACCTTTGGGGAATAATGGCGAAAACTTAAAAGAGAACCTTGCCACACATGTTAAAATTACCTGATGTTAAAAATATAAATGTAGCTCAAATTATAATCCACTCATCATTGGTACCATATCAGTGGTTCTTTTCAACCTACCATTGGTCTACAAGGCACGAATTAGCTACGGGCATTTTTATTGATTTCCACTGCCTAGAAAGAAAGTAGAATGTTTCATTTGAGCCAGTGCACCAATATTGAAACTGTTTTTCTGATAACTGGACAATATTCATCCTGGTTTGTTTAAACCAATTGAAAACCAATTAAAGTAAGATATCAAAGCAATTGCTGATACTTCTGTTGTAGTAAAGTCAGTACTATGACATTCCTCCCCCTTTCATATTGTTTCATATTTTTAGTTTGTCTCCATGAGAATAGTCCTATGGAGTCTGCTGGCTTTTCTGTATTTTCTCTCCATCCCTAGATTCACTGAATCTGGTAAGCAAGCAGTAGGGAGTACTCAAGTGATTAGAAGCATATGAGTGCCAGAGAATGAGAGATAAGCTCCATGAAGCTTAGAAGCCTGTCGCATCTGTGTTGATGCTGGAGGTTGAGAAGCCTGCAGAGCATGTCGGGTCTTCTCTTAAAAAAAAAAAAAAAAAAAAAAAAGGCACATTTCTATACCTTACACAGTTCACCCATGAATGAAGAGGCACAACACCTGCAGGGCCTCTCTGGATTTTGGTGGCAATAGAGGCCACATTTCGGTATGCTGCTCTGACCCACTCACTGCGTAACCCATAAGCTCTGAGTGGGACCCAACCAGAGAAGGCTCTGCAGAAAGTGTATGTTGCGGTGTCCACTATCTGGCTCATGGAACAGGTGCATAGTTGTCCTTAATTATTAACAAAAAATTGCATGTCTTTGGTAGATATTGCCTCATTTATAAAATTTTTGTATCTTGCATTTGTGTAACTATGTAAGTTAACTTAAATTTTTAAAAAGGCATAAACAGCCAAACCGTTAGATGAGCATAGCATAAAAAGAATAAAACTAGAAATGGATTTGCTTTCCTTTTTATAAAATGAACTTGTTATATGATGCATGAAACAGACCCATGAATAAAAATCGTTATTTCCAATTAGTTAATTAGCCCATAGGATTACCAAACAAATGAGTGAATGTTAATTTTATGTAACAACTGTCATTCACAAATCTTTACAGTAGTACATGTTGATAGAGAGTTGAAAATTTTTTTTGTGACAGGGATTTCAAATACCAGCTGCATTTTTATACTTTTCTCATGATATTGAACTCTTTTTTGTTATAATTTTCATTGTGAACTGGAAAGTAGTATATGATAGAGCATTTAAGAATTTAGGCTTTTTTAGTTATACTATATATTCAAATATTAACCATGCTATTTTTTTAAAAAAGATTTGATTATTTGAGATAAAGAGAGAGTGAGCTTGTGTGCATGAGCGGGGGCGGGTGGGATGGGGTGCAGAGGAAGAGGGAGAAGCAGACTCCCACTGAGCAGGGAGCTTGTCACAGGGCTGAGCCAGGACCCGCAGATCATGACCTGAGCCAAGGTCAGGCAGACGCTTAACTGACTGAGCCACCCAAGTGCCCACACTGTACCATTTTTAAGTTCTGGTGGCTTTTGTAGGTTATTTCAGTTCTCTGAAATTTTAATTTTCTCGCATGTAAAGTAGGGATAATGATGGTACTAGATCAGAGGTTGACATGAGGCATACAGGAGACAGGACATGCGAAGTGTTGGCCATAGAGAAAGACTTCAACAAATATTAAGTGTTGATTTTCAGTAGACTACATGTCAGCTTCTTTAATTGTAAAATAACAACGCTTTGAAGACTTAAATAAGGTAGATGTCTGTTATTTCAGGTCACATCTATGTAAAGTGAAGTGAGGATTTAGTCAGCTATTCAGTGACTAGAGAAAAGAACCACTATATAAGCAAGGTTTATGAACAAATTGTAAGGACTGGATGTATAGCGGTGACCCACTGAATCTTACTCATGTTTTTTAACTGTAAGAAGTCAGTTTCATTAAACTGCCTTTCAAAAGCAGTTAATTATGTCACAGATCTAGTTACTCTACGCTAAATTGTCTTACTCCTAGCTACTTCATCCTTTTCTTCCAAATTGTATATTTTTATATCTCCCTCACAAAAGGGATTTTTCAATTAGAACAAATAAGGTGTACACTTAGCGATTTAGTTTAGGTTGAAATAATGTTTTCATCTTGTGTTTGGTGAAAAGACAACTTTTTCTAAAATACCTTAATTCTCTCGTTCATTTGACAGTATTGACTGTCAAAGTAACTAATTGTTAAGGGCAGAAATATTAATGGAAATATAGGTGCATTTTCTGTTGCAAAGATTAAAAGATTAAAAATGGTTTTTTGGCATTTGCAATTACAGAAGGTCTTACAGAAAATAGCTGGGTAATTGTTTTGTCAGTTTAGAGATCACACACAGAATAATAGCATTTGCTTCATTTCACTCTGTGTCTTGAATGGATAGGATAAGCTGTTTGGGCGAAGACTTTGGTTTCAAAATATGCTGTGGAATTTTTACATCAAATCAATATCTCTAAAAACATGTACATGATTAATGAAATTTTGTCACGTTATTGATGACCTCCGTGGTTCTCAACTATTTCTCACTGTAGTTGTCATAAAGTGAATTTGCATCAGGCTTTCCGTTGTTTTCCTCAAACTGTGAGCTTGATTTCTCATATTTGGATTTCATTGCCTGACCTGAAATTGGTTCATTGATTGTGATACGTCTCTCTTTGCTTCTTCTGGTAATTGTTTGCCAGAGAATGTGACTTACACGTTAAATGATGGTTTGTGTAGGATCAGGAGACATCAATAGTGAACCCACGAAGAAAATGTATGGTATATAATGAAATATTGATAATCTTGAACACATAAAGCTGTGACTAGTGGTTTTCATAGAAACTCTTATAATTAAAAATGGACTTTTAGTCACAGACATTCATAATTCTAATATTGCTCAAAATTGTTATTCAAACTATGAAAAGCATTAATGTGCTATTATCAAGGGGAGAGTACCACAGACATCCTGTTAGAAAATCAGCTTTACCTGCAACAATAAAAACTTTTCTTTCTCTGCAACTCTTCTGCTACTCTTAAGTTTAGACCAGATCTCATAAACTTAAATGCCTGAGGGAATTTTGCTGCTAACATTTCTTTCATATGGGTAAAGAAAGAAGAATATCAGGTAATAAATGTGTTTATGAACCCATGCATAGCATTTGCCTAATTTCACTGCATTTATACAAACCCGAACAGGTCACACCTTGGTTTAGACTAGTGTTCACAATTGGTTTAGACCATATCCTCATTTTGTCTAGTCTGTAACACGTACTGGCTCACCTTCCATCTCTAATAACTCAAGTACACTCTGCATATAATGTACTGGTCTTCTATATAACCAAACTGATTACATAGTTTCCCTGTTTAAAATGTGCTCTCCTGGGACACCTGGGTGGCCGGTGGTTGAGCATCTGTCTTTGACTCAGGGCATGACCCCAAGGTTCTGGGGTCGATTCCCACTTTGGACTCCCCCGGAGGCAGCCTGCTTCTCCCTCTGCCTATGTCTCTGCCTCTCTCTGTGTCTCTCATGAATAAATAAATAAAATCTTTAAGAAAAATGTGCTCTTCCTTTTCTTTGTTGCTGATGCAAAGATTTCACTTTCTAATACCATCTTCTGCACCTCATCTCACTGCCACAGCCCAGGCTCTTGCCACATTGAGTGTCCGTCCCTCAGGATGAAACCAACACTTATCCTTTAATATCCTCACCAACACTTATCCTTTAATATCTCTCACTCCTGAAAATTTATGTAGTCTGTGAATCATCGCTTTAAAATCAGCTGTTTTTCATCCAGGATACTGGTTCAACCTATACCCATACTGCTTCTCGTGTTGTATTGCCATTTTCAGTGTTTGTGTCTATTTTCTGCTACCTGCTCTTCAGGGCAAGGAAAAATTCTTGTTTATGTGTGGAGCAAAAACCTAACAATATCTAGTACCTGAAAGGTTTTTAATTAAGTAATGTATGTGTGCATGCACATAAGTGTATAAACACATAAACTAGCAGTATAGTAAAATTAAAATTCTATGTGCACATCAAAGCATGATAAATGTTTCTTTTGATTTTTCATGTAGTGAAGATTGGTTTTGACAAGTGTGAAAATATAGACAAAAAAAAAACCCAAATGTAATGAGAATTGTCAAAGGAAATATGTCCTCTCCTCTCATAGTAACAGAGATTCATCTGTACACAAATCCATCTATCTACTATTGTTTCTTACCCTTGGCCTAAGTACCTTCCATATCTGTGACTCTTTCATGATTTTCTACTTTTCTGTAGAGTTTTCACCTGCTTTTCATTCGAGCAACAGAATTGTCCTTGGAATTTAAATGTTTTAAAAGTAAATGTTTTAAAGTAACCCTTTAGCTGTATGCTTACAAGATAACAGACTTTTCTATGATACCCTGCACTTGGGTCTCAATTAGACCTTAAAAGATAAATGTGAAAAAGCACAATAAACTGCCATTTGGTGCATGAATGTGTGTGTGTGTGTGTGTGTGTGTGTGTAAGTAGTATGGGCTAACGCTAGTGATCTGGAGTTCTAAAACATATTTTTACCTATACTTCCAAAAAAAAAAATCTCTGTTTTTCCTTACTGGGTTTAGGATATTGCTATTGCCTGTCTTTGTGATGATTCTGTTCTATTATTATAAGATCTTTTACCTAAATCTCAGTTAAAATTGATTTTTTTCTGATGTTTCCAAAAATATTATTCACATTTTTATTAAATCATACTTTTACAAAAAGAAATGTTTGCATTTGTTATTGCTAAGTTGCTTCCATAGTTTCTCTGTCCTTTCCATTTCTTGGGTGTACTACAAGTTCTGAAACTGCTCTCTGTGATTTCTGAGTTCACCAGGGAGTTCAGGTTAGGCCTTAAAGCATTAGTGTCAGAAACAGTTTGAATAACACCTCTACTAATTATCTCTATCTTGATTAACATGCTTAACCTTTCTCAACCGTACAGAAAATGGGAATAACACTGAAACCCATGTCCTAGAGTTTGGAAGATTAAATAAGCTAATGCATGTAGAACAGATTGTGAAATATCTAACAGATAATAAGCATTAATCAAATGTCAGTTGTTGGGATAATATGATGATGATGATCCTATTTTATCAGTGTCCATTTACAGTGCAACACCATTACAATCCAGCTTCGCCCTATATCACCTCACACTATAACACTCGCTGCCTATAATGATAACCTTTTGTCGCATCATTCAGTAAGATCTACGTGGTGTACTAGGTCCTGTTCTTGTGGATGGAGATACAGCAGTATATGAACAGACACAAGTCCCAATCTTTTGAAAGCTTACATTTGAGTTGAGCGGCAACATCTAATACACAAAGAAAAAGCAAATTCTGTTGTATTTCAAGTGATGATAAGTGCCAGAGAGAGGAAGCCAGAATGGAGTACAGATAACTGGGAAGCAATGGTGAAGTTTTAAGTAGGGCAGTCACAGAGCTCCCACTAAGAAGGTGATACTTGAACAAAGACAAAAAGAGGTGAGAAGACCCTTGTGCCAATTTCCTAGGCAAGAGCAATTCAGGTAGAGGGCAAATGCTTACCAAGTGTGAGATCAGAATAAGGTCAGAGAATTAAAAGGATCAGTGGCTAGAAATTGGTTCTGCTGTCATATAGGCCATTTACCATATGTTGCTTTTCTTCAAGTCAGTGGAGATCTGGAGCCCTTGTAATCACACCCTTTTCAGTTTAGAATCGCTGCACGTGTCTGTTCACAGTAACAGTGAGACACCGAGCACCAGAAGGCCCCCAAGAGGGTCACTTATTTTCCACACAGATTCTTGCCTGTCCCCACTGTGTAAAAGCAGCCCTCCCTCCTGCTGATGGGAGTCAGTATCCCAGGGGGATGGCGAACTCCTCTTCTTGTCATTGATTCCTTGAGAGAGGAAGTCTAACGCTCTGACAGCAGCCGCAACTTATAATTCAGTAGGCCCCTTGTGGTATCTCCTGACTAGAGTGTGACTCCTTTGGGTGCTGAGGTTTCCAGCACTGACAAACTCAGAGTGATGGGGCCAAGGAAGCACAAAATTCTCTAGCGTGTCTCTGGAAGGGATAATAAGTGGGATAGCTCCTGCTTCCTGGAAGGACCTATGCATCTTTTCTGTTGGAAAGACTACAGTATCCTAAGAGTAATGCACTGCCTTTTCAGAGTGCTTCTTCCAGTTACAATTTTGGAAGACTGTTGCGGCGTTGTATGAGATTAGCAGCTTATGGATGGTGAGGTTCAGGATTTGACCAGTGGATTCTATGGTCATGTGCTCACTCTCATAAGTCTTTACTGTGAAGTGACTGCCCTGGCTAGAGGCTATACCATGTGGGATTCCATGCCTAAGAACTAGACATTCTGTAAGCCCCTTGATAGTGGTATTGGCTGACTCTCTACAGGAAAGGAAAGCAAACCCAACACACAATGAGGATCTCCTTCTGAGGGGACGAACTGGTCCTTTTAGGACTGGGAAGGAGACCGATAAAGCCAATTTGACACTCATTGGCTGGTTAGCCTTCACGGGGAATAATGCCATCTTGAGAGCTCAGTGGTAATGTCTGTTGTTGACAAGTTAGACACTTAGAGGCACTAATAGGTAAATTTGCCTTGAGATGTGGAGTCCATAATTTTGGTGTCCCTATGTACCCTTCATGTCTGTCACTGTGATCACTCTAGACCAGCTTGGGCTTGATCCTAGCTGTGTTATTTTTATTTTTTTGATGGACGCTGCCATACATGTTTAACTTTATGACTTGGCAGATCTGAAAGAAGCCAACTCATCATTAGTTCTGGACACACATTCACTTGGAGTGCCCTTGAACAAATATTTCCTTTCTATTAGGTCTTAAGACTTTTTTCTCAAAAGGCCTATGACTATCTCCTCTGGATACATGAATTGCTTTAGAGTCCCTGTGGTTTACATCTGATTCCCCACCAGAGCTTACTATTAGTGCCACATTTTATCCTTTCCTGTTGCTGACATCTCCAACCCTATAATGTCTCCAGATCACATGATGCAAGCAGCAGAGCCGACTGCACGAAGGTCTGGACCTACTACAGCATCCTTTTATGCTCCTGGCACTACTTGGTGTGGGTAGCCTGATGTTTCACCCAGTATATGGCCCAGAGCAAAAGTCTTAGCTGTGGAATGTATTTGGCTCCAGAACATAAAGAGGCCTAGGGCTCCATGCTTCTTTCATTCTATAGGAAATTCAAAACACAGCATTTTGTATTTCAATTTGTGGGAAAACATAGCATACCTCTGACCACTGGATTCCTGAAAATTTTGCTGGAGTGTCTGGTTTCTGAAATCTCCCCATCCTATGGGACACATGTGTCCTAACACAGCCTCTAGAATACTAACAGCCTTTTGCTCATCCTGTTCGTCGACATGATGTTCATTAATGTAAGGGACGAGTGAGATGCTCTGTCGAATGTCTAGATGATACAGGTCTCTTCAGACTGTGTTATGACAGTGGATAACATAGTTAACACAGCCCGCAGGAAATATACAAGTGAAAATTGTCCATTCCGTGAGAATGGCAGTGATTTCTTATCCTCTTTTCTAATTAGAATGGTAAAAACACATTTACCAAATTAACAACCACCAGTCATATACTTGTGGCTTTAATAATCCATTCCAACAATGACACCGTGAACAGAACAGCTGCTGTTATCAGGGCTACTGCTTTATTAGATCAGAAATAGTCTATAACCTTTCTCAGTATCTATTCCATTTCTTCAGGGACTAGACCATGAATTAAATTAAGATATAATATGGAGCACCACCCTTCATCTTTGGTGTTTAATGATAGCACTTATCTCTGCTATAACCCCTGGGACATGACATTGATTTTGATTTTCTATTTTGGCTGGAAGTGAATGATTGGAGGGTGCAAAGTTTCAGAGGTTTCCCTTTGGCCTTTTCCTAATATTACAGCTCTTATTCTAGACTAGGGACTCTTATGGACTCGATACTAATTCCATACATTTCTTCGAGGACTGAGAAAACAAACACCGAGTTGGGTTTCTTGGCCCAGAGGGCGCACAGTGTGTTAGAATTTAGCCAGGACTCCAATAATTACCTGTTTCCTATAGATTCCCACTCTACCTAAAAGGACTATGATAAAACCATGGGTCTTTGGGTATCAGAGTCATCTCAGAATCTTTGTCTAATAGTCATTGAACAGTTTATTTTCCTTTTACTAGACTACAGTTATCTGAGTAAATGTTCATATGTAAGTCCCTTTGGAGAGTAACCATGTTATCCACTTGCCATGGTGTTGCCCTGTTATTTTTCCCAGAGATTCGAACATCTCTTCAGTTACTAGGCTCCAAATGTGAAAATGGGCTGAGATCTGGGAAACTGAGCAAGGAATTGTAATTTTTAATGTGACTCATCCTGCTTTTCCATTCTTGTTCAGCTTGCACTTTTTTTTTTCACCTTTGTTAATTGCTCATCTATTCTTCTAGGGGCATCATAGTCTATTAATCATCTTCACAACCTTTTACAGGGCAAGTCCTCTTTTCTGTTCCCCTGAACTTACTGGTGGTTACAGTAATTACTGTCTTGGTTTCTGGCAATTAAGTACTACCTATAACATCTATTACTTTGAGGCCCCTATAATCCCAAGAATGTTAACGACAGCAGCTCACTGATAAATGAGCTATCCCCTATCACCACACATTCCTGAAAGATTTGATGAATTATGTATTCTCTGGATCCTCTCATGGATCACAATTATTTGGTGGGTCTTAATGTCCTTATACAATATATCTATTCCAGTAATCCTACTTCTCTTCGACTGTTAATTCCTTTCTCTATCATCTGCCCGAGTAACTCAGGCATTTCTACTTCACTTAGAGTTGGCTATCATCTAAGAACCAGGCATCTAAGAACCACTCCACCAACAACTTTCCTCCTTCTGGTGATGTCCGTGATAGAGTATTAATCCCATGTCCCAAGAAAATGCCCTAGCTCTTCAAGTCAATGAATTCTTACTTATTCAGTCTTATATTCTAGCCCTCTTGACCAAGCACACTTAAAATCTAATTCAAAGAGGGCTTTTCAGGTTCCTGCTGATAAATGCCAGCTAATTCTTACAATTCCTTATTGTATATAATCTTAATTCTTGTTTAGACCAAGCGCATCCCCAGCTGGGCTACATTGGATTTAACTCTAGTTATCAGCTTGGAAGCCAGGAGAAGTGAAAGGACACCTGATGCTTCATGACAGAGGGGCTCCTGCAGTGTATTTTAGGACAGTGAAGTGCTAGCCCTTGCCAGAGAAGCATGGGCCACCTCTCTGCTAGGTCAGAGAATCCGAGTGAGTCAGGCACCTGCATTCAGATATCCCTGAATGACCATAATTCTAGCATCTTAGGTTTTCTCTACCTGGCCCTGAACTTTATACAACAGACTTGTCTTAATTGAACATTCAGATATCTCTGGGGCTTTATAACCCCACAATCTTCAAACCAGTGCTTGACTGTGTCTGTCTTTCTGCTGCAGGTAATAAGGTCTTCTATCACAGAGGCCCTGTGGCTCTAGAACTTGGCCATTAACTGCTTGTTAATAGTCTTTAGTCTGTTATTATCTTTCTGCAGGGCCTCAGTACAATATAGCAGTAACTAATCAACTCCACTGCCTTTGTAAGCATCCCCCAACCCTGTTAAATTTTTCAATGCTTGCATTGTGTCATCTGCCGTGGCACTCTTCTCCACTGGGACTGATTTCCTCTTCCCTTTTATTTTTTCAAGTCACTTCAGATAAAATTGTCAGTAATTACACTACCACTTTGTACCAGGGACTATCCATGCCTCATTTATCAACCTGAATGTCAGTCTCTTTACCTTTGGGGTGGTGGTGAGCCAGTCTCAAATCCACATTTTACTGCCTACTTTCTCAGATTACTTCTGCTACCACTTCTATTAGTCAAGATCTAACAACAAGTAAATATTAAGATAGGCTTAATTAGGTAAGGATTTTATTAGAGAAGATGCCTCTGTGACAAAATGTGAAGGAGCTACAGAAGGTGGGGGGCAAGTCTTTACTAAAGAAAGTTTGGATGGAAACACACTAGTCTGCCCTGCAATCTTAAAAGTTTCCACAAAATCATCAGAGAGTCTTGGAGCCTATTTTAGGATCCACGTGTGTTCAGGGAGCAGCCAGTGAGAAGTACAGCCTTGGTGAAAAATGTGGTGGTAGGTTCAGAGTGTAGCAGCCAATGCCTTTGGTCAGTTTAGCTCCCTAGGACTGGAGGTCTGCAAGGTTCTGCATCCTCATGCTGCCATATTAGATTAATGAAATATAACACATTAGTTCAGGGGATAGAGGGAGGTAGGTTACAAACTCAAATAACTATAGGGATATAAATTAACTATAGGCAATATAAATGAACAAAGTAGACAGCCTGGATTCTAGAAAGAAACACTGCTCAATCTTGAAAATAGTTTGATCTCAGTGTTGGAAAAACAACAGGATTTGGTGCTGTGAAAGAATGACTGTTGCATGCAAGAATTGGAGTCTAGTATTGCCAGATCTTCTGGGTTTATTTTATTTTGTTTTGTTTTGAGAAGCCAGAAATGTAGATATTTATATATGAATTTTATGTGCTGAAAACTAATTTTATAAAAAACCTATTGGGCTAGCATAATAGAAGGCATCACCATACTGATTTCAGCTTAAAGACTTGGAGTTTATGTTCCCCCATTTAACTATCTTAACCATTCTTCTTTTATCTTTAGACAAAATATGTTCCATATGTATGTACCCATAAGTTGGAAGCTCAATTCTTATTTTGAAGATTGACAAACCAAGAAAATATGAGTGCATGGGTGGCTCAGTGGTTGGGTGTCTGCTTTCAGCTCAGATCATGATTCCAGGGTCCTGGGATCGAGCCCCACATCAGGCTCCCTGCAGGGAGCCTGCTTCTCCCTCTGCCTATGTCTCTGCCTCTCCGTGTGTCTCTCATGGATAAATAAATAAAATCTTAAAAAAAAAAAGAAAAGAAAAATTCTTGGGAATTTGTTTCCCCTTGGTATAGAATGCTAGTATCAAAATTTTTCTAAAATTAGGGTGAGCTGATAGCTGTTTGCTACATTAGAATGTGAGTGCTTTTTCCCAGTGAGAGGGTACATAGTTTCATCTTAATCTTAAAGGAGTCCAGAAAATATAAATGAAAGTTTATGTTTTTTGTGTCTGTTTTTTTTTTTTTCTTTTCTCATTTAGAGCCTCTTATATAAGAGAAATGTACTTGGTCCCAAGCACCTTTAGGGCATTTTCTGTGCTGTTTCAGAGCCAGGACTTTCTCATCCACCAATAATAGAAATTAAAGGAGGTAATTTTTTTCCCTTGCACACTTCATCATTTCCCAACTGTCCTTCTCTTAGAATTAGTCAGATTCAATAAATGTGATTACACCATCCCACTTTTCTTTGCTTAAGTGTCCATCTGAGCAAAGAGCATTTAGAGATCTTGGGGCCTGTTCATGGATCTAACTTTCAACCTCTTGCTACCCCAGTCTAAGCTACTTAATTATTTGTTCTCAGTGGTAAAGCAGTTTAAAATAAGAAAATTTGGTGTTCCCTGTGTAGATATGGAAGACTTATTTATCCATTTCTTTATAGAAACAATGCCATGAAGTTTACATTTTCTGTAAAAATGTTATTGAGGAGGTCATTCAGTCATTAAAAAGGGTCTTTTATGGTAGTGTGCAAGATACATTTTGCTCCGATCTCAGAACCAGAAAGTTATAGCTTTCCTTGAGAAACTACTTGTTTTTATCATAAGGCACTGAGAATATACCTGAATAGTGCCATTCTTCTGCAAAGCTTGGAGCCAATCTGTGCACCGCCCCCACCCCCAAGAAAGGTTAATGGTTTTTATTTTGTGTCAAGCCCATGCTGACTCCATTTTATTTCCCCATCCTTTTTCTCTTTGTCTCATTTTTCTTCACGTTTTAGAATTTAATCTTACCTAGCTATATGGCATATGTCTTTCATCATATATCTTCTTAAAACTACCTTATGGACCAAAACATATAAATAAATCACACATAAGTCAACACTCCTCCAACTAACAAGTTCCTAATTACATTGAATGGTCACATCTGATACTCAAATATCATGTAAAATTTCATGGGAGTCTTTATCCTGTGCAATTCAAAGACATATTACCACAGATGGGATTAATTTTAGAGTTGTTTCCTGAGTACATGGTGACATTTATTGAAAGCACATTGCAGTACAAATGCAGAGAGTGGAATTAGGCTGTGTCTACCAGCAGAAAACTTGTTAAGTGTGGCCGTGGCCACAGATGCTGACATTCTTCAATCTCTGCTTCTTAGCAGATTCAGAATAGTCCCGTGAGATGTGACTTCCCAAAGAAATAATTTGACCTTCTAAACACAGACATTTCTAAAGTAGAGAACAATTTACTGTTCTTCCACACAGGTAGGGGAAAAGAGAAGAACAACATGAACAAGTCCAGGTTTCACTAAACTTTTGAGGCTTAAACTCTTTCTTAGATCAATCACTTCTCATAAGAAATTCAGACATCTACTTTAGCTGACATTGTCTTTACCATTAGGTTTTTTTTTTTTTTTTTGCGTATAATACAGTAATTGATGAGTTCTCCAATGTTTTCTCTGAAACCTGTATGTTATTTCATTGCAATGTGGATGAGTTTTTTCTTGCTATTTCATGTATTATAATTTAAAGTACCATTCATGGAACTTACATTTAAACAGACTGCTTACAGGTTAAATTGTCATGGGGGAAATTCACTTTTTTCTTTTTCTTTTTTGAAAATATTTTTACTTATTCATGTAAGACAGAGAGAGAGAGGCAGAGACACAGGGAGAGGGAGAAGCAGGCTCCATGCAGGGAGCCCCACACGGAACTCGATCCCCGATCCTGGGATCACGCCCTGAGCTGAAGGCAGACAGACGCTCAACGGCTGAGCCACCCAGGCGTCCCAGGAAATTCACTTTTTTCAAAATGGTAGATGCTGCATGTCTATTGCCCAAGAGCCTCCAAAAACTTTCCACAGAATTCAGAATGAATCCAAACTTTGTATTATGATATAATTCTCCCTTAGTCTGATGTCTGACTAACTCCTTTGTCTTCTACCATTTTCCCTTTCATTCTCAGGGCCCTTTTTTTTTTTTTTTTTTTAATTCTTTTAATAACCAGTATTAGTTCCCTCTCAAGTTGCACTTCCTCCTCCTTTTTCATGAAAATTTCCCCTAGAATCTTCAAATGTCTCTTTCTCTTTATTCAAATTTGCCTTCAGTATACTTCTTAAGAGAGAGGCCCTTCATAAACAGTAGTCCATAATGTCTATAACATGCTATTTCCCTATGTCCCCACCCAATTATCTCATCATGTCATTCTTTTATTTATTTTATACAGATTATATTAATTAGTTTATTTATAAGTTTCCTTATTTGCTGTTTGGTTTCCATTGGTTAGATGTGAGCTCACTGAAGGGATAAGCCAGTTTGTTATGTTGAATGCCTTATCTCCTGTATTTGTGACAGAACTTGGTGCCCAGTAGGTTCTCAATCAAGATATTTTTCTTGTTATTTTAATAAACGTAATAAAAATGAAGTACAACAGCTTATATAAAGAATGCTGGGTATTAACCTCATTCTTGCTTTACTGAGTTGGTGAACAGACTTCCTAGGAATGTCTTCTTCCTCTACTCTCCAGAGGAAAACTGGGAATATTGAAGTTTTCTTCACTCAGTGACAGTGTTTTGTTCTGTTTTCTATGCAAAAATTGGTATCTGTGAAATATATCCATTAGTTTCAGTAGGCTCAAATGTATGGCCAATAGGGCATTCTGTAAGATTTACTTTTTAATTTGGTGTATCTCAATGGTTTCACTTGAAAACACTATGTACGTTCTGCTTGAACCTCTTAATTGACAATTATATATATTTTGCTTACCTGCATTATTTTAGGGTTAGTTTCAAAACCCTGAAGCCCAGAGTTGCACAATATGGTCATACAAATCAGAAAATCATTAGGATGAAATTGCATTCCAAACTCCATTTATTTTGTTTTTTTTTTTCTGTTTTACTACAGGTCTGATTTTATGACTTAACCTCACATTTTATTCAAAGTACATAAAAGATAGTTGTGAAAAACCATGATAAAAATAATATTGAGTTCGGGATCCCTGGGTGGCGCAGCGGTTTAGCGCCTGCCTTTGGCCCAGGGGGCGATCCTGGAGACCTGGGATCGAATCCCACATCGGGCTCCCAGTGCATGGAGCCTGCCTGCTTCTCCCTCTGCCTGTGTCTCTGCCTCTCTCTCTCTCTCTCTGATGTGACTATCATAAATAAATAAAAATTTTAAAAAAAAAAAAAAAAAAAAAAAAAATAATATTGAGTTCATATCGTGTGGTAGGCACTTTTCTAAGCATACTGATAGATTATCTCATTTAATCATAAGACAAACTTTTGTGGCAGTGCTATTATCAGTTTCATTTTACAAATGAGGAGACTGAGGCCAAGAACTCAGAGATAGTGTGGAGCTAGGCTTTGAATCCAGGTAATCTGATAAATGGCCTTTGTGACGTTCAGCATAGGAGCCAGTGGACACCACTCTACTTGCTATTTGCCTGGATCACAGGTTAGGCAGATTGTGAAATCTTTTGCTGTGAAGGTGTCTCCTAGGATCTTCCTTCCCCTCTACCCAGGAATCTCCTGGCCACAGGGGCTTTGGACATGCCATTCAATCCTTCTCTGAGCATTTCTATTTTGCTTGCTTTTTTTTGATTATAAAAGAATATTTGCTCGCTCTAGACAATTTTGTAAAAAAGTAAACATGTATTTATAAAAATATAAAAATCCCCACAATCTCTCAATTATGAATATTTATTCCATTTCTTCCAGTCTTTTATGATGTCTTCCCTTTACAGTTAGATATTTTGTGTCTACATATCCTTATTTGTTGTTTCGGTTCTCCTAAGATGAGGCTAGACATGCAAGAGATTTATTGAGGGAAATGCCTGTTCTGGAATAAAGGGAGAAAGCCAGAGAGGATTGAGAGAATCTTCTCATCATGGTGCTAGTAAAGGAGCACAAGGAATAAAAAGGAATTGGATATGAAGAATTTCAAGGTACTGGGCAATTCTAAAAGTTTCATTGCAATGGAAGATCAGAGACATAGCCAGTGAGCTGTCCATCAATTATGTTCTGCTCATTTTCAAGGTCACCAAGATTTACCCATTATGCAGTACACATCTGTGTCTCCATGCACATTCCAGGAGCAGCTCCTCATGGTTCTTGTGGGTCTCTCAACCTGTGGAGAAATAAAAAAGGGTGAGGTTAGTAGTATGAACATGTCCCTGCTGTTGTCCTAGGGCCACGTCTGATTTTCTTCCTTCCCCCCCTGCCCCCATCCATTCACCTTTAGTTATCACTTCATCAGGTCTTAGGGGCTTGCCTAATTTTGTGACTGAAACCTGTGTTTCTGAGGAGTCTGAGCCCTTGATAATTATGTACTCCTCAGGCAAGAATCACTGTATGTGCTTCTTCACAGTCATAGTTGGGTCAGGGAATACCAGAGGCACCAAATGAATCATCTGGGTTCCATAAGTGCTCCTCCATTGTGTAAAAGATCCCTACTTCCTCCTGCTGATCATATTTAAGTGTATCTGCCACCACAGTGACTTCTCTTCTTACCTGCTGGGTTCTAAATAGAAGAAATCCAAAATTTTCTGGTGGAAGACTTAACTTGTAGTTCAATGAGACTCCAGCTGTCTCCCCTGGCAAGGATATGCCCCTTTTGTGGACCACAACATCCAACATTAGAGATCCCAGAGTTGATTTAGACAAAAATGAAAATTCACTAGGTCTTTAGGAGTAATGGTAAGAGTGATGGTAAGGACATTCAATGCTTCCATCTCTGAGTTTCCAGGGCCATGTAATGTTCCCACTAGAGATGCAGCATCATAATAGAGTTCTCTGGTCTTATACATCAATAATATTGGGAAAAATATCATCCCATCTTTTCTGAATATTGCTCCAAAGCTAGAGCTTCAGCTGTGCCTTTAGAAAACTATTCTATTATTCTATAAGGCTGGCTATTTCTAGATGATGAGATGTCTGATACAACTAGTGAATCCCATAGTCCTGGGCCCACTCCCTTACCTCCTTGCTATGAAGTGGGTCTACTGATTGGGTGCTATAATGTTGAGATTCAATGACTACAGTTCAGGCATTCTATAAGCCTCAGGATAGTGGTTGGTAATGAAGTCTTAGGAGGCAGGAAAGAAACTCATACCCTGAGTAGGTATCTACCCCCGTAAGGATGAACCACAGCCCATTATCAGCAGGGTAGCAGCCCAAGTAGTTGGTCTTCCGAGTGACCAATTGGTCTCTTGAGGCGAAGTGCACACTGGGAGGTCTTGTGCTGTTATGGACTGAATTGTGTACACCCAGAATTTCTATGTTAAAGCCTTAATATTTATGGTGGTTGTATTTGGAGATAGGGCCTGTAAAGAGATAATTAAGTTTAAGTGAGTTCATAAGGGTTTTAAGACCCTAATTCAATAGAACTGGTGTCCTTATGAGCAGAAGAGACACCAGAGCTCACGTGCTCTCTTTCTCTCTCCATGCAAATCTAGAAAAAAAGGCTATGTGAGGACACAGCAAGTAGGTGACATCTGCAAGCCAATCAGTGAGGCCTCACCAGAAACCAATCATTTTGGCACCTTGATCTTGGACTTCCAGCCTCCAGAATCGTGAGGAAATAAATTTATGTTGTTTAAGCCATTCAGTCATCAGTATTGTGTTATGCAGCTGAGCAGAATAATAGGTTGTAGATAGGATGGAAATTTAGCGATGTAGCATCTGGGTTTGTGAGTCCATTATCTTCTCAGCAGATTTCAGACAGAGGAACATTTTCAAGGCTTCCACACATATTCTCTTATTCATTAGTCAGACAACTCTGAGGAGATTGGAATTGTCTTAAATATGAGTGAAGTATAAAATTCTAATAAAAAGCATTCTCCATTCAAATTCTTCTTGAGCATCTGAATATTTAAGTTAACAGTTCTAGGGAAGAGATGGTTAATATGATATCTCAGCCATTAGAGCTTCCAGTAAAGAGTAAAACTCAATTGATAAGGTATTTCTGCAAGAAGGTATCTTTTGCCTTCAGTTTAAAAAGGCATTTTGTTGAGATTGCCAACATTAGAGAGTAGAATTGTCTTGAATATCTCTCATGGTTCATTTTTTGAACATTCAGTATCAATAAATGTGAATCTGATGGTTTTTTAAATATCAAAATAGATATATAAGAAAATGATTTTCTCTTTTGGAGTTGACATCTTTTCACCTGTAGACAAATTCCTAAATAACTCAGTAAATTTTATTTTGCACTTACTATGCATTTATTTTATTATGTAGTGGGGATAAAACAATGAAAAACACAGGTGTTAGTTCCACCCTTACAGAGATTATAGGATAATGGTACTTCGCCACAGTTTCACTGAAGATGTCGAGGTCAAATACATCTCTCCATGCAGGTTTTGAGGCCTGTGTGTCTACTAATTCCATTAGCATCTACAGTCAAGAAGAATAGCATAATGAGAGTAAATACTGCCCAGAATATCTCTCATTTTTTTTCAGTTGATACACATGGTAAAAGATAAATCTTACTAATAGGGTAAGCTAGAATGAGCATTATCATACTGTATACTGTAAATAGTGAACTGGGAGTACAAACATTAAAAGCAAACAAAGGAAACTCAGTTCCTGCAGCAAATCTAGTTCAAACCAAATTTGTGGCCTAAAGAAATGGGACCTGGGTAACATTTTCTATTATTATTCTTTTCAGTTCTATGTTATAGACCATTTCTACAATGCATTCTAATGAGAAGATATTTATAAAATAATCCATAATTCCCAGTGATGAAATTCTTTTGTTCATCACTTACCAAAGATATTTTGATCTTTTAAGTTATTGCTACTATTTTTGCACTGCCATGTGCTACACTAAGTGTGTAGGGTGTGTGTACATGTGTATGTGTACATGTGCATGCACATATTTGTGTGTCTATGTGGGCATTGTTGGGTATACCTCTTATATTTCTCCCTACATCATCCAGTTCCTTGTTTTATACTATACACATTCTAGGGTTTCTGCTAAACTACTGTTCTGTATTAAATTGCTAAACCTCATGGGGAAATGTCTTTTCTTTCCTTAAATAGATTTAATATAGCCATACAAAAGTTTATTCCCAAGACCTTTAGCTATATCCAATAAATATGTCCAAGTAAGAACATGCATTATTTTTCATATCATCAAACTCAAGGACAGTATCACTGGAGCAACTTTACAGCTCTCTATAAAATTAAATGTGCATAACTCTTTTGTTACAGTTACCTCAGAACACATTGTATCTGAAAATGTTTCCAAGAGTCACCGTAAATTTGCAGAATTCAGCCAAGTAGAAGATATTGCTTTATGAATATAGTTTACACTAAACTCATTTAAAAAATATACCCTGAGATGTGGTGGTAAATTGACTTCTAAATTAAATTTAAAAAGTCTACCTCATAATTAGACATATTTGCTGGAATACTAAAAATTGCCACATCGTTCCTCACATGATTTGGTTGCTAGACTACATAGTTAATGATGCGTAATCTATGAAGGTGTGAGTACTCCCTCAGTACTCTGACAAGATATTTCAGTTAATTATTTCTCCATATAATTTGTCTTCAATTTTGAATGTGATTCCAGTGGCAAAAGCTTTATGAATAAAACCAGTCTTTGCTATATCATTTTGCTTTCTGGGTGAGGAAATATCTGGGTCTGGAAAGTGTAAAGGCAAACGAATGCCCAGGGTTAGGAAATGTATGAGTAGGATAAGCTATTCTATTCAAAAGTGTGGGGGATCCCTGGGTGGTGCAGCGGTTTAGCGCCTGCCTTTGGCCCAGGGCGCGACCTGGAGACCCGGGATCGAATCCCACGTCGGGCTCCGGTGCATGGAGCCTGCTTCTCCCTCTGCCTGTGTCTCTGCCTCTCTCTCTCTCTCCCTCCCTCTCTGTCGATCATGAATAAATAAATAAAAATATTAAAAAAAAGTGTGCTGCTTCTGTCTTTTTTTTAAGATTTTATTTATTTATTCATGAGAGACAGAGAGAGAGAGAGAGAGAGAGAGAGAGGCAGAGACACAGGCAGAGGGAGAAGCAGGCTCCATGCAGGGAGCCCTAGGTGGGACTCGACCCCAGGTCTCTAGGATCAGGCCCTGGGCTGAAGGCAGCGCTAAACTGCTGAGCCACCTGGGCTGTCCTGCTTCTGTCTTTTTGAATAATATAAACAAGTGTCCTATTCTTTCTTGGTTATTGATTTTTTTTTGCCATGGGTCTAATCTTATTATTTTATGTTAGTCACTAAACACAGCTTCAATTGGTTTATATTTTGTATAAAGTACCCTATTAACTAGTACTGAGATTGGTGCTGTAAAATGCAATGTATATGTGACCTTAACATAATTAGAGAATTATGTAATTATGAAATTAGAGTTCTGATTGGTTTTATTTGATTTGAACAGCAGTGATCCACATCCCAAAGATGCAGGAAGCAAACATAATACTGCCTGAGTTTTATAGGTGACAAGTATATTTGTTAGACGTAGTTTTCTAGAGTGGCCATTCAGCCAACTCAATAGATGAAATAATCCAAGACACCAAACTCATTTATATTATTATATCAATAAGCAATATATTTTCTGGATGGAGTCTCCTGTTCCTTTGAACTAACTTAAGACAGGCTCAAACTTCCAAACTTAGTCCGTGGAAACCTAAGCCCTTTCTTTAACATTGTGTGAATTTACTGGAGCTTCTATGATTATGGTTCCTCTGCATTTGGGCTTACGCTCTTGTGCATACTGTTTCACTCCCACCCCCCAAAAAGCTCAAAAATATTTTATCCCTATTCATAACATATCAGGAAAACTATTCTACAAAAAAATCACTCATAACTAAAGTAGTTCCATTAAATACCAATTGGGAAGCATATGATGACAGGTGCTGGAGTTGAGAGAAGAGAGGCCGTACATTGAAGCAACAGAAATAATTAGAAAGTAGATAGTTTCTCCTGGATACTTCTTACAGATAGATGTTCCTGCCATACACCGTCCCTCTGGTTCTGAACCTCTGCAGTTCTTTTGTCTCCACACCCTTTCTTCTTATGAGGAAAAAAAAATCCTGTCTTTGTCTCTTACAGTAAAGTATATCACAATTCGTTGTATCTTGTTTTTTTTCTGATACTAGCCTTCATAGGATTTAACCTCTAAAGAAAGTAGCTTAGCAGAAGTTAGCTAGAGGCATTTCCTTTCTAAGGGAAGTTCCTGTTTTTGCCTTGTCCAGTGACTTTTTAGGAATGAAATGTTCTTAGTGACTGAGGCAGAAATGGCTCACTTGTAACAGCTGAGGTTTGCCCTTCTGTAGTTAAGACCATAGGGGGAGTCTTGAGGTTGGTGGGCAACAATGCGTCTCAGAGTATTGACTTCGACTGTCATAGAATCCCTCCTGTGGTAAAGCAATCTCCGTAAAAGTAAAGCTGTATTTTCATAGGAAAATAATTGAAGGGCCTCTTCTGGCTTCAAAGGGCCAAACTTGCCACTCGTAACTTTATACGGAAAGTGATTCTTATCTTTTTGGTTAAGAAGTAACAAGTGTACTACCGGCCTTTGTAGTATCAGTGAAAACCTATATTTATTAAGTAATAAATTGCTGGATTTTCAGTGTTGTACTCTCATAATAAAATTACATTAATTGTGAAATAATTTCTAAATTGGAATATATGTCATCAAGTAAGGTAATACCTTCTTGTCTTGGTATTTCCCCAGAAATAATATCTATAAAATGCTCTATTTTCAGAGCGCAGAGCATTGATCCAGAACATCTGAACCGTCTGTTTAGAAGTACTTCAAGAGTTACAACAAAAAACATAAAAGTATTTAGAGAAATTTCTGTTAGACTCTGCAGACTAACAGGGCCAATTCAGAACTGAAAAATTATTGTTTAAAATTAACCCAATTTGGTTGAAATTTGCCTTTCTATTTCACACTCAATCCATCTACTTTTTTTTAATATACACACATACATATAATTCATTTTTGAAAGAGAACACTGAAAATGTCTATTTTGAAAATAATATGGGCTGAATATACAAAACTGTTAGACACATTGCCATAGACTTTATATCCTCATATTTTAGACATGTCTTCATATTCAAGAATTGTTTTTGCACCGTTGCTTAGCAACATTCTGGTCATTTAATTCAAAAGCGACTTCTAAATTACAAAGCCTTTTGTGAAAAAGAAATCCAATAATCTGATTTTTTTTTCATGTATGAAAAAATATGTGGAGAAAAGGCCTATTGTGCATAAAGGGACTATAGTATTAAATGCTGAAAAATGACATTCTGACTAAATTATTTGTTGTGATCTTTATTTTAAGTCTTTTTATCTAAGGCATAAATAACATTGAAGTCAATTGTTCTTCACTCTGTTCAGTGCTGGTTAATTTGACATCCAATTTACGTCCAAAAGGTTAAGTATATATGGAGAGCCTAATCTTTTAGGAAAAGGCTGGATGAAAATGTGGTTCTTTGTTCTCTGTTTTTGTGTTGCCTGAAGAAGAAATTAAGTAGGGACTTAATATATAAAACACATAAATATGTATTATATAGCACTTACACATCTATTATAAAAACTTGTTACATTCTGCCTAAGGTATTAAAGTTTTGCATATATTTTATCCTCCACACTAATCTCTGTGCTTCTTAAAAGCAGAACCTTTTCTTACTTGTCACTGAATTCCTATACTCTAGTTGTATCTTATATGAAGCAGGCTTTCCATAAATATGCATCAAGTGGAATATTTTAATAATAGTAATTATCATAATAACTACGACAATATTTTTGAGCAGTTGACTATGTGTCATGTACTATATCAAGTACTCTATTTTAATTGTAGAGGCAATTATGGTTTTTTTTTCTGTTTACATCAAAGACAGAGGAGAAGGAAATCTTAAATTATAGCACTGTAAAATCTGGGAAACACTGCAATACATAATCAAGAACTTGCAGTCTTCCACATTGTGATAAATAAGGTAAATTGAAATGCTTGCATTTTTAAGTATTGATAGGTTTAACAACTGTTTTTTTTTTTTTCAAACTTAGATCTCAAAACACACCAGGAATAATTTGTTATATCTTAGTGTAATGGATAGCTGTTGATTTAGCCTATGCAACATCTATTGTCTCATCGGGTAAGAGCTTCCTATTTTTTGTCTTGGGAAATCTCCTCTCCCCCATTCTCAGTTCATGTGGTTACAGTGGGAGGAGCCATCCTCCAACTCCAGAAGTGGGCACATAATCCATGCCTTACCTCTGACAGTGGCATTCCCCTTTGGCTATCCCTGTGGTAACCAATTCACCAATTAATACAGGACACAAACAAAGGAAACAATTAGCAGCACTAGGTGTTCTGTTGCAAATGGGGAAAGAGCTGTGCTCTTTTTTTTGAGATTGCTGGGCTGGTTGGATTTAAGACTAGAGCCACTTGTAGTCACAATTTGAATTTCGTTACTAGCATCCCTTTGAGGTTGAAACTAATGAATAAGTAACAATGTCAAGGCAAACATCACAGAATGATTATTCCAACCAATGTCCACTGATGAATGCTAAAATCATTGAGTAAAAGTTTGAGGAGAAACAGGATATTAGCATAATCTCAAAATGTCTCTAAGTTATCAATTATAAAGGGAGAAATGCTAACTTTACAATAAAGAAATCTGGTAGAGGAAATGTAACCAAGCAATCAAGGTCAACATCATCATAAGTAAGATATGTTGGCACTGTGTTCCCTCAATATTATACACTTTAAAGAGGAAAAAAATCAACATTTTCTGGTATTCTTGCCCAAATGGCATAAACTTACCCTAATCATCAATCAAGAAGAAATGTCAGACAAATTCAGATTGAGGCTCATCTACAAAATAAGTGACCAGGACTCATCAAATTTTCAAGATAATGAAAGACAAGGAAAGACTGTGGAACTGTCACAAATAGGAAGTGACTGGAGAGACAGAACAACTAATGGCATGTTGCAGCCTGGGTTAGATCTTGGAAAAGAAAAAAAGATTTTAAGGAGAAAAAAAAATCTCATAAAATTTAAATAAGGTCTGTAGTTTAATAATATTGTTCTAATGCTAATTTCCTGGTTTTGAAAATTTATTATGTCTACCTAAATTATTAAAATTAGGAGAAACTGAATAAAGAGTATATGTGAACTCATTGTGATATTCTTCGAAATTTTCTATATGTCTAAGACTATTTCAAACTCAAAAGTTGAAAAAACACACAAAAAGAAATTGAGTCAAGAAATTAATAACAATAGATTCCTGGCAACTTTATAGGCCTCTCTCCAGCTATATTTGAACATAGACATACCACTAGGCTTTCAGGTTGTGAGTTGAAAATTCTTTAATCGTTTTAATTAGATTTCTCTCACTTCCAAGCAAAAGAGATATGACAAATATCAATTTCTCTTCTTTGACAGTGAGTATACTGTGGTCTGTCTAGAAAACGTCTCGTGACTAAAAGTGTTTCACATAAGGGAATTTTCCCAATACATTTTGTACAAGGCAATAATTTTTTTCATTTTAATAATTTTGCATGGAGGCATTCCTGTACTGTACTTTTCACTTTCATATCTTTGTAGTGGAGTATACTAAATATGATTTTTCATTCTTTCAGTGATTTTCAGTTACCATTATGAATATAAATCATCTGTCACAGAAAGTGTTGGCATCGTGATTGAAGTATAGAAATGGGGGGTGTGTTTATACATTAATTGGCCTCTGATTGTTAAAATTTATTTGTCTATTCTTATAATTTATGAATTCTACTCAACTTATATGGTTTTACATACATTTTCCTGCTATTTACCTATTTTACAAGTCCCCCCCCCCCCGCCCCCAACTCACTGTTATATATCTGCTGTTGGAGAACACACTCTTACTGAAATCAAATCTAAATCAAGAGTCAGGGATGCCTGTGTGGCTCAGTGGTTGGGCGTCTGCCTTCAGCTCAGGTAGTGATCCCAGGATCTCGGGATTGAGTCCTGCATCGGGCTCCTGAGAGGAGCCTGCTTCTCCCTCTACCTATGTCTCTGCCTCATTCTCTCTCTCTCTCTGTGTTTCTCATGAATAAATAAATAAATCTTTAAAAAAATAAATCAAGAGTTATTTGTAAATGAGGGAATACTATAATTACCTCTTATATGATCAAAGTTCATGGATTTGGGAATATCTGGACAAGAAATTTTTGTTTGTTTTATTTTCTTCATATATGTAACTATGGACTATGATCTATGTGGGTGAATGTATTGAATGTGTGACCTTGGGATATGATAGTGTAACTACATTAGAAGTTAAAGTTTGTAGCTTATGTTTTTATTAATATTTTCCAGCATTTGTTTTCTTAAGAAGTCATCAGTGCTCCTGCTCACCATGATATATTTCCCAAAATGGCCTAAGAAAAATGAACATCACATAATGACAAGGAGAACTATGAATAACTCCCTTGGGCAGATTAAATGCGTCTCCATGTGCCAGGGCCTATGATTACTTCTTCCTGCTTACAGAGTTGTTCATGACATCCCTTTTGTGACGGGTCTTTTGTCCTAGCTGATGTGAATGTAAAGTCTTCTTTTTTGCCTGATGTATCAATTCCCTACAGCCACCTTAAATGCCTATTCCCTTTTATCTTGGTCTCCTTCAAAATTTGTCTCTTGCACATGTATTGGGCTTATAATTAATCTGAGTTGATTGCACTTCTCCTCACTGCCCATATGCATCTATTATTATCCATTCTTCTTCTTTTTTTAATTCCTTCAAGTCAGCAGCAGCTATACTGTGCTGTCATTTCCTTGGCTTGGAATCAATTCTCTTTTCCTGCCAAGTGCCATAGATCCTACAAAGTGCTTCTGTTGCAGTAGTAATTTTGTTACCTAATATAAATGAACAGCAAGACTTCAGAGCCTTTACTATAAATAGCATGGAGTTTCTCAAAGGTTTCCCACTGATGTTCACCAGACTGATTTAATCTCTACTAATAGTCTTAATTCATAAATTGACATTTTATCAATTCTTCTGGATTTTTCCCACCACAGTCCCAATTAATATTTTTATTGTTTGTAGAAAATTGGCTCTTAACAGTTTTGGAGCACTTATTTGTGAATGTAGTTTATCTTAAAGAAAGAGGAAAAAGAGGAATCAACAGGAAGATTCTTCTTTTTTTCTATTATTTCTTATTCTTGTGAACTATTTGTCACTCAACCTTCTGAATACAATAAGATTGTGAAGAAACCTTTTCCTAATTGACAAAGTTGGGATCATCAGTTGGTAAACAAATTTATTGATGATTGGCAATACTCAGGGTATAGCGTTCAGTGAAAGGGAAATGATGTAATGATGTAATGGAGAAGACTCTGGGCAGACAGTTGAAGAGATGGATATTAGTCCCAACTAGACCAATACATTTCTGTGTGCTAATGTGTTATTTCAGTTCCACCTTCTGAAAATAGGTTTGATCACATGAATGTAAATTGCTTTTTTCTCCAATATTTTATGAGTCTAGAATACTGTGTTCCTTGAAGGAATTTACAATTTAATTGAAATGTAGAATGAGAAAAGTTGCATCGTCTGCAATTCCTAATAAGCATTCTATAGTACAGGGACCGTGTTTTATCCTTTCAATGGTCTTGAGTCCAAACATAGCCTGAAATAGAGGTTCTAGTTTTTCCTACTGAGCCACAGATAACAGATGACAGTCACATTTATAACACACACTTAAAAAAATATATATATATATATATAACACACTTAAAGAAACACATGTGATTATGAGCTTTTCCATGTTCAAATGGTAACTTTCACCCCTTCTCTGTCATATTTTAAAATTCATTGAAACTATTGAATCTGTTCTTGTTCATTTATTTAAACATCTTTATTCAGGTATAATACACAATAAACTGCACATATATAAAGTGCACAATTTAATGTATTGGCATATGTATACACCTGAAAAAATGATCATGATATAATGAATATATTTAACAATTCCAGTGATTTCCTCATGCTTCTCTGTAATTCTTCCCTTCTACTACTTCACCATATATTTCTATCCTCAAGCTAATACTGATCTCATTACTATTACTAGACATAAGTTTGAATTTTCTAAAAGTTTAAACAAATGAAATCAGGGAATGAGAAGATACTATTTAGGGGAAAGTGAGGACTTGGCTTTTTGTACTGCATAATTATTTGGTTCATTTGTCTTGTAGGTATAAAAGGGTCATTACTTTTTATTGTTGGGTCCTATTTCACTGTATAAATATACCACAGCTTCTCATCCATTTCTCTGTTGGTGGACATTTATTTGTTTCAAGTATTTAGCTATTACAAAATAAAGCTCCTGTGAACATTTGTATATATAACTTGTATGGACATGTACTTTCAATTACTTGGGATAAATACCTAGGAATGATGGGATCATATGGTTGTTATCTATTTAACCTTTTAAGAAAATGTTAAACTCTTTTCCAAAATAGTTATACTATTTTACATTCTGACTCCTAGCATATAAGGGTTTCAGGTCCTCTATATCTTCGTCAGCATTATAGTCAATCATTTTAACATTAGCCATTCTAATAGGTATAGTGGTATGCCATTGAGTTTAACTTGCATTTCCTTAATGATTCATGATGCTGAGCATCTGTGTATGTGTATGCTAGAGATAGATCTGTGTATCTTTGGTAAGATGTCTGTTAAAATATTTTGCCTATTTTTTTTTAATTTGGGAGTTTTGTTTTCATAATTCTAAATCCTGAGATTTCTCTGTATAATATGGATATAAATTCTTTATCAGATATATTACTTATAAGTATTTTCACAATGTGTGGCTTGTATTTTCATTCTGTTTATAGTTTTTTTTAAAGAACAGAAGTTTTAAACTTTACGCTCTAGTTTATTTTTAAAATAATAAATGGCTTGGATATTATTCTGGCACTTTATTAATTAGCAAATAATTTATTACTTACTTCACAACAAGCCATGATACACAAATGTATTCTGATGCTATGGAAGACAATGCTGAGCTAATGGAGTCCTTATTGGTGGTGAGGTTATGATCAGTGCAGCCATTTGCAGTATTAAAATTTTTTTGTCACATAGTAATTGCTACTACCCAGTCACTTCATTTTTAGGCTATTTAAAAATAACTTAGGGTAAAGATTGTTGTAGATGTAAGCTCCAGGTTGGATAAGCATCATTTGCATGTAAGTCAAAGGAATGAATATATAAATAGTTCTCTATCTTTATAACTTGGTGGATTCGTTGTTATATTTTCAGTATTGGAATATTAAGTTTATATCCTTGAAGTGGAACTGCGTTGTTGGAAAAATACTAATTTGTTCGTAACAGTCCAAAGCAATTACTTTTTATACAATGCCTTTTATATAGCAATTATGTTTTTTGCCCTTAACTCTATTACTCACGAAGAGTAGATGCTAGTCTCCAAGACAGGACGTTTTATGCCAAAAGAACATCCAGTTCCAGGCTGCTAAAGACTGAGAAATCACAAGATTCATTACAAATGGAATCTGTACATTCATAGAAGTGCTGTCCCTAATCATGTTAATGGGAAGCATGGCTGGGAAACTCGATTCAGTTCTCTTATGGTTGATTCATATCTTCCTATTTACTGCCCCCAATTTTTGTAGGCAAAAATGTTGTCTGTGCACTATCAAACTTTGTTTTGATCAAAATCTGGTTTAAGATCTTCAGTATGCTCCAATAAAATAAAGGTAATGAGTATCCTCTTGTTTAAAATGAAAATATCCTGGAAAGTATAATATGATATTAAAGCTTCAAATTTTATAATTGAACTTAATAAAAATATTTTCTAATACTTACACCAGACCTGACCATTAAGGTAATGGTAAATTTGGTTTGGTGTGAGAAAGGAATGAAAAGTACTTTTGGAATACAGTCATTGAAAATAGGTGAAGTTAATAAACACAATAGGTTATTGGTTGGTAAGATGTGGTAAAGAACTAAGGACAAATAGAAGTCCAACAATATCCATGCATTATTTTTTTTAATACTTTGTTTAGAGAGAGAGAACAAGCAGGGGAAGGATCAGAGGAAGAGGGAGAGCATCTCAAGCAGACTCCCCACTGAGTGGAGAGCCTGATGCAGGGCTCAATCTCATGACTCTGAGATCATGACCTGAGCTGAAATCAAGAATTAGATGTTTAACTGACTAAGCCACCCAGGCATCCCATTGTCTTATTCTTAAATATTAAAGCTCCCAAGGGGGATCCCTGGGTGGCGCAGCGGTTTGGCGCCTGCCTTTGGCCCAGGGCGCGATCCTGGAGACCCGGGATCGAATCCCACGTCGGGCTCCTGGTGCATGGAGCCTGCTTCTCCCTCTGCCTGTGTCTCTGCCTCTCTCTCTCTCTCTCTCTCTCTGTGGACTATCATAAATAAAAAAAAAAAAAAAAAAAAAAAAAAGCTCCCAAGGTTACAGGCTATATTCTCACTTTCTTTGTAGTTGGTGTACTCCTATGACTAAGTTCTGGAAATTGGACATAATTGAAAATAAAGACTGCAATTTGTAGTCATGCCCATAAAAAGAAATGTATTTGTGCTCACTTGCCTTCTTCTTATTCCTTGCTTAGCAGGTGACAAGTACCTGATAAGAATAGCACCTGTGGACCAGAAGATGAAAGTCATGTGTTCAGAACTATAGACGTGCCTTCTAATCCTAGGGTCCTTACCTCTAGAGAGTAATAATTTATGAAAGAGATAATAAACATCTATTCCCTTTAAGTTTCTGTATTTTTTGATTTCTTTGTTATAGCAACTTAGCTCGTGCTCCAGTTAATAATGTCAGGATTATCAATTAAGAGAAGATATCACAAATTTCTAAATTAGAAAGATGTTTAAATGTTTCATACAGGATCCCTGGGTGGCGCAGCAGTTTGGCGCCTGCCTTTGACCCAGGGCGCCATCCTGGAGACCCGGGATCAAATCCCATGTCGGGCTCCAGGTGGTGCATGGAGCCTGCTTCTCCCTCTGCCTGTGTCTCTGCCTCTCTCTCTCTCTCTCTGTGTGACTATCATAAATAAATAAAAATTAAAAAAAAAAAGTTTCATACATTTTTACTTTCCTGAAGTTTGATAGTGTATAGATAGTGTTCTCTGTATACAAAAATTGGACTATTTCTTTAAAACTGTATACATTTTTATTTTATAGGGATGTTCAAAGAATTCATCTGCCAAATTATTTTTTATACATAAACTGTATAAAATGGGTTTCTTCAGAGGTCAATTTAAATCTAATGGATACTCTACTGGAATGGTTAATAAGGTATCTGATCTCAAGATTAGAAACTATTGCCAAATTACACATACAGCAGTTACTTCCTTCTCAATGAATTTACTGATATATATATATATATATACTATATACACACACACACACATATATATATACACATACATGCACATATACATTCATATTCATACACATGACAGTAACCATGTTTAAAACTGGTAACTCAGTCTTTAGGAATTGTACAGATTTTTTGTTTGTTTGTTGTTGTTTTATTGTATTATGAGGCCCAAGATTTGTATATTTCCTAAAATCTGGAAATCTTCTGATTGAGGTTGATGGTAGTTTTAAGCCTTAGGTTAGCAAATGGGAGCTGTGGTAGATTTTGACCTTATTATATTCAGTAGCCTACGTGTTTCTTGAGTTCGTGCGTCCTGTTTTGTGCTGGACTTTTTTTTACCAGATAGCCTGGAGAGATTGCTTTGAACTTAGCCTCTTGTAAAGGCTGGCTACCTGAGTTTATGAACTTGCCAGGTTACCACACTTTATGAAGGCTTTATTCTCAGACTTGTGGCAATTTTTATTTAGGTGAGTGACTTTTATTCAGACAAGTGGCTATTTTTAAATCATTAGGACTACAGCAGCAACATTAGCAAATGCAGGTAGACAGTGCTGCCCTTAGCAATCAGGCACAGCAGAGGCAAGGATTCAATTATAGAGAAAAAGGGACACCTGGGTGGCTCAGCAGTTGAGCGTCTGCCTTCAGCTCAGGGTGTGATCCTGGAGAACAGGGATCGAGTGTCCCACATCAGGTTCCCTACATGGAGCCTGCTTCTCCCTCTGCCTGTGTCTCTGCCCCCCGCCCGTCTCTCTGTGTCTCTCGTGAATAAATCAATAAAATCTTTAAAAAAAATTATAGAGAAAACATGGATTAGTTTTCTTTTTTTTTTTTGGATTAGTTTTCAATGGCTGTGTAACACATGCCCACAAACTTAGTAGCTTAAAACAATACAAATTTACTATTTCACAGTTTCCATGGTCAGGAGTCCAGTAGATTGACTCGAGTCTCTCGTGGTTGGCAGTCAAGGTGTTAGCTGGGGCTGCATTCTTATCTGAAGTTTGAGAACCTCTTCCAAACTCATTCAATCTGTTGGCAGAATTCATTTCTCTGCAGCTGTGGGACTCATGGCTTCCATTTTCTTCTAGGCCAATAGGAGACTGTATCTCACACTTCACCTTATTCTATCAGTCTATCTATCTATCATCTATCTATCTATCTATCTATCTATCTATCTATCTATCGGTCTATCTAGCTAGCTATCTAGCTAGCTATCATCTATTATTGTGGTAAGAACATTTAGCAAGAGAGCTACCCTATTGACAAATTTTGAAGGGCATAATACAGTTTTGTTGACTACAGGCATAATGTTGACAGCATATCTCTGTAAGTTATTCACCTTGAGTAGCTGAAACTTTACATCTGTTGAACAGTAACTCACTATTTCTCTCACTCCCTCCAGTCCCTACAAATTCTATTCTCTGTTTCTCTGAGTTTGACTGTTTGAGATACTCATCTAAGTGGCATCATGCTGTATCTATCCTTCTGTGACTGCCTTATTTTACTTAGCATAATGTCCTTGGGGCTCATCCACATTGTTGAATGATGGTGAGAAAACTGGATATCCACATGAAAAGGAGACTTAAACATAAGATCTGAAACTATAAAACTCCTAGAAGAAAACAAGAGAAAAGGCTCCATGGCATTGGTCTAAGCAGTGGCTTCTTGGATATGGCATCAAAAGCAAAGGCAACAAAAGCAAAAATAAACACATAAGACTACATTAAACTATCAAGCTTCTGCACTGCAAAGATAACTGCAAAAATTTGTATTGTCGATAAAGTCAACAGAATGAGAAAGCAACCTCAAAAGGGAGAAACTATTTGCACACCATATATCTGAAAATATTTGCACACCTAATATCTGAAAAGGGATTAATTTTCAAAACATATAAGAAACTCCCAACAACTTAGTAGCAAAAAAAAAAAAAAAAAAAAAATCAATTAAAAAATAGGGAAAGGACTTGATAGACATTTTTCCAAAGAGCACATACAGATGGCCAACATCTGTTTATGAAAAGGTGCTCCACCTTACTAATCTTCAGGTAAATGCAAATCAAAACTATAGTGAGATATCACTTCACATCTGTTAGGATGGTTATCATAAACAGATACAAGGATAACAGATGTTGGTATGTTTGTGGAGAAATTGAAATACTTAAATTAGTGGAAATGTAAAATGGTGCAGCCACTATGGAAACGATGTGAAAGTTCCTCAAAAGATGAAGAATAGTATTCTCATATGATCAGCAATCCCATTTCTGGATATATGTCCAAAAAATTGAAATCAATGTCTTGAAGAGACATCTGCATTCTCAGGCTCACTGCAGCATTATTCACAATAGCCAACACATGGAAACAACCTAAATATCTGTCAACAGGTGAATGGATAAAGAAAATCTGATATATACCTATAATGGAATATCATTTAGCCTTTAAAGAAAAAGGAAAGGAAATCCTGCCACTTCACTTTATTTTAAAAGACTTGCTTGATTAGATCAAACTCACCTAGGGTAATATCCCCAATTTAAAGCCAGTTGATTAGGGATTTTAATTACAACTGCTAAATCCATTCATAGTAATACATTAGTGTTTGAATAACAAGGAGGTTTTACAGCAGGGACTGGAAATCTTGAAGTAGGGGAAGGGATGTCTTATTCTCATCAATTCTGCCTACCAAAGGGAATCATTCCTAAATAGGTCTTTAGATATTAAAGTAAGAAATAATTTTTCAGATGCTTAAATTGTCTTTCTTAGCTAAATCTATAAGCTTTTATCCACAAAGAGAGTTGAGTTCCACAAGGTGCTATAGAACCCAAGTTTTGTTTTAGATTAAAATTGTACATGCCAGGCATACCATGGTAGACAGACTGCCTCACAGTCAAGAAAACCTTCCACTATCCTGCTCTGGAATTACTAATTACAAAATTCTGAATGTAGCTTCAGATAGCTGAGCTTCAATGTGTCATTTCATTCACAAAGAAGGGGTAGATATTACAAGTAAATAAATAAAAGGAAACAATTTCCTTCTCATAAAAAGAATAATCCTTTCAAGGTTATGATAGTAGAAAAAACACATTATTGTAATCCTCAAGGCTAAAATGCCAATATCTCTCATACAAATAAAATGGCAGGTAGCTAGAAGCTTAGTAAAGAGAACCAGGGAAAGAGACAATCAATAAAAGTCCTCCTGGGATCACAGACAAGTCTAGGGTATGGAAAGCCAGTGCACATATATTTCTTGGCTGAGCTGGCTCAGGAGCAGTCAAAGCAAGACTTGAAAGCACTTCCCAAGCCTCAAACAGATCAGCAATGTCTGAAGCTTCACAGCAAAGGGGCTTAAACACAACCTCCAACTGGATATTGGCATAACAATAAGCTACTCTAAGGAGAGGTAACTCTCTTTCTTTCTTTCTTTCTTTCTTTCTTTCTTTCTTTCTTTCTTTCTTTCTCTTCTTCTTTCTTTTCTTTCTTTCTTTCTTCTTTCTTTCTTTCTTTCTTTCTTTCTTTCTTTCTTTCTTTCTTTTCTTCTTTCCTCTTTCCTTTTCAGATTTATTTATTTGAGAGAGAGATAGCAAGCAGAAGGGAGGAGCAGAGGGAGAGAATCTTACAAGCAGACACCCCACTGAACACAGAACCTGACATAGGGCTCAATTCTATGACCCATAGAATTTGACCTGAGCCAAAACCAAGAGTTGGATGCTTAACTCACTGAGCCACACAGACACCCCCAGAGGTGATTTCTTAAGAAGGCAAGTTTTAAAATAATGTTAACGATCATCCCTGGAAGCCTCAAAAACTATATGAATACCCAAGGCTGCATTCTCTCGGAATGATCAGAAAGAGAATATCCAAACTACTATTCCTGGCTGAACATAGGGAAAATATATAAAATTGCTGAACTGTGGTAGTCTCCAAACCACACACACATGTCCAAAGTAAAGTAAACATGTTTACAGTAAACAGTAAAAACATAACTAAGAAGGCTTTTGTGTGACCTTTGACCAATAAGTGGCTTATGCTGACCCAAGAGTGACCAAGATTAAACAACAACAATAAGGGGAGGAATATGTGAGTAATAACATCAGAGGCTGCACACTGCAGGAAAAATACACCATATAGAATTATTTCAGCCAAGCTCTAAGTAAATAAACCAATGACCAAGCAAGTAACAACAGCTAGGTATAATCAGTATCCAGAATTCATACCACATATTTTTATAAATGTCCAAGTTTCAACAAAGATAATGGTACATGACAAAAAACGAGAGAGTGTGACTCATACATAGGGAAAAAACTGGCAATAGAATAGATATTTGAAGTGGTCCAGATGGTGGACTTAGCAGACAAAGGCTTTAAAGCAGTTCTTGCAAATATGTTCAAAGAACTAAAGAAAACCATACTTGAAGAATTAAAAGAAGGTATGATGATCATCCCATAAAATATTGAATACCAATGATGAGATAGAAATTATTAAAAAGAACCACTTTAAATTCTGTGGTTGAAATACAATAACTGAAATAAAAATTCACTAGGATGATTCAACAGTAGACTTGAGCTGATTAATGAAGAAAATGAATGAGCTTGAAGATAGATCAATAGAGATTATACAATCTGAAACAGAATACAGACTGAAGAAACATTAACAGTCTTAGAAATATGTGGAATATCATTAAACACACCAGCACACATATAAAAGGACTACCAGAAGGAAATAAAAGCAAGGGAGAGGATAAATAAGTAGGGAAATAAAGGCTGAAAACTTCTCAAATTTAATAAGAACACCTTCATGCACAGAACCAAGAACTTCCACAGACTACAAGATAAGCACAAAGAGCAAAACACCCGTTCCAATCAGTCAAAATGTTGAAAGATAAAGAGAAAATCTTGAAAGCAAGAAAAAAAGGAACCATAACATCAAACTAGAGTTCAGAAGGCATCGGGACGGATGACAAAAAGTGCCAAAAGCAACAACTGTTAAAAATATATCTAGCAAAATTACCTTTCAAAAATGAGTGTGAGATAAGTGGGTGAGATAAAGACATTCCATGATAAACAAATATGAGAGAATTTGTTGCTATCAGATCAGTCTTGAAAGATATATTAAAAGAAGTTCTTATGACTGGAAGCAACTGACATAGAGAGGAATTCAAAGCCACAAGAAAAAACAGAGTGCTAGTAAAGGTAATTATGCAGGTAATTACACAATATAGCATAATTGCATAGTTCTTTCTCTTTCTTCTCTTGACTGATTTAAAAAGCAATTGTGTAACCTAACGCTTATGATAATATTATTGGGTATATGACACGGGGAAAAGTAACGTATTTGACAATAATGGCATGAAGAAGGTGGACAGGAAGAAAGCTATGTTGGAATACAGAAATGACACTAGAAAGAAGACAAGAGAACCAGAAAAAGTGAATTATAAAGTGCATATAACAAACTATACATATATGCATGCTTTCATTTATCTAGCTTCTTTAAAAGATAAAAGATTATATAAAATCATGACTATAGCCATATATTGCTCAGTTTTCAAAACAGATGTAGTATAAATGGGCTATTAGCCCAAAAATGTAGGGAGGAAATGGAGCTACATAGTAATAAATCTCAAGGAACCCAGTGGTAGGAAACACAACTGATTTCATATATATCGGAACTTTAATAAGCAGCCTCTGGTCCCATTCTCTCGTCTTCTCTTTCTTACACTCTAGCTCTTTCTTACCCTATTTGTCTGAGACTGTATGCTGCATACTGGCTTCATGGTCTTTCTCTTCAGAAAGGCCTGAGGATGACTGTTGTAACTCATGGTGAGTATCGGTTCCTGTGTCAGTGGTTCAAACACCAACAGGACAACGCCTTATAACTTTGAGAAATAATGCCAAAAAACGAACTCCCTGAATCAGAAAACAAATTCCCAAGAGAGAGAATAAGATTACGTTATCTTGGAATATATGCCCACTTTTATTCCTGTCACTTGTGCTTGCAGTGAGGTCACAGGCACAGAAAAGGGTAGCCCACCCCTTTATCAGAGTCTGGGTCTGAAGACGCTTCTCAGAGAAGGGCTGGGGGGGCAGGCATCCCACTGTATATCAGAATTGCCATATTTCTTCTGTTGTTACATTTATGCCAGACGTCCTATGTAACCTTCAACAAGTCATTGAAAGCTTTCATCCCATAATTAAAATTACCAAAATTCTCATTGTGAGAATAAATAATTACATGCACTGAGAATTTTAGAAAAAGCCTACTTCATCGTATTTTTAGATAGTTCAATTGTATGTATTGTAATTCAGGTGAAATAGAAGTAGTTATTTAAACTTCAAACATCGTTACTATTTTTTTTAAACATGATTATGGGAACTTCTATTACCTTGGGAAAGATAATGATCACAATCATTTTATTTCTATAATGATTCCTTTTTAGGTACTAATTATTGCTCTACAACATTTATTTTTTAAAATTCTTTAAAGTGTGTTTAACCGCACTCTTGAATATTTAATTTTGTTTAAAAGTAGTCTCCACTGAATTTTACCTCTCAAGTGAACTCTATAAAAATTGATTTTTGCTTTTCAAGAAAAGTGTTGAAAATGTAGCTTAAGGGAAGACTGTTTTATTATGTTTTCTCCCCCTTGTTCCCTTTGCTTAGATTCCTTTCTTTTAGTTGTACTTTAATGTTGTAGGACTTCCAACATTTCCTAAGGAGACCAGAGTGCCTGTTTTGGTTTTGCCTCCATTGAATGGAAGCAGTGCTTTTTTTTTTTTTTTTTTTTTTTAAGTTTATTTATTTATTTAAGTAGTCTCTACATCCATTGTGGGGCTCGAATACTCAGCCCTGAGATCAAGAGCCACATGCTCCCCCAACCAAGCCAATCAGGCACCCCGGAAGCAGTGTTTTTTAAAATTGAGATGCCATTGGACAGAATTTTGGAAGACCTGTTTTGATCCCACTTCTCTGTATCTAATGCAATGTATGACATTAGGCTGGTGATGGTATTTTTGAATCTCAGGTTTCTCATTTGTGAAAGGAGGGAGTTAGGATATATTTTGCTTAATTTCCATTGTAGCTCTGATACATTTTTTTTTTTTTGTGAATGGCTCTGTGGCATGATTCTCAGTTCAAAGTTATTATAGTAAACAACTATATGACCAGAAAATTATATTTTAAAACGACTCTGAAAAACCATCAGAGATTCACTGCCAGTATGAGAATCTTAAACCACAAGAACTTGACAGAGAATCCTAGTAGGTGTTAGTATATCTTGGTTTATTCACATAATGAGCATTTGCTCCTGATCAAAATGGTCTCTGAGTTTGCCTGAAAAATTAAAACACTGGGTATTATCTATATGTTGGCAAATTGAATTTAAATAAAATTTAAAAATAAAATAAAATAAAACTCCTAGAACAAGAATAAAACAAAGTATTAAAAAAGCTTGATCCCACTTCTTCACCGGGCTATTTAAAAAAATAATAATTAGAATTCTATGATGAAAAAAAAAAAAGAATTCTATGATGGTAAAAGTATCAAGTGACATATATGCCCCAAAATAAAGGATATGAAATTTGAAACTTGTGCAAAAAAGGGATCTTTTTTTTTTGGTTGGGTGTCTCCACTTTATTTATTTATTTTTCCAACATATAGCATAACACCCAGTGCTCATCCCGCCAAGTGTCCCCCCTCAGTGCCCGTCACCCAGTCACCCCAACCCCCCACCCACCTCCTCTTTCACTACCCCTTGTTCATTTCCCAGAGTTAGGTGTCTCTCAAGTTTTGTCACCCTCACTGATATTTTCACTCATTAGAAACAACAAATACCCACCATTTGCTTCCATGTGGATGGACTTGGAGGGCATTACTGTAATGAATGGGTCCTCACAATGGCTGAATGAAATAAGTCAATTGGAAAAGGACAAACATATGGTCTCATTCATTTGGGGAATATAAAAATTAGTGAAGGGGAATAAAGGGAAAGGAGAGAAAATGAGTGAATAGGATCCTTTTTTGAGAAATCCGAAGATAAGTCTCTCCCACCCTTAAATTTAGGAAAGCTTCTATATGGCTGGGGTCCATTCCCAGTTTTGTTCATTGGTTTTGTTTTCCTTTTTGTTAGCTTTGAGTTATGAGTATATGGAAGAAGGAGGGCTCACAAGACAGAAGCCTAGGCCCTGAATTGGCATAATGTCACTCATGCTGTGTTGTGTGGGTAAACGCAAGCCACAGACTATCAAGTCTTGTGGGAAAATAGGCTCCACTTCCTGATAGAAAAAGCTACAAAGTGTTGAGGTCATTTTTGAAATCTATTCGTCCTGAGTTTCTGATAAATTTGACAAATAGTATATCCTTTGCAGAATGTTCATGAGCACTGAGTAAAATACAGTGCTTTTTTCAGTGCCTAGCAAAGGGCAGCCAGTCAATATATAACGTTTTATCAGCTATACAGTTATTATTAGAAACGTTACCTGTGTTTTAGGTCACCAGGAAACCAAATTATTTACTTCTACTCCTATCTTGTATTCCTTCTTTTCTACCTCTATTGCTATTGTGTGCATTATTTCTTGCCATGAATATTGAAATAATCTCGAGTAATAAACAAGTGGCTATTAGTCTCTACTGAGGAGCCATAAACTCCATGAAGGGCAGAGACCCTGACTTCCTGATTTATAGTTGTATTTTCTTTTTTCTGATGTAGTACTCTGAGCACAGTAGATGCTCCACAAATATTTACTATACTGTCCCCAAGCCCTGTTACAGCAGTTATCAACCCACAAACAGGTGCCTATCTTTCTCCACCATATGCCCAGCAAGTGTCTGGTATATAGTAGATGCTTCAAAATTATTATGAGAATGAATAAAAGCAGGGTAGCACGTGCAAAGCAAGGGTAGCTTTAAAATTCATTGCCAGGAGTTTCACCGAATATCCCACTTAAGCCTGGGGATGTGTATTTTCTTCCCTCATTAAAGTCTCATTAGAGTTCCCCCCCCCCCCACTAAATGGACTGAATTAGCTTTCTTTGTTCTTAAAATAATTCTCAGTAGTGAACTTGGTGTTACTCTATCCCCAGATGACTATTGTCCTAACCATTATTTGCACTGAAGCCTGACTTCATTTCTCTTTGATTGCTTTAGCTGATTGAGCAGGTGGCTTATGTTTTATTTCTGAACATTCTCAAAAGACATACTAGTCCAAGTAAAGCAATGTTTATATAATGCTAAACTATAACATTTGGTAATGACTAAATTATTTTGGCATCTTGAGTGCGGAGCTAGTCTCAGCTTCTTCCATAATAATAATGATATTGTGTTAGTATAACTGCCTTCAAGAAAGAAGAGAAATCTAGCATCAATTTGACATGACTAATGTTTAAGTGGATCCTGCTGCCATTGCTTTTCAATAGGAAGAGAAAAATGATAGTTATTCAAAGCACCATGTGAATCATGTGTGTGCTATTGGTGCATAAGTTAAAGTAGCCCTAGGCAACTTTTTACTTACTCTTCTTTGATTTACTGTCTGTCTTAAATTGGAGCACAAATACATACTAAAACAATTTTAGGTCAACTAGTGCTTTTCTTTATTTCCCAACTATAGCCAAATTCTCCAGATTCTTAACTATTCAGATCAAACAGTGACGAAAGAGGCACACAATTTAGTAAAGCAGAGGAAGATACAGCAAAAAAACACAAATAATTCACAAACAAACCACATTTTCCAATTTCTTAAGGGTAAACTGGAGCTAACCCTTCCATAAATACATTTGGTTATTTCAGAAAATGTATGGACTTCTTTTTGGAAGAATTTTACCCTCCATTTTCCTGTGTAATGTTACTTAAGATTGAAAGGGTACTTCCATTATGTACCTATTAATTCCTCTCCTTACTGCACTAAATAATAACATACTTAAGATGCAACTTAAGTTGAATAGGAGTCTTCTTAATGGACACCAACATTCTCTTTATTCAGGTGAAAAAACTGAAGCCCAAAGAAGGCAGGTGACTAGGACAAGGTTACGCTAGCTCTCTATTACAAGAACTAAACTAGGTACTAAGACTTCATTCTTTTTTCCCTTTCTATTCTTTCTACTACATCACCACATATTTTTTATTCTGCTTATTCTTTTGGTGTTATCCTTTTGAATGCTTATTTATAACAAGTTGTTTCAGAGGTACCTATACAGTTAAAAAGAAGTGAGATCTTTAGCATTAGGGAATTGGTTTTAAGGATTTGCTTAGAGATGCAAGACAATTATTATCCAGTCCTAATTTCATAAGCTCTCTTTTTGAACAATATTTTACATAAACAAGGAAGCAATTAATATTTAATTAATATTGCTATGAAGAATGCAAGTCTTATTCACGTTATTTTGGGATATATGCTGTAAGCAAGATATATTTTAGAAGTAAAATGCATGATCTATATTTAATTTGTATTGAAATTAATTTTACTTGATATCCTAGGAATTGTTCGGGAGTATTCTAAAGCATTGCTCTGGATCTGCTTACAACATCTTATCATGTTGCACTCAGTCTATTACATAAATCTCCTATGCAGAAACGCAGGTATATTTGTGATCAGTTCAATGTTGCATATATGGGTAGATCAATATTCATGCAATCAAGATATAAATATGTCTGTATGGTATTAAATAATGGTTGAGTTCCTTTTCCCTTTATTTTTCAAATTTTGTGTTAGTTCCAGTATAGTTAGCTTACAGTGTTATATTCATTTCAGGGGCACAATATAGTGATTCAATACTTCCTTATATTACTCAGTGTTCATCAAAATAAGTATACTCTTAATCCCCCTCATCTATTTTACCTTCCTCCCACCACCCCACCTTCCCTCTGAAAACCATCTAAATAGTTAAGTTCTAAATAGTTCTAAATAGTTAAGAGTCTGTGTTTTGGTTGGTTTCTCTTTTTTTCCTTTATTCACTTTTTGTTTCTTAGATTCCACATGTGAGTGATATGATATGGTATTTGTCTTTCTCTGTCTTATTTTACTTAACATTATACTCTCTAGATCCATCCATATTGTTGCAAATGGCAAGGTTTCATTCTTTCTTGCAGAATAATAATAGATATACTACATCTTCTTTATTGATTCTTCTATCCGTGGGCACTTGGGCTGCTTCCAAAGTTTGGCCATTGTAAGTAATGCTGCGATAAACATAGGTGTGTCTGTGTCCCTTCAAATTAGTGTTTTGTATTTTATCTATCATCTATCTATCTGTATCTATCATCTATCTATCTATCTATCTATCTATCTATCTATCTATCTATCATCTATCTATCATCTAACATCTATCTCTCTATCAGAGAGAGATCATGAATGAGGGGGAGACAGAGAGGGGAAGCAGACCCCCTGCTGAGCACAGAACCCAACACAGGGCTTGCAGGGCTCCATCTCAAGACCCCAAAATCATGACCCAAGCCAAAATCAAGAGTCTGAAGCTAAAAAAAAAAAAAAAAAAAAAACCAGTCTGAAGCTCAACTCACTGAGTCACACAGGTGCCCTGTTTTCGTATTCTTTTGGTGAATGCCCAGTAGTGAGATTACTGAATGGCAGGGTAGCTCTATTTTTAATTTTTTAAGGACCCTCCATACTGTCTTCCATGGTGTTGAGGTGGCTGAACCAGTTTGCATTTGTACCAACAGTGCACAAGTATTATTCTTTTTTCTCCACATCCTCAGCAATGCTTGTTGTTTCTTGAGGAATTTTTTAAGACATTCCGACAGATGTAAGGCTATATCTCATTATGGCTTTGATTTGCATTTCCCTGATGATGAGTGATGTTCAGCATCTTTTCATCTATCTATTGGCCATCTGGATGTCTTCCTTGGAGAAATGTCTGTTCATTTCTTCTACCTATTTTTAATTGGATTATTTGGGGGGTTTTCTGGCATTGAGGTGTATAAGTTCTTTATATATTTTAGATACTCACTCTTGATTGAATATGCCATTTGCAAATATCTTCTCCCATTCAGTAGGTTCTTTTAGTTTTATTGATTGTGTCCTTTGCTATGCAGCTTTTCCCTTTTTTATAGCTTTAAAAATTTTTAATTCTAGTATAGTTAACATATAGTCTTATAACAATTTCAGCTGTACCATGTTTTGATTCAACAATTTCATATACCACCCTCACTTATCACATCAAGTGCTTTTTATTTTGATGCGATCCCAATAGTTTATTTTTGCTTTTTGTTTATCTTGCCTCAGGAGACATATCTAGAAAAGTATTGTTACAGCCAATGTCAGAGAAATTACTGCCTGTCCTGTCTTCTAGGATTTTTGTGATTTCAGGTTCACAGTTAGATCCTTAATCCATTTTGAGTTTATTTTGTTGGATAGTGTAAAAAAGTTTTCTAGTTTTATTTTTTTGCATGCAGTCATCCAATTTTCCCAATCATTATTGGGGAGACTTTTTGTCATTGCATATTCTTGCCTCCTTTACTGAAGATTAATTGACCAAAACATCACAGGTTTATTTCTGAGCTTTCTATTCTGTTCCATTGACCTGTGTGTCTACTTTTTGTGCCAGTACCACACTGTTTTGATTACTATGGCTTTGCAATATAACTTGAAGTCTGAAATTGTGACACCCCCAGTTTTGTTTTTCTTTTAGAAGATTTTTTTGGCTATTTGGTATGTTTTGTGGTCCCATACAAATTTTATGATTGTTTGTTCTAGTTATGTGAAAAATGCTGTTGGTGATAGAGATTGTGTTAAATCTGTACATTACTCTGCGTAGTATGGACATTTTAACAATATTTGTCCTTTCAACCCATGAGCATGGAATGTCTTTCCATTTCTTTGTGTCATCTTCAATTTCTTACATCACTGTTTTATGGTTTTCAGAGTATAGTTCACCTCTTTGGTTAGGTTTATTTCTAGGTATTTTATTATTTTTGGTGCAGTTGTAAATAGGATTGTTTTCTTAATTTCTCTTTCTGCTGCTTCATTATTAGTGTATAGAAATGCAACAGATTTCTGTACATCAATTTTGTATCCTGTGACTTTACTGAATTCATTTATCAGTTCTAGTAGTTTTCTTGGTGGAGTCTTTTGGGTTATCTCTAAATAGTATCATGCCATCTATAAGCAGTGAAAGTTTTACGTCTTTCTTACCAATTTGGATGCCTTTTATTTCCCTTTGTTGTCTGATTTCTGTGGCTAGGACTTCTAGTACTGTGTTGAATAAAAGTGGTGAGAATGAACATTTTTGTCTTGTTCCTGACCTTAGGGGAAAAGTGCTCAGTTTTTCCCTATTAAGTATGATGTTAGTTGTGGATTTTTCATAATAGGCCTTTATTATGTTGATATGTGTTCCCTCTAGATTTACTTTGTTGAGAGTTTTTATTATGAGTGGATGCTGTACTTTATCAAATGCTTTTTCTGCATCTATTGAAATGATCGTATGGTTTTCATTCTTCTCTTTATTGAAGTAATGTCTTTTTCCCTTTAAATTGAATCCTTTGTACACATATCAAGGTGCTGTAATGTATATGAATTCCATATAGTTGCTATATTTGTGAATATATGAAAAGAACCTGCAAAGCTTTATTCACAAAAGTATGGTTTAGATAAACAAAAATATAATAACTATTATATATGTCAAGATAAAAAATGGTCTATAAGTACTTACATATGTATTTTTTAAAGATCTCTTTCACTTGGGACACCTGGGTGGCTCGGTGGTTGAGCGACTGTCTTTGGCTCAGGGCACGATCCTGGGGTCCCCGGATCGAGTCCCACATCGGGCTCCCTGCACGGAGCCTGCTTCTCCCTCTGCCTGTGTCTCTGCCTCTCTCTCCGTGTCTCTCATGCCTAAATAAATAAAATCTTAAAAAAAAATCCCATTCCCTTAATATCACCTAATTTTCTTTCACTTTCTCATGTATATCTGCCTCTTTTAAAAGCTCATTATCAAAGAGCAGTTTCCCATTTTTTCAAAGCATTTCACAGTTCTTACTAATAAGACTTTTGTAACATTATGAGGAAGAGACATTATAATTCTTATTAGGAAAGAAATAAAAAGGCAGAAATATTCTTCTAAAAGTGTGTTTTCTCAGGTAGTTTTGTTGTCAAAGTAGATGGGACTAGTTCTCAGGTTTCTTGAGTTCTTGTTACTACAAGTCATGCTGAAACCTTACCTCCTTTTCATGGAGAATATCACTTGGATTAACTTTGATAACTACACATTTTCAAATTAGCTTTATTATCTGAGAGCTAAATGATAGCTAGCATTCTGAGTTTGTTCAGTGTGTGTGCATGCATGTGTGTGTGTTCACTTAGGAAAGGAGATTGATGACAATGGAAAGATATGAATGTTCTGGAGGAGCATGAAAATATTTGTGTGGTTATTAGCCTGACTTTGGGAGAAAAGGAAAGAAGTGACCAAGAAGAGAACTGTGAACAAATGGCAAGAGGAAGCACTGAGGAAGAAACCAGCCTAAGAGAAAAATCCCTGGATCAGTCAAATATGCTTTCAGATGTACAGAAACCTAGCTCAATCTGGCTTACTGAAGAAGAATTCTTACTGCAAAACATCCAAGAAATTGATGTAATTTTAGTCCAGCTCAGTCCAGGGTTTTGACACTTTTGTGTCATCAAGACTTTTTCTCTTTCTTATGCTCAATTCTGTTCTTGCTGGTGGTTTATTAGCCTGACACTTAGGAGTGAGGTGTGTAAGAGGTTAGAGTGGGAGGTTAGAGTGAAATCTGTAAAAAGAGGTTCAGGGTCACCACCCCTTAACTGTTAATTGTATCCTTGGAAAAGAATAAAATCACCCAAAATCGGGTGCTAGAATCAGAAGGGAAGAAGACTGTGAAGAAAATCTTGACAAACACTGAGTTTTTAAGGTGTAGGAAAAAAAGCCCAATAGGGATACCTTCTGAAAATGAAGACTACCAGGGACACAGAGGCCATGGGCCAGGTTTTGTGTGTCATAGATACATGTTATTTGGCTATTACAATTTTCCCTTTTTCCAAAAAAATCTCTCTATGAAGGAATGGCCACTGGGATTGCATGGCTGTGACTCTTGGCTACAGTCAGATGTTTCAGATGGGTCCAATTGAGCCAACCTGGCTCATCAGATTCTTGTTTCTAAGAAACTAAACTTCAGAAATGAGAGATGTGGAAACCCCATATGGCACTCTGAGTTGAAGCAAACAAGTAAAGCCAATTAAATAAAATACAGCCATGGACATATCAGAAGTAGGAGAGTTTAAAGGGTCTCAGCAGCAGAAGGAAAGGAAGTTAGGGGGAGGGTTGCTGGTGGAAGCATAGGGACTGGAGAGATTTTTGCTTTGTTCTTTAAGTTGTTAAAGACTATCTTTTAATAGTTATATTTGCTTCCTCATTCTCATCAGATAAGCTTGCTTCCTAAATCACAGAGGATATAGAAGTCAATAGGTAGAAAATCTCTCAATTCCATGCCACCAAAGCTGAAAACAATCAACAATGGTGTTTATCTCACTATCCTTCTTTATGTCACAATGGAAAAAGCTGTCTCTCTCTGGTAAGTTACCCCACCATAACATTGTAAATAAGATCCCCAAATTAAATACCTACTATGAGGGACCACTATTGCAAAATTAATGAAATGAAGTCTGTGTCTACACAGTATCCATCCTGAGTTCCAGGGGCCTGTCTGCAAAATCCAAATCCAATTCGTCCTGGCTGCTGTTTGGCATCACCTGATAGCTGCTCTCTGCTCTGGTTAAAATATACATGAAGATGATTGTAGGACCTAAAGCTGGCTGTTACTTCCAGGACAGCACTTGAAATTCCAGGAATATTCCTAGTTATTTTGCCTTTGGGAAATTGGGACTGAAAAATACTGATAAAAATGTCTTCCACTACCTGCAGAAAAGAAAAATATTTTCCCATATGACTCCAACCCCTCCCCTACATTCCCTTCCTCTCATAAAATAAAAGCTTTGATTTGTTCCAGTTTAGAATAGGAGCTGGATGGAGAGAGAATAGGAGCTGATTGCCAGGTTTACTGAATGTCAGGTTTCTCCTGTTCTCTCAAACATATTTTCCAAGATCACTGTATCTTTGATGCCTAGCATGGTGCTCAGTACATGGTAGGATCTCAGTGCAATATTGTAGAATCTATGAATGGAAGGTGTATGAATGGATAGATAATTATGCAAGCTGGGAGAGACCTGAATCCAGAGTACAAGAGAAAGGATAAATGTTAGGGCAGAGGAAGACTTTTTTATCTTATCAAAATAAAATATTTTTTATTTAATTTTTTATTTTATCCTCATCGTTCTGCAAGGAAGGGAATAATACAGATGCTGTTTCATACACGACACAGAAAAAAAGAAAATTAGATAATAGATACTTAATGTTCTTTTAAATTCTCAGAATAGTGTCCTATGTGAATAAGGAATTATAATTGGGAATATGTTTAAATATTTACTTCTAATTTTCATTTCCAAGTGAGTTAATTGAAGCAGTTTGATACAATTTTCTTATTTTGGAACAACAAGCATTATTAAAGTAAGTTATCATGAATCTAATAGCTGCTAGTTTTAAACTAAGCATGGCTATTAAAGCAATGTATCTTGGGTTTGAAAACTAAACTTGGTTATGCTTTATTACATTGCAACTATTAAAATGTGGCAGTTTGATCAAAACCTTGTTTTTTTAAAGAAAAAAGATGTTTACACATGTTTTAAAATTGTTAGTTGTTTGCTATTTGCAGAGGATAATTCCTATTCCCTAATACTCTTGGAAAATTAATTTAAGACAGGCAGAGCAACTCTCTCAAATCGGCTTTGTTTTATTTTATACTTAATAGGTTACCCTGTCCTGAACTTTTTTCATATTGTCTGGTTTTATCTCTTGTTGTTTCTAAACCATCATGAGACACTGTTTGTATTTGATAGGTCCTTTCTGATGAATAAAAGAGAGACAGAGAATGAAAGAAAGAGCGAAAAGAGGGAAGGAAGGAAGGACAATCCTTAGAAATCTCTTTTCAGATTACAAAGGGTTGGAGACACTTTAGGATATAAGGAAGTAGATAAAAATAACTGTAATTTTGTACTTTAATTGCAGTTGACCTCCATGCGTAGAGCCCAAACTAAAGTTAGCCTAGGTAACATAGTTTTTGTAGGGCACCTGTCACCAGTAATTTATTATGATGGTTAATTTTGTGTCAACTTGACTGTGCTAAGGAATGTCCAAAGATCTTATAAAACATTATTTTTCAGTGTGTCTGTTAAAGTGTTTCTAGAAGAGATTAGCATCTGAATCAGTGACACTGAGTAAAGATCTGCCTTTACCCATGTTGTCAGGCATCATCCATTCTGTTGATGACTGAATAAAACAAAAAGACAGAGGAAGGGTGAATTCTTCTACCTGCAGATATCTGAGCTCCACATTATCAGGTTTGTGGCTTCAGACTGAGAGTTACACTCTTGACTGCACTTGTTCTCAGCCTTTTAGATTTAAACTGAATTATAATACTGGCTTTCCTGGTTCTCCAGGTTGTGGACAGCAGATTGTGAGCCTTCTTGGCCTACAAAACAGCATGAGCCAAGGAGCCAACTCTTCTATCTATCTATCTATCTATCTATCTATCTATCTATCTATCTAGCAATCTGTCATATTGGTTTTGCTTCTGTGGAAAACATTGATTAATACATTTGCCTTTATCTTTCTTAGAGAAAAAAATGAGATAAAGAAGCTTGCAATTAAAAAATAATATTTAATGAGTGAAAAATAAAATTTTGCTTTAAAACATTCTGATTTAGGCCTTTGTAAAAAATAAACTAGCTTATTTTCACTAATACAGGAGCTGACAATCAGAAGGAAGAGTCTCTTAGAAAAATTAAAAAGCGGGACGCCTGGGTGGCTTAGCGGTTAAGCGCCTGCCTTCAGCTCAGGGCATGATCCTGGAGTCCTGGGATCAAGTCCCACATTGGGCTCCCTGCATGGAGCCTGCTTCTCCACTGTCTGTGTCTCTGCCTCTCCCTCTCTGCATCTCTCATGAATAAATAAATAAGATCTTTAAAAAAAGAAAATTAAAAAGTAATATATGACGTTAGCTTAGGAACAGGTGGCTGGGTAGAAGGCAATCCATGTTATATGATAAGTCTATGTTATGCTGTAGCAAAATATTTGGTAAATCTGTCTCCTGAGCTAACTTTGGGGGACAGATCATGTACACATGATCTCTTAGTTTTAGGGGAAAAGTTGGGACATAGAATGGCAATGTATCTGTTGATTGTTGTTGCTTGCCCAGGAATTTCAGAGAAAGATGAGCTCAAAAAAGAATTTCCTGAATGTACAAACAATAATAAGACCAGATATGTCAGAAACTCAAGGACTAAACTGTTAGCAGAGACAACTATTTTTAGAACTTGAACAGTGAAGATAACATTGAGAAACACTTTGAGTAACCAAGGTTGATGTATATGACAACAAAGACTGCATCTTACTGCATCTACCAAAACGGCTAAAATCCAAACTACTGTTAATTCCAAATGCTGGTGATTATGTGGAGCAACAAGAACTCTCACTCATGGCTGGTGGGAATGCAAAATGGTACAGCCATTTTGGAAGACAGTTTGATGTTTTTTTACAAAGGTAAATATAGTCTTACCATGTGATCCAGCAATCCTACTTTTATCTATTTAACCAAGGGAGTTGAACACTTACATCTATACAAAATTTAGGACATGAATGTTTTTGGCAGTTTTATAATAATTATCAAAGTGGAAACAACCAAGGTGTCCTTCAATAAGTGAATGGATAAATAAACTGTGGTACATCCATACAATGGGATATTATTATATAATTTTATAAGTAAGCTATGAAGCCAGGAAAAGACATGGAAAAACTTCAGATGTATTTTCTTAAGTGAAAGAAGTCAATTTAAAAATGTTACATATTTTTTTAAATGTTATATATTTTATAATTCCAATTATATGACATTCTGGAAGAGGCAAAACTATGGAAATAGTAGAAAGATCAATGGTTGCCAGGAGTTTATTAACCCTCCCCTACACACAAGCACATTCACTTGACAGTATGTCAGAAACTAAGATTTTTGAACCAGTATGATCATTTCAGTTCTGACTAGAAATTTCTTTTACTTGTTTAGTGTTGAAGAAGGATGAGGCTCAGCAGTTAACTAGTTTCTTATTTTCAGCAAGACCAAGGAGACACTAGTTCAACCAAGAATCTACACTATGGTACAAATAATTTGCAGTAGTATTAGAGTACTAATTCCATGTAAACTTTGGGGATCTTTAGGTCAATATTTTTCCTAAATGATAAATTACTTTATCATTTTTGAGATCAAATGGTTATCTTTTGAAGCATGTATGTGAGTGTGTGAGAGTGTGTGTGTGCTGATGTGTATTTGATCCAGAACTGCACAATTGTAAAAGTAAGAAATCTGTGCAAATCTCAGAGGTGAGAGACTTGGAGGAAAAACAGACTTGGATTACCTAGGTATCAGTAAATATTGTAGTTTGCTGGGAGGAACCTGGATTTTGAAGTCAGGCAGATGTGGGTCTAATTCAGGTTTTAGTTCCATGAGCCTCTGAAGTTTTGTTAACCTCTGTGAGTTTTGATTTACTTATCTGCAAAGTGGGATTAATAATTTATTGCTCATAGAATTACTGTGATGATTAAGATGATAAATGCAAAGGGTGTGGCTCACCACAGAAGCTCAATAAATGTTAACTAATTTCATTTGAATAAATAGTAGGTCGGGTGAGAAAGTAAATATAGGAAGACACAACTTTGGTCAGAATACCATATAGATCTTGGTTCAAGCTCTATATAGATTCTTTGGCACAAATGAATAACATTTCCTTTGTATTAGGTCTTAATTATTAAATATCCAAGTCCTGTATTAGACTAAGGTATATGCATTTAGAAATGCATAATGCTTTTCTTCAAGATGCTTGGAAGGGAGTTCAGAGAACAGTTATTTATATAGCCAGCAGAACAAACAGCAAATAGTGTTAAAAAGTGAAAGTTAATTGGCAAGTGAGCCCAAATTGCTATGATGTGGGAATGGCAGCAAAAATCAAGTGGAAAATGAAGCATTTTATTTGGGTTTAAAACAGGAAAATGGCTTAAATAAATGAATCTATGGAATGACAACATGGGAGAGGATTAGATGACTGATGTTAAGTGTCTACTATGTTTCAACCGCTATCTACAAATTATCAAAATATATAGATTGAGCCTGATATAGTGTTTGCATACAAACAGACAGATGGAGACAGAGAGAGAGACAGGGAGAGAGAAAGATCTAAAGATAGACATGGATGGATACATATCTTCATTTCAACTCTTAAAAGTAGCTATTATTAATTCAGTCTTGCAGATGAAAAAATTGAAAATTATTCCATTTCTTATAGCTAGCAGGTAGAGAAATGAGTTTACCAGCCTGTGTCTGACCCACACTATGGGTTCTTTCTAATATAGCACTTCTTGGATAGCAAAATATTTTTTGGAGAGAGGTAATGAAATATAGGTTAGAGAGGTTAAAGTCAAATTATTTACGTATAAAATTTCTGCTTTCCCCAATTCACAAACACTTCTGTATAGATCAAGAGAAAGGCTGGGGCTTCAGGGTGGAGATAGGGAGGAAGTTAAAGAAATGTAAATCTTATAGAATAGTAACCCGGTTTTTTATTTGCATTTTTACCAAGTTCGGAAATGAATTTTTGAGATCACTAGTATCTCTTTTCTTTTATGACATTTGTTTGTATATAATTTTCATCCATTGGGAATTTCTCACATCTTCATAAGTATTTTCTGGGTAGATATTATGTTCAAAAGTCACAGGTTGTCTTCTACGAGCAGGGTCATAGAATTTGATCGTCTTGCATTATCCAAAATGTAGTCTGGTAATTTTTTTTTATTTCCATAAATTTAAGCTTGTTTAAATTGTAAGGATTTTCTTTTTTGTTCTGGGTCTCATAAGAGTTATATAGCATTTTTAACACAATTTTATCATTTTTACTATGTAATTTTGAGATATGCTAGGTTGTGTAGAATCATAAATAATGGGTAATATTGGTTTTGCCTGGTATTTATTGGAATATTACAAAGGTCAGTAAAAGGAATCCTCAAAATTTATTCTTATAATACTTGAACACATACATTATTCATCGCATTTATTTCTACATTCTTTAATGAGACATCTTTAAAAGGTAATTGAGTATAAATGGATTGAGAAAATCGTTACTGATTTTCTAAAGCACGTTATTTTATCAGTTTTACATACGTGGTTTGCTTCTACAGAGTCACTTAACACCACCTATCAATATTGCTGTAAAATTGTATTGGAGCTTCCTTTGCTTTCTCTCAATAAAGAGCTTTTTTGACAGTCAAATTAATTTTCCATAAGGTACTGTGTGACATATTCAGTGTCTCACACAAGACTTCTGTAAAGTTTGCTTAGATCATCACTGGATTTTTCTCTAATCAGTTAGCATTTAATTTTTATATGAGGTTATTACTTTGCTATTTAAGTTTCTGGTTAAAATTTATCTGTTTCTTAGATTTTCTTTTTCTTTTAAGATTTTATTTATTTATTCACGAGAGACACAGAGAGAAAGAGAGAGAGGCAGAGACACAGGCAGAGGGAGAAGCAGGCTCCATGCAGGGAGCCCGACGTGGGACTCAATCCCTGGTCTCCAGGATCAGGCCCTGGGCCCAAGGCAGGTGCTCAACCGCTGAGCCACCCGGGAAGCCTCTGTTTCTTAGATTTTCTTAGCAGTTGGCCAACTATCTTATGTCATGTGTTTTAAAATTTTGAACTAGTCATAATATTTACTATCCTTTGGTGTTTTGTGTAAATAATATAAAACGTATTCACTGTATATCATATTTTTAATATAGGGCACACATAAAGAAGAAACTGTTACCCATAATTCTATTACCCAGGGATAACAACCATTAACCTTTAGATGTATTCTGAGAGAGAGAGATAAAATAAATACATAGATGCAAAAATTATACCAGGAGATTTAATTTTCTTGGTGAAGTTGCATCCAGACACACATTTCTCCAAACATAACAATGGTCAACAGGTATGTGAAAAGGTGCTGAATAGGGGCAGCCAAAGGGCCCAGGGCGTGATCCTGGAGACCCAGGATCGAGTCCTACATCAGGCTCCCTACATGGAACCTGCCTCTCCCTCTGCCTGTGTCTCTGCCTCTCTCTCTCTCTCTCTCTCTCTTTCTCTCCCCCCCCCCCCCACACCGTGTCTCTCATGAATAAATAAAATCTTTGAAAAAAAAAGTGCTGAATATAACTACTCATCAGGGAAATGCAAATCAAAATCACAATATCATCTCACACCTATTAGGATGACTATTATCAAAAAAGGAAAGAAAGAAAGACAGACAAGTGTTGGGAAGTTTGTAGAGAAATTGAAGCCTTTCTACACTGTTGATGCAAATGTAAACTGGTGCAGCCTCTATGGAAACTAGTGTGGAGGTTTCTCAAAAACTTAAAGTCTCTGTTAGCTTATCTCAGTTAGCTTATTTGTATATGAAATCACCTATTGAGTTGCCACTATGTGATGGCTGATCACACTGGGGAATGTTATGAGTGAAAAAAAATATCAGGCAACTCATAAGTACTTGATAAATATTAGTAATTTTCTACTATACTGATTATCTAAGCTACAGTATTCCATGTATAAGCTTCTTTAAATTTTTTGTCTATATTTATCTCAATCTATTTTAATGTGTATTAATTTCATTTAGATTTTCCTCCAAGAAATGGTTAAATTTTCCAGTTATTAAAAGGATCAGTTCTTCTTTGACAACATATTCATAAGTCACCCAGAGAAAGATAAATACCATATGATTTCACTCATGTGTGGAATTTAAGAAATGAGGGTTGCTGGAGGGGATGGTTTAAATGGATGAGGGGCATTAAGGAGGGCATTTTTTGTCATGAGCCTTGGATGTTGTATGTGAGTGATGAATCACTAAATTCTACTCCTGAAACTAATATTACACTGTGTTAACTAACTGGAATTTAAATAAAAACTGGAAACTGAGATAAACACCATGCTTTATGTTTTATAGAACAATAGTACAATTCTAATAAATTTAGATGTTGATCAGAACAATCTCTCATTTTAAGTTAATGAACAGTGATTTTAACTATCAGTGAAAACCAACTGTAATGCTGTATATTCGTTTATTGAGTGCAGGCACATTATTTTCCAGATGCTGTATGTATTTAAAATGAAGTGGTAAACTACTTGGATATACTCTCAGGATTTTAATATCCTGGAGAGTTATAGTCTTTCTACCTTATATGTTTTAAAAGGAAATATATGAAGTATTGTTCATGCATCCCTCCAACTAAAGGGAATGTTGGAGCGGGTTGAGGGAGATTCTGAGAAGAGATTTGCATGTAAAGTGCATTAAGGAGTATTTTCACAGTCATGGAAGGAAGGCAAAAAAGCAGACCGGCCAAAAGAAGAAGTTGGATTGTGATGCAGACACAACAAAGGCTTCAGCCAATCCAGAAAGAGATTCAGAAGGTGATATGACTGTACAGAATTTTCTTAAGTTGGAGCAAGTTTAACAGGCTTTAAGAGTATTAGACTGTCATTAAATGCATGTACTCTGGGAAGAGTCATGACCTTGGGTGAGTAGACTATTTGACTATGTTCTCAAAGAACATTCCATGATGGTGTATTTTATGTATCAGCTTGACTAGGTGATAGTCCCTATTTATGCAATCAGACACTAATATAGATTTTGCTATGAAGGTAATTTCAGTTGACTTTAATTAAGGGAGATTATCTTCGATAATCTTGTTGGGCCTGATAATTTGAGAGGCTTAAGTGAAGAACTTTCTTGAGAAAGAAGAAATTCTACCTGTAAACAGCAGCTTCAGCTGGTGCCCAGAGGTCCAGCCTGCCCTTCCTGTTAGCCTGCCCTACAGATTTCAGCCTTACCTTGCCAGTCCCTATAATTGTGTAAGTCAATTCCTTTCAATAAATTTCTTCACGTCCATCTCCTACTGGTTCTGTTCCTTTGGTTGAACTTCTACTGATGTAGGCTGAAAGCTGAGGACTGTCTATAAACAGAATGCCTAGTAGCAGGTCAATTAATCCTTCAGTCCAGAAGGAGTGTCTGAGCTAGGCATCACAGTGTTCACCGTGGAATAAATTATTTCTCTCTTTTGCATTCAAATTTATACTTACTACCACTTGCCATGCAGAGAAAGATGAAAGAAGACTGGGGATAACTATTATGCTATTTTACTAGAGATGACTCATATTCAAGATGCAGAAATCCAATCCAAGCAGTCTCTAGCACATATAAAATGAAAATTTGGGGGCAATGCTAACTTCAGGTGCTGCTGAACTCAGAGGTCCAAATAAAATGATAAATTCTTGGATTCCCATTCTTTATGTTTCACTTCTGCTTTCGTTTGGATTAATAGAATTTTTACCATTTATCTTCTTCACTGCTCAGGACTTCATAAGACTCATTCTAGTAAAGCCAATGCAAATAAAGAAAAAAATGCACATGAAGCATTCTGATTTCTTATTTCTTAGACTTAGGTGATAATACTAACCCTAAACCAATTACTATGAGCGAAAAAGACAGAACATGCTGACTGGTTAACAAAGTCTGGGTAACTAACCTTCCATTGGAAATGGGCATTTCATATTTCATGTAAGGAAAATAGCTACAGCCTTGAGTTGCGGGGGAGTGATAGACATTAGCCGGAAACAAGTTCAATCTCCACTTAGTCACAACATAAGATAGAATTAGTAAAATGAAAAATAGATTGAAGGAAATTGCCTAAAATGCAGCCATGAGAACTAAAGAGAAAGAATTTGAGAAATTAATATAGAGGGAAGATTCAGTATCAAATAGGAATTACCTAAATAGAAACTAAATGAAATGAGAAGCAGCAGTATTTGAAGATATAAAGTCTTAAAATTTTCTAGTATTGAAAAAAACATAAATCCTCAGGTTCAAGAAACACAAGGGGTTCCTGAGGAAAATAAACAAAAAATAAAGCCCCCTTGGCACATTATAGTAAAAATGGAGAGCACCAGAAACAGATCTTAAAATTGGCCAAAGGAAAAAGTCAGAACAGGTACAGATGAGTGGCCACTTTTTTACCAGTAGACTTTTATTCTTAAAATCAAAAGTCGAAAAGAGTGTATAATAATTAGCTTAAATATATATAGAGAAACACTATCCACTTGAAAGTCTATTCAGTAGTTTGCAGGAGACAGCTTACATTGCTTTGCAAGTACAAGCTGTTAAATCACTGGCGTCTTCAAGTCTGGGCCACTAAATTGCAAAGGAAATTCCCAGGGTAAGAAATGAATGTAATCTCCATGATATTTGCTAAAAATTTTACTGAATGGATAAAAGACTAGCTCAGATTTCAAAAACTCAACATAATTAGGGAAAACAAAAAGCAACACATTTACAGACTCATGAGAATGAAAATTCAGAACACCAAAGGCAAACATAGGACTATAAATGAAGCAGGAGAAACAGAAGAAAACTAATATTAATTTGTCAACAATCTTGTCTATATAACTAATGGGATTCTCAATACAGTTGAACAATATCTCTTTTTTTGGAATATCTTCTAGATGATATAATTTAAAACTATATGCTAGTCATATATATGTATTTTAGCTAACCCTACTTAAGAAATAGTAATTTTAATTTGAATTAAAAGCTAAGCATTTACCCCAATGTTCATAGCAGCGATGTCCACAATAGCCAAACTGTGGAAGGAGCTACAATGTCCTTCGACACAAGAATGGATAAAGAAGATGTGGTCTATGTAAATAATGGAATATTCCTCAGCCATCAGAAAGGACAAATACCCACCATTTGCTTCGATGTGGATGGAACTGGAGGGTATTATGCTGAGTAAAGGAGTCAATCAGAGGACAAACATTATATGGTTTCACTCATACAGGGAATATAAGAAAGTGAAAGTGATTATAAGGGAAAGGAGGGGAACTGAGTGGGAAAAATCAAAGAGGGAAACAAACCATGAAAGACTCTTAACTCTGGGAAACGAACAGAGTATTTGTGGAAGGGGAGATGGGTGGGGGGATGGGGTAACTGAGTGACAGGCAATGAGGAGGGCACTTCAGGGGATGAGCAATGGATTTTTTTTTTTTTTAATTTTTATTTATTTATGATAGTCACAGAGAGAGAGAGAGAGAGAGAGAGAGAGAGAGAGAGAGAGGCAGAGACACAGGCAGAGGGAGAAGCAGGCTCCATGCACCGGGAGCCCGATGTGGGATTCGATCCCGAGTCTCCAGGATCGCGCCCTGGGCCAAAGGCAGGCGCCAAACCGCTGCGCCACCCAGGGATCCCTGAGCAATGGATTTTATACTATATGTTGGCAAATCAAACTTCAATAAAAACAAATGAAAAAAAAACAAAAACAAAAAACTAAGCATTTGATATTTTTTTAATTGAAATGAATTATATGTGATTATCATTTCATGTTACACTAAACCTAGGGTAGGATTTATATTTTAAATAAAGGTTATTTCATCTTTTTTTAAATAAGCTGGCTTATTTTTTGGATTCTCTTTTACAAAATATATATGTATGTATATATGTAATATATATTTAATATATACATACATGAAACTAGGGATCTGATTCAGAAAGTAAAAGTAAGTATGATTTCAAATCTTCTGTAAACTTTTTATATTTTGCTATGGAAGTCATAAAAGTTACCACTATATAATCACACAGTTGACCCTTGAACAATGTGGGGGTTTGGGATGATGACTGCCTACACAGTTAAAAAAATTACATATGATTTTGTTTCCCCCCAAACTCCATGATAATAGACTACTGTTGACTGGAGGCTTTAACCAATAACATAGACAATTAACACATATTTTGTATTTTATATGCATTACATATTTTATTTTTACATTAGAATAAGCTAGAGAAAAGAAAATGTTATTAAGAAAAGCATAAGGAGGGATCCCTGGGTGGCGCAGCGGTTTAGCGCCTGCCTTTGGCCCAGGGCGTGATCCTGGAGACCCGGGATCAAATCCCACGTCGGGCTCCCGGTGCATGGAGCCTGCTTCTCCCTCTGCCTGTGTCTCTGCCTTTCTCTCTCTCTCTGTGTGACTGTAATAAATAAATTAAAAAAAAAAACTAAAAAAAAAAAAAGCATAAGGAATATATATTTACAGTACTGTATTGCATTTATTTAAAAAATCTGTATATAAGTAAGCCTGCACAGTTCAACAACCCATGTTGAGTCAACTGTATTTTGAATAGAAAGATTAAATGAGATGCAAAAGGAATTAAAAAAAAATAGTTCATCTCTTTCATCAAACTCTTAGATCACCTTTTGGAAGTACAAAAGCTATCTGATGTTATTGGCTAGAAAAGATGTATTTATTATTTCAAAGGAATTAGGACTAATTGAATTCCTAACACCTCCCAGAAACCTTTCGGTGTCTACTGTCTTTGACCCATTGGTCAACTGGCAATTGGACTGATTCATCCCACAGAATCAGTTCTGATGGACACTATGAACAACCTTTATTTGTCTTCTTATACCCATTGCTTCATTTAGTTCATGATAAACTATTTTTTTAAAAAAGATTAATCATGTGTATTTTATGACAGTTTCTGACCAACATTTGAATAAAATTTTATATGAAAGTTATCTGATGAATGTAAAACCATTTTATTGATTTCATGTTTGTTTTCCTTCCTTTCTTTTTTTTTTAAGTTTTAGTTATTTAAGTAATCTATATACCCAATATGAGGCTCGAACTCATGACCCTGAGATTAAAAGTCACATGCTCACCCAAATAAGCCAGGCAGGCTCCCCTGTTTTCCTTTCTTTGAAAAATTTAGAACATGAATTCTTCAGTGCTTCTCTGATCTTCCTTACATACTTCAAAATTAGTTTGGGGGAGCATAGACAAGATGAATTCTACCCATAAAAATTTTAAGTGGATTTTTTTTCCTACTTTAGGCTTAGCCTAGCATTTTTTAAAATGATGATTCTATGTGATTTATTCTTATTTTAAGAGGTGATCATAAAATGCTTAATTTTTAATTGAATTAAAATATATTATTTCTTAAGTAGATTTAGCTAAAATATAAATGGTTAGAGGCCTTGACAAATGTCACTGAACAGTTGCAGAAAAGTAATGTTAGTATAAGAACAATTTTGGAGACTATATTTTGTAAGAAAAATGTTTGGAAAGAAGTAAAGCTGTTTAGCCTAGAGAAGAAACTGATAAAAGTAAACATAATGACTGTCATCAAAGCTTCAAGAACTTTTCAAATAGAATTATCTTTTGAAAGAGAAATTAGTATGGATTGAGAAGACAAATTTAGGTTACTTTTAGAAAATCTTTTAAACAACCACATTGAAATAAAAATGAATAATTTATGGGATGCTGGATATCTGAAGGTGTTAGATGAAAAATACCTGAATTGGGTAAACTCTGGAGTTAGAGTATAGCAAGAATAGCAAATTTTTAGTTCTGCTTCAGGAAAAAAAAATGGTACCAAATGAGAATGTGAAGCAAGAGAGATTTGTTTTTGTTTCTTAAGACAGGAAGAAAACCACAGCACGATTATATGTTAAGAAAGATAATCCATGAGACAAGGGAGACAGGAGAAGGAGAGAAAGGGATATTTGGGAAGAAAAATTCTAGACTCTGAAAAAGCATATGGATGCAGGGCACAAGTGGCATTGGTAGAAATGCAAGTTGTTCATTTCTTATAATGGGAGGTGAGTCAGAGAATATGACTATAGTGTAGTAGATTGAGGTTTATTACGGTGATAGAATGAAAAGATTTGTAATAAGATCTGACTATCTCTCTCAAGTTCTGTCCTCTGAAAATTCTAAAAAAAGTCTGATTTTCTGAAGTTTTCTTATTTCATGAGAGAGGAATGAAAAAGAACAGAAAGGATGCCAACACTTAGAGAATATGTACTACATTCCAGGCACTCTCGAGAAATTTTACTTATGTTATCACATTTTAACCTCACAGTACTCCTAAAATAAAGGCATCAGTGTGATTATTTCATAGGTAAGTAAACTAAGAAACAGAGTGATTAACAGTCTCATTTGTTTAAATGACAACCTGCAACGTGACAAAGGTCAAAATTTAGGATGGAAATATGACTGACTAGATCCCGTGTTTTTTTCCATAACTCATTATTGCCTAAATAATTGAAAACCACATGCAAGAAGTATCTTTTCATTTTGATAAAAAAATGATAATACTATGTCCTTAAAATCTTTCCTAGGCTGAGAATTTTATGGTAGTGGTTTGAAGCAATTATTACAAACTTGCTTTATTTTTAGTTTTCAAGGATTTAAGACCATATGATATTCCGGGAGTACTTAACAGATAATCCCTAAGAGAGTGTGTGCACTTAGAAGCCAATATTTTTTCACTGTTTTTTTTTTATTTTTTCCATTTGAAAAGCAATTTTTAAAATTGAAGTATAGTTGACACATAAGGTTCCATTAGGCTCAGGTATATAATATAGTGATTCAACAATTCTACGTATTATGCTATATTCACTACCAATGTAGCTATCATCTGTCACCATATACTATTACAATGCTGTTGGCTACATTCCCTGTGCTGTGCCTTTCATCCCCCTGACTTATTCATTCCATAACTGGAAGCCTGAACTCTGTGTTCCCCTTCACCCATTTGCCTACAACCGTTTTATACATTTAATAAAAGAAAATTCTTCACTCTTCAGTCATGGTAGTCTATAAAATAGCTCAGAGAGTTGATTGAAGAAATAGAAAAGTCAGTGATGGGGGATACAAGAAACAGGACAGAAGTTGAGGAATTCACCCTCAAGGGGTTTTTTTTGCTGTCTAGCACCTTGGGAAGGTTCTCTTCTTGATGCGTCTGCTGGCACACCTGGCCTCCATCATGGAAAACATCCTCGTAATCACCATTACCTGGGCTGACCATTGTTTTCAGACCTATCATTGCTTCCAGATACCTATGTACTTCTTCTTTAGCAGTTTCTCCTTTCTTCATCATTGAAATTTGTCTTAATTTGCTAACTCCTCCATTTTACTGTATAATTCTGATGTCCAACAAGTCCTTGTAATTTTTGAAATTGACAATGCACATATGTTTAATGTCAAAAACTTAGCACTATTGTCACAAAATTTCAAATTTCAGGTGATATATCTTCATTTTAAAACCAGTCAAGTGTCAAAAGTAACCACCCAGATGGGTGCTGAATATCAACAATTATTTTTTTCTTTGTCTACAATAAGAAAATCAATTGTGTATTTTCCCATTCTATTAATATATATGATCATTTATAAATCCACAGCTTAACTTGAGCAAAATTACTGATTGTGAGTGATTGATATTTTCCTTTTCTTCCTGTTAAGTACATAATATATTAAGCCTCTCTGCCCTTTTCTGCAGTCTTAGGGGATACATATTTTATGCTATCCATATATGGGCAATTCAAGAACACTTGAGAAATCTTTGTAAATTAGAGAAAAGAAACTTGTATTTTTCTTTGTCTAATTATTACTAATAATAAATCTCAGCCAAAAAAATCAAAACTCAGTACATCATCAAAACAGACTGTCATATATAAAGTTAATATAATATAGTGTAATTTCTTTGGACGTCAAAACAAAAATACAAGAAAGCATACTAATATTATATATAACTCCACTCCTCTTATCCTTTTCAACAATAGAAACAAGTAACAAAGAATATGTCTTTGAAAATGTTTATTTATTTATTTTTTTGAAAATGTTTAAAGGTTATGCTTGCTCAAAGGAAAGTTTTGTTTAAAGTGTTATTATACAATCCATAGGGATATATAAGAGATAGACTGTTTTTTTAAAAACACAAGTTATAACAATTAGAAATACTTAGGTAAATTGTTTTGTGTTGAATTCTATGGATGGTACAAAATTAAAGAGTCTGGATTGAATTAGCTTTTTTGAAAAAAGAGTACAGAGCTTTGTTCTGGCTTGCAGGTGGATCCCTTTGATTCCATTGTTTTTCTTTGGGCATTTATTTCAGTTTTATTTTTACTCCTAAAGTGTGGTCTTATTCTATGTACAAGTCCCTACTCTTAAGATTTGGGCTTTTGGAGGTCTCACTTGATTGATGGCCTTCCAAGGAAATTCTCTTCGGCCAAGCTGGAATATCATGATGAGACCTCTGGTATCATCTTTGAGCCCGGCAGCTCTAGGTCTTGTCCTTTGCCTTTGTAGCCCAGCCAAGGAACCCACACACAGATTTCTGAATCACCATCAGCCTTGAAATTAGCAGCCATGTCAGCAGCCCTAACTCCAATCTATGATGCTTAGTTCAGTAAAACCAAGACTGGATATTGTCTAGTTTTATAATTATTTATGGTACAGGATAGGTCCACCACCAATCATTACATCATAGCTGGAAGTGCAAGTTCTGTAGATAAATTATTAACCAAAATGGAATCAGAGTTATTTTTTTCCCTAAGAATTCTCTTTTCACTCTACTTTGTATTTGTATTGAATTTGTCCTTAAAATTAGAAGCATGATTTGAATATTGTAGAAGAAAGTAAATAAATGTTACCTTTTGTAACTTATATTATTTGTTGGTAACCAAGATTTTCAGCATAAAGTAAAATGATGCAGGGATTAAAAGCAAAGTATCTAAGGAAAAGCCCTACAATTTTACAGTTAATGGGATATAGCAAATTTTCCTTTAAGAACTTTATGTATTCCCCAGCTCTATCAATTGAAAAAAGTCCTATAGGCAATGACAACATAGTAACAGTGAACTCTTCTAAGTATCAGTCTGTAACAATTTCCCACCAAAAGAAAGGAGGACTCTTTGAAAACATGGGTGATTTTAAGTGTAGGTCAGAAAATGTGTGAGAGGAGCCTAAGAGATCATGTTGTGCTAGAAAAAAAAAAAACTAATAAGATGATATAAAAACTTTGCAGGTACTGTCATTGACTAAAGATGGGACAGTGTGAGTCTCAAAAAACCCTAATTTTGATTAAAACATAATGAGTATTAAAGGCCATGAGTTTACCATAACACTTTACTTTTTCTTAAAGTAAATAACTTGTATGATTAATAAATTAGCTATTGGTTCCATATTTTGGCTATTGTGAATAACACAACAGCATGGATGAAACTTGAGGGTATCATGCTAAGTGAAATAAGCCAGACAAAGACTAATATGACAGTATGTCACTTATATGTGGAAAGTGAATAAAAAGCCAAATTCATAGAAACAGTAGAAAAGTGGTTGCCAGGGGGTAGAGGGTTGAGGAGAGAGAGAGGGAGAGGTTGGTAAAAGGTACAAACTTTCAGTTATAAGATGAATAAGGTTGAGGATCCAATGTATAACATGGTGACTAATAGTTGGTAACACAGTATTATGTAATTGAAAATTTTTAGAGAGTATAACTTAAATGTTCACAAGCACAACACAAAGATAAATATGTGAGATGACACATGTGTTACTTATATAGAGGGATGAATAACACATGCCTCATCTCAATGTACACATATATCAAATCCTGATGTACAGGTCACATAACTTACAATTTTATGTCAATTGTGTCTCAATGAAGTTGAAAATATTGTCCATTGCCCTAAGTGGAATTACTATTATGTTACATTTTTGATGTATTTGATCACTCTACTTGTATTTAAGAGTAAGCTAAAATGTGTCCTTTTCCCCAACATGTTGTGCTTTCTTTTTTATTTGTTAAACTTTTTCATAACATTTTTATCTGTTTTTAATAGATACAGCCATTTTAGAGACAAACCACATGAGGTTAAAATGACTTAATTTTTAATTTAAATGATAACTTATAGAGTTCTATAATCAAGGTATCTATGAGAAAATGATATTGAATGATTTTTAATACTAGATCGTGGATGTGGCAAGAATTTAGACACAAGAGCTTAAAGAAAAGACATGGGTTGGAAACTATATTTGGAAAAACAGTATGGACTAAGGTCATGCTATTTCTTTTAATTTCAAACTATACTGAGATGGTGAGAAACCAATGAATTCATTCAAGAAATTTTGAGCATCATATTCTCATGTAATTTTGTATTTGGGCTACTTAACCAAGTGAATGAAAGCTACATTACAAGTCAGGGTTGAATCTCTGTCTATTCAAGCCAAATGTATGCATAGTTTTCATAGAAAGAGAAATTGTGCCAGACCAGTTAAACAGATGAGGACAATTTTATTCAAGACTATTGCAATAGAAGAGCGAGATCACTGTAATAAAAGAAAAAGAATGAACTCCATCCCCCCAGAACAAAGATGGGAGGTGGAAAGGTATTGAAAGACACTGCAGGGAGGGGGGTTCAGTCAATGAATTGGGCATCTTGTGTTTGCTGATTGGCATTTATAGATATTATATTCCCATCCTCCCACAGAAACTGGTAGGTAGAGGTCCTATCATTCTTAATGATTATGTTTCAAAGCAATGACTTCCAGGTCCTTGAGAAAGACATTTAGTGATTATAAAAGATTTATACCTCAAAGGATCAGAGAAAGAATTTGCAATTCCAAGTTTTCTAAAGTAAATGTTCTAAGAAGGGAGGTCAGGGGACTATAGGTAGGAAGAAACCTGTCAAAAGCTTAGTCAAGCTGAAGGGGACATTAAGAAAAGGCCATCTTGGTCAACTATATCAATATTCTAATTATTGGACTTGAAGATTTCATAGAACAATAAAGCACCCTATACTTAGTGCTCTCAAGGCATTTAGGGACAAGTAACATATTACTATTTCAAAGTCAATCTTATGTTTAATCTCCAGGGAATTTGGTTCACTGTACATTTTGTTTTCCTTCAAAGAATTATGCTTCTATAAAACTAAGGTTTCCACATAAACAGGCAAAGGGATTTGAGGACTCTTTATCCCAGGGTGAATAAGCAGCCAATATGCTGTCATAGATGATGAGGGACAAGAAGCAGCCCAACTATTGAAAAAGATTAATAAACATTTCTGTTAAGTAGAAAGGAAGTCTATATTCCAGGGCTCCCTTGTGGGAGGGTTGGCATAACCATAAATTGTAAATCAGAGCATAAGGAACCATTGCATGACAAAAAATTATTTCAGGCCATTCAGTGAAGAAAATCTACCAGTGAATTGTTCTTTTCTTTCTTTTCTGATTGATATGCAATTTATGTTCCAAAAGGCTCTAGTCCATCTTAGCTTAAAATTTTATACTTGCTGCTTCTTGAGCTGTCTTGTTTTTTAAAGCTGGGTGAAAGTACAAGGGAGAATTTGTCAGTAGAGTATTTAAAGGAGAATAAGTCTGTAAGATCCCTTGAAAAAAGTAAGATGAGAAAAATGAGTGATATTTTTGAGCAAGGAAAGGACAAAATCTAAGCTTATCTTTTCTTAGATATGACCAAAATGCTGGAATGGAAGACATTTGGAGTGAGGGTGTGGTTTTTAAGTTTTTATTTAAATTCCAGTTAGTTAGCATACAGTGTAATATTGGTTTCAGGTGTGCAATATAGTATTTCTACAAAACTAAAGAATGGCTAGTTAGGATCAGAACAGATATATGGAAATGTCTGGAAAAAAAAAGAAAGTCAACCAAGAATTATGATGAAATTTGTAGAAGTGAAGAATAGAGATAATTTTCTGAGGATACTGAGATCTGGTCTATACCTCAATGAGGAGAACCCAAACAGTAATATTTGAACTTGTCAATGGATATAACCTTATAGTAGTAGTAGTTTTGTAGCTACCCATGCTTGGGTTGATAATTGGGACATTAATTATGGTTCGTTCTAGAATGAGGTCAATGCATTTTTAAATTTCACTTACATGTATTTCAGGGCTTTATGCATATATGCCACCTGCCCCCCCCCTTCCTTTTCAAGCTCTTTCTTCTCTATCTGTTACCAAATTTGAAGCTATTCAAGCAAAGCTTGATCCTATACCACTCTCTCTGCCCATTCCATATAATTTCATCTGTGCCCCACCCTCCATGTGGTGTGTGTGTGTGTGTTTTCCCACAGGAAGGATGGTTGCTAAGTGAGTCGCAGATTTGTGTATCTGATGCAGGCCTGTTCTCTAAGTTCCAAAGCAAATAACAGTTTACCTGGCATCCTTTCCTGGGTATCTGAAAAAAACCTCAGCACAACTGAAGCTGAACACAATCCTTTCCCAATGGTAGCTGTCTTTGATAGGCAGCACCGAGCTCACCTCTCTCCCCGACACAACCCTCCGTATCTGATGCTTTACCATGACTTGTTACTTTTACATCTTAAATGTCTTTTGAACTCTTCTGCTTCTGTCCATCTGTCATGCCAACACCTTCATCCAAGGTGCCATCGTTTGACATCTGCATGACCGCAGCAGCCTGGACCACTTCCATGTTTCCTCCTGCGCTTTTCCTACCTTCCTGACCTACACACCTCTGTCATGTCTCCTTATTACCACTGGAGTGATCTTTCTGGAACGTAGATCTTGAGATCACATCATCAACCTCCTCTTTCAACTTTTCAAGGACTACTCGTTGCTTTGAGGATAAAAAAGGATTTCTTTATATGACCTTCAAGGCTTATACTACTTTGCCATCCCTACCTCACTCTGTGTTCCCCCTTTGTGTATCTCAACAACCACTCTGGCTTTCTTTCGCTCCTTTAACCACTTTACTGACATACTATCATGTTCCCATCTAGAGATTTATGCTTGCTCATCCCTCTGCTTGAAATGTTTTCTCCCTAGATTGCCATGTAGCCTCTTCTTTGGGTCTTGGCTCAAAATAATATATATCACTTGCACAGTAAGACCTTTCCCGACCACCCTATTTAAAATTTAGCATCCCTCTCCCCAACTTCTGTACTTTCTCTTCTTTGCTCTGTTCCTTTGGTGCCTTATTTGTCTCCATAGCCCTTATCATCTTGATACGTACTATGTATTTCACTTATTTTATTAATTTTAATGCGCCATCAGTTGGATTGTAAGCTTGCTTGCAGGTATTTTTTGTGTGTACAGGTAGTATCACTGAGCCTAGAAGAATACCAGAGACACAGCACTACATATTCCCCATTTGCAGCAGCAGATCTACTCCAAGCTTTCTCCTTGCCTGTTCTGTGGTATGGAAGGCTGGCCTCTACAGATTGTATACTTGGACTCTTGCCCTCTGGCTTACACTCAGTAGTTTGCCAACTGGGAAATGCTTTCAGAGGACCAGAGGAGAAAGGGCATCTAGATTGGATATTTATTTCCCTTGCAGCACACCAGTAGTGGCTGTGTCTATCCAGTTAGGGCCAAAGATGTCTCATAATTCCTTTCTAAAGGTTGTAGGATCTCCAGGTTTTGGTAACTACTTCCTGTCTTTGCTTTTTAGGGGACAAGTCTTTTGTTTTAATGGCTAGGCTCTCAGACTCTTCCTTTAGTTTCCTCAACCCTTGCTAAGTCCTGCCCTTCACTAAAATCTCCTCACTTACCTATTTGAGTGTGCCATCTATTTCTGCAGGTACCCTAACTGATAAAGTAGGCATTCAATAGTAAGACCAAAGATTATATACACTTAATGCTAATAAAATTATCTTTTAGGAAAACTGAGTGTGTAAAACACAATGTATTTCTGAGTGCATTGTAACTTCTCAATTAGTGGTAATTATTATTATTGGGCCAAGACTTAGACTCATTGTTCACATTTTTTTTAAGATTTTATTTATTCATGAGAGACACAGAGAGGCAGAGGGATAAGCAGGCTCCTTGGGAGGAGCCCAGTGTGGGACTTGATCCTGGATCCTAGGATCATGCCCTGAGTTGAAGGCAGACACTCAACCTCTGAGCCATCTAGGCATCTCTTCACATCTTTTTTTTTTTTTTAAGATTTTATTATTTGAGAGAGAGAGAGAGGGCTCGTGCACACAAGGTGGGGGGAGCAGCAGAGGGAGAGGGACTAGCAGACTCCTTGCTGAGCAGGGACCCCGATGCAGGACTCAATCCCAGGACCCTGGGATCATGACCTGAGCTGAAGGCAGATTCTTAATGGACTGAGCCACCCAGGTGCCCCTGGTTCACATCTTAATAGTATTCCATACAGCATTTTGTGTATGGTCTAGCTGTTTAGCATATATAACACATAATATAACATTTCACTAAGTCTATCTGCTTTATCTCAGGTTAAAATATTTTATCAATAACTTATAAGTTATAAATAGCTCATTTATCAATAAGAAAATAGCATAGTAATAACTTCAAGATATTTATCTTCATGGTTAATTTATTGTCATTTTGTAAAAATACAAGTACATACTCCAAAAGTGCTGCAGTAGCAGAAATATATTTACCTTGTTTTATGTCAACTAGGTGACTCTTCTGTGTACAACAGTGTAGTCCAAATACAGCCCAATTTACAATGCAAGCAAGAAGAAGATAAATCATAGAACAAAGATTCTAAAAATAACCGGTGATTACCTGTCAGGTCCCTGAGTATCACACTGCTTTAGTAAAGTGGCTCATTTCCACTTCATTCAGACAATAGCCACAATATCCAGTTGGCCACATATAAAGCTGTAGGGTGTTTAACAATGAATTTAATGCTAGGTTTTAAAATTCTGTGCCCCTCTAATTAATGTTTGTCCATAAATTTTTCTAGGAAGGTAATCTACATGATGCTATTAATGACTTTTTAAAATTCTCTGCTGGTGAAGAAATCAACATCACAAGCTTCTGTTTAGAATTCCTCTTAAGCTCACCCCAGAGCTTACTTAATGTAGTCTCTATGACACCACATGGGATTCCAGAAGATCTTTAATGAGCTGGTACAGAATCACTGGGATGAGAAGTATGTCTGCAGGAAGTCCTGTAAGCTCTTCATTGCCAAAAAAGATAAAATTCAAAAGAAGGAGGACCACAGCCTTTGGTCGAGATATAAACTCAAAAGGAAACTGAAGAATTTCTATTTCTATAGCCACATATGTAATTTACTTCATACTGTAATTGTAATTTTAAACTACATAATTAGTCATTTTACTTTTAGTAATTTAGTCTAGTAATGTACTTTATCAATAATACAAATACATGATACAAAATAAATCTAATATTGGTAGAGGCCGAACATCCTTTGGAACATATCTAATAAATCCACGAGGGATCTCTATTTCTATCACTCAGGTCCACTGTGGCCACGAAAGGCAAAAACTTCATATTCTTCTACTTTCCATAATTTTTTAAATTCAATTTCTTCTGTGTCAACTTATGACATTTGTCTTCCAGATTTATATTTAAGCAATTTGTCAGGCATCTCTTCACTCCTGGCGCACACAACATAACCAGCTGTTGTCAATTTTTATCCCTTCCAAGCCTTTTGGATCAGTGACAATATCTCACCTCAAAAGATTCATTGATGTTTTGAGAGAAGATGAGATAATGAATAAGAGATTTCTTTGGAAATTTCAATATTTTTTCTCTATATAAATTGTAAAAAATAATATTTTATTCATCTAACTCTCTAGATTGATTTGCATCTTCAACAATGGCACGTCTTTATCTCCACCCTCTCTGGGACTTTGTTCTCTTTATCCCTGTATCTGGGACCAGGTGATGTGTTGGCACTCATTCTTTCTAATTGTCACTGATTCCTCAGCTCCAGAGTAGAGAGTGTCCTTAACCAACATCCCCTCAATACTTCATTTCCACCCAAATGCTGTTAGAGAATGTGGGCAGACCCATTATCCACATTGCACAGTTGTGTTGCAGAGCTATGTAGTATTCCTCTATAGTTGGGTAGAGCAGGAGGTAGGATTGCCCTGGAGAAAGGCAAGAGAAATAAGCTTAAAACCTTACCAAAAGATTTATTAGTGTATCTCTAACATCATCATAAAATTCATATATATGACTACAGCTAAGAAGATGGACAAATGAGTACCCAGAATATCACACCACAACACACATACACGGACAAATGCTTCTGTGAAAGAAAGACTATTATTTCCCTCGTCTAATGATAAAAGTAACCAGAAGCACAGTCCATCACAGATCACTTAGGATAAGGAAATGCCTCATCATGCTCCAGAGAGTCCAATTGTGGACATTTCCTACTCTAGAGTAGAGTAGAGACTGCTATGCTAACTGTTGTGGCTGTTCATCTTAATTCATCTAATCTAGCTATATTTTTGAAGACCTAAAAGTCTAAATTCAATGAAAATTTATGGAAGATTTTTAAATGAAGATAATTCAAATTTGTTGCTATTTAAAATAGTGAGCTCGAAATGTCGTTACTAAGAAGATCTAACCCTTGTTTTTACTTTAATAATACTTTATTAATCAAATCATTTGATTTTCCTCATAGAATTAAGATTCTCTATCCTGGCTAGTCCCACCTGACAAATTGCAGGCGGGTCAGTGAGACAGAAGCTGTGACACATCCCTTCTCTGGGCTATAAACATTTCCATGCCTCTGCTTCTTTGTGATATAAAGGGAATGGTAGATGGACTGGAAAGAGCGATGAGAAATGGATAGATGATCCCATGGTGCTTTCTGGTTTGAAGAGTCTGAGGCTTGAGATTACAAACTAAATGACTCATTTAATTCCATTTCGACATCACCACCATTCTCTCTATGTATATTCAGCAATTATAATAAAATTGGGTTTGGGGATAATTACTGCATCAGGCATATTGTAACATTTCATTCCAGGGATTTTTACTAGTTCCATGCACTGTTGCACTTTTCTCTCCATTGATTACCCTCCCTTCACTTTGCTTTCATAGAAAAAATATTTATCAAAGTAATATCGACATACAGTTTAAAGATGCATAATACTGAAAATCAGACTCTCGACTGCTAATCCTCAGGGGAAAACACCTCTTACTCTTTCAGTTGTCTCTTGTGATACTTAGCTACACACTCTCAGGTAATATATTAATGTCATTATTTCTTAATTTGTGTCTTTGTATAGTATCTATTGACTTCCTTTTATGGCAGATAAAGTTTTAGCTTCCTTGTGTTCTTGCTGTTCTCTTTCTTCCACCCAATATAGAAATTATAACTTTTAGTTAAATCAGTTATCAATGTTTATCTTATCATGACTATGTAAATATTATCCATTGATGAATGTACGGTGATTTATATTTCTTTTCTTAAATACCTTTTCATGAATTTAAAACCTTTTTCTTTTTCCATAATTTTGTTTTTGTTAACTTCTCTGGTGAAAGCCTACAATCACACAGGTGATAGGAAAATAATGAAGGGTAATATTGAAGAAGGCACACCAATGAAAACTTCAAGTGTTGAAAAAAATCTGTTGTATTTAGTATTTAGTCAGGTTTCTCCAGAGAAACAGCTCCAATAGGATGTGTATGTGTATCTATCAATCTATCTATCAATCTATCAATCTTTCTATCATCATCTATCTATCAAGGCAGGGATTTATATAAGGAATTGGCTCACACAATTATAGAGACAAGTCCAAAGCTTCAGTGTGGGCTGGTAGGCTCAAGACCCAGGAGAGCCAACAGTGCAGTTACAGTCTAAAGGCCAATAGTCAGAGACCCAGGAAAGTCCAGGTGCAGATGAAGTCCAAAGGTCGTCTGCTGAAGAATTCCCTTCGGCTCAGGGAGGCCAAGTTTTTGTTCTATTCAGGCCTTAAACTGATTGGGTAAGGCCCACCCACGGTATGGAAGGTAAAGTATTACTCATAGTTACAGATTTAAAGTTAGTCTCACCCCATAACATCCTCAAGTTGATACATAAAATTAACCATCACACCCATGATTTTGTAAAGCACAGTGGTTTTTAAAGTTTTTTATAATTAAGCATGTTTTACAGTGCTATATTTTAAATTACATTCCAACCTGACTGGATTTTTCACCAATATGAAAATATTAGAAAATTTTTGAGAAAAAAACGGTCTCTTTTCTACATCCTTATTTATTTGAAATAGTAATTAACTTTGCTAACAAGCTGCTTTAAACTCAGTATCGCTTGCTTTTCACCAGGGGTTATTAAAGGTCAAATAAAGAGAGAACATGAGCTCTCAGTGAAAAGAATAGAAGTAGGGGGGTAAGGAATAAACTGTATTTATTTTTTACTTATGCTGCTGCCTCTCATCAGTGTTCTTAAAAAAAAAGTGTAGCTTATTTTTCCTTAAACTTGCACTGTGCAATGTGAAAGTGACTAACCCCATGTGGCTCTTTACATTTAAATCAATTAAAATTACATACTATTCAAAATTCCTTTTCTTGATCACACTAGCTTCACTTCAAGTGTCCAAAAGCCACATGTTACTCTACTGCACAGAGCAGGTGTAGAGCATTCATAGCATTACAGAATGTTCTACTGAATAGCACTACCCTAGACAAATAATATAGAATTAGTAATTATAATCAAATATAGTGTTCCTGTCTTGTGAGAGGATTGAAGCACGCGCTCGTCTTACAAAAGTTGCCTGATTCTCTTTTCTATTACTAAGAGCTGTTTGGACTTTAAAAGTAAGCCTTAGAAGAAATATTACCTTTAAAACATTCCATTAGGACTTCTTGGTTTCTAGAACTCAACCCATTCAATTGATAAGGAAGGTCAAGACGTGAGAGAGAACATGGCACATTAGAGGAAGAGGGATAGGATTTATATTTGGGAATGTGGCACGTGAAGGGAAAGTGCTAACCCATCAGGGATTGGTGGGGGTTGGATTCTTAAGATGTATGTGAAACATGTTGAAAAGTTTAGTTTTAGTCCCAAAACAGTAGACAAGACATCTAAACTTTTTAAACATGGAGATAGCAGAAGCAGATTATTTTCCTTAAATGCAGCTCTCAGTTTTATGAAGAGAACAAGCTAGAAAGAGGATAGGATTTCCAGTCAATCTTATCTGGATTCATATTATTTTTCCATCTGCCACAGTCTGAATTGTCTTATACAAATTCTTTAATTTTAGTCTCAATTTCTCATTTGCAACAGGAAACTAATAATACTTCATGAGCTGTTAAGATAAGTAGATGGGATAAGATATGATATCTACTGAATGCTTGGCATTTAATAGGAATTTTATAATTTGTTAGTCCATAGTCCTTTCCTTAAACACACCTGTTTATATGGCAACAACAGAAGATATGAAAGGAAAATTCTGCAAGTATATAATATTCTTGATCCCATAGTTCAAGATGATTTTTAGGTGGCTTGATTTTTTTTTTTTACATGGCTTGATTGATGGGAAGTACAAGCAGTTTGAGATCCGATAATAACTTATCACCCAGTAACAGGTCCTGAGTGTAGCAACAGCAGAATGGAAGTGAACACCTAGTAATCAAGTGGAAGCAGACCTAATACTCATGTACTCACCACTATTCTGAGACCCATCAATGCAGAATTAGGTGTGGCCATCATAAATGCAAAAGAGAAAATAGTTTTTATCATATCAAAAAGGGTTTTCAGATAGTGTTGTGATTCACTGGGGTACCACAAACATGCACAGATGTGGTAATCTTCAAGAGATGTGTAGAATTGGTATTTCCTACAACTGAGAATACATATTCTGAATGTTTTATTTATTTGACTACTCATCTAGCTGGAAAGCTCTCCTCCCAGAGAGTAACGTAACTTATATTTTTGCTTCATTCGAGTATTTGCTCAAGCATCACTCTTGCAAGGGGACCTTGTTGACCATGACATCCAAAATAGCAGTTTTCCAAAGTTCTAAGTTTTACTTAGAGGATCAAATTTAATCTTTGGCAACAAGTACTGTCAGTTGTTTTCTTGAAGTGACAGGCTCACTCTGTTCATTTTCAAGTAAATGTCTGCCAATTACACAAATCTGATTAACCATAGTTTATCTGCCAGTTGTTCTTTCAAGTAAAAATGTTGCTTCATGAAAAAGGCAGCTAGTTTCAGCTCTCAACTCAACCATTGTACGAATTCCTTTTTTTTTTGATTCAAGCACAACTTAGGTATAGAGCAAAAGTGCCTTATGCATACTTTCCACTTCATCACATAGTACATTATAAAGTCAACATTTAAAAATTAATAATTTTTACTGTTTTAGCTTTAAGCGAAACTGACTTTTTTCTGCAAGTACATGGAATAACGCAGTAATTGGTAGTACAATTTGGTGGCACTGCCTTGATTCAAACTAAGGCACCTGTAATTTCACCCACTGTTACTTTCACACTATCGAAATTGCCCGCAGTAATTAATTAGTGTACAAAATCATGTTAAAATAATAAAATAAATAATTTTATTGTTATTAAGTAAATTATAAAATCTAGGCTTTAAATATGCTCAGAATATTGAACGAAGAAATATATATATATTATATGTATATTAGAGAAAACACAGATGCACAAAATTCTGAATTAGAAAAAAATATAATCATATGAAATATTTTTAAGTTCTAAGAGTTTACAATGTCCAATAGAATTTTTATGAATTAAAAATACTTTATGTAATGGATAATTTTCTGGAGAATTGTAAGTTATCTCAATGCACCCAGTGGAAGATATATAATGGAAAACCCGAGGAAACATTAACAGTGTAACTTAATGTCAGTGACCCTTAATTTATTTTGGACAAATATAGGGCTAAGATTAGCAAGAAAATATGGGTGGAAAGAATAATAATTTATTTTATTAATTTCTTTATTTTATGCATTGAGAATTCATTCATTATTATGACCAAAAAATGGTATTTAAAAATACTGAAAGAGAAAGTTTAATTTGTAAAGACTATACTTATTAGTGTCAAGAAACAATGTCACTGATGATTAAACTGGTGGGAACTCATAAGAATATTTCATAACACATTCATTTTTCTCTTTTCCAATTAAAGCATAGCCACATAATTTGGAAAAGGTGAACACAAGCTATAACAAGTTAAGCATGGGCTGGTAAAATTAACAATTTAGATCATGTTGAATATGCCTCATTGATTTTTCGTCAATGTTTCTCATCTACCATGTTAAAATTTCTGTAGCAAAAAATCCCCTTCTCTTGAAATTTCCATTTCCAAAACATTTCCAAAAGATTCTTATGGCAGATTTACACTTCCTATATCCAGGTAGCTATGAATAATCTGATCTGGTAATAGACCAGGTTGCTAACTCGAATACCTCACTTGGAACTCTTCTAAACTCTGATGGCACATTGCATTAGGAATTTGAGCCTGTACTCCTAGAAGCAGAATTTTTGACACAGTTTATGCCACAGAGGCTGCAGACTGGATGCTCACTTGTCACGTCTTGCCTGGAGGTACGTTTGTGGTTTTTGTTATGTTTCGGTTTGGTTTTTTGGCCCATTGAAGGTTTAAAAAATATTGAATTATATTAACAGCAATTTGGAAATATTTGATTTCATAGCAAACTGAAATGTGGGATCCTGAGCTTTATTCTTTCTATCCTGTATGGCAAAAATCTTCTGGAATAGAGAAGTTGCAGGACTCCCCTCGATGGGGCTTTGACACTCAAGACCTGCATTGTTCATGTATACTACTTGGCTTACTCTTTCATAGCATTTGAATTTATGATCACTTCTTTAGGTTATGGCCAAAATCTTGCTGTCAGAAAATGATTCCCACCATGCTTGCTCTTCTATCAAATTCCTATAAATAAAGACATTCTTTGGTTTATGGAACTCTACAAAATTTCCAGGCAGAGAGCAGATGTGTATCATGGGAGACATAGGTAATTTCAGTCTCACATTAGCGAAGATTGGACTGTTAATACCCGTGCAGGGAGTAAAGTTCCCAGTGAAGGTGATAGAAAGGATGTGTAAGTGTTCATGGGGATGTTCTCAGAAGCAATGGGTCCCAAACATTGTGATCAGGCTAAGAAAGCTGAAACAGCCACAGAAAGCAGCAAAGTTACTTTTGAGGTTAATGTGTAAAAATTCCCTGGCCTGTGATGAATACAAATATTCTCAGATTTAAAAGCCGCTCACATTGGCTTTTGAACAGTCTGAGTCAGTGGCGGACTTCTTAAATATGTGCCTAAGTATATGTGTCTTTTAAAGAAAAAGACCAACCTCTAATATGTTTAATATTCTATGGTAGTTTGATCTCAGAAGTTTGCTTTTTAATTTCCATCTTTTCCATGGGAAACAATTTTGAAATCTGTTGTTTTCTTTTCAAGACACATGCAATTAGTCTCTTTTTGACATTGCTCTAAGAGTAAACATGATTAAAATTGTAATGAAACCATTTATACAGCCATTAATAAAATGTGAATTGAATCCACACTTAACCTCTCCCCCCACATGGCTCTTTCTAGAAATCTATTCAACTTTTTGAATTTTGTCTCAAGTTATTTGGAATTAGGGTTTACCAGAGTCAGCAGTTATCAGAATGGTTTGCTGCCTAAGGGGATAACAAAAACTGGGGCAGAGAATTTAGGTCCATCTTGGGAAAATAGAATATATGCTCCTTTTACTCATTCAAAAACATTTACCCAAATCTGATCATGTTACTTAAACTAGTTCTTGCCTGAGGTGAGGGATAGAATAGGGACAGGTTTAACTTTAATTATACCTTTTTTTATAAGCTTTTCTTTTTATTTATTCCTGAGAGACACACAGAGAGAGGCAGAGACATAGGCAGAGGGCGAAGCAGGCTCCCTGTGGGGACTCCAAGGCAGGACTCAGTCCTAGGACCCTGGGATCACAACCTGAGCCAAAGGCAGACGCTCAACCGCTGAGCAACCCAGGCGTCCCTCTTGCTGTTGACTTTGATAATTTATGAAGAAACTAGTAGATTCCAGGAATGACTGGGGAAAAGGTAAAGGATCCAAGGAAAGGCCTGGCTAATGGCAGTGTTAGTCTGCTAGAGAGCTGGGTTTCTGCATTTGTAACCATCTCTTCATTCTTATCCCTTGATACCTACTATTCCATTCTTTGTTCATACTTTTTAAAGCCAAATTTATCATTCTCCCCAAAGTGGAACATTTTTAGTATATCCTGTACACACTGAGTAAGACATGCTCCCACCAAAGGCTGCTTTTTTTTAAATCACTCTAACCTCTAAATTAGACAATGGCCCATGAAGCCTGACTGCTTAAATTCACATTTTGACTACATCACTTTCTACTTGGGTGGCCTTTGGAATTGACTCTTTCTGTTCCATTCTCTTTGTTTCCTCATCTGTAAAAATTAGGATTACAAAATCATACCTACTGGTTCTGGCTTGAATTGTTTCCCTCAAATATTCATACTCTTAAATTCTAACCTCAAGTACTTGAGAATATTACCTTATTTGGATATAGGGTCACTGCAGGTGTAATTAGTTCAATGATGTCATACTGGAATGAGGTGGGGCCCTAATCACATATGATTGGTGTCCTTATAAGGCAGGGAAATGTGGACACAGACAAACATGTGCACAGAAAGACCACTGTGTAAAGATGAAGGCAGGGATCTGCAAGCCAAGGCATGCCAACCAGTGCTAACAAACACCAGAAACTGGAGAGAGAGACATGGAACAGATCCTCCCTCACAGCCCTCAGAAGGAACCAAACCTATCGCATTTTTATCTCAGACTTCTAGCTCCCAGAACTCTAAGACAATTCATTTCTGTTGTTTAAACCACCCAGTTTGTGGTCCTTTGTTAAGGCAGCCCTAAGAATCTTAAAAATATAAAGCCTTTTTGGTTGGTTCTTCTCACAGAATATGTTAACATTTTCAGCCATTCACTAAAAAATAAAGGGGTAGGTACCATGGTCCTTTGTGGTCCTCCTGAATTATCATACAGACCTAGGTCTGTTTTGCTGTCTGTAAGTTAGGTAAATTCAAACTCAACACTTCCATACCCAACTCATTTTTTTAAATGCCATTGTTAATACTCTCAGGCTGCCCCTTATCCAGGGGATGCTATCTTTTTTTCCCTAGTTTAATTTAACGCAAAAATTTCAACTTATCCTTAGCTTTTCCATTTCCTTCATGATTGGTTGTAACATCTTATTTTTTTGGTAGATGTTCAGATTTTCATAAAATAACATTAAGCTATCTTAATGGTCTCCATATAGTTTTCCCTATATATTTTACACACCGGTGCTCAACACATCATCCTGAAATGCTCATTTGAGCACATCATCTCATTGCTAGAAAAGAGGCGATGTTTTCAGAAAGGGATTTATACAAAAACAAAAAAATGACAACAAACAAAAAAATAAGCAAAACCCTCTGTTTTTGCATTTTACCTTGTACCAAACAGATAACACATTTCATTTTCCCAAAACCTGAACTCCTTGTTTCCAGAATACTTCACTACTGTTTTAAAAATATTTTAACCACTATATTAGACTCATGAAAAAGTTTATAAAATAATATGATGAATATTCAGGTACTCATTACCCAGAATAAAATATAAAGCATTTAAGAACTTTAAGTTCTTAAAGGAAGTTTATGATGTTCTCCTTCCCTATCATCCTTTCCCCTGCTCTTAAACTTCAAAGAAAACCAGATCCATTAATGTCTTTATAGTTGTACTATGTTTCCATCTCTGAATAATGTTTTGTACTATTTTAACATTTAGTATTTTCTATTTATGCTGTATGTGTATTTCTGCAATTGTTTTTTACTCAATATCATACCATTAGGACTCATCACGTTGATTCATGTAGCTCTAGTTCATTTATTTTCCCTCTTATATAAATTGTTACCATGACTATACTAAGATGAATCCATTGTCCTATTGGTGGACATGTAGTTGGTATCTGATTTCATTCATTCATTCATTCATTCATTCAAGAAATATTTATCAACCATCAAGGATACAAAAGGAAAATGAATTACCCATTCTCCTGGAGCTTATGCTCTAGTACAATCCTGTCTTCTTTTGCAAATGAACAAGAGTTTCTATAGAATAAATTTCCAGTGGTAAAATTGCTGGAGCATTGATTATTCATGTTTTAAAATGAATAAATATTTTCAAATTTTTCTTCACAGAGATTGTACCAGAATATTAGAATGTTATTTGATCTTTATCTTCACCAATACTTGACATAGTCAAATACAATTTACCAGTCTGATAGGTACGAAATAATGTATCCTTAGAGTTTAAATATGCAATTCCCCAATTACTAGTGGTACACACATATTTTCATATTCATAGGCCACTTGTGTTCCTGTGCTTTTACCCATTTTCTACTGGAATATGTGACCTTTTTTTAACTGATTGACAAGGGTTCTTTACATATATATTATATACATATATAATATGTGTATTGTAGTTTCAAGTTTTTATTTAAATTCCAGTTGGTTGACATACAGTATAATATTGGCTTCAGGAGTATAATTTAATGATTCATCACTTCCATACACCTAGTGCTCATGGTTACAAGTGCCTTCCTTAATGCCCATCACCCCTTTAATCCAGCCCCCTACCCACCTACTCTCCAGTAACCCTCAGTTTGTTCTGTATAAGTTAAGAGTCTGTGTTTTGGTTTACCTGTCTCTTTTTTCCCTCTATGTTTATATGTTTTGTTTCTTAAGTTCCATATGTGAGTGAAATCATATGGCATTTGTCTTTCTCTGACTCATTTCACTTAGCATAGTACTCTGTAACTCTATCCACATTGTGCAAATGGCAAGATTTTATTCTTTTTTTTATGGCTGAGTAATATTCTGTTATATATATATATAATTTATATATTGTTATATATAACAATTTTGCCTTTGTAACAGAGATATGGTTTTAGCCCAAAGAGATATGAGAAAATTGTCTTAGAGGTATAACAACGTGAATGTATTGTTCCTCTACTTCTGTCTTTAAGGTGATATTTGAATCTTAAATGCCTACTTTCCACAATTGCTTATGACACAAATCAATGCTATGGCAGTAGTCCATGTCAGACTTTATATGCCAGCTGATGTCCAGACATTGTATGACTTTATCATCCTTCATGACACTAGATATCAAAAAAATTACTTATCGTACATTGGGGTGACATTGAAAGAAGGGCCGGTGGCCATTTTGAGTATTAGACTTTTGTTTCTACAGAAAATTAAAAAAAAAAAAAACATAAAATTGACTCAACTAGTAAAGGCTTTGACTTCTGCAGATACTATTAAACTGTAACTTTTTTACTGGGATTATAAATCACTTTACCATCAAAGTATCAAAAACTTCTGCACATTGGAGGATAGTTATTGAACCATCACAATGAAAGAAGAAAACTATGCAGAGTAAGACATTTGAACCTGCTGAGACCACTATGAGATGAAATATAACTTTGCTAACCCTATCAGTATTGCTTTTATATGACTCAGCATGCATATACCGATTATGTCATACCAGCTGGCTGTCTTGATTATTTAAGCAGTTGTCATGACATACAAATTGCTGAACATATTCAACATTATTATTGTTTAAAACTTGTTTTTAAGTGATATATGGCTAGAAATCAGATACCATTTAATGCGGGGGAGAGAAAGATTTTTGTGTGAAGTACCTGGAGGCAGTGATAGATTAGGTGGGGGAAAGAAAGCACAAGATGGATTATGCTCAAACTTGCTTCCATTTGCTAGTTTTGAAATCTCTAGAAAGAGTACCATAATCAAAAAGTGAAGGGAAACATTTTCAAAGGGATTTGGAAAATACAAGGAATATATAGTTCTGTCTCAGGGTTTAGGAGATAAAGTGTGATCTTGAGCATCAGTGGTTTTATTTCAATTTCTGTGAAGACCATACTGTAGTTCTGACACCATGAGAACTGGCACATCATTAATGTGTATGAGAGCTTCACATCTAGGTGGAAATGAGTAGAAGAAATTGAGAGAAAATCTTTGAGAATATATAAAACACACATTGATGACCTCCAGAAATAAATGGAGATTGGGGGAAGGGTAAAGGCAGGTCTTGTGGTCCTGAAGTCATTCTCTAAAAATAAAGGTAGCAGAATAATTTGCTTAATTATCAGTTACATAAATAGGAAGGGATGGTGCCTAAGGATTTGATCTTAATAACAGATGGTATAGAGGAAGAGAATTTTCTTTAAAGATTTTTTATCTGTCCATTTGAGAGAGAAAGTGAGAGCGAGCATAAACAGTGGGGAGGAGCAGAGGGAGAGGGAAAAGCCGACAGGCCGCTGAGCAGGGTGCCTGATGATTCGACGCTGGATCCCAGAACTCTGGAATCATGACCTGAGCAGAAGGCAGAAGCTTAACCAATTGAGCCACCAGGTGCCCCAAGGGAGATAATATTTTTATGTAGTGCTTCAGGTTAAGGAATTATCTCATATTCATAAATTACTGAGTACTAAAACAAAACAAGCAAACAAAAATATTCACTTTTGAGGCTTTGTCTCTTAGTAGAGGATTTAACCAAGTTACATTTATTTTACTAAATAAAGTTTTTTTCTTTTTTAGATCGTTTATTTTATATTTAATATTTTTTTTAAATTTTCCTATCTTTAACTTCCGCTTTATGTATAAAGTCATCCTAACTTCATATTTTTAAAAGTAGTGTTGCTGTTTATATATTTCTAAATTGACAATAATTTTCTCTGTACACTTTGCAAATCTCATTTCATTGCCTTCTAGCTTACATTATTAATCTTATTGAGGAAATTTCTTTGATTTTTACTATTATTCTTTTTTAGGTTATATTTTCTTGCTTGGGATAAAATGTGCTTTCTGGATAGATGTGCTGTTATTTTTGTTTCGGTTCAGAAAACTCACCACCATTATCTTTTTAAATGCTTTGATTAGTGTATGTTGGATAGATCTTTTAGATTTTTTGTTTTAGTTTCACTTTTTTCCCTCTGCTTGTGAGATTCCAATCAGATATCTCTCATTCTGCCTTACATACTTCTTAATATTTTGAAAATGCTTCTTAATATTTTGAAAATATATTCATCTCTTTAACTCTATGATGCATTTTAGCCACTCTCTGGGATATATATATTCCATTTTACAAATTCCCTTTTTGTCTCTTTCTCATCCACTATTTAACCTACTAATAATTCCTTTTATCTCAAAATCATGTATGGCTATTCCTAGAAGTTTATTTCTAATTGTTTTGTTGCTCATTTATATGATGCAGACTAAATGTTTAAAATAATTCACATATAACTATTCTAATCTGTAATTCCATGTCTGCATATGTGAATGTTTAAATCTTTTCACTAATTGTTTCATCTGACTGACTTATGTGGCTTGACTTCTTTCACATTTGTTGATCACTGGTTGACTTCACTTATTCAACTTATCCATCGAAAAGCTAACACAATACAAATTGGGAGACCTTTCTTCCAGAGAAGATTCAATTTTGCATTTTCTAGCATCCGACCTAGAGTATTTCACCCTCCTGATGACCATCATCAATGGGCAAATATCACAGACTGCTTTTCCACTTCATGCCATCTAAGCCTGAATATCCTCACAGCAGTTTTTGTTGGAAAACCCTCAGAGCAATCCATTTTATTGGGGTATGTACTGTTCGAGCATCAGATCACACTTTTTTTTCCATTATAAGGAGAATAATCAAAGGTCTCTTGCTCTTGTGAAACCAGCTATGCCTCATGCAAAGTATTCTATTTAGGGTATCGCTGGACTATGGTGAGAATGGTTTATCAATACACTTAGTCACTTAGGTGTGGAACAGAAGTCACATTAACTATAGATAGATGTTTGTCATCATTATCTGCTAGAGTCTTTGTTGTTAGAATCTATAAAATCATTTGGACTATTGGTGTGCCATGCTTCCTGTTTTACCTGACATTATACGTGGTCTTTTTAAAAAATCTTGGAAGTCACCAGTTAGACACTTTTCAAACATGGCAAGTCATTTTATTTCTGCTTTTTTTTTTTCTGTTGTTAATTTTAAAGTTTACCTTTTTTTTCCACTGTGAAAAACTCTTATACTTGAATAATTACTTACAAAATTCATATATTTTAAAAAGAGGAAAAAAGACCACTGTAATCTCCTCACCTAGGAAAATATAATTCTCATTTTGAATCATTCAATCCCAGTATTTATGTGCATTTTGCTACTATATTTTCATTTAATATGAATATATGCTAATATATTTTCATTTAGGGAATAGAATCTTAAAGTACATTTAAGATTATGTACACTAAGATTATGATTAACATAGACATTAAAATAAATTTAAAAATTAAAATAAGAAAAAAAGACATAACATTTTATACCATGATGTAGCCACTACGAATACTTTATTTTTTTAAGATTTTATTTATTTGTTTGAGAGAAAGAACATGAGCATGGAGGAGGTGCAGAGGAGAGGGAGAAGCAAGCTCCACTGAGCAGGGACCCCTGATGCAGGGCTTGATCCCAGGACCCTGAGATCATGACAAGCCAAAGGCACATTCATTCTTATCTTTTCATGAGATCTTTCAATTATGTGTCTTTATAAATTTTTACCTCCTTTGATTTGGTTTGTTCTCATTCATTCTTGCATGCATGTATACATTTGGCATTAATTCTACTACTGAGAGCCCATTGAGTGCTAGAACTAGATGCAGGCAAACAAATGCAGCTCTGCCCTTGAGACATACCAACTCAGTGAAGAGGAAACATAATTAAAGGCATATAAAGCATATCAGTGGCCTATATAGAAAACACGAGGGGTGCTTAGAGGAGTGGGCAATTCTTCCTAAGAAGAAAATAGTATAAAAACCTTAAAAAAGAGTATCTGAGTTGAATGTTTAAGATGAAAAGATGTTTGTTTACTTGTGAACTTGTAAGACTAAGGATGAGGGAGAAGAAATATGAAACAGTACGTGGTATTAAAGTAATAGCAACTTCAATAGATTCCGTAAGTCAAGAGTGTAGGAGTATTAAATTTTTGGTAGTAGCGGTATAAGTAACTAAGCATAATTGGCAAAAATACTAAGCAGCTAAAAAAACACATTTTCCCAAATTCAATTCATTTTCAGTGATATGTACTCCTTATATTACCAGACACAGCTATATCATATGTTCTCCTGCTATGATGGTGTGATTAGATATTCATTTCAGTAAACACTTGAGTATGTTTTAATTAAAATGCCTTCTGAGGAAATGGAATGTCACATTTTTAAATAGAATTTCAGGTTGCTATAGTAACTAATAAAACTGTCACTATTTATTCTAAATAACATAAAAAGCATCTTTAAAGATGGTAAATCATTTTCAAGATATCCTGACCGTTAGTTACTGGTATTAAATTGAATTGTATTAACAACTAGTGGGATGGTCCGTATGTGGGAAACTGCAGAAAATGGGTATAGAAAAATAGAGAAATCTTTCTAACGCTTATGAGTTAGATGGAAACAAATGTTTAATGCACCTTGTACAGAAGAGGAGATAATTTCTCTTTACTGATCAGATCATCTGTTAAATTCAAATGATCTAATAAAATTATTTTGTTGTTGTTCTCTTGAAAGTATGCCAGCCACTGAAGCATAACGGTAGTTAAGTGAGGGGAACAGCAAGTGACATAAGGGAGAAATGTATCCTGGAACCATGGAGCTCTCGTGGTCATGCTTCTGCAGGAATACTTGCCTGTTGCAGACTTACTGACGTTGGAAACAATATGCCAACTGCAAAATAGTTTAAATATTTTTAAAAAGTGATTTGCACCATATAATGAATGCAATCTAGAATCTCAGACATCCTGATATGTTTTGAAACTTAGTACAGTATAATTAATATATAATCATGTCCCTATTTACCTGACAATGGCAGAGACCACTAGAGCTTGTAAGTAGTAAAGTCAGAAGTTGTGGTCAAGAATTCAAGTTTGGAAGTTAAGAAGAATGCCAGCCGAAGACTTCCAGGACTTTCAAGGCTTGAGAGCAAATTACAAAAATTACAAGGGGTACATGGTACTAATAGGCACCATGATGCTCTTTCTTCTTTTGGAAGAAGCAGCATAATTGCTATGTTTCTAGTTGGTCTTTCTCTGGACTTAGTTTCCTCATGTTACAAAAAGGGGGAAATAATGCCTACTGTAAATGAGGAAGTGATTTTAAATATTCTAGCACAGTGCTCTCTAAAACCTTGGTTCCATTATCTTGCCTACCCTTTTCAATTTTCATAAGATTTAATAAATCCTACACTGCCATAGAAATGTACAGAAGAATGCTTTCACTGAAGGTACAACTTTGAAGTGAAGGAAGAGTTAAAAAGTTTTTTTTTTTTTTTTTTTTTTTTTTTTTTTTTAAGGTAGCAGTCCATGCATGGCAAAGCAAAGTAATTGGTTTCATCGATTAAAAAAAAAATGCAAAAAGATTCTGAGATCCTTTGTCATTAGTGCTGAGATTATTCAAAATATACATTTAAGAATTCCATCATATTGTTTTATCTCTTTTATACTTACTAGAATAGTAGGAAAAATTGTATTTTTCTTCATTTATAATGTTTTATTTTCATGTTTAAGGGATTTGAAAAATTCAGCTGAAAATCCTCCTCTCATCTTACTGTCTTTCTGGTCTAGCCTATTTATCTAGAGGGTTCCTACAATTTTCTTTTGGGGTAATGGCACGGATGTATGCCTTTCATATTAAATGCCTATGTAAAAATATTTTATATGATAATTTGGAATAGAAACAAAATTTTTAAATATAAAGTTCCTGAATTAACTATTTTCCTCATTAGTTTTAGCAATACACGATGGATAGCATGTAGTTTTTGAAGATGATAGACTTAAAAGTTATGATCAAAAGATAAATCCTACTAAACAGAAAATAATTGCTATGCATTTATATAAAAATGAATAAACTATGACTGGGAATGTTATTATTGTTTTTAAAAGAGTAAAATGAAATAAAATGATCTCTATCTATTAGCCAAAAATGATCCAAGAAACAGATGGCAAGAAAAAAATTATTTTGTGTATCATCAATAAATCCATGTGAGTTCTAGCATTCTAGAAAATTGAGCATTAAGAAAAAAAAAAGAAAATTGAGCATTAAGAAAATCTCTTTTCTTAAAAATTATATATTTTTTGCAATGTTTGAAGGTAATCACTCTGATATTATGAAGCAATGAAATACAGAGCATAAAAATCAGATGCCAAGATCAGAAAATTTTGAATTTCCATCCTATATCTACAGTATATATTAGGCATATTACTTAACTTCTATAAACCCCAATTTCCTAACTGTAAAATGCAGAAAGTAGCTAACAATTGTATGTAATAAGTTAGATAATGTATGTATACCCTTAGCAATCCTGAAATTTTGATAATGATTAGAAAAAGATAGAAATATGTACTTGTGCTTTTTCCAAATAATACTGTAGCATACCAAATAATCAGCTTTGCCCTAATAAAGCACTGATCTTTTTTTGAAAAGTACAGGAGGGAACAAAATGATTATTATTTCCTTAACTGAGTATCTTAGTTTTTAAAATATTTGCATACCCTGAGTGCATATATATTTAAGACATAGTACTGTACATTTAAGCCATCCATGTTCAGAAGACCGTAATAACTATATTTAAGGCTTAAAATATCAAAGGTAATTTTATTTTATTTTATATTTTATTTTATTTTATTTTATTATTTTTTAAATAATAAATTTATTTTTCATTGGTGTTCAATTTGCCAACATACAGAATAACACCCAGTGCTCATCCTGTCAAGTTCCCCCTTCAGTGCCTGTCACCCATTCACCCCCACCCCCCCGCCCTCCTCCCCTTCCACCACCCCTAGTTCATTTCCCAGAATTAGGAGTCTTCCTATTCTGTCTCCCTTTCTGATATTTCCTACCCATTTCTTCTCTCTTTCCTTTTATTCCCTTTCACTATTATTTATTTTCCCCAAATGAATGAGACCATATAATGTTTGTCTTTCTCCGACTGACTTATTTCACTCAGCATAATACACTCCAGTTCCATCCACGTTGAAGCAAATGGTGGGTATTTGTCATTTCTAATGGCTGAGGAATATTCCATTGTATCCATAGACCACATCTTCTTTATCCATTCATCTTTTGGTGGACACCGAGGCTCCTTCCACAGTTTGGCTATTGTGGACATTGCTGCTAGAAATATCGGGGTGCAGGTGTCCTGGCGTTTCATTGCATCTGTATCTTCGGGGTAAATCCCCAGCAGTGCAATTGCTGGGTTGTAGGGCAGGTCTATTTTTAATGCACTATAGAGATATTTCCAAATTCCATGTAATTTGCAATTAAGTACTGACACCAAGTAATATGAATAATTATATGCTCCTTCTCTAGACCTATGTAATAACCATTTTCATTTATGCAATTATATGAGTTTAACATATCAGAGAGGGTGCTTACAAAATGCAGGATGTTTTAATGACTCTTTTATAATATTTGGGGCAAAGCTTTATATGAAATCAGAGAAAAACATTTGAGAAAGGGTTTACCTCACATTGTTTACTGTATCACAGTGGTTTTCCAATGTTTCTATATACAGTGCTCTATATTTCTAAAATTTTTATAAGTCTCAGAATGGGTTTCTGAGTTATGTTATCAATTTTGTAGGTTTCTTTTCTCAAACTAGATTAAAAGTTCCTAAAGGATAGAGCTCCTTTTCATCAACTTTAGACGAGTATCAATCAATATCTTGTACTGTTGGCTGCTTGATTGGATTAAATTGAATTGCATGAGACTCCTGGAGTCTGATTTTAGGAGACTTTCATATTCTAGCTCTCCTTTTAATAGTCTATGGCCACTTGTTGCAAATACTTTAAGCCTCTGACTCCTCAGCTGTCAAAAAGGGATCATAACTTGCTCTGCCTTGCTGACTTCAAAGGTCTATTTAGTGCAATAATATGAATGAAAACACGTTAGTTCCATAAATGCCTTGTTTCCTTTCTCCAGTCAGTCAGGAGCTCTTTTTAGCAGCTGATACTAAATCATAGGGCCCAGGTTTTACAAAGCCAACCTTTGGTCGCAAAATAAACAGGCTTTGTTCTACTTCTTTTCTCATTGAAAACAAAATAAATGTATGTCCAAAAATAATTAGCTGATATTCCTCCTAGAGAACCAATTATCCAATAAAATCAGGGAGGAGAAAGGTTGCCAAGAGCATAAGTATGATTATGTTCATTGATGCTTGGAGCATAATTTATATCTAGACACTTTTGTTAATTGTTATGCGTCTTTAATTTGTCTTGTGCTTTATCAACTATGATCACTGCATTTGAATTGGAGGCAGAGACATAGGCAAAGGGAGAAGCAGGCTCCCTGTGGGGAGCCTGATGTGGGACTCGATCCCAAGACCCCGAGATCACGACCTGAGCCAAAAGCAGATGCTCAACCACTGAGCCACCCAGGTGCCCCTGGCAATTTACTTTTTTTTTAAACATAAGAAACCTCATAAGCCAACTACAGACTTTTATCAGTGTTCCTATGATGCTAATTTCTGACAATTATTCGTCTGAATTATATTTACTCTAATACCCAATATGTATTTGACTTTTTAAAAAAAATTCCCCAGTGTGAATATACTATCTATTTCCTGATGGACCCCCTGAAAAAAACTAGTAAGGACAGTAGTTACAAGGAAGAGAAGCTACTGGATATAAAGGATTTTCATTTCATTAAAAGAGTAATAACTTTATCTTAGAATCGTAAGGGCCACTAAAGATTTTTAAATAGAAGAATAGTATTTTCAAATGTCCATGCTTATCCTAGTAGCAATTATGATAATTGAATACATTAAGAGAGTCTTAAATTTCAGAATTGAGCCTATTTAGATTCAGTGGTTTAATAAAAACTAAATGAACAAACAGCTTGTCTACACTAGTTTATTGACTGTTAAGGTATGTTTAATCCAGGTGGGGCAAAATACAGAAAAGGAGGCTTATCAATGTTAGTCTTTTCTCAAAAACACCTTCAAACTCCTCACACAAATATTCGAGGACCTCCATTCGTAGACCATTTTGTCACCACCATCATTATCATCTTCTCCTTGTCCTACTAAATCAAAAGTACTGACTGGTATGTTTTTGACATCTTGCCATGACAGGAATTGTGTACTATTCTCATTTCTGAGAAGTCTCAGGAACTTTTCAGTCCTCTATAATTTGTTAAGCAATTTTTCTTATTCCCTTTTGTCAAAGTCTGAGACTTCCACAACTTATTCCTAGAAATATCCTCATTATCTATTCTTTTCAAGGCTGCTGGCAACTTTCCACAGAACTTAAAGTTGCTCAAATCTTAAGCAAGTTGAATGAGAGGGGACAAAGATCTCCGTTTAAAAATGTATATCTGTGGTATGTGGAAGACTAGAGAATCTATTAACAGATTTATTTTGGAAACAGCGTAGTGGTTTTGTGGTGGTTGGAGAGAGAAGAGAGGTGAGAAGACCAGAGATGATGAAAGTTTACTAGTAAAAGTAAGAGAAGACAAATGAGTGAAAATAAAGCATAGGGAAGAGATCTAAAAATTAGTCCCTCAAAATGAACTTGCTTTCTAAATGTGGATGATGAAGGGGCACCTGGATGCCTCAGTCAATTAAACATCTTTGTTTGGCTCAGGTCATGATCCCAGGATGCTGGGATCCAGCCCCAAATCAGGCTCCCTCGTCAGTGAGGAGCCTGCTTCTCCCTCTCCCGCTCCCCCTGCTTGTGCATGCCCTCTGTCTCTGTCAAATAAATAAAATATTTAAAAATAAATAAATAAATAAATAAATAAATAAATAAATAAATAAAATAAGAAAGTGTGGATGACTAGTTAATAGAAGAGTTGAGGATGATTACAACTGAAGTAAGGCTTGCAGGATCTTTTTTTTTTAAGATTTTTATTTATTTATGACAGACATACACAGAGAGGGAGAGATTGAGAGAGAGAGAGAGAGAGAGAGAGAGAGAGGCAGAGACACAGGCAGAGGAGGAGCAGGCTCCATGCAGGGAGCCTGATGTGGGACTTGATTCCAGGTCTCCAGGGTCACACTCTGGGCTGAAGGCAGGCACCAAACTGCTGAGCCACCCAGGGATCCCAAGGTTGCAGGATCTTATTATATATTGTTGGTGGGATTATAAACTGGTATTTCTATTCTCGTATCATCCAACTAGGCCTTCATTTCTTCTGTCCCAGTGAAATTGTTCTTATGTAGGTCATCGATGACTCGTATGCTGCTAAACCCTAATGGTCAATTCTGTTCTCATTTTATGTGATCTCCCAGCAGCATTTGACAAAGTTAACCACTGCGTACTTTCATATACTTTTGTCCCTAGTTTACTGGACACTGTCCTTTGGATACTTTTTCTTTCCCCATCTTTTAAAAAAATGTACTTTAATTCCAGTATAGTTAACGTAAGGGATGCCCTTCACTTATTTCACCCATTCCCCTCTCCCCACCTCCTCTCTGGTGACCATCAGTTTGTTCTGCATATTTAAGAGTTTCTTTGGTTTTTGCTTGTATCTTTTTCATTTGTGTCATTTCTTAAATTCCATCTATGAGGGAAATCATCTAGTATTTGTCTTTCTCTGACTTATTTCATTTAGCATTATACCCTCGAGATCCATCCATGTTGTTGCAAATGACAGGAGATTATATCTATATCTATATCTATATATCTATATCTATATCGATATATAGATATAGATATATAGTACATGTATCTTTTCAAATTAGTATTTTCTTATTCTTTGGGTAAGTATTTTTCTTTCCTCCCTAATCACTCTTTATTTTTTCTTTTTATTTCTCTGTCATCTTCTCCTTGACCCTTTAGTGTTAATATCCTAAGACTCAGACCTCGGTTCTATTTTCTTAATCTACCTACCTTCACTTCTTTATAGACTTATCCAGGAGACCCTAACTTTTCCCAGATTTATATTTCCAGCTAAGACCTCTATAACTCTAGATATGAATATAAAGCTACATATCTGACAACTTTGCTTGAATGCCAAATAGATATTTTAAACTTGGATGAACACATCCAAAAGTTTGCTCCTGATCCTTCAACAAACTGTTTTCTTGCTAGACTTGTCACTTCAGGTGATGACAACTCAAATTCTGGTTGTTCATACCAAAAGTCATGGGGTTCTCTTAGACTTCTGTTTATATACCACATGCATTCTTTTAGAAAATCCTCTTGTGTCTAACTTTCAAATATTGTAAAATCCAATCACTTACAAAATTCAAGGCTACAACCTTGATTCAAACTGCCATTAACTCTCATTTGGATTATTTTAATGGCCTTCTTATTGATCTCCTTGTTGCTATCCTTGCCCCTCTTTAGTATATCCTCAACACAAGATCAGGGATGGTCCCTTTAAAACATTACTGAGATCATGTCTTTCATCTGCTCAAAATGTCATTTCATTCAGAATAAAACCCAAAGTCCTTATGATGGCCTACAAGTTCCTGACTGATCTGTGCCACCACATATTCCATTGTCTTTCTGATTTCATCTCTTACTCATTCTTTTAGTTACAATGGCATTCTTACACAACACATTTTGTAAAAAACAAAAAAAAAAACAAAAAAACAACAACAACAAAAAAAAAACATTTTGTACTGGTCTCTCTACTTGACATATCTTCCACTAGATATATGTGTGGTCAACCCCCTCACCTCCTTTAATTCTTGCTCAAATTACTTTTCAATGGAATTTATTTGCAACTTGCTCCTGCACAACAATTTCCCAATTCCCCTAAACCTATTGTACTTTTTCCCATAATGCTTTTCACTTTTGAACATATTTTGTAATTTACTTACTTTTTGTATTGTCTATATTCTCTTCCTAAATGTAAACCCCATTAAAACTGTTCTTTGCTTTCATTTATTGATATATTCCATGAATACAAAATGATGCTTAGCACAATGTTTTTAAATAGATACTTGCTTAAATAACTATCATTTCACAAATTAATTTGATATTGTACTGTGGCATTGAACACCCACATGCTTCCAAGTAATTCCACTTTAAGGTACATATACCCAAAAGAAACTTCAGCACACTTGTACTATGCAGTATATACAATCCAGAATATATAGGGAACTCCTACAACTTTATAGCAAAGACAAAAACAACACCAAATTTTTAAAATTGGCAAAGGACCTGAATAGACATTTCTTTAAAGAAAACATCTGAATGACCAACAAGTATATGAAAAGATTCTCAATATAGCTAATCGTCAGGGACATGAAAAATAAAACTACACTGAAATATCACTTCATACATGTTAGAATAATGATGATGAAAAAAAACCCACAAAAGATAATAAGTGTCACTGAAACTGGAAAAAATGAAATCTTCCTGTCCTGTTTGTGGGATGCAAAATGGTGCAGCCACTGTGGAAATAGTATAAATGTTCCTCAAAAAATTATAATAGAACTACCCCATAATTCAGCAGTACTACTCTTGTGTATATATCCAAGAGATTTGAAATCAAGATCTCAAAGGTATATATGCACTCCCATGTTTATAATAACTAAGATGTGAAAACAAACCAAATATCCATAAATAGATGAATGGATAAAGCAAATGTGCTATTCACCCAAAACTAATACAATGTTATATGTCAGTTATATCTCATTAAAAACAAATGGATGACCAGATACATTAATGAATAAATAAAAGAATACATAAGAAAAAAGAGAAAATATGGTATATATACACACAATGGAATATTATTCAGTGTCAAAAATGAAGGGAGTCTTCCTTTTTAAAGTTTTTATTTAAATTCCAGTTAGATAACATACAGTGTAATCTTTGTTTCAGGTATTGAATTTAGTGATTCACCATTTATATATAGTACTTAGTGCTCATCACAACAAATGCACTCCTTAATACTCATCACCTATTTAACCCATTTCCCCACCCACCTTTCCCTCCACTAACCTTATGTTGTTCTCTATAGGTAAGACTCTGTTTCCTGGTTTGCCTTCTTTTTTTATTCCCCCTGCCATGTCCATTTGTTTTGTTTCTTAAATTCCACATATGAGTGAAATCATGGTATTTGTCTTTCTCTGACTTATTTCACTTGGCATAATACATTCTAGCTCCATCCATGTCATTGCAAATGGCAAGGTTTCATTCCTTTTGATGGCTGAATAATATTCCATTTGACATATATATATATATATATATATATATATATATATATATATACACCACTTCTTTATCTGTTCATCAGTTAATGGATATTTGGGCTCTTTCCATAATTTGGCTATTGTTGATAATGTTGCTATAAACACTGGGATTCATGCACCCCTTCGAGTCAGTATTTTTTATCCTTTAGGTAAACACTGAGTAGTGCATTTGCTGGGTTGTAGGGTAGTTCTATTTTTAAATTTTTGAGGAAACTCTATACAGTTTTCCAAAGTGGCTGCACCCATTCCCACTGACTAAGTTAGAGAATTCCCCTTTTCTGCATCCTCACCAACATCTGTTGTTTCCTGTGTTGTTAATTGTAGCCATTCTGACTGGTGTGAGATGATATCTCATTGTAGTTTTGATTTGCATTTCCCTGGTGATGAGTGATGTTAAGCATCTTTTTATGTGTCTGTTAGCTATCTGGGTGTCTTCTTTGGAAAAACTGTCTATTCATGTCTTCTGCCCATTTCTTAACTGGACTACTTGGCTTTGGGATGTGGAGTTTGATAAATTCTTTATAGATTTTGGATACTAACCCTTTATCACACATGTCATTTGCAAATATCTTCTCCCATTCCATAGATCGCCTTTAGTTTTGTTGATTATTTCCTTTGCTCTGCAGAAGCTTTTGATTTTGATGAAGTCCCAATAGTTAAAATAGATACAATAAATTACAGATTGGATTGGAGGAAGTATCCATAATAAATATACAGTAGATTAATGTAGTTTTTAGTGGGAAGTCTGCTTTATGGAACATCTTGTTTTTATGAAGAAAGCAAGACAGAAAGAAGGCCATGTATGAACCAATGTGAATAATGTTTCATGAACTATAAGCTATTATAATAAGCTATTTATCTAATCCTTCCCACTTAGGTTCCAAAAGGAAAAAAAATAATATTTCAGATTTGGTAAGAAATTGTCTATGTTCTCATTGCTTGCGTTTCAACTATCTTTTCAGTGGAAGGCCTCAGGTTGCTCAGGGAAATTATCTTCTCCTTCCTTGTCCTGGGTGTCTCAGGTCTTACAGAAGAATGCTCAATAACCTACTTCAGTCTGGTTATATCTGTGGTAGAGAATCAACAAATCTCCAGGTGTGATCCAAAATACACAAAGACCAAAACACTGTTCTATTTATGAAACCTCCAAAGTAGAAATTAGTTCTTAGCATGTAGATATCACAGTAAGAAAAGTAGATTCAGCAAATAACTGTCTTTATTTTTTCTTCTTATTTACCTTTAAGTAGTTAACATATAGCATATTATTAGTTTCAAATGTAGAGTTCAGGGGATCCCTGGGTGGCGCAGCGGTTTGGCGCCTGCCTTTGGCCCAGGGCATGATCCTGGAGACCCAGAATCGAATCCCACATCGGGCTCCTGTTGCATGGAGCCTGCTTCTCCCTCTGCCTGTGTCTCTGCCTCTCTCTCTCTCTCTCTGTGACTATCATAAATAAATAAAAATTTAAAAAAAACAAACAAATGTAGAGTTCAGTTATTCATCTGTTGTATATAACACCCAGTCTCATGATATCATGTGACCTCCTTAAGTGTCTTTAAACTTTTTATTTTTTAAGTCAAATACAAAAGTAGTTTAATTTTAATGATAACAGATTCTCTAGTTTTTGAAAAAAACTTAGAAAAGTTAGAATGCAGAATGGGTAATCAACTACATCAGTAAATTAAAATGAAAATAGCAAGCAACATAATGAAATATATTTAAACATCAAAATTGGTTTCTTTGAAATTTTGTCAAGTTTCAGTTATGATATTTTGGCCACTAAGAATTTTCATTTGGCGTTCCAAATGGAAATGTTTGTTTTCTTGCTTTTAAAATATTGATGTGCATTTTAAAATTCAGCAGTATCTTTGTTTCTGAAATTTATTTTACTTTAGAGGCACAATAAAATAAATGTGATGGTGATGATGAAGGTAATATGCTATTTGGCTATGATTCTTTCTGAATATAAGATTATTAAAAATAATACTGTCATGAATGTGTGCACTAGAAAACTAATGAAAGTGGAATATAGATCAAATCATTGGCATGATCTAGGAAAAAGCCTACCATTTTAGTCTTTATTATTAGTCATATTTTTCTTAGTTGAAGACAGTTATGAAATATACATCTAATATTCATAATAGCCCCATGAGAATAGTAGGAGTTTGCTTTTCCAAACATACTTAGCAATACATGAATAATATAATGCTGCAAATTGTATAATAACAGTTACAACTATTTTATAATCAAAGGGTAGGTGATAAATGGGAAAACCTTTTTTTTTTAGCTAAGAAACATTTATTCTTTCTATATGGATAGAAAATTTACCACTTTCCTTGTTTTTTTTTTACCTTGTCAAAGGACTAAAAATGAACACGAAACAATTGTCTCTTGTGATAACATAAAGATCATCAAGATTTAGTAAAATTTCTAATGAGGATATGGCTTATGATTTTATTAAACATGTTAATTTTATGCAAGAATTTCCATGTTAGTTTTAGACCACTAGGTAAATTAAAGTGGATTCATATTAATTTTAATAAAACAATCTTACGTTTCACACAGGAGCTGATCCCAATAGCTTATCAAAAATGAAATAGGTGTTGGGTGCCTGGATGGCTCAGTTGGTTATGTATCTGCCTTTGGCTCAGCTCTTCTTGGGATCAAGCTCTGCATGGGGCTCCCTGCTCAGCTGGGAGTCTACTTTTCCCTATCCTTTTGCCCCTCCTCCGCTTGTGTGCCCTTTCTCTCAAATAATAATAATAAAAAAATCTATTTTAAAAATAGGTTTTTTTGTTCTTTCCTAGAGGTGTGAGCCAAAATTGGCCTTGATCATTTTGATCATTATTATAATATGATTAATTCGGTTGACACAGGTAAGCAAGTCAACATTAAAATCACTTATCACATTAAAAGAGTCTTTTTCGTGTTTAAATTAAGTAAATAATAATCACGTTCTTGTAATATACTAGGAACTCTTATTCCATCAGCTCAAAACCTTCTATATCTTTGCAGTCCATAATCCATTTGATATTGATAAACAACCCGCTGATTCTTTCTTGCATTAAATGTAATTCCATTTTGGATCAATAAAAAAACCCTAAGTCCACTCAAAAAAAGAGAAGAAAACCAAATCATACTGAGTTAATGAATTTGCATGCTCTGAGATGTTACCAGCTGCTGCTCTTAATAATAAATGAAGTCATCACTTTCAGCAATCTGGAAAATAAACTGAAATAATTATGTTTTCAGTTTTGATTTAACTGAAAAACAGTTAATGGGAGGGAGCAAACATTCTCCCAACTGAAAAAAGCTGTAGTTCACTGACAACCAGGTCAAGTGTGCATTTTTTACAATGGCCTAATTTATTGGTATGCATATCCACTGAAGTGAGGAAGATCTCCAAGGGCTTAATACAGAGACCCAGCAATAAAACTCAAAAAGCTCTATATTCACAGTCACCAGATATTACTTAAAGACATTGTTTTGCAATTACTGAGTAGTTTCTCAGCACCTTTCTGACTTTATTTTATATTAATAGCTGACATTACTAAATACTTAATCTCCAACTTGCTTTTCTGTTACATTAAATATCACATTTAATCCCCAAAATGTACCCAGGAGGTTGGTGCTATCATTATCCCTGTATTAAATGTAAGGAAACTGAAATATATTCACTTGCCCAAGGTCACACAGTTAGTGACAGATCTTAGATTTCTATAGTCTTTCTGATTCCAGAGCCCAAGTTTTTTTTTTTTTTTTCCAAGATTGTTTTTACCTCTATGATAGTAACTTTGAATGGGCTCATTTTTAAATCCACTATTTGCATTGTGGAATTAATATGTAGATTGCATATTTGATTCAAGAAATGTTTTCAAGAAAAAGAAAGAAATTTTTTTTTTGAGATTTTATTTATTTTTTGAGGAAGAGAAGGAGAGAGAGAGAAAGAGGGAAATAGCATGAGCAGGGGGAGGGGTAGAGGAAGAGGGAGAAGTAGACTCCCCGCTGAACAGGCAGCCCAATGCGGGACTCCATCCCAGGACCCTGGTATCATGACCTGAGCCAAAGGCAGATGCTTAACCAATTGAGCCACCCAGGTGCCCCTGAAAGCAATTGTTTATGTCTGCATACAGCCTGGCAGCCACAACCCAATGCCATGAATATTTACGATCCCAATAATCCAGAAGACATCACTAAAAGTATCTTGTAAATAAGTTAAAATAGTTTCTCCTCTTGCTTTGGGTCACAGATCTCTGATTAGGTGATGGAGGTAATGAACTCACTTCCCCTCAAAATTGTATATATATATATATATATATATATATATATATATATATATATATATATATAATTGCCTTCAATTGTTTTGCATACAATTCTAGAGAGTTCTCTGAGCACCTGAAATCTGTTCATTGACTCCCTGAACTGACAGGCCAGAAACCAAAACAAAACAATAAAAACTGAGCTCATTAATTAAGCCAAAATTAAGGCAGAAAAAAAGGATCTGTGATTTCTTAATCTACCAGGAAGTCTGTCAGTAACTCTTGGCCTACCAAATCAATCAGCCTCTTCCTGCTACTGACGCCCAGTCTCAGGGGGGAGCAACTGTTTGGCCACCTAGAAGACAACTCATTTGGTCTAGGTGTTTCCATTCTGCCTTCCTATAACCTGTTCCCACTTTAGCCAGAGTGATGTGTCTACAATGTATCCCAAATGGTATTACCCACTCATTAAGACTCTCCAGGTGTTTTACTGAATTAGAATACACCCAACTGGTGCTCTGGCTCATGCTGACTTCCCCAACCTCACCTGACACCCTGCTCTCCTCCTATTGTGTCCAAGCTCTATCCCACTGGATTCTTCTTCCTCTCTATCTGCCAACTTTGTTCACATCTCAGGCCTCTGAATCTGCTCTTTTCTCCGGCATGAGGTACTTCTTCAACCTTCTCACGATCAATTCAGTCCTATAACTAAAATCTTAGCTGAAATATTTACTCCTGAGAAAGAAATTCCTTAATAACAAAATCAAAAGTACCCTGCTATCCTCCGGTCACTATTTCAATAATATATTTTATAGCAATCATTAATATCTGATAAATTGTGCTTGTTTACGATTATTTCCATTGTGTATCTTTTCCTCTCTTTCCGCACACACACCCCTACGTAGAATTTGACTGTTTTTCTTCCCACCATCCCTGCCTGCCTGGCATGTAGTAGGCAGTCAATAAACGTCACTTAGTCCATTTCTTTAACTAATTGAGACTATGTATCATGCAGTATTTAGACTGAGTCTAGACTATTAGCTTTTATGTGTGTCCTGAACAAATGTGCTAAATGAATGCATGGTACCTTGTTTCATGTTGACATTTCTGAGATGAACAACTAACCTTTACAAATGGATTTAGGTTTACATACAGTAATCTGTTTTATAATTACCGCTTTTAAAGAAATGACTCCAGTAATTTTACTTAAAAGCTTGAAATTTCTATATATCTAAAGAGAACATGCTTTTCTTAGCTAGCTCCTCTTGCTAATTTTTTTTTTCTGCTCATGTGAAATATAAAACAAACATTGCTGAACATGGTTTAGTATGGCTACTTAGGTACTATACAATCAGTCTCAAGTATTTGGAACTAGTAAAAAAAAATATATAATCATATTGATTTTTAAGTGCTAGAAAAACAATGATTAATATATATAGCATACTTCTATTTTCTTAAGCCCATTTTAAAATATGGGTAGGATGAAGGGTACCTGGGCGGCTCAGTTGGTTAAGTCAGTGCCTTCAGCTCAGGTCATGATCTCAGAGTCCTGGGATCAAGCCCCGCATCAGGCTCCCTGGGCAGTGGGGAGTCTGCTTTTCCCTCTCCCTCTGCCTGCCACTCATGCTCTGTCTCTCTCAAATGAATGAATGAATGAATGAATGAATGAATGAATAAATAAATAAATAAATAACCTTTAAAATATGTGTAGGGTGACAATATGTTTTGTTTTTCCTGGGATAGTTTTTCTGTTGTTTTATCTTAAACATTCATAGTTTCACTCTCAAAGTATCCCAAGATAGCAAATTATGTACTAACTATAAGTATGGGCAATATTAACTTTAGAAGCATTATTTATCAAATAGTAAGAAAGGACAATGATAGATCTACTTTTATAGGTTGCTGAAAAGATTAAATGATTTAGTGGAGCTAATGTACTCAGTAAGGTGTTTGGCATCTAATGCGTGTTAAATAAATGTTAGCCATCATCCAGTTCTAATGAAAAGGATAGACCAGTAAACATTGGCCGATTAGGTAGAATAATAGCATTCAGTGAATCCAGAACTCTTCCCCATCATAGATATCTTTTACTATTTAGCTGTATTCAATTTTTATCTGATGTTTCCAATTTCCCTGGTTTTAATTTGTAAATGGGAGCCAAACAACTACCCAGACCACCAGTAGTCCTTTAAAATGATTGCTTCCCTTGTAGGCAGATTTTTCTGGCATTCTACTTTACTAGAAACAGGTTATGCTGAACAAAGTTCTTTGAAAAAAATATATAACATTCAGACATTACTTGGTTAGGAATATAGGACTGCAATTTTCTTTTCATGTGGGGAGGGAATTGGATTTTGAAAGGTGTGAGAACCGGAAGACAGAGATCATGTGTTTGATTAGAGGTGTTGTGCGTTAGGCCTCTCGTTTTAGAATGGAATTTGTTTGTTAGGTGAATCTGTTTCAGACGTAATAGGCACAACTGAAATGAAAGTGCATGTGTTATATCCCCAACCAACACCAAAGGGCTGTACTATTCATATGTTTAGGAACATTGTGTTTTATGATAAAAAAGATTTTGGGGGTTCCTATCTTTGTGATCTTCAAGATATCAAGCAATACTTAAGAAAACAACTCTTGTTTTTCTTTAAGGGAAACACAACTTTATGCCTTTCAGTTTATACATGGAGATTTCAATCGTTAAATTCGAAGCAATTTACTTGTTTCACTGGAAATGTCCTTAGCAGTAGAAACATAATCAGTCAAAAGATCCTCACTCTTGAATATGTCTGTATGAAAGTTTATTATTTATTTCAGAATGCTAAAGGTATTATAACCTTTTCTTCATTTATAAATAACTGGCAAAAGGATTTTGGAGAATATTGAAGATTTATATTTATCTTTTCATATTCTTTAGTTACCCAGTTCTAGATATGTTCTTCTTTATGTAAGTATTTCTTTGGCGAGGCCATGGGGAATCTATAGAACTATCTTGATAGTTTGAGAACATGGTAGTTCCTTAATTCTCAAATTTTGTCTCAGTAGACAAAATTTTCAATGCTTATTTTTAGTCTACATTTCCTCAGACTAGTTTCTGTCATGAGTGTATTAAAGATTTCAGTTTAATTTTTTTTAATTTATAAAAGTGGCAGAGTGCAAATATGCTATACTTAAATTGTGCATTACTGTGCAAAAATAGATCCTTAAGTTGAATTCACAATCAACTCAATTTCTCAGTCTTGGATTTATAATACTTTCTATAGAGTAAAACAGAAAGTGGAGATCATTTGCCATTTAGTTGGTTGTGAAATACTCTGAACCACGATACCTGATTTGTGAATGACAGAAATCCTATATGATTTTAAGGAGTTGGAAGATGGTGGTTTGTCATCAAAAGGTATTACAGGAAAAACTAGTGTCAGATATTCTGAAAGTGACTGATAAAATGGCAGCCAAAGCAAAGAGACTCCTAAGAAATAACATTGTGTGTGATATAGGTTGTCAAATAGAAAGTTCTACACAAGATTGGGTTTATGCATCCAACAAAATCAATAGCTTGTTGTTTATTGAATGGACTACCGAAGAGTTAGACTCCATTGAAAAGGGAACCAGAAAAATGTAGTGTTTACCACTTTATAAAAATCAGTGGGTATTTAAGAAACAAACTCTCTTCAACATAAAAGAAGACTGAAAAACAATTGCTTGAACCTTTATGCATAATCTGAAGCCAACACATAAAGTTACTAGAGTCTAGTTTTAGAAATGATTATCAATTTGGATTATTCACTTGTTCATTTATCAAATAATTACAGTAATAAATATAAAAACAGCAGGCATTTACTGTACAAAATTCTGGAGATCCAGTATGACAATAACTTATTTTCTTCAGATCACATGGAATCCTTCCTGGATCAAACAGCATACTAAAAGTATGGCCTTAAAAATTGGGTTTTATTGTTTAAATCCTCTTGAATTATAATCGACTTTTTTTCAGCTCTCTTATAGGAAGAATTGATTGATAAGGCAAAAGTCAAAAGATATTTCTTGGTAAAAGCATTACCGATAAATACTGTTAAGCATTTACTGTGGGTGAGGTGATATGTTAAACTGTTCTTCACTACAACCCTAGGTAGGCTTTATTAATTAGAGTAGGGTAAACTACCAAATGGCTCCAACCGAAAAGCTCAGTTGACTAGTCAAAGGATATTACTGCCAGTAGGTGGGCAGCCATTCTCCATGCATGATTCATCTGCTATCAGCTAGTGGAAGGAGAAAGAGAGCAGAGAAGAAAAATATCCTTAATAACCTTGACTCAGAAGAGACAAACATTACTTTCATTCAGAGTCTATCAGTAAGAACTAGTAACATAGGCATACCTGGTTGCAATGGGAACTGAGAAATGGAGTCTATAGATGGGCAACATTTCCCAGCAAAACCTGACTAACATAGACGGGGAGAGAGTGGAACAGCCAACCTACCTGCCTAGTATCTGTTAACATGATGGACATTTTACTGATGAAGAAAGTGAGTTATTGAATTCTTAGGAAACTTGCTTAGGATTATCCAGCTAATAAATGATATATTTAAGACTTTCACTGACAATGCACTGCCCTTTCATTTTTTTTAATTGCCAACTACAATTTTAATGAATATATATCCACTTGCAAGTTACTTCTTATATTCCCTTAAATTCTTTCCACTTGTGTTTCCCTAACTAGCATTTAAGAGACTCTGCCTTTTTTCCATTTCTGTAATACTAATATTTTTTGTGGCTCTGAGATAACTTCAACTCATAATTAATGTTCAATAAATCTTATCTGAATGTCTGATTACAGGTTAATGTTGGACCTAATTTAGAAACATAAGGCATATATAGGAATTGATATAAGAAAGGGATAGAAATAAAGGCTGAGATCAGTGTCTTAGCAAATTTTCAGAGATGAATTACAATGCAACAAGTTAAACTATGACCACAATCTCTGATGTAACCAAGGAAATGATGCATGTGAAAAAAAAAAATGATGCATGTGATGTAAAATATAACTGAGCTTTTTTTCTTTTGATATCATTTGAAAAGTTCCTTTCTGTAAAAGCTGTTAGTAATGTGTGATGTAGGAGGAATGGTTGCTGCAGAGTGTTTAAGCTTATTTTTAGGAGCATCAGCGTCTGAAGTAAATGAGTAACAGTTATACTTTAATGTCATCTACTTTCAAAAACAATAGAAATATTTTTCCAACCCAAAGGAACTAAATTTATTATGCAGATAGTAATAAAAACACACCATAGTTTAAAGTGCTGTGAGGGATCCCCAGGTGGCTCAGCGGTTGAGCGTCTGCCTTTGGCTCAGTTGGTGATCCTGGAGTCCTGTGATAGAGTCCCACATCAGGCTCCCTGCAGGGAGCCTACTCCTCCCTCTGCCTGTGTCTCTGCCTGTCTCTCTGTGTCTCTCATGAATAAATAAAATATATATTTTTTAAAAAGTGTTCTGATAACCAGATATAGTGGTTGTCTTACTGGATATTGCATAAAAATACTTCGTGTAACATTTCCCCTCCAACTCCTGTAGAATATTACGAATGTAGCTCCAAATGGGGAAATGTGTCAAATGTGTTTTTTGGAATGGAGAGGTCAGATAACAGACAAGATCATATCCCATTTGTAGAATTTATGGGAAATATTCAAGAAAAAATAGATGAACCACTCTAAAATTTTCCAGGTTGACTACATGTTGAAAAGATACAGAAGTAAACCTTAGAATTAAATAAATGTTGCATTCTATATAGGACATCTGGAAAAGTCTTTATAAAAGACAAATCTAAGTCTAAATTTATTTTAACACATTAAAATGTCTCTTCACTATTTTGGTGAATTTAGAATTTTCTTTGTAGATTGCTTCCAAATCTTGAACATACTATTTCCTCAAATTTAAGCACTTAACATATATCCTTCGAAATTTTTACCATTTAAAAAAAAAAGAAATTTTTATCATTTTGCAAACTGCATTAGCTATTATTTGCTAAATACTGTTTTTAAATCAACTTTCTTTTTTCACTTAAAGAGATTTCTTTAAATGCTTTTTTTTTTTAAGAATTTATTTATTTATTCATGAGAGACACAGAGAGAGAGCAAGAGAGAGAGAGGCAGAGACACAGGCAGAGGGAGAAGCGGGCTCCATGCAGGGAGCCTGATGTGGGACTAGATCCAGGGACCCCTGGATCACGTCCTGAGCCAAAGACAAACACTCAACTGCTGAGCCACCAGGTGTCCCTAAAGAGATTTATTTACAATTAAACTTTATATTATGCCTTTAAATAAAAAAATTAATTTCCACAAATCAAATGTAAAAGTTAATAATAATAAAACTAAAACAATTTTAAATTTATTTATGTGTATAAATAAATTTTATTTGTTAAACAGATTTGTCAAATTCAAATTTATTTAAATTTATGTATTAAATTTAAATTTGTTAAATTGTTAAATTTATTTAACAATTATTAAATTCTTTCCAGATAAATATTACCTGAAAAACGTATTATTAAGTCTAGAAAGGTATTAAAGATAAATAGGCAATGAAGCGAGATTTTCTTTCTGAAATAGTTAGAGATATTGAAGAAAATACTTGTCTCACTATTTGATTTAATTTTTAACATTGTGTTCATATATATAAAATCATCTTTTACCACAAGCAGCGTGATCCCACATATTGGAATGTAGGGAGTATTGGAATGATTTTATTGGTACGGAAAACATTGGTATTTCTTAGGGAATTTGACTACATCTTAAGTTTTTGTATTATTGCCACAGAGAACAAGAAAGTTGGTTTACTTACCAACAGTAAAATAGGTCATGGATTTTTCCTACAGCCGTTCTCTACACTTGAAGTATCTTTATTCCCATTTCTCCCTGTTAAACAGTTCTTCATTTTTGTAAGAAGATTTATTTTTTAAATTTATTTTAGAGACAGAGCGCAAGCGCACACAGAAGGGAGGGGGGCAGAGAAAGAGGAAGAGAGTCTCAAGCTGACTCTGAGTGCAGAGCCCCACCCAGGGCTCCAGGCAGGGCTCCCAGCCCGGACCCTGAGGTCACAACCTGAGCAGAAACCAAGAGTTGGAGGCTCAACTGACTGTGCCCCCCAGGTGCCCCAAACACACCTTTATATTTTAATCCTCAAATTTAGTGCCACCTCTTCTAAGAGTCCTTTCAGGATCACAGTCAGTGAAACATCTCTTCTTGATTTGTGACTGTTGTCCTGGAATCTCATCTTATTTAGTGTTATGTCCCAGAGTTTTCTCATATTAATTATTATTACTAATAATGCATTAAAATGAGCTGACATGCAACTGATTGACCCCACTCTGCCCCATTTCTGCCTCACTGTTTCCTAGTAGTATTGGAGAGACACGTGGTACACGGTTTTCACTTCAAAGTAAGTGTAAAACTGGAAGATGACTGGTAACAATTCGTGTCTTTTCCCCTGCTGTTTCCAAGCACAAGATAACAAATACTGTTTGGAGCAGCACAAAGGACAGTAAGAAGACCTCCTAGGCCCTTGCTGGACACAGATGTGACAGTCCGTCATGTCACGGCCCATTTCACAACGTGCACAATACAGGAAACTTCATGGAAGCATCAGCCTCAGCAGGAAATTCTAGGTTAGATGTAGGGAATTTGAGCAAGAAATAGAGGTTGCACCCCTTGTTTTAGAAAGGATAGAGATTCTCAAAGTTCTTGCTGCAATAGTTTTGCCATTTATTGTTTGACATAACTACATGACTATTAATATATGCATTTATTTTATGCTTATTAATATTTTTAAATTCTGACAAGTCAAAAATACAATTGCTTGTTTAATAAGATATTAAATACCAAAGACCCACTACACAAGAAAACTGATGAACATGTAGCTTGCTCAAAATGTTTGCTTACATTTAACATCTGCCATGAGGCTTATGGTGATATCAATGGCCCATGAAAATAAAAAGTCACAAATCTGCTGAAAAGGCATCAGCATTTACTTCAAATGTAAGTATTCATTTTAAGAAGATGTTGTCTCAGAAGATGGATAATTAACTCATGTTGCTGTAGAAGATGTATTTATGGAGCTCTCTCTAAACCATGACTTTTTATTTAGCGCAAATAACTATTCTTCTAAAATAATTTCACTAATTTTTTCCTAGTTTTCTTCCACGTGTACAAAGAGCAAAACAGTCACTTTTAACCTGTTGGTTTATTAGCAGAAGAACGTTAGAAACAGGTAAAGGATAATGTTTAACATCAACGATGACTTTTTTGTCAAGTAATACCAGAGAGAAAATCATTTGATTTAATTCACTGTTTTCATTCATTTCATGAAATCAAAGTAAAGCTTTTGGAAGTTCATTCTATACAAGGTGAAATATCTGACATTATTATGAATGCTACTGTAAATTCAGTTTAGAAATTTCAATGTTGAACATAAAATTAGTGGTTTTGTGGTGAAAATTTAAATGCAAATTTCGATGGAGCACAATGTCATGGAAAATCTGTGTTCTTATCAAATTCAGAACTCTTGGAACAGTAGTAATGTGATTTGATTTTGAGTATGGTTCTCATACAGATTTATAATTGTGTAGAAACAAGATGTGATATTTCACCAATCAAAATAGGATTATCAATAATTGTAAGACTCTTTTTAGTATATACTCTTAACTAATTGAACTAAAAGATTTTACAATGAAGCTGATATTAAATACTAAAAAATTACTTCAGCATAGCAATACATGATTTTTTTTTCTTTTCAAATTTTTATTTAAATTCTAGTTAGTTAACTTGTTAAATTCTAGTTAATTAACATCCAGTGCAATACTGGTTTCAGGAGTAGAATTCAGTGATTCATCACTTACATACAACACCCAGTGCTCATCGTCACAAGTGCCCTATGTAATACCCAGCACCCATCTAGCCCAGCCCCCACCCAATGCCCTCCATCAACCCTCCATTTGTTCTCTATCATTAAGAATCCCCTTCGGTTTGCTTCCCTCTCTCTTTTTTCCCACGTCCCATATGTTCTTCTATCTTGTTTCTTAAATTCCACACATCCATAGGCTATTTGTCTTTCTCTGAGTGACTTATTTTGCTTAGTGTAATACACTCTAGCTCCATCTATGTCATTGCAAATGGCAATATTTCATTCTTTTGATGGCTGAGTAATATTCCAATGAATTAATATACCACTTCTTTATCCATTCATCAGTCAGTGGACACTTGGGTTCTTTCCACAGTTTGGCTATTGTTGATAATGCTTCTATAAATATCGGGGTACATATACTCCTTCAAATCTGTATTTTGGTATCTTTTAGGTAAGTATCTTATAGTGCAATTGTTGGGTCATAGGATAGTTCTAGCTTTAACTTTTTGAGGAACTTCCATACTGTTCTCCAGAGTGGCTACACCAGTTTGCATTCCCAAAAATGTTGCAAGAGGGTTCATTTTTTTCTACATACTCACCAATATCTGCTGTTTCTTGTGTTCTTAATTTTAGCCATTCTGACAGGTGTGACATTCTGACAGGTATCTCATTGTGGTTTTGATTTGTATTTCCCTGATGATGAGTGATGTGAAACATCTTTTCATGTGTCTGTTAGTCTTCTGGATATCTGGATGTCTTCTTTGGAAAAATCTCTATCCATGTCTTCTGCCCATTTCTTATAACTGGATTATTTGGTTTTGGGGTGTGGACTTTGATAATGTCTTTTTTTAAAAGATTTTATTTATTTACTCATGAGAGACACACAGAGAGAGAAACATAAGCAGAGGGAGAAGCAGGCTCCCTGCAGGGAGCCAGATGTGGGACTTGATCCCAGGACCCGGGTATCATAACCTGAGCCAAAGGCAGATCGTCAACCACCGAGACACCGAGGTGCCCCTGGTAAATTCTTTATAGATTTAGGATACTAAGCCTTTATCAGATATGTTATTTGCAAATATCTTCTCCCATTCTGTAGGCTGACTTTTAGTTTTCTTGATTGTTTCCTTTGCTGTGCAGTAGCTTTTTATCTTGATGAGTCCCAGTAGCTCATTTTTGCTTTTGTTTCCCTTGCCTTAAGAGACATACCTAGTAAAAAGTTGCTATGGCCCAGGTCAAAGAGGTTGCTGCCTGTATTCTCCTCTAGGATTTTGATGGTTTCCTGTCTCACATTTAGGTCTTTCATCCATTTGAATTTACTTTTGTGTATGATGTAAGAAAGTGATCTAGTTTCATTCTTCTGCATGTTGCTGTCAAGGTTTCTCAACACCATTTGTTAAAGAGACTTTCTTTTTTCCATTGAATATTCTCTTCTGCTTTGTCAGAGATTAGTTGACAATAGCAATATGTGATTACTATCTTTACTGCTCATTACCAACTGGGTTTTAAAAATACTGATCCTTTGATGAACTGTTAAAAAAATCCAAGTGTCTTAAAATAATATTAAACTTATTTTTATGGATTAGTGTTCTAGATTTGTTTGCATTTGGCTAAATGCAAAAAATCATTTGGAAACCTATAACCAATATATGATGCACTAACAATCTTCAGCTTTTAGAGCTTTTAGTAAGTTACAATTACTGCAAATGATACTTGAAAACAGGAATTTATGTGATATCTACTAAAATGAGCATATTATTTTTCTTTTAAGATTTTATTTATTTGGGAAGCCTGGGTGGCTCAGTGGTTGAGCATCTGCCTTCATCTCAGAGCGTGATCCTGGGGCCTGAGGATCAAGCCCCACATCAGGTTCCCTGCTTGGAGCCTGCCTCTCTCTCTGTGGCTCTCATGAATAAACAGATAAACTCTTTTTTTAAAAGATTTTATTTATTTATTTATCAGAGAGAGAGAGAGCATTTGAGAGAGCACAAACCATGGAGAGGGCGAAACAGACTCTCTGCTGAGCAGGGAGCTCAATGACCTGAGCCAAAGGCAGATGCTTAGCCAACTGAGCCACTTAGGTGCACCTAAAGTAAGCAAATTAAATGATGGAAACACATATATAAGATGTAGTTTAGAAATAGAGCAATTATTATTACATATTGATCTGTCTTAAGACTCTTTTGAAGGAACTCATAAGCTTAATTGATTAGATTTATATTCTATGCCAATATTGAATTAACTTGAGAGGCCGTATGATTTTACAGCATCTAAATTTTGTGAAATTTTAAATAGTAAATATTGGATTAATTTATTGTCTAGTTGCTTATGCAATGCAATTAAAAGTTTCTCTGAGTGAAGGCAAAAATATAGGTACCTTTGAAAATGTGTAGGTTGAAATAGGTATCTATTTCAACATAAAAAAAAAAAAGTGAGAATACCCTCCATTGACTACAGTCTTATCTGGGTTTCTGTTACCTCAAGTTCTGTAGAGAGATTATTTTCTAAATAAGGTTATGATCTTTAGAAAAGATTCTTTAAAAAAAAAAGAGATTTTATTTATTTACTCATGAGGGACAGAATGAGAGAGAGAGGGGCAGAGACACAGTCAGAGGGAGAAGGAGGCTCCATGCAGGGAGCCCGATGTGGGACTCGATCCCAGGTCTCCAGGATCATGCCCTGAGCCGAAGGCAGGTTCTCAACTGCTGAGCCACCCAGGCGTCCCTAGAAAAGATTTAATTAAATAAGTCAACCATTTTAAAATTATCAGCCACAAGTGCAATTTTGAAGACAACTGAAGGCCAATTTTTGAAAAATAAAAATAATGAGACCATTCATTCTTCAGAAAAGTAGCAAATATGACATTAGGATAATACAGTTTTGAAACTCATTAAAGCTTATGAATACTTAAAAAGAATAATTATTTTGTTTATGGAATTTATTAGTGAGTTTTAAAAACTATTGGTTGAAGTATATGTGTACAAATACACAAATAATATGTGTACAGTTCCATAGAGTTTCCCTGATTGAACTCACTGATGTAACCAGGAAACACACACACGCACACACGCACACAAACAGAATGTTACCAGAACCACAGAAGACCTCTTTGGCCCCCTCTACTTAGAATGAAGTAGATTTGTTTTGCCAGTTTTGGAACTTTATATAAATAGACTCATACAGCATGTAGTTTTATTATCTGGCTTCTTATCTTAATATAGTGTTTTGAGCATCATCCATATGTATGCTTACAGTTAATTCATTCTCAGTGCTCTGTAGATTTCCACATGTGGATACCAAAATTTATTTACACATTCTAATTTCAATGGACATCTTGGTAGTTTTCAGTTTGGGCTATTAGGAATACTGCTATTATGACAATTTTAGTGTATGATTTTGAAAAGATATATATGCATTTTGCTGAGTATATAAAAAGAACTATTGTTCATATGATTATAGTTAGGATTGCATCCACCACAAATAATAAAACAATTTTGTAAGCCAATATACAAGTATTTTAGATTTTTGTGACTTAATTTTAAGGTCCCTTTGCCCTCTCAAAATCATCTCAATTTGAAGAAGAAAATAAATGATCACATTAATGATAACATGTTTCACTTTATCAGTCTGCAATTGAAGAAAATATTTTGTCAAGTGTACTTTTTGTTTCCCAAATAAAAGGACACATCTTTTACTATTAATAAAATATATATGCAATTTGAAATTTTCTTTTAAAGTAACGCAAGTTGAGTACACGTCAATATGGGGAAAAAGCAGAAAATATAACATTCTTTGCCATTGCTACACTACTTTTTCAAATAGTGGTTAAATCCAATTTCAAGAAAATGAATAAAAGCACAAAAGTAATACAAAAATAACTTAAAACTGAAATGATTCACCTTTAAAATTCATTTTATTTAATGGACAGATGACAATATGGAAAAAGAAATAACATACTTCAACATTTTGAATTTGTAGATTTTCCATATTTGAAACTTTAGTTTAAAATATTGTAGCAAGTATAATTTAACATCGTATCATTGTTCTGTATAGCATTCAAAATGCTTTTAATGAAAGTACTTCCTATTAGGAAGATTTTTTGCTAAGTATTCTTATAAACTTTTATAATTAATTTTTTAATATTTTTAAAAGCTTTTTTTTCTCCTTAGTAAATAAGTAGAAATCTTTTGAGACGATAATTATTTAGCTAAGTATACTGGAAATATCCAAGTTGCAAGCTTCTTTCTAGGAAGTGAAGTACTTGGAAGTCAAAGGGTTGTATATTTTAATGTGTTTTATATTTTGATTCTCAAGAGGTTCCAAATGGCAAATGTGATTCTTCAGTCACTCCATAGTTTTCAGTGTTAATTGTCGTGGAGGTTCTTACTTTGAGGGGAATGGTGAACTGTTTAAAGGAGAGTGAATTAGGGACCCCTAGGTGGCTCAGTGGTTGAGCACCTGCCTTTGGTTCAGGGTGTGATCCCAGGGTCCTGGGATCGAGTCCCACATCAGGCTCCCTTCAGTTAGACTGCTTGTCCCTCTGCCTAGGTCTCTGCCTCTCTCCCTCCCTCCCTCCCTCCCTCTCTCTCTCTCTCTCTGTCTCTCATGAATAAGTAAGTAAAATCTCAAAAAGAAAAAAAAAAAAGAGAGTGAATTCATCCCATTTGAACATCAGGTTCCCACACAACAACCAGCACAACTTTTGATGCTGTACATATGGGTTTCATATCTTTTACTAAAATATTGGCAAAACTTTAACTGAATTGATATTGTCCTTTAGAAGGGCACATGGCTTTTAATCTTGAGTTAGACTACTTTTATGTATATAATTCTAAATTGTTTTTCTTTGAATTGCTGCAAGCCATAAAACCCTAATGAATCTGTTCTTTCCTTTAACCAATATTAATTGAACATTTACTATGTGTAAAGCACCACTGAGGCATTGGGACTATAGGAAGGAAATGGACAACAATTCTAGAGGGAGGAGGTATATGAGAGCCTACATATGTTATGAAGAAAAAGAAATGGTGATGTGAGAGAGAATGGACTACATAATTACTTGCATGTGAGAGGATTACAAAGGAAATAACATTTGAGATCTTCCAAATCATAGCAGTTAAAGCTAGGGATGCTTTCAGTTTCTTAGGTTATTTTAATGAGAAGAGAAAAAATGTTATAGGATCATCATATTCTGATAATAAATAATCAGCAGGAGAAACTATGTTTAGTTTTGGTAATGTAAATTAGAATACTATAAGCAAATTACCCATCAACATGCTTCCACCAGCCCTTGCAGAATTTTATAAGTAGTTCTCTCTTTAACTATGCACTTACTAAATAATTTTGAGAATTATAGCATACTTTATTTTACCATTATTGAATCTTAATGCATATTAGACTATTAGATATCTAAGAAGGCTTGCAGTAAGGAAACCTAATAAATGTTATTTAAACCATAATTTTCAACTGTACTTGATCTTTTTATTTTTTTTTAAATAAAACACCATTAAAATCCATAGGAAACCCGCGGTCTATGAGACACATTTTGGGACATGTTGGAAATGTGTCCATATCACCAACACTGAAAGATTAGAAAAATTTTGGTCACAGCAGAATAGCTAAAGGTACATTTCAGACTATATCTAAGAGGAAAAAAAAAGATTGTTTAATCTTGAATGGATTTTGAAGGAATTGGACTTAAGTCATTGATATTTACTGAGAGGTGACATGTGACATGGACAGATATCATTGAGCCATCATTTAGTTCTATGTTTAACTATTGTGTCTTGAGCAGTTCTACCTCCACCAGCAAGTAAATGTGACTTGAGAAGCAGTTATTTTTTATTAAATATTCATACATATATTTAATGAATAATATATAATAAACATATATATTCATATATATTTACTCAGCTTTTTATTCAAATAAATTATGAGTTGAAAATGGAATGTATTATGGCAAAGAATAGTAAGGACTTACTAGTTCCTTTAAAATATAATGTATAAAATTAGTTTAAGGAGTTTCTTTATTTGTTTAGCATTTGTTTATGAAAGGTTTGCATGGCCATAATACCCTTCCTATGCTAAATATGCTTTAATTCTGGAGCCCTGCAGGATTGGTCATAGTTAAAGTTTGCATAAGAAAGAGAGAGTTAAGGCCAATATTCCATTCCAAAGCTCTTTATTTGGTATTGTTTGGAAAATGTGCAGCATCTGTTATTTTGTTCCAATTAGTTTGCTTCACTCGAGTAATCAGCTAAAACTTTATTTCTGAAAAAATGATTTAAAAAGCTCCAAACAAGTCTTCCCAAAATGTGCCATGTTGGCATGTGGACTATTTTGAGTTGAAGACAATTGAAACTCTTCGGGCTCACATGAAAGTTTTGTCCCTCCATTACTATTACAACAATCTAAACTGTGGATCTTTCCCAGAATTAAAGTTATTACCAGAGATAAATTTTACCTGGGTGATTCATCTGTATGGCAGGACAAACATCTAATTACCAAACATCTGCTCTTCTTACTGTCTTGTGAATTACCCTCCTTCTTTTTGAAGCCCCAGGTTTCTATCTTATTCCTTAGCTTAGGATAAGATATATATATATACCTCACTTTATCTTTTTGCTTGGAACCTCTCATGAATGTGGAGTTCCAGTACATATGAAATTAAATTTGACTTTTTCCTTGTTAATCTATCTCATGTCAATTTAATTCTTAGACCAACCAGAAGCTTCAAAATATTCAGAAAT